>NC_140946.1:131172795-131772795 GCF_014529385.1 Adiantum capillus-veneris | reverse complement strand
CTTTGGCTCAAGTTTGTTCCTAAATTCCTTTGCAACGTGAGTATATGCCTCACAGCCAAAGACTCTGAGATGCTTGTATGAGGGCACCTTGCCTGACCATACCATCTCTGGCACTGAATCCTTCTGCAAAACCTTGCTAGGAGATCTATTTACAAGATGAACAGCTGTTGATACAGCTTCAGCCCAAAACCCATTTGGCAGTTGTGCATTAGACAACATACTTCTGACCTTCTCTTGTATGGTCCTATTCATCCTCTCAGCAACACCATTTTGAGGAGGATTGTAAGGAGCAGTAAGTTCACGTTTTATACCTTTTGACTCACAAAAGTCCTGAAAGGCCTTTGAAACATACTCTGCACCATTGCAGTGCGTAAGCATTTAAGCTTCTTGCCACTCTGATTCTCCACAAGTGTCACAAACGTTTTGAAAACACTAAACGCTTCATCCGTGTGCTTGAGAAAGTAAACCCATACTTTCCTCGAGTAATCATCTATAAATTTCATAAAGTAAGAAGCTCCCCCTAGAGATAGGTTAGGCATAGGTCCACACAGATCACTATGAACAAGTGCCAACTGTGTATCTCTTCTACTGCTTCTATGCTTATGTGGCTGCTGTGTTTGCTTACCATACAGACAATGTTCACAGAATTCAAAATCATTAAATGAAAAGCCAGGCAAATAACCAGAACGAGACAAGATTTCCATTCCCTTCTTGGACATATGTCCTAACCGGCTATGCCACAAAGAAACGTTCGGCTGCTCGGTTACATTGATTACATTTTTAGAGACATTTGATACATAAATCATGTAAAGTCCTCCAGACTTTACTCCATGTGCTACTGTCATAGAACCCTTGGATATCTTCCACATGTTCTGTCCAAAAGTGGTGACGTAGCCAGCATCATCAAGTAAACCTATGTTGATCAAGCTCTTTGTAATTGCGGGAACATGTCTCACATTCTTCAGTGTGAAAGAAGAGCCATTCTGAAACTTCAATTGAACATCTCCAACACCTAAGATCTCACATGTCTGCCCATTGCCTAGCCGAACATGATCTTTAGTGGTCACATAAGAAGTAAACCACTCCTTTTTTGGAGACACATGAAGTGATGCCCCTGAGTCTATAATCCAGTCACTCAGTGCATTTCCATCAGATGCTATAAGAGAGATGAGTCCATTGTATTCTTCAAGAAGTAGATGTCTCCTGACACTAGACTGTCATCCTCTGCAACAGTGTTTGTCACATTTATTTCTTGAATCTTCACTAAGGACTTGTTCTTCTCACCATGGTCTTCAGCTTTCTCTTTGCCTTTTTCTGCTTTCCATTCTCTGCAGTCTCTTTTCATGTGACCCTTCTTGCCACAATGGTAGCATTCTATGTCACTCTTGCCTTTAGCACTGCGGGACTTGCTACAAGACTGATTCCTCTTTCCACCTTTGTACTTTTCTTTGGTCCTTCCCCTGACAACTAAGGCTGTTCCTTTGCCTTTGTCCATTGTCTTTCTATTGGTTTCTTCAGTAAGCACACTTCCTTCTACACCTGCTATGTTCAAACCATCTGGAGGTGCAGAATTACTCAAAGCTGTGCGAAAAGTGTCCCAACTTTCTGGAAATGTGATCAACAGGAACATAGCTCTAACAGGTTCATCAAACTTGACACCTTGAGCTGACAACTGACTTCATCTTCAAGTCAACAAGCTTCTTAAGCCAGTATACCTGTGAAGCTTCACTCTACTTCTCATAAAGATCACTCATCTTTAACCATGCTTGATAAGCCGACATCTCGTCTGCTACATTGAAGTAAACGCTTTCTGCCAAAGTCAGCATAATGGTAGAAAGTGCCAATTCATCCATTTCGCTCCATTCATCTTCGTCCATATCTTTTGGTTTTATCCCCTTGAGCTTTATAGGTTTTATCTGCTTCTTTTGTACCAACACGTGCCAAATCTGCTGCTTCCACAATGGGAAATTGGTTCCATCCAGCTTCTTGATATTGTAAAGAGCAGTGTCCTGTGATCCAGCCATAGCTACGCTTCACAGTAGTTTACTTTCCTGGGAAAAATTCGGCAGAGTTTCCCCTGTAAACTAACCTCTGAACCAATATCAACCTGTCAAATGAACCAAGAAAGCTTCAGATTCTACAAAAATTTTGGCAGAGTCTCCTTTGTAAAATGGCTCTGGTGTACTAAAAACAAACCAAAAAACAGCTCAAAAAACACAGTCTCTCTAACACTGTAAGCAGCGGGTAAACCTATCCTGCACCTGTACTGTCTCTCACTGTCTTGTCACTGTCCTATAAGCATAGACTGCGACAATGCCTCAACAACAGTAAAGCAAAGATGCAATCCCGACTGTCTAACTCACAGTCAATACATCCTAGCTGCCTATCTAAGGGTGCTCGAGGGATCGCTCCAAGACCTGTATCACCGAAAGGATCTCAACATTCGAGAATCCCCCAACTCAATAAAACCTCACTCGACCCTCAACAAAGGCTGCAGTAAATCTAACAGTACATAGACTTCCAACAAAGTCATACATCCACAAATTTCCCATTGTATGCTGTAACTGCTGCGGCGGTTGTTTGCTGCGTGACTCAAAGCCAGCAAACCCTCAACAGACATAAATCATCTCTGACAATACATCCCATGTGGAAGTACCTGCAATGTCAGGATGAAATCTGGAATATCAAGCAGCAAACACAAGCTACCTGATGAACTAGTGGATGTCGCCTACAGTCTGTGTGTAGATGCACCCATGTCGTATGTGACACTCCTCCAAGAACTGTGAGCCGTCCTTCGATGTGTAGACAGCCACAAATCAACATTCTGGGAGTGTCGATATCCTCAGCACCTGCAGTCGTAGGCCGAAAACCCCAAATTTGCAGAGTCGCATCTGCACCCGTCGAGACCATGTAGTCGAAAATGGCCTGCTCAGACCTTTGTCGAAGCCGAACGGTGGCCGAGATGACCTCAGAATGAAATTCTGACAACACCGAGCCCTTCGGACTCACCCACGAGATTTGGGGCCATGCCTTCGCCTGTCGAATTTCACTCCAATCTGAGTTGGTGACTCTAGCCTCCTGCAGTGCTGCCCCGAGCCTCGATCTGAGCTCTGATACCAGTTGAAGGAGTACGAGCGGAAGTGCGACGCGAGAGAGAGTGCGAGAAGAAGAGCACGACGATATGGTGAACTCGCTCTACTGTAATGTGTAGAGCATAGTGAGTTCTTATTAGGTTTTTACAAAAGAATATGTGTACATACCTGGCGGCCCACCCACTTACCTGGGCAACCGCATTGGGCTTTATACCCAACAGTTTCCTCATGCAAACCTTCAAGAATGGCTGGAATCTCCTTGGTTTTCGGTATTCTCTTGCAAACTTGATCTTTTCCCTTTTGGTAGAGGGCACCTTCCAAAACCAAATACGAACTCGCCTTCTTAATGAGCCTCCTCTTTTGAGCCTTGTGAAGCCTTCTGGAAACTCGCCCTCTAAAATGTAGCTCACAATGGGAGCCAATGACTCCATCCCCCTATACCTTGGTTGCTTAATCATTTTTGTTGCCATGATGACCTGCACTTCACCCTCAACACATGCAACTGCTTTTTGGGCAAGCAAATCAGCATCTTCTCTTTGTTTCCTAGGAATATGATACAATTGTACTTCTTCAAATTGATTGAAGAGTTTACGGATGGCATGAACCTTTTGCCTTAGCCTTTCATTCTTACAAGCCCAAATACCTAGAATTTTCTTCACACTGAGAAGTGCATCCCCTTTTACCATCAGACACCGTATCTTTTGAGCAACACACATCTGCAAACCATGGATTAGTATGCCGTACTCTGCTTCATTGTTGCTCATGGAACCGGGCAAATTCACAGGCTCTTTCATAACAACCTCACCATTTGAATCAAGCAACACAAGCCCTCCCCCTACTTTTCCTGTAGCCTTCTTAAATGCTCCATCAAAGAACAAGGTGGATGCATTAGGTAAATGCCTTGGTGGTGGTAAGGGTCTTGTTTTCACTTCCGGCACCTTGATGTCCCTTTCATGCACTCTATAGGTGAGAATCCCTACTAATTGTGCATGTACACTACCTTCTACTCTGAAAGAGTATTGGAACTCTTGCATTCCATGATCCATTTTCAAATCCTGGGACTTAGTGTCATTTGAGATGACACCCAAGGAAACAAGTTTTCAGTAGTAGTGATTATGATAAAGGGTTTTGGTAGGAGGTAGGATCTACACTTTCTCTCTGCAACGACAAGAGCAAGCATCATAGATTCTGTTTTTGTGTAATCCTTTTCAAGTGCATTCATGACCCGGCTAGCAAAGTAGATAGAGTGCATCCTAGTGCTATGAGGATCTTACTGCAACAATACCGCACCCAATTTCTCTTTACCCACACTTGAGCTAACAAAGAATGTAAACCCCCAACCTGGAGGCATGAGCGTCAGTAGTTCCGCCAAAATCATTTTTATACAAGAAAAGTACTCTTCAAGCTCATCAAACCATGCAAACTCTACCTGTTGTGTCAACTTTTGGAGTGGGTGAAGTAACTCCGATGCCAAGTGAATGAAGCGTGACATGTACTTCACCTTTTGAATAAATGAAATTACCTCCTTAAGAATCTTTGGTGATGGTAGCTCAATGAGAGCTTGTGCCTTTGCTAGATCTACCTCAATGCCTTTGTAAGAAACCTTGTGACCAAGCAAGATCACTTCATCCTCACCTATGTGGCACTTGTCGGGATTGAGTTGACCTCCCATATCATATAGCTTCTTCAAGCCTTCTTCTACCTTCTGTAGATGCAATGATTTAGAGCTATAGATGCAAAAATCATCTATGAATACTCTAATAGACTTCCCAAAGAATGCTTGAAACACCATGTTCATGAATTGTTGAAACGTTGCTGGAGCATTTGTCAAACCAAACGGCATGACTCTAAAAGCAAAACAACCCCAAGGGGTGATGAAGGTTGTTTTTACTCTTCAAGCTCATCAAACCATGCAAACTCTACCTGTTGTGTCAACTTTTGGAGTGGGTGAAGTAACTCCGATGCCAAGTGAATGAAGCGTGACATGTACTTCACCTTTTGAATAAATGAAATTACCTCCTTAAGAATCTTTGGTGATGGTAGCTCAATGAGAGCTTGTGCCTTTGCTAGATCTACCTCAATGCCTTTGGAAGAAACCTTGTGACCAAGCAAGATCACTTCATCCTCACCTATGTGGCACTTGTCGGGATTGAGTTGACCTCCCATATCATATAGCTTCTTCAAGCCTTCTTCTACCTTCTGTAGATGCAATGATTTAGAGCTATAGATGCAAAAATCATCTATGAATACTCTAATAGACTTCCCAAAGAATGCTTGAAACACCATGTTCATGAATTGTTGAAACGTTGCTGGAGCATTTGTCAAACCAAACGGCATGACTCTAAAAGCAAAACAACCCCAAGGGGTGATGAAGGTTGTTTTTAATCGATCCTCCAATGCAATACCTATTTGAAAGTAACCAGAGTAGCCATCACATACCGTGTACTTTTCTTTACCTGCTACCTCATTAAGAATCTCATCTTGAAATGGGAGGGGAAAGTGATCCCTTTTCGTTGCCTCGTTGAGTGGAGGATAATCAACACATACCCTTCACTTGCCATTCCTTTTTGGAGTGACCACAACTGGAGAGACCCACTCAGAATTCTCTACGGGGTAGATGAACGCTGTTGCTAGAAGCTTCCTCACCTCTTTGAGTAGTTCTTGCTCTTTGATGACTCCTAATCTTCGTAGCTTTTGTGCTTTAGGTTTGGCCTCTGGCTTTAGCTCGATCTTGTGTTGAATGCCATCCACTCCACGTAAATCTCTGTAATCTTTAGCAAAAAGCCTAGGAAACTTTCTTAGCACACTTTTGAATTCCTCTCTTTCCTCCCAAGTAAGAGTCTTTGACAACATACCATCTAGCATTTCTTCATCATGAAAACTTTGGTTCTCCTGCGGGACTACCTCTTCTTAACCTTGGCAAGATGTCTCTTCATTATTTGGCCTAAAACTTACACCCATGACTTCAATGGATGACTCCTCCTCCGTAGTGCTACTATTGTTTTCTTCTTCCGAGGTGTCATCGGTCCAATCATCCCCGCATTCACTTTGAGAAGATTCCTCCTAGAGCTTCTCTTGACGTTGCTCCTTCATGTCAAAGACAACATTCTTGTGATTTTCATTTCTGCAAATCAAATTTCCTCTTTCCCAATCGTGCAAATCTCGCATCCCCATTAGCCACGGTCTACCTAGGATAAATGGATAGCCATTTCCCCTTGTAGACATAACATAGAAATCAACAGCCTTCTTAATGCCAAAATCTTCCACAGAAACATTCTTACAAACTCCCAAACACCTAGCCTGGCTATTATTTGCCATTTTCACTTTGATTTCAGGCGTCTCATGAATGTGCATGCCTAGTCTCTGCATAAGGTCCTCTATCATGATGCAAATTTGTGCGCCCCCATCCACTAGACCTTTCCTAACTAGTTTTCCCTTGGTATAGCAATCTAGCATAGGTGTAATATCCTCATTCATTTGGGCATGTGCAATTTTAACAACAGGAACATTTTCTTTTGTCCTTCTCCTAGTGCTAACTGCCTTTGTTAACTCCCTCCTAACTTGTGGGCACAATGCAGGAAATTGAGGCCATGATATACTTGGACCCTTACCTCTCATGTCCTCCATAAGGTTGTAGGGAGCCATACCATGTCCAAGAGGGAAGTCTTGAAGGTTGATGGGGCGTCGGGTCCTCTTGGCTTCCTTGGTTTCCTTTGCTTTCTTTCCTCGTCCATGGTCACTTTGTGATGTTACTCCTTCCTTTTCCTTACCTTTTTCCCGCCCACGTTTGATGCCATTTTCTTCAATGTCACCCTCTTTGGATTGTGTGACTTCTACAACATTGACATTTGGTTCATGCAAAGGTGGAACTCCTTCCACCCCTTGTGGAGGTGGTCTTGGTCCATTTGGCCTTTATAGAAGCCTCGGTTGTTCACCAGCTCCTTCACCTGCATTCATCACTGGGTAATTCAAGTTAGGTCTCCCTGGCTCCCCACGGGGCCAAGGACAATTATACATCCCATGTCTAGACCCTCTGCAATTCCAACATTGCAAGACTCTCCTAGGTCGTGGATCTCGCTCTTCAGACTTATTTGATTGTCCCTTTGGACCTACACCTTGTGCAAGGTGAATTGACAGGCTGCTTAAAGATTCATTTAACTTCTCAATCACTTCCGTCGTTACCTCGGGAAGCTCCCTAGATGTTGATGCTTGTGACTTACCTTTGGTTCTAAGACCTTCTATTGGAACCTCTCTCCTATATTTCTCAGCAGCCCTAGTTTCAGCTGCATCAAAGGTAGCAGGTGCACCCACCTCAACTTTTACCTTAAGGTCAGGAAAGAGTCCGGCTATGAACCTCTCCTTCTTTAGAAATTCTGCACCATCGCCTGGGTTAGCAACATTTCGTATCCATAGAGCCCAAAGACGTAGAAACTCTTGATTATACAAGTAGTAGTCATCTAAGTCTTTTTGCTTATGAGAAACAATTTTTTGCCATAATTTTTGAGTGTTTTGGGGATGAAAGAATTATTTCTTGAAACGATTCAAAACTTCTGTGTAATTCTCCTTAGCTTCCTCAGGCAAAGAGTCAAACCAAGTGCTAGCATCTTTCCTAAGGACTATCTCAAACATTTCTACACGTTCTTGATCAGTTACTATCCTCTTGATACGGCAAGACATCTTGAAATTTGATAAAAATAATTCTGCATCTCTCCAGGCTCTCCAAAGAAAAGAGGATATCCGGACATTTGGAGTTGGGCCTCCATTGAATCAAATTCAAAGTGACAATACATTTTTGTTTTTCTTTCTTAAAAAGATTTACACAATAACGTTTTCTAAATTGCAATCTATTCTACAACAAAATAAAAATATTCACATCGAATGACCTATGATAATCAATAAGAGGCAGGATGACAGGGTTTTGTGATACAAGAATTTCTCCTACTCTTTGGGCACCAAACATGAACACTATACGTTGGAAAATGAATCTTTCTACTAATTGAAACGTTTATTCTAATGTGTGGAGTGAAATGGAAGGGAAAAACCTCTATTCCTGGGCCATTATCCATTTTCTATGCATGACCTAATGCTTAAAACAAAAAAAAATATAGACGTCCAAACTAAGGTCGTATCTAATGATTGGTAAAATAAAAGGATTTGCTGAAGCATTTATCTCGGCCAACCTAAGAGGACCTCAAATTCTACGAATTACATGTTGAAATTGCAACTTAGTACTAACAATTATGTGTACCTTTTGCCTTGCGATGGGAATGAAAGGATCATACAAATTGTGGGTGTATGTCACACATGTCAATGCAAGGAACTTGCCGATACACTGTGTGCGATCCACAAATGGCTCCAAGCACACAACAAGCCTAAACTAGTAACCTCAAAGATGGATTTGGTGTGTCACTCACTGCTCTACGCTTCCTATCGTGGAGGATTCCTCGCCGCGAAGAAGAGGGAGACACCGCTACGCCGTGCTCAACTGCCTCGCCGCCGTCGTGCCACCGCAATGCTCTCTCTCTCTCTCTCTCTCTCTCTCTCTCTCTCGCATACACACACACACACACAAGGAGATGAAGAAGAAGAAGATGGAGATGGAGCAAGAGCACTCTTCAATTGCGCAAATGAGAGAATGAGTGAATTTTAGGTTTAGTTGACTTTTATATGAGCTCGACTCATTCACACTTGGGCACCCATGCTTAGCCAACTAATCCCTTGAATGTTCCAGTTAGAGTGCGCCTCTCATCGGCGATCACTCTTACCCTTTTCCTATTGGACCGATAAGTCCGGTACCTGACACTACCAAGTAAATAATACAACATCCGTCGTAGGTGATAGGGTGTCTGTGAGCCGTGAGGGTTAACATGCGCCCCTTCCTTATGTAGATTCCATCCTCGGAAGCTATTGAGTTGAAGCTCGTTCATCGAGGTGGAAGATCATTTGAGATGAATGTCCTTAGCCTTCTTCAGTCACTACAAAATCAAACAACATTGACACAGTAATTGTATTCTCATATAGAATTAAAAAGCATATGGAGTTGTAGGCAGACAATGTGATTGGTAACAGAATTTTAACCCATTTGTCAGCAATAAAGATTAAATTGCAATATAATCAAATGCATAAACAGATGTAAAGATAAAAAATTAAACAAGTCCGAGGTCGCTAATTTAACGGTCGAAAGGCACTAAAGATCCACTATTGATACCATGGGCAAGCTTCTCAATTTTCTATGGTCAGTTAAGTTGTTTAATCGCGAGAGCCAAGTATTTCATGTTCGAGGACTAACTAGAGGCTATACCTAGAAGACCTTGTAGTTAAGCTACGATAAAAGGAATTTCTCATGAAATCGTCGCCTGACTGCTTACTTTTTCTTTGACCCCCCAAAGTCTTTTCACAGTGATTCAATTTTGATGTGTGTGCTTATTTTGTATGCCTTGGGTTTTTTGCTTTTCAAAGAAAAGCGCCATACTGGGAACCTCTAGGGCTCTAGTACCATAGGCGATACATGTGAGTGAAGTACCAAATCAAACTGAGATTTCTCTTCCAGCTTAAGATCTTACATTGTGTCACTTTGATTTTTTGTTTGTTCATTTTCAGCATTTTAATTTTGTAACTTTGGGGGGTCATATAACATTGTTACCTTCCCCAGGCTCATCACACTAGTAAACTCCCTTTATAATACTTAAGCTAAAGGTCAATAGGGACTAAGCCCACTAGAAAGCCCTAGTACATTTCACTCAATGCTGCCTAAATCGGATTAAGAACCTAAGTAACCATTAATTATTAGGAAAGCATCCACCATGGTATTAAGAGAAGATCTTTAACGCCTAGCTTGGTCAAACTAGCTTAGTCAGACTGCTTGATTTTTAAACCTAGACATGTGATTATGACAAAAAGTTACATTGAATTTAATGTTTGATATCAAGCAAATGCATTGAATATTATGCTACCAATCACAATTAAAGCTGACAAACATGGATGCAAAAAGATAAGGGACAATGTTAATGGACAAGAAACACCTGTTTGTGTTGATGATTGCACTTGATTTGAAGAGTGAGTCGAGATAAAGATTCCCTGAAGGTCCAAATCCTAACAATAGCAACACGCTCCTGTACACACTAGGAAACACAAAAGAATACCTCTAGGAGTCACATCAGTGGGAAAAGGTACCAACACTTATTGAACACAACAAAAAACATAAGGAACCCTAACCTAATTATTTGCACTCCCCCTAGAGAGTCAAGGGAATAGGATACTGTAGAGATTGGGGGAAAACCCTAAGGCTAAATCCTTATCCTCGTCGTCGAGATAAACAAAGTCATCATCCATGAGACCATATGTGTTGTTTGGAGGTGATAACAACATACAAGTGCCCACCCAGTCAAGGCGCCCGTTGGGTCAGCCGACCAAAGTTTTGATGTGGTCACATTATTTTTCCGATGTTTAATACATCAAACCCTGTAAAAGCCTAATGACAGTCATCTATGTCAAGTCTAAGTCAAAGATGTAATTTTTCCAATGATGTATGTAAAGGTCCAAGGGAAGTTGGCCGCCGGCCACTTTAGAAAGCCCTAGGCATATAATACACTAAGGTTAGTGGGAAAGGGGAGATCATTTTTTGAAGATAAGTGACTATTGCGTTACGCACAGAGAGTTGCCTCTTTTGCTCAAACTTGTAATCATCGCTTCTGTGGCTACGGTTATCCAAATTCAATTTTGTTTCTTGCATTGTGTTCCTCTTACTCTGCTCTTTCATTCAAGTGTAAACATTCAAGATTCGGTGAAGGTTTCAAATGCATCCGTTTAGGCCTTAAATCGCTGTTTTGAGTGTTTATATGCGTATTTTATGTTGTTTTGACCCTAGGAGAGGCTTTAGGGACCCAAAAACGACCCTTTGGGATCATCCGTTTACTGTTTTTTCGTATTGTGGGACGAACGATCGCTATCGTTGTACCTCTCCAGAATGCTGTGACACTGATATGATATGTTTCTGATATTCCCCTGTAGCTTCCCTTCAAGTTTCGTGCGATTCCGATATGATTTGCATGGTGAACGAGCCTGATTACTGTAGAGCTGTGTAGAAGGACATAGGCAGATTACTTTGTCTTTAGTGCGACTAATTTTCTTGTAGAGTTAGTAGTTGCATCTCTTCGAGTTCACTTCATTAGGATTGACACCCTAGTGAGTTTCCATGCCTCATCCGAGTCGCTTCCCCTGTATCGATAATTTTATGTTGATGCTTGAGAGCTGCTATGCTATGGACGTCTGTCGCGGCGACCCGCAAACATTGGCGTCGTTGCTGGGGAATGAATCTTAGGTGATGAGTGACCGAGTGCGTATTCAGAGTTTTCTTATTGTTCCAAAAGATAATTTCCATTTCATTTACATTTCAGTGAAGCATCTAGACAAGGGTTTAGTGCTTAGTGGAGTCTAGGGTCGGTGGACTGGCTAGATCTACTCTTGAGAGATATAGGGAGTTGTGAGTGAGGTTGCTTTAAGCATTTTTTCTCTTCAAATTTCTTTGTATCGATTGAGTACTGATCCATCATCCATTTTTTATCATGTTTGTTTTGTTTGATTCATTTTCTTATGTTCTTTCATTTCTGTACTTAGGAGTAGGATAAGTAAATCACATTCCAGTCAAGATTTGGGACAAAAGTTAGAGTCGAGAAACCAAAAAACCATAACTTTGGCAAAAAGGCCATAAGACTCTGAAATTTTGAAAATCTAACCAAACAGAGCTGAAATTGATTCAAATCACAAAGTGGTAGCACCAAACACTGGGAAATACTTGTCAGAGGGAGCAGACAAAATTTCATCAAATTTGGCCCAGGTACTACGATCGCGATCGGTGTACCTCAGTGTCAGAATTATACAAGATTTGACATGTGCCTTCCTGATAAGATTCTAAACAAGTTTGTCTAAAGCAACCACACCCAAAAACATCAAAAATCAAGGAAATCAGGCCACTTGGGTAAAACTAGCCTGACAGACCCAGAAACTGCAAAATCTTGACTTTTGGTGATCCAAATACAAAAAGACTTCGGGGATAGCTTTAAAACATCAGTATCTACAAGCATGCCAAATTTGGTCTAATTTAGGCTCCAAACTACGATCGCGATCGGTGTACCTAAGTGCCAGATTTTGACCAGATTTCATCTGTGGGATCCTCAGGTGTATACAAGCATAAAAGTCTAAAGGACCTAGAGCCAGAAACCTCAAAATACCTGTCGAACCATCTGAATACAGATCCATGACTTTTAGTAGACCAAAACACATCAAAACTGAGAAGAAACCATATAGAGGGATAGCCTGTACATAGGACAATCCCAAATAGCTTTCATATCCCAAACAAACACCAAAATCAAGTCAAATTGACAGATTCAAGAAAATCGGGCACTTCAGACCAAGAAACTGTAAATTCTTGACTTTTTTGAGTCCAAATACAAAAGTGTCTGGCAGGTAGTCTTATAATAGCCTAGTGAACAAGCTGGTGAAGTTTCATCCAATTTGGGCTCCAAACTACGATCGCGACCGGTGTACCTCAGTCCCAGATTCTGACCAGACTTTACCCACACATACACCTAAGTTATATAAGATATCAAGAGTTTTCAAAATTCAAAAAAGTGACCAAAATAGCGAAAAACAGCAGACAGACAGAAAACCACTGCAGCAGACCAAGATCTGGTAAAAAATTGACTTTTTCTTGTCCAAATTCAAAACGATTTGGGGAGTAGACTGTACACATCATTGTCTACCATATCCACAAGTTTCATCCAATTTGGGCTCAAAAGTACGATCGCGATCGGTGTACCTCAGTGACATTTTGAGTTGAGACTTGGTGAGTAGGTAGCTGATAACTAGACAAACAACTTTCTCAAAAGAACCAGGGTCAAAAAACCAAAAGACAGTTGTCAAATAGGGCAAACACTGATCACTGATCCTTCATACCAAAATTTTGAGAAAATTCAAGTTTTTGTGATCCAAATGCAAAGTGGGTTTGGGAATAGACTAAACATACCCATGTCTATCAACTCCTAAAATTTCATGCAAAAAGGAGCTGGAACTACGATCGCTATCGGTGTACCCCAGTGACATTTTGGATTGAAAATTTATGAGTAGGTAGCTACCATCTAGTGCAACATATTTTCCAAAAGGAGCAAGGTCAAAAAAGCAAAAGAAAGTGGTCAAAAGTCCCAGTTACACAATCAGACCAATAACTGGAAAACCACCTCGGATTTGGGTTTTCATTGGTCAAAACATCTCCAAATTCAAAAATACAACGACACTTGGTATCAAGACATCAAGGGCTACCTACTGTGCAAAAATCTTCCAAATCTGTGAACGATCGCGATCGGTTTACCTCTACATAGTGGGGGTATCTGACTTCATAAGTTTGTAGATCTACTTGAGTACATCCCAAATCTCAAGTTTGAGTGAAAAATACTCTCTGGAAGCCAAGATACAAGCCAAAGTTCTTGTGTTCTGGTCCTGAGACTATTTTGACTGTTGTTTCAAGTGCAGTTCACTAAAAGTGCTCTAACTTTTGATAGACAACTCCAAATTGAGTCAGGTATAGCTATGAAGAAAGCTTGTGGGCAATAGACTTGAATTTTTCTAGGTTTCCTAAATCCAAACTTTTAGGGTACCTCAAGACCAATTTCCAGAGACCAAAAAAGTCACAAATTCCTAAATTTTTAGAGACTTGACCAGGGGCAAAAAGGGATTGTGTGCACTAAGCCAAGGTGTTCTTATTAAGGACCATCTTGAGAGTATTGAGTGAGGCTTAAACATGACAGCTCATCCATCATTAGGGTTTCCCACTCAACTCAGAGCTATGACACCTACACAAACAGCCAGAAATATTGCAACACCTATAACAAGAGGGTTGAGACAAGACCATGAGGCTTATCAATCATATCAAGCCAAACCTCAAGGCATGGCTCATGGATATTTGTCAAGTGATCATGTAGCTCACTGGAAGCCAAACCAATCAACTAAAATGCGGGAGTTTGGAAGAGCAAAAGTGGAAATTGCTGGAGACCTAGAGGAGAAGCATCCTCTAATCAACAAACCCAACGTGAGGTTCATCAAAACCAATGAAGCCACGAGAGTTCTAACGGATTACATTTATGATGGCCTTTATAGGTTACCTATTGGGGATCAAAAAAACTTCTATAGATGTTTAAATTCCATCATTGAAGAGTTGACAAACTACAAGAACCTCTATGCCTTCACATACACAGATGACCAGGGAGTGCAAGTTCTAATGGTAGATAAGTATGGACGAGAGTACAAACTTATCAGCCCAAGTGAGCTAGAAAGATATACATACATGGGTACTCCAATCTCTGCTTACTACTTTCAACCGAGTGTAAATGTACCAAGGTTTTTTGAGACTGATTTGCAAGAAGCTAACATTGAAACTATGGAATCAAATGGACCTCAAACATCCAAAATAGCTAATCACGGGAGTGTAGCTCCTACCTCATTGAGTGGAACCAAGAGACCACCAATTAGACTTACAAATCCATCAACATTTCCAAAGCATGTCTCAAAGGGGATCCCACCACAATTTGCTCCAAGACGAGAAGAAGGAACCAGGGATGTTTTTGTCAGAGACCCCAACACGCTAAGATACATGGTTGAACCAGAACCAATGAGACCATATCAATTGGCCAAATGTGTCAAGAAGAAGTATGATGGGTTAAGGGATCCATACGTACATGCATCCTTGTTCAAACAAGTGTTAAGACCCAAACAAGTATTTTATTTTCATACACAGTATGAGGGATTTGGCTTAACCTTGGAAGGGATAGCATTGAATTGGTTCCAACCGTTGGACAAAAATGCCTTCTCAAACGTTGAACAACTGTTGCAAGAATTTGTTGTGGAGTTCTCTAAAAGGGGAATCAAGCATAACATAGTGTCCCAAATCTATGCATTCAAGCAAAAAGAAGATGAGAGAGTGAAGGAAGCATCGCTACGCTTCAAACAATATATACAGAGATGTCCGGAACGTGAGCTACCACAGGATGAAAGATTATCAATTCTCTTCATAGAGGGTTTGAAAAATGAAACTCTCAAGAAAGATTTTCACTTAAAAGGATGTACTTCCTTTGAACAAGTCACGAGAGAAGCGTTATACCTAGTTGAAAATTGTAAAGCCTATGGCGAGGAAATTGGTGATACAAAGATCACTATGGATAATGCTCCTTTGGCATCTAGTGAAACCAACACAAGGCAAGTGGTTATGTCTCAATTAATGACCAACCTAGATGAGATAGCAGCGCAAGTAGCACAACGAATAAAATGGTGTGCCATTGAGCAAAAATGGACCAATCATGAGATGAGTGAGTGCTACTATAATCAAACCTACACGAGGGGGATACTGTTTGGACATCAAATAGAAAAACAAATGCCATTACCAAATCATCCATTATTTCAAAATAGGGTTGTATCAAGGGCTTCACAAAGAGCTGAGGTATCACAACCTAGGCTAGGGCAAGAACCTATGAGAAAACTCTATTCATTGAATGAGGACACTCTAATGTTCATAGCCAATCAAGAGCGTAGACCAGAGACCATTCTGGCTAAGCAAGAACAACCATCAATTGTGCCACCAGTGACTCAACAAGATGGACCATGCTACAAGTGTGGAGGTAATCATTGGGCCAAGAATTGTTCTCGTGTAGAGATAATTGGATATTGTTTGGAGTGTGCCATTACACACATTGTTCCAAATTGTCCAAACACCCAAACAAACAGGGAAAAACAACAATGAATGTTGTGGGAGTGTTACCTTCTCCAAGTGGATCAGAGGCAGAACCAAAATTCCTGTGAAGGTAGTGACTAGAGCCCAGGCAAAACAAAATGTTGAGGACCAAGCTAATGAGGAGAAAGATCAACAACCCAAACAAGGGGAAACAACTAGTGTGTCAGTGAGGACTGGGAGAAAATCCTGGAAAGCCAAAAGAGACAGAATTAAAGCAAAAACAATTACAAATCAAACTGCACTACAAACAGAATTACAAGAGACAAAGGAGCAGTTAAAACAAGAACGGTAAAACAAAACAGTGGTGAGCGATAAGAAACCAAGGAAGGCATCTTCCGGAGGATCTGTGTTGGTAGACAAAGTCCTAGAGCCATTAGATGTTGCACTGGAAGCATATGAGGCTAGATTGAAACCCAACCAAACCCTAGAGCAACAAGGGATGAAATATCCTCATGCTGAGGTAGAGACTGAGAGGTTTAAAATGTGTAAGGAATTGGTAAAAACTGCACAGGCAATGATGGAGCCTGAAGCACCAATTTCACCTCCAAAAACAAAACCAAAAAGTGTTGGAGTTGAAATGCCTAAGGCAAAGGTGGTTGAAACATTAACTCAAAGAAACATTGAGCTAGAATCACAAAAGGATGTGCAAGCAAAGAGTGCAACACAGGAAACCAACAACCTAGAAATTCAACTAAATGATCAAGTAGTGGCTAACACCACTAATGATGCAAGGTCAAGATCACAATTTATGGCACCTATCCCAGAGATAGATGAGCCATGGCCAAATGAATTGTGGGAAGCAATTAGAAGTGCAAAAGATGGAAGTGCGACTTTCCAATCTGCACCCATAACTGAGGTCAATTTGTGGCATGAAGTCTATCAGGGAGACATTCAATCTCTAAATGGAGATGCATGGACGGAAGTTTCAATTGAAAGCAAACCAGAGTCCTTGAAGACCTTACCCTCATACATAGGAGAACATGAAGTAGGCTCAGTGATGGATACAAAGAGTATGCAAGAGTTGATGTCAGCTCCAATACAATGCACCATTACTCTATATGAACTGCTTAAGATTAGACCACATGTATGGGATGAAGTAGGCAACAATTTGGGGAAGATGGGATTAAAGATACCTCTTCAAGATCTACCCTCAAATGAACAATCAAACAAAACTCAACAAGAAAGTGCAGACGCTAAACCTGTGCCAATAAACAAGGTGGGGGAATATTGCGAAGGAGAAGAAGGAAACACCACCTTACCTGTGGAATACAAAGGAGTTAAAACATTGGCTATACTTGATAGTGGGGCTGGAGTAGCCATAGCCACAAAAGACATTTGGAAAAAATGGGGTAGACCAGCACTTAGGAAAACTAGAATGAAGCTGCAACTTGCAGATAGATACACGAAAAAAATGTTGGGTATCTTAGAGCAAATTATTGTGACTTCTTGTGGAATTGAATATGAACATACATTTGCAATAGTAGATTTTGGAAAAGGGAACAATTTTGATATCATTTTAGGAAGACCTTTCATGCATCAACTTAAGATGGTTCAAAATTGGGGCTATGACTCTATCTACTTGAGACATAAAAAGATCACCACAAAAATAGGCATAAAATACCATAGCTATAGAGATGTGAATAGAACTCCGTTAGAAGAAATTGACTCTTCTATAGTCAATGGGGAAGAGATACCAACGTGGCTACAAACCAAACAAGAACTTTGGATGTGTGGTGCTTCGAAGTGTGGAAGCTCAGTGAAGGAGGATTGCATCCTAGAAAGATCAATGGACGATGAAGCTTACATACCGGAACCCTTTCGAGAGCAATTATTTGAGCCATTTGGATGGACTCAAATATTGGCAACCTTGGGTGTGTGTGTAAATGAGGTGACCCCGACTAAATTTTGTGATGAAAAAGGCTACGACCTAGTTTCATGTTTTATGTTGAAAGTGTTGAAGGAAGCTAATGAAGTTTGTGAGTGTGAAAGTAGAAAAAGTGAGACAGATAGCTACATCCTGGAGCATGAGGAAAAATTGAAAACGAAGGAAGCAGAGCAACCACAAGAATATGTCATTATTGACATACCTGAAGAAACAACAAAAGCTGTTTCAAAGAAGACGACTCCCGAAAAAGTGAAAATGAAAGTAGATGAAGGAGAAAAGCTTCCAAGTTCAACAGCAAATCTTCAACAAATGCAAGATCAAAAGAAGAACAGGGACAAGGAAGAAGATGGACTATCTCCTACGATGATCAAATTAAATTTATGCGAACAAACGGGGCTCAAGGTTACATGTTCGGCCGCAATAGATCCAGAAGCAACAAAGAATCTAATGACTTATGGAACGTGGATCATGATGGGAAAGCCACCAATCAATGAGCTAGAAGAAATAGTTTACACAAGTTCAAAAATGCCAATTCCTAGCTTTGGAGTGGCAGAAGCTGTACTCAAATTGAGTACCGGGGAGTATAAAGATACTTTCCACAAATCAACTCCCATCATATCAAAGAGAGTCTGGTCCTGACAGAAAGCTAGAGGAACATCTTCTTTCGACAACAATCAAAAGCTTCAACAACAACAATGGTAAGACTCCATGAAGCTTCTCAAATCCATGCAGAGAAGAAATCGCCAACCATCATGGAAAAAGATAAAGAAAAGGTAAACATTGAAGTATATCAACCTCGCCAGACGACTTTACCTTCAACGAGATTCCATCAAATTTCACACAAAGCCACTACATCAAAAGCCACACCATCAACAATGCAATGGAAACCGAAGCAAAAAGTCTATCAACCAAAGTTTCCATCACAAAAAAGCATCCAGAAGAAGCCGAAGAATGTCAACCAAGTGTTGGTATCCAAAGAGCACATCCAAGTCAAAGACCCAGTTTGGATACATGAAACACGGGTTCAACCACAACAAAAAAAGGTGCCCGGGTGGATAGCATCAAATGAGTCAATCACTGCTCAAGCATTAGAAAATTTCGGAAGTCATTTGGAGGGCTTTGTAAGAAATTGTATTTCTCTCTCTAGAAACTTTTTTAAAATGCACTTGCACCTTGCGAGTACGTCCAAAAGGACAACTAGACACTTTAAAAAGTAGATTTATATTCCCAATCGTCCTTGAAAATGGTCACTTTTTTATTTAATGTGAGCGTCTTTTTCAGGAGGCAGGTGCGGCGCATTCAAGGCAGCTTACGTCATCACTGAAAGTTGAAAAGTCACAAACTGTCAAATAGTGATAGATTTTGAGGCTTTTGACACCACCAATGCGTCCGAAACGCCAAAAAATCCCCCAAAAAATTGGCTTTTTACTTAAGGCGCGCGAGGAGGCATTCTAAAATGCTAGAATGCCCCTCTGCGCGCCGTTAGTACAAAGCTCCTTTTAGTGATTTTTGGACAACTATCTTTCAAGAAAGCCTACCCATGTTTCTCTATTGCACTTTTGCACCATGCTCTCTCTCTCTCTCTCTCTCTCTCTCTCTCTCTCTCTCTCTCTCTCTCTCTCTCTCTCTCTCCTTTCTATAGCTTAGCATATTTAAAGAGAGAGAGAGTGAGAGACTCCCATTACTAACGATGCGCGTGGAGCATGTTTTGACCTCAAAAAACACCTCCTCGCGCCGTTAGTATAAGGTAACAAAAAGACTCTCTCTCTCTCTCTCTCTCTCTCTCTCTCTCTCTCTCTCTCTCTCTCTCCCCCGCCTTACTTCCTCTCTCTATAACACTCACACATACACACATAAACACATACACTGGTGGATGCACAGTACTAAAGGCGTGCATAGAGACATGCACAACGGTTGTGCCTCTCTACGCATGCCTTTAGTATATATATATATATATATATATATATATATATATATATATATATATATATATATATATATATATATATATATATATATAGAGAGAGAGAGAGAGAGAGAGAGAGTCTGTGTGTGTGTGTGTATGTTATGTTTGTGTGTCTGTGTGTTTGTGAGTGTGTGTGTCTCTGTGTGTGTCTATCTATGTGTGTGTATGTTATATTTGTGTCTCTGTGTGTTTGTGTGTATGTTATATTTGTCTGTGTGTGTGTGTGTGTGTGTGTGTGTGTGTGTGTGTGATCAAAATGCACTTTGTAGAATTGTAACAATGGGTGTGCGTGCTCACTCTTATAGACCCGAAATTATGATCTCTAAGGCTAAGATGATGAAGAAAAAACCTATGTGATAGATGGAGGCCTTTTTAGAGATTTTTTGACATTTTCCTCTCAAAAAGATCTCTAAAAGAGGAAAAAAGGGGCTTTTTACTAACAGCGCGCGATGAGGCATTCCAAAGTTTTGGAATGCCCCCTCGCGTACCGTTAGTAAAATGTTCTTTTAGGGGTTTTTGACATTCTTTGCCTCTTTGGATGTCGGAGCTAGGCAATTGGAGATTCATTACTAAGATATTTGGGCGTTCCGGACGCATTGACACTATCAAAAGTTTCAAAATCTTCCACCACTTGATAGTTTTGTAACTTTTTGAATTATAGTGATGACGTGAGCCGTATCAAATGCACCGCATCTACCTTCTGAAAAAGGTGCTCGCATTAAATGAAAGAGAGTGATCGTCTTCAAGGACCACTAGATTATTAAATGAGGAGAGGGACACCTTTTATATTTTTGTTAATATCAATCTATTTTTCTACGTAACGTAGGCTCTTCTCTCATTGGAGGAGCTTATTTTCCTCACTCTTCCAAAAGGCCCTCCAAAAGACCTCCGAAATCTCCTAATGGCTACTTCCAAGGAAACATTAATGTTTGGGCCAAAAAGCCTAAAGTAACAGCCTGATGTACTCACCTCAAGAAAGAAGTTCTACAATGAGCGAACCAAGATATCAACGGGATAAAAACAACTCAAGCAGGAGAAAGAACAACAAAAAAGGACAGAAGAAAAGACCTTCCAAGAAAGAAACACAACAAGTATGGGTACAAAAGTCAAACTTCAACGAAGCTACCCAACACAAACAGATGCAGCAGCGGATGGTTCCCATCAAGCTACTTGAAGCACAAGGATTCTATGAAGGTAACACCCAAATATGGTTACCCAAAGTAGTTGCTCAACCTAGAGCCACTAAGACCAACCAAGTAGCAAAGGACCCCACACAAAGACAATCAACAACAACAAAGAGCCAATGGAGACTAAGCACAACCAAGGAAGAAACAACCTCAAAATGGATCCCTCATATTCTACTACAAAAGCAAGGCTTTTACAATGGTAATAGCCAATTATGGATACAAAAGCCACTAAGACCAACTACAATGGAGACTAAGCACAACCAAGGAAGAAACAACCTCAAAATGGATCCCTCATCTTCTACTACAAAAGCAAGGCTTTTACAATGGTAATAGCCAAGTATGGATACAAAATCCTAGTGTCCATCAAGTCAAGGGAGCAACTCATGAAGCAAGAACAAAGTGGGTCCCAAAACCACTGTTGAAAACTCAGTCTCCTCACAAAGAAGAAAAAGTAAAGGTACAACAATGCGGCCTCCTTACGGAACATCCCATGCAACAAAAGAAGCTAGAGGAGTCAAAGTATGCCAACTTACTTGAAAAGATGTTGGCATCCAAAGACCAAAGCAATGATAGAGGCCTTAATCTCAAGAACTTATGGCATTAGGTTTTAAGTCCAAGTCGCCATTAAAAATACATGGCATAAAAGTCAAGAGTCGGGCAGCTGAGCCACTAAATGAGCAAGGCATTAGTCCCAAAGCTTCAAGTAATATTCTCTGTGGTCTAAGAGTCTTAGCTATTCTAAGTATTGCTCAAGGTGGAGGATTTGAGCATATTTATGTTGTGTCGCTCATGCTGGTATAGGTGAGCATAAGAGTCCAAGTCTATGTATTTTAAGTTTGGTAAAGTGAAGAAGAGAGTCCAAAATACACTCACGCACTATGCATAGTGAGTAATGAGTGGAGAAGCTTCAACATCAAAAACCCTTCTTGGAAATGTGGAAGCTATTGAGATGTCCTTGGATATCACATGTGCTACATTTGTTCCTTGAAGCACCCAACAACTCATTTTTCACACCGCATGATTTTCTTGAAAGAACTCTTGTGTGCATATAGAGTGTCCCATAATTAGCACTTGCATTATGCACTCTTACTTTATTTCACCCAAGAACTCACCTTGCATGAACAGGTACTCAACTTCCAAGTGTTCAACCCCAATAAGAGCGTATACCAATGGCATTTTTTCCCACTAGGTTTTTCCCTTTGGTCATTCAGGTTCTAGACCCTAATTTAGAAACACCCATCACTATTCTATTGTATATATTCCTTCCATCAAATGAAACCAATAAAGAATTTGTTACACGATCTTCAAAGAGATCAAGTGGGGCCACATTTTTCTCAACTACGCTTCGACAAGACCAGCTCTTATCTTCAAAGATACTGAGAGCGGATTTTTTGAGATGGGGCTCAACTCAAGGCTCCCACCAGACAACCACTCCGTGAGACCCTACACACGCATATTTCTTAGGGGCACCACCCTCTTTTATGGAGAAAGAAGGAAACCAAAACAAACCATATACAACACACACACACACACACACTCACCTTCCTTATGTGCTTCAACACAAAATGCCCTTCAACCATTCAACACACACTCCTTAAGCAATCCCTTTGAACACTGCACAAACTCACATGCAAAGATTGACCTTCACCATATTAGTGCTCATATACTTCTAAGAAAAGCAAGCACAAAACCTCAAAACTCAAAACACCATAATGCACAAATACTTGACAACTCCTTTCCTTTCCCAAAAGAGGAGACTACTTACACACATAAGGCGGCATGCATAGAGAGCTCTTCTCCATCTATGCAGCCCCAAGACTTACTTACACACAACATAAGGAGAGAAGCCAAGAAAATAGACACCATGGTGCACAAAAAACTTTCTCAACAAACAAGCAACCCAATGAGCACAAAATATGAGAAGCTGCCAAGATATGCTTACCAATTTTACATGCGTTTAGAGCAAAAGTGTGACGACGACACCCCAATTGCAACAATTTGTTGATCAAACCATGAGATAGATCATTGAACTTGATATCCTTGCTCTCATATAGAATCTACAATCCTTATTTAGGGATGAGTATGGTAAGAGAAATGTTTGCAAGAGAATGGTAGCAATAGCATATTGATGCTCTCTCTATGGTGCCGCTTATGATAGCGAGCTTAGGAAATGGATAGGGAGACAAGAAGAGAGAGAGATTAGGGCTTCCCTAACCTTAGAGGAGCTTATTTGCAGCAATGGAGTCGGTGTGTGTATTTTTGTGCTTGCCAAAGGGCCTTTTTATAGCTGTACAAGACCTTGGGCTAGGTTAAACTTGACTAGGGTAGGTAATTAACCATAGTTAGGTTCCCTTTTGACCATTCCTTCAATTATGCAAATAAGGGACTTATTTTTTCATTAAAAATAGCCTTTTAATTCGTGGAGGCTCCATAAGGGTTGATAATGTATGTGGGCCCCACCATGATGTCCCTCCAGTGGCTCCTGTAGAGTGTCCCCATCATGTTTGTTGTGTCTCTGGAAGCATCTTGAGACGACCCCTCCACATGAAAGTGGTTTTTAACTCCCCATTGGTATTTTAGAATGTTGGAGAAGTCAAGAAAACTTTTCACCTTTGTGGTTTACCTGATTGTAACTTTGACCTGTAGTAACAGTGTCCGCAGCACCTTGTTTTCACCATAACTTTCAGCCTGTAACTCAGAATTGGGTGCTGTAAAAGGCAAAGTTGACCTTCTCAAAGTGTTTAAGATGATTTTGGAGTGTTCCTCAAGTATACCCATGAGCTAAGGCGTTCAAGATGCATCCAAAACACCTTTTGAACCAAGTCTCCTTGTAGGGGGGCCTTTAGCATGCATCCAAGGTGTTGTATGTTTTTTTCAAAAGAGAATCCACCTTAAACAAATGAGGTAGGCTCCAATAAATGTTGATTTATTGGGGATATAAATTATATTTAAGATTTGTTGACCATCACAAGTAAATGATCCAAGAGTTGGGTCACATAGTGGTGGGGAAGGGAAGGCCTACAAGGTTAACCCTACCCTTGAGAGAAGATGGGTAAGATAAGTGCCCATAAATTATTTATTTACAAATTATGGGATATAGATAGTTATTTCAATTAGTAAAGGTAATTAGTTAAAAGAATATACAGTAAAAAACTAGTAGAGTAGAATTAAGTTTACTATTTACATTTAGCATGAAGAGAGAAATATGATGTAAATGCATAAAGATCTAAGAAGGGTAAGGTGTTTGTATGGAAAAGGGCTATTACGGAAAGAGAGAATGAACAATAGGTTAAAACTTTGATAAAAAATATATACATTTGAGTAGAAATGTAGTGCAAACGCGAGGTTACCATTTAACGCTACTCATATTAGCCCTCCCCCTTCATCTAGGATCATTCATGCTCTTAGATGAAACAAAAGAGTTTTTTCCTTTTTCTTTTCTTTCTTTTTTTTTCTTCTTTTTTTTCTTTTTTTTTCTTATTTTTCTAAAAAAATGAGGAGTGATATACACTCTTTTACTCCATTAGACCTGCTTTTCATTACCTCAATCCCATAAATCGGAGATGGGAGGGTTGCCTTGGGTATGTTGAGATTCCAAGGCTGGTTCTTCTTTGCACATCAAAGCTTTAAAAATAGGTGGAGCATTTGCCAAGCCGAAGGGAGCCATGCCAATTTGGAGCTTAGATGATGTAGGTAGATGACTTCCTATCAACGGATTGATACGTTGAAAGTAGGGCTTTAATCTCCATCCATTGACTCTGGTCTTGTGGAGTTTTCCTGATAAATCTGCTAATCTGTAACTACCATTCCCAAAATTTGTTTTTATCATGAAAGGTCCCTCCCATCTTTGCAAAAACTTTTTGTCAAGTCGAGTATCAAGTCGGTTATCATAGCGAAGAACCAACATACCTTCCTTCAATCCTTTCCCCTTGAGCTTCTTGTTGATTTTGTCCCTTTGGCTTGTGGCTTGGGCAATGTAATAGTCGATGGACTCTTCTCTATCAAGTTCAAGTCGTTGAAGATCTAAAATTCTTTCCTGCAAAGCTTCTTTTGGCTTCTTTGCTCCCCGTGAGAGAATGCGTAGGCTTGCAATCTCCACCTCAATAGGAAGGAGTGCCTCCTGTCCATATACCAAATGAGAAGGAGTGAATTGAGTGGATACCTTGAAAGATGTTCTGTATGCCCATAGATCTGCGGTCAAATGGAGATCCCAGTCGTTTGGTCGATCTGCAACCTGCTTAGAAATGATTTTACATATCATTCCATTCACCTTTTCAACCAACCCATTACACTGAGGGTAGTAAGGTGTAGAATGCAAATGTTTGACTTTTAACTTTGTCAAAAGATTATCTAGGAGCTCTGCTCTAAACCCTGGACCATGATCTGACAAAATCTCTAATGGTGTGCCGAATCTACTGCATATGTGATCAAAGATAAATTTTGATACCTCCTCGACTGTAATTCGTGTTGTACTTGCTGCCTCCGCCCATCGTGTCATGTAATCTACTCCCGAAGACCTTCCCGGTAGATGTGCGAGGTAAGGGGCCTATTGCATCCACACCCCACTTCTCAAAAGGACCATACAAAATTATTGGAACTCGAGGTTCGTAAGTGAGTCATCAATTTCCAGCAATCTGACAATCTTTGCATGACTTACACCAATGTTGGACATCACGGTGTAGACTTGGCCAAACAAACCCTGCTTGCAAAATCTTCCTGTTTGTAATATCATGAGAAAAATGACCCCCACAGACATCATCATGGCATGAAAAGAGGATTCTCTCTATTTCTTGAACAGAGGGCACCCTTCTTAGCACCAAATCTTTCCCTTTATGATACAGATCATCTCCTATGAGTTGGTAAGGAGTTGCCTTTTTTACCAACCTATGCCTTTTCACTTTATCCAAGTGTTTAGGGCACTCACTAGTTTGGAGGAAAAATATGATGTCCTTCAATTCCTCTTGGCCTTGGTACTTTGGTTCGTAGAGCTTCACACCTCCCACCATGATCTGAAGTTTCTCATTGGCGAGATAATCTGCTTCCTTGTTGAGGGTTCTCACAACATGCTGTACCTGTGTAGCTTCAAAGTTCTTTATCAAAGCCTTCACCTGTCTAAGCCACTCCACTAGAGTAGGGTTCTTGCACTTCCATATCCCTTGGATTTGCCTAATAACTAGTAAGGAATCACCTCTTATTATAAGTCGTTCAATGCCAAGTTTTTTGCATTCTTCAAGCCCCAACTTTAAGGTGACATACTCAGCCTCATTATTAGAATGAACATTTTCCAAGGTGATACCTTTCTTAACAAGAACTTCCCTTTGTGGACTTAGAATAAGAACCCCCCCTGCTGCCTGATCGTGTTGTCGTCGGTAAGCTCCATCAAAGCACAAAATGTGTGCATTGTCCATCTCCTCCTCATTATTTTGTGGTGTAGCTTTGTCTCCTGCCTTTGGTGACTCTTTCCTTTCTCTCACTTTGTATGTGAGAATGTCTGCAAGACCTGCCCTTGTGCTATCTTCCACAAGAAAAGTGTATTCAAACTCTTGAAGTTCTAGAACCCATTTGGCTATCCTAGATGAGAGGCTCATGTGTTGCACAACATATGGTAAATTGTTTTCCATGGTGAGAATGACAAATGGTGCAGGTAAGAGATATGATCGGAACTTTCTTACCGCAAACATAATTGTGAATACCACCTTCTCCATATCGGTGTAGCCCTTCTCTGCAGCGGTCATGACTTTGCTTGCAAAGTATACTGGCCTCATGTAGCATGTTTTTGGGTCTTTTTGCATGAGAACTACACCGATGGCCTCCATTCCTACACTTGGCGTGATGTAATATGTATCCTTTGGATTTGGTGGCATTATTGTTGGAAGAGAGTTGAGAATACCCTTTACTTCAGTAAAGCATAATTCGTGTTCCTCTCTCCATTCAAATGTGGGTTTGTTTGCTAGCTTGTGCAAAGGTGCAATAGCTTCCGCTAGAAGGTGAATGAAACGAGACATGTACCTTACTTTGTGGTTGAAAGTCATGAGCTCCTTGGTTGTCGTTGGTGGTTGTAGTGACAAGAGAGCATTTACTTTTTATGGATCCACTTGAATTCCTTGCAAAGAAACCACATGACCTAGCAATACCACTTGTGACTCTGCAATGTGACACTTCTCAGGATTAAGCTGTCCCCCAAATTGATGAAGCCTCCTAAGCCCCTCCTCAACTTTTTGGCAATGAATTCTTTGGCTACTATAGATACAGAAGTCATCCATAAAAACCCTAATTGACTTTCCAAAGAAGGGCTGAAAGACAAGAGTTTTAAACCTTATAAAGGTACTAGGAGCATTTGTGAGCCCAAATGGCATCACTCTATAGGCAAAGCAACCCCAAGGTGTGATGAAAGTGGTTTTTAACTGATCTTCTTCTGCTATTCTGATTTGAAAATACCCTGAATACCCATCACACACTGTGTAACATTCATAGCCGGCTACATCGTTTAAGATTTCATCTTGGAAAGGAAGAGGAAAATGATCCCTCTTTGTTGCAGCATTGAGCGGTTTGTAGTCAACACAGACCCTCCATTTTCCGTTCTTTTTAGGGGTTACTACAATTGGGGACACCCACTCAGAGTTAGACACAGGGTAAATGAAACCAGCTTTGAGGAGTCGGTTAACCTCTGTCAAAAGTGCCTCTTGTTGCATTTTTCCTAGGCGCCTTAGCTTTTGAGCTACAGGTTTAGTACCTGGTTTTAATTCTATGCCATGCTCTATAACATGTCGTGTCTCTTTCTTCAAGGATATAATTTTGATTTTGGAGCATCGATCATGTGAGTATGTTTACTGGTACCACATGTGTACTTTGTGATGGCTCCTCGGTAACTTCAATCAAGTTTAATGGCGTGATCTTTGGTGCATTTGGATTATTTGGACATTGGGCAATCAAATGATCTATGCCACATCGATTACACATGAGTATTGGCATTGTAGACGTGCTCGCTTGATTGGTTGCATTAGTGTGGCATTTTTTGTAGCCTAATAGGACACTCGGCTACATGATGTGGACCTCCACACTCATAGCATTAAAGAGGTGGTCTCTTAGCGGTGTAATTGATATTTTGGCCTCTTGCCGCAAGAGCAGCTACTTGATATACAGGTTTGACTTGTCCCCAATAGTCCTCCATGTAGTATTGTGGACTTTCTTCAAGCACATCCAGCCCATAGGCAATATTAGGATCTATATCTTCCTCACAGCCTTCCAAACAAGCAATAGATAACTCACAACCCACTTGATTCACAGAAGTGATTCTCAGATGTGGTGGTTGCGGTCCTAGCACTGGAGGTGGTAAGGGTGTTGTTTGGACAACATTTTGGGCCCTAGGGACCATGTGTTCTGTTGTTTGTTCAAGAGGTGGTTCCGGAATCAATGCAGGCACTTGAGGTGTGTATATCCATGCTAAGGTTGGTCTATTGGCCATCGCGCACTTAAATACGACGCAATCCTTAGCTTGATGACCATACCTCCCACAGGCATTGCAGTTCCCATTGAATTTTACTCTAAAAGTAGGGCATTCACTGATATTATGCCGTCCATAGCATATTGAGCACCATTGTTGTTCCTTTCTTGGATACATATGATTGTTTTGTGGAGCACGATTGTCTCTAAGACTCTCTTGAATAGCCTTGGTGAGATCTGCTAAAGTCATCTCAAATATCTTTGGCTCCTTAGCAATAGGCTTTAGGGTCATTGGTTGATGCCCTGATGCTTGCAAGCTAATAGATTTAGTCTCAACAGACACTCTTTCTCCTTGAATCATTAAATTATCCTCCAATTGGATCACATTGGTGGTGACTGCTTCCCAAGTGGTGATACCTCTAATGACTAGGCCATTGTAGATATCCTCATGTCGTAATCCCCTAATGTATCTATCCAGCAATTGATTATTATTGAAGCGCTCATTTGGATTACAACAAGAATTCAAATGCTTCAAGCGACTAATAAAGTCTCTCACCGACTCTTCTTCCTCTCGTTGGGCTTTCTGGAGCTGAGAGGCTACACCCCAAAGCACTCCCTCTTGTATGTATTCTTTCAAGAACAATCTCCTAAGAGTAGGGTAAATCGTTTTTTCTTCCACCCTTAGGGTTCTATACCAATCCCTTGCCTTTCCACTTAAGGTTAGGCTTAAATCATTACTCTTATGCAGGTCATTGTGTTCTCCTAGAGAATCGCATATTTGTTCAAACACTTCGATATGCCTTCTCACATCCCCGTCTCCACTAAATTTTTGTGTGAGCTTGGCTATTTGTACTGCCTTACTTCTAGGCTCTCTATCAGGTATGTTACGCATATTCTCAGCAATAGATCGACCAATAGCTTGAGCAAATGTTGCCAAGTCACCTAAGTGAGCAGGCACCGTGGGTGAAGGTGCTCCACTGACTACATGTGGAGTAGGTATTGGCATTGGGCTTGGCGCATAGGAAGCCCTTGGGTTCCATGTTGGGTACGATGTTGTGCCATGTGGTGGCCCAAAGTTCATATGTGTGGCCCTAGGAATAACAGACGTCAGATGTGACATGCTAATGCTAGCCGGTATAGTCCCATGGAAATAAGAACTTGGGTGTTGTTTTTGTGGAGCATAGGTTGTTGAAACAATGGGAGGAGTAGAGACTACATGAGTACAAGGACCCATGGGTGTATACGATTGGTACACACTTGTAGGTACTGTTGGCAGGCATTGAGCTACCATGTATCAGTGCTTTACTAACAAATGAGGTCCATGGCATGTTCTTGGCATGCCCATCATTGGGGTAGGCATTGTAGCCGTGGTGTCATCAAGGGAAAGATGAGCTAAACTTGGAAAGGTAAAGCTATCACTTGTGGGCTCAAATTGCACTGAGACCCCTGGAGAAACAACATATGGATGATCCATCAGACTTACCGAGGGAGTCTCCATTTGTGATAAGGTCGGTTGTTTAGCCTTTCCTGTATCTAAGAATCTCATGAGACCCGTTGAAGGCATGTTCATCCCCTTGTTTTGTCTCTCTAACTTAATGACCCTATGGATGACCTCACAAACTCTTTGTTGTTGATCCTCCACGCTAGTAGTACCCATTGTGGATTGTAGGACATCTAACCAAACCACGTGATAGGTGTGACCTGTGTATAGGTCGGTCAGAGTTTCTATTTGTAGTTCGTATTCCCAGTTCTCATGTAAGAACGCTCCATCTAGAATTGAGGTGCTAGGGGTGTCCTTTGAGCTAGATGCAATGTTGCTTTCTAGGGGTTGGCCCTTAGCGGTTGCTATGTCATGAGCACTCGATTGCTCTCCTAGCAAAGATATTGACATGAGAGAATGAGTGAATTTGCGGTTTAGTTGACTTTTATATGAGCTCGCCCCATTCACACTTGGGCGCCCATGCTTAGCCAACTAATCCCTTGAATGTTCCAGTTACAGTGCACCTCTCATCGGCGATCACTCTTACCCTTTTCCTATTGGACCGACAAGCCCGGTACCTGACTCTACCAAGTAAATAATACAACGTTCGTCGTAGGTGATAGGGTGTCCGTGAGCCGTGAGGGTTAACACAAATTCTCATGATTCATGCAAACTACTTGACTATGCTTGAATCTACACAAAAACATACACAAGCCTTCCTCAGTGGGGGCACCAAAATTGAGGCGGTCCGGGGCGGGCAACAAGAAGAGCAGCCTCTCCCGTGCTGCTCAATTGGGACTAGGGCAAGCAAAATCAAATACAACAACAACCCATAGCCAAAAATTAAACAAGAGAAGGGGCACCACCTAGTTGTAGATGTGCTAGGACGCACGTGATATCTACTTGTACTCAAACACACAAAGAGAGGGGAATGCAGGATAGCCACACACACCAAACGCAAACATTCACTACACCAAAGAGAGGTAAAGAGAACAAATCAAGTTGAGCAACTCAGTCTTAGCCTTAAAGACTAGATGCACACAAAGCTTGGTGAGAAACAGAGAGACAACACAAAACTTGACCTTATTGCCGATACACAAATTGTCTTAGGGTCACGGGAGCCCTCTCACCGAGCACCCTCTTACAATTGACTTTTTAGGCAAACAATTCAACAAGCCCTCAAACCACCAAGCATGAAATGGCACAACAGACTTCAAGGACAATATACCTTCAACCACCTAATGAGCCAACTTATCAAGTCACTTTGGAGAGAAGAGTCATAGTTGTTTCATACAATTGCACCCAAAACTATAAATTTTATTTATGCACAAGAGTAGGCTACAAGTGTGATGAAGATTATGGCATCACTCCACTCCTCTAGATGGCATAACTAGCTTCAAGCTTCTCCATGCACCTATGTGTAGTGATGGAATAGAGCACTCACAATGCACACACTCTACACAACTAGGCTTGACGAGTGGTGTGTTATATGTGGAGAATGATGTGGTGTAGTGTGATCATGTGATGATTTACAAGGGAGAGAAGGGCTCTATTTATAGTTTTTAGAAGCCCCGATTAGGATTAGACCTAATCAAGTTTATCTGAAGAAATCAAAGATTATGCATATTTTATTTTTTTGAATGAGGGTGGGTCTCCCTTTTCTTTTGAGTCACATGGATGTGGGCTCAAGGGAAGAGAATTATTGAGGATGAAAGCAGAGAGGATTGAGTAAATAATTAGGGAGTGACTACTCTAATAGATAGTAGAGGGTGCATTTTTACAATAAGGTTAGTGGTTAGTGGTTAGTAATAATCACTAAAAAATATTTACAAAATCATTCACCAAATGGTGAGATATATGATGAACAAAGTTAGAGAAGGGATAAGCTTGTAAAGAGAGGTTGAAGCTTTGGAGAAGTTGACATTCACCTCTTTACAGCACCGGTAGTCTGTAGAAGAAGCGGTCAGCATGGCAAAGTTGCGCGTGTCGATGAAGCTATGTTATATTGAAACCTTGGATAATTCATGATAAAAGCCTTCATTTGCAGAGGCTAACTTAGATTTTTTTTGATTTTTTGGAGTTCTTTAGAAAGTTGAAGAGGATATGGTAATATGGACATATATGTAGAGAGAAAGGGGAGCACATAGGGGTGTAGAAATGAAGGATGAAGGCTATGGAGGTGTGAGAGAAGTGGCAATGGTGAAGAGGGTGAAATAGGACATGGGAGTTGCAGGTTTGGGAGTGGGAAGGAGAGGGAGATGTGTGTAAGAGTGAGTAGGTGTGTGGAAGGGTGAGAGAAAATAGGAAGATTTTTTATGTATGAGGTGGCACTTTTGAAGTCGGCGATAAATTTCATGTAAAATCGTCCTTGACTTCAAAATTTTTGAAAAAATTAGTAAAAACACTTCAGCTCATGAGCCACATTTTCTCTTTTGGGAGTATCCTCAGATTCGGATCAGAAGAAGGTGCCAAAATTCAAGCAAAAAGTTGTCCCTGCAGCACCTCATAAGGCTTGAAGTGTGCCACTATTTGATTCTTTTTCCTTTGTACTCTTCCAAGTAAGCCCCCCATACATCAACCATGACCTAATATTTCCAAGGAGCTTGCACACATGTAGGGTATAGGATAAGTATCAAATATGATATAGATTTGTGGGATAAGAATATAGGCTAGCGACTCATGAAAAATGGACACATGGGATGAATGATGGCAAAAAATATATAAAATAAAACGAGAAAAATCATGAGGGAAGGGACCCTCAATAATTCTCTACTTTGAGTGATTTATGGAATTTATTTGAAGATGAAACCTATGTACTTGTGAATATTTATCTCGGAGGGACCGAGAAAATATGACGGAGCCGATAAGGTTATTGGTGAATTTTTACGATGAAGTCACATAAGGGTTTTTCAAGGCTTGTGTGAGTAGAGCTTAAGGGATAGAATGATAGTAAAATATGTATAAGGAATGACACACGATGGAAGCTAGCATACTTAGGTGTGATAACGCACACCTAGCAATATATATTTATATGAATACAAATTTTTAAAAAAAACCCTTTATACTTAGGTCCTTTATTTGATAGAAAATATTTACATGTAAAGAGGACCGTAATATTATAAACTTTTTTTTTGTCTCCTAGCCCAATGACTCGCTCAATGATTTGATTAAAAAATGTGATAAAAACCATAAACGCACGCACACTATTTACAATGAAACAACGAGCTTAGTCATTTTGCTAGGGTGTTTTTGTGGGGTGAAGTGGCTTCTTGAAATATTTTATGAGAGCCGAAAAAATAGCTACTATCAGTGTCTTCCAGCTTATGTTGTTGTGGTAGCAGTTCGCCATTGAAATCTTGAGCTTCTTGTCTAGCTACTTGAGCCTTCACCTTGACTCTATGTGTTCATTTATGAGTGTGTGTAACTTTGAAAAAGCCTCTGTTAGATCCTTCTATATTGCCAAAATGGTGTTCACATCTTGGGCATGCTCTTGTACTGCCACAATATACATGTCCACTACTACCCTTTGTAAATCTTGATAGTATGGATTAATTGTGCTCCATTGTCGAGTTGGTGTGCTTGAAATAGGGATGGGCCACCTGATTTCTTCTTGCACAACATGAGGGTTTTGGGGCTTGGAATAGTTGTCTTCATCTTTGGGTTCATCCTGAGCATGGGAAGTCTTTGGTTGAGAATCCTTTCCCTAAATATTTTGTTGTTCGCCATCGCCATTGGAGCGTTCAGACTAAGACGGTGAACTTTTTGTTGAGCTATCTGATTCATGTCTCTCTTTTGATTTTTTTGGCATCCTCCACCTCCTTAGCATCCTCCACCTTCTTGGTTAAAAGCTTCAGAATGTACTAGGCACTGTTGATCATCACTAGTTGGTTCTAATGATACGCCAAAATATATGTCGTAGCTATTGTGTGGTTAGGCATTGTATAGTCACTTGTTCTTTTGTCATCTATGTGAAAAAATTGCATAAACATCATAGTTGGTAGCTCTGCTTCTTGGCGGTGATGGGGGCTTTTCACAAGCCAAGCTCCCATACCCCTCTTCTCTCGTCCCCACCCCATGGAAACCTCCTCTTAGGGAGGGAGTGATAAAAGGCATTGGAAAAAGTAAGAAAAAATAAAGGATGATTATGTAAATATATGAGAAAGGTAAAATAGGCCACCTCATGCCTGCGGGGCAGCCCATCCCCACCTTGCCTCCTTTTTCTTCACTGTTGCCCCGCCGGGTGTCCCTTTTCCTCTCCTCCACTCAAAAGGTCAACCCCCTCTCTCTTCCCCTTGTCCTTTCTCCTTTCTCTCTCCCCTCAAGCTACCCCACCTCTCACCAATAATGCATTATAACTCACCAATAATGCACCCTAACTCACATGCAACTTATGCTATCTTCCAAAACAGTATACCCCACCCCCCTTTTCTCTCTCCTACACTCTCCCATGATCCAAATACCCCCCTCCATCTCTAAAATTCAAAATCTCTCTTGTCTTGTAGCCAGATGGCCTCCCCCACACTCACACACACTCAGTTTCACTGAAAAAAGTGCCCACATACCCATCCCCACCCAGTGGTTACCTGATTTTCTTGTGTTCACACACATCTGCACACAGATTCACCTCTTAACACACTCCCCTCTCTCCCCTCTTGTAATTACTTTATTCTCCATGTCACCTCTCACTTTTTTTCATCAACCCATCTCTCTCTCTCAGTCTCTCTCTCATGAGATTGATGTTCTGGCACATATACACACAGCCAGACAAGTGGGGCCCACAGTCACATGGTTTGTGTAGATAATGATTTCTTCATTTCTAAATTCTAGAATTTCTCCCCCCTCCTACCCTATATAAAGAGGGGTCACTATCACACTAAACACACACAACATCACCAAAGAACACACTATGCACTGTGTGTGCCTAGTGCACACACACACACACACACACACACACACACACACCCACACCATCACCATCACCGCAATCACCATGCTTGTCTTGAGCATGACCTCTACTCCCTTGGCTATGGAAGATGAAGGGCAACTAAATGAAGGATGATGGCCATAATCCTCGTGCGAGTCTTCGCCATCAACTCCCACCTATCCGCCATGTGCTCTACCACTCTCTCCCTTCTCATTCCCCTACCCTATGCTCTCCATTTCATCGCCTAATTCTCTAATAAATCTTGAGGTTTTGTGAGTATGTTTTCTTGCAATATTTTGCCCATGTGAGGTGTGCGGAATCGCCACCTAGTCTTGTGTTTTGGAGTGAGCTTGTGTATGTGTGAAGGGTGTGCGGATTCGCCATCCTTTTGTGATGCCTAAGTACTAAGCCGCTATACCCCCTCCCTCACTCTCTCTCTCTCTCTCTCTCTCTCTCTCTCTCTCTCTCTCTCTCTCTCTCTCACTTGATCTCATTCCCTTTCCTTTTCATCATTACTCCCAAGCATCCATCTCTCTTGGATGAAAACTTTGTTATGGTGGTGTGTTGTTTGCGTCCTAGCCGCTGAAGCTAGGTGGTGCCCCCTGTTTTGCTTTACCATGACAGGCTCGAGGCGCGCCATTCGGTCGCCGGTGTTTTAGAGGCCGTCGGGGTTCGGGGTTCGCTTTGCTCCCGTCATTTGGTGCCCCCACTAAGGATCTTTTCATGAAACCCTTCAGTTTACAAGACTGAAACCCCTAAACTATTGTGAATGGATGAATGGCTAGCAAGATTTGCTAATTGGACGACAGAAGAAGAAGAGCTCCAAGCACAACTAGACGAACTCCGCATCTCCATCGAAGCTCGAGTGCCAGGCGTAACGGTAATTGATTTGCAGTGGGAGAGTCAACCAACACGCCAAACCCAGTGGATATACATAGGCCAAGTGCCAAGAAGAAGAAGGAGAAGGTCGAAACCATGTTCGCAACCTACAACCAACCAACAACAACAAAATGGAAGGAGCTCTGCACAATAAAGAATCAACACTATTCTACTTTGAGAATCGGGTAACTCAAGTCACCGAGGTAATTATCACAGTCAGTTATCAAGTCGCGCCTGATGCTGCAGCACAGATAATGGAATCATTGGCTCACACTCTCACTAGAGAAACTAGGGATCTACTGAGTTTGTTTCAGGAAAGAACTCCACCCTCTCCCACAAGCTTGGAGAGTGACTAAGCACCTCTAAGCTTCACATGAATCAGTGCAACCTACCTCAAGACAGATCACACATACCAACACGTGTACGCTCAATCAAGGTAATACTAGACTTGAAGGCTCACTACCAGCACGTCATTGACACCATGCCGGGTGGGGAGCGGTTTTTGGAGGTTCTGGCATCAGATCAACCATTTGTCTTACCTTTGGTACAAGGCAATGTACCGTTTGAAGTTTTAATCTATGTCCTAGTATAAGAGGGTATACACGCCTCCTTGTAAAGAAGAAAAAAACTTTTGCAAGTTAAGCAGTGTGTCTTTCTAGCTCTCTCTCAGTAATCATGGCAAGTGTAGCATTTCCAACATTTAAAGGAAAGAAGGGGGAGGATTTGGTAACAGACTTCCTAGATGACTTTGAAGTAGCATGTGTAGTGAGCAACAAAGATACGGATGAATCCCGGGTTAGAATCTTTAAGCATCTCATGAAGCTAGAAGCTAGATCATGGTACAATGCACTTCCACAAGCAACCAAGGATGACTGGGAACCCTTAAAAACCGCTTTTAAGAGGCGCTTTGGGGGAGGTACCACTTCAGAAAAGTTGTGGGACAAGTTGAGAGACTTGAAGCAGGAGGGTCTTTTAGAATATGCCACCTATGAGTCCAAATTTGTGGATTTGTGGGAACGGTGGGTTGAGTCACTGGCTAGGGGGGAAGTTGCACCCGCTTTCCTAAAAAAATATCGGTTCATGCATGGCTTATGGCCGCTTCTCAAGGAGAAGGTGAAAGGTAGATTCCCGGCTACGTACAAGTTAGCCGTTGAGATTGCTCGCCTTAAGGACAAGAAGCTGCGAATGAAAGCCAAAGAAACCGAGTCAACAGAAGCAGGAACATCGCATCGACCAGCAACTATGACAACCACCATTCCACCACCACCACCGGCTCTTGGGGTAAGAGGTGACCAACAAGATATGTTGGCCCATATTACTCACCAACTGCATAGTTTTTATGTCCACTTAATACAGCAAGGGAGGAGTCAAGAAAGAGATCAAGACCCTGGAAGAGCACGATGACAAAACAGGGAGTATCACTGCTACAACTTCGGAGAAGATGGTCACCGTATGTACTACTGTCCCAAACCACAACAAAACTATAATAGAGGAGGTAGGAGGAACCAATTGTTACTCCCTAGAGAAAGAACACCCCCACCCCGAGCACCAGTCCCACCAACACAAATTCTACGTCCGCCACAATCACCACTTACAATCATCCTACGCCCACCACCAATTGGTACCCACACACCAAGTATCATTTGTCTTGCAGAAGAGGTCAAGATGAGTGTAACAGAAGAAGGATCAAGTAAGAAGACTATTCAAGGAACTCATGCAGTGGAACAAGGGGTTAAAGAATCAAAAGATGCTACCCAGGTGGGGGAGGTAAGTCAAGAAAATTGTGTTACAAATGTGAGTACATCTTTAACCTTGAATGAAATAGGCACCAAAGAGATCAATCGACAACATTGGGCAGTAAGGGTAAGAATGTGTAAAGTGTTGATTAGGCCTCGTCAGAGTAAGAGGAATGCAAAGGACATGAAAGATACAAGAGAAGAGGAAGACCAGCCTGCTAGAAAGGCTTTGCAAAAGGTGGGCAACATATCAAGCAAAGGGGAGGGCTTTGAAAATGGAAGCATGTGCACCAGCATGGACCCAGGACAGTGTAGCAAGCTAAAGGAATCTTGCATCAAGGCAATTTCACTTGAGGACCATAATGAAGAGGTAAGTATGACTGAAGGTTTGGAGTTGGATATTTCTCCAGAGGCTTCGCAACGGAGCAAGACTTTATTGTGTAGTGTTATAGACTTAGAGATGGGTAACGCCTCTAGTCTACTGAAGGGTGTTATAAACTTGGAGATCGGTAATGCCTCCAGTTTATGTGAGGGTGTTCAGAGTAAGTTTGATGATCAATATGTTTCCAACCTTTTAAGGATGTTCCAAACTCCTCCACAACACAACATTGTGTTTGCATGGGATGCATCAGACCTATGGCTATGGCTAGCTGCTATAACATATAGAGAGAAGATCAGCATGGAGATAAGAGCAAAGGAGCCATGGATAGAAAAAATCCTGATAGAATGCAAGAATGAAGACCTCATTCGCAATTTGGTACAATTTTTTACAAACAGTGCATCTTCTCTTTGGAGAAAGGTAAGTGAATTACGCTTGTATTTAAGCCGCAAGGTAGGTGGCTTGCTATTAGCATCAATAAAGGAAGCTGACATGTTTGAGCACACCCAAAAGAAGCATGATATGCTTGCAGTTTTTTCTAGTCATGGCAGTAAGCAGGACTCTGAAGACAACTTGAGCTCACCACACCAACAAGGCGGCCATATATGGTGGATTCTTGGTACACTCTTGGGAATCATAATTTTCAGTTCTGTCTTTGCAAGAGCCAAGATGCTCATTTCCACTCTCGCTGCTGGTGGTTACAAATTTGATCCAATTTGGCATGCAAATTTTATTGTTCGGACACTGCAAACAATGATCCTATTTTTCACTTGGGATCCAGGAGGACACTGGCACAAAGTTCTGGAATCCATGGGCTTCCCCTTTAATCAACCGACACTATTTCAAGGAACAAGCTATCACCCGGACCTATTACAGATTCATGAATATCTCAGAAATCTCACCAATGGCCAAATGGAATGGCTAATTCAGAAGGCAACTCGATATCGGATCCTATAGCTAAGCGGAAGAAGAAACAGAGCTAGAGACATGAATGCCTCTAGCCAAAAGGGGAGGGCTAATGATGGGGGCTTTTCACAAGCCAAGCTCCCATACCCCTCTTCTCTCGTCCCCACCCCATGGAAACCTCCTCTTAGGGAGGGAGTGATAAAAGGAATTGGAAAAAGTAAGAAAAAATAAAGTATGATTATGTAAATATATGGGAAAGGTAAAATAGGCCACCTCATGCCTGCGGGGCAGCCCATCCCCACCTTGCCTCCTTTTTCTTCACTGTTGCCCCGCCGGGTGTCCCTTTTCCTCTCCTCCACTCAAAAGGTCAACCCCCTCTCTCTTCCCCTTGTCCTTTCTCCTTTCTCTCTCCCCTCAAGCTACCCCACCTCTCACCAATAATTCATTATAACTCACCAATAATGCACCCTAACTCACATGCAACTTATGCTATCTTCCAAAACAGTATACCCCACCCCCCTTTTCTCTCTCCTACACTCTCCCATGATCCAAATACCCCCCTCTCTCTCTAAAATTCAAAATCTCTCTTGTCTTGTAGCCAGATGGCCTCCCCCACACTCACACACACTCAGTTTCACTGAAAAAAGTGCCCACATACCCATCCCCACCCAGTGGTTACCTGATTTTCTTGTGTTCACACACATCTGCACACAGATTCACCTCTTAACACACTCCCCTCTCTCCCCTCTTGTAATTACTTTATTCTCCATGTCACCTCTCACTTTTTTTCATCAACCCATCTCTCTCTCTCAGTCTCTCTCTCATGAGACTGTTGTTCTGGCACATATACACAAAGCCAGACAAGTGGGGCCCACAGTCACATGGTTTGTGTAGATAATGATTTCTTCATTTCTAAATTCTAGAATTTCTCCCCCCTCCTACCCTATATAAAGAGGGGTCACTATCACACTAAACACACACAACATCACCAAAGAACACACTATGCACTGTGTGTGCCTAGTGCACACACACACACACACACACACACACACACACACACACCCACACCATCACCATCACCGCAATCACCATGCTTGTCTTGAGCATGACCTCTACTCCCTTGGCTATGGAAGATGAAGGGCAACTAAATGAAGGATGATGGCCATAATCCTCGTGCGAGTCTTCGCCATCAACTCCCACCTATCCGCCATGTGCTCTACCACTCTCTCCCTTCTCATTCCCCTACCCTATGCTCTCCATTTCATCGCCTAATTCTCTAATAAATCTTGAGGTTTTGTGAGTATGTTTTCTTGCAATATTTTGCCCATGTGAGGTGTGCGGAATCGCCACCTAGTCTTGTGTTTTGGAGTGAGCTTGTGTATGTGTGAAGGGTGTGCGGATTCGCCATCCTTTTGTGATGCCTAAGTACTAAGCCGCTATACCCCCTCCCTCACTCTCTCTCTCTCTCTCTCTCTCTCTCTCTCTCTCTCTCTCTCTCTCTCTCTCTCTCTCACTTGATCTCATTCCCTTTCCTTTTCATCATTACTCCCAAGCATCCATCTCTCTTGGATGAAAACTTTGTTATGGTGGTGTGTTGTTTGCGTCCTAGCCGCTGAAGCTAGGTGGTGCCCCCTGTTTTGCTTTACCATGACAGGCACGAGGCGCGCCATTCGGTCCCCGGTGTTTTAGAGGACGTCGGGGTTCGGGGTTCCCTTTGCTCCCGTCATTTGGTGCCCCCACTAAGGATCTTTTCATGAAACCCTTCAGTTTACAAGACTGGACAAGTTTGGCGTTCTTCTAGCTTGAAGAAAGAAAATACAATTTTCTATTGCAAAGTATTTTTCTAAGGTCAATGTGAATTCTAAGGCTATGGGCATGCTAGTAGACCTAGGGGGAATTTGTCTATGAAGTTTGGTCATGATTGGATGCTCCTTCTAGGAGTTAGCAATGCTTTTTCATTTTGGCAAGTCTAGGTTACGCCAGGTTTTCTACCTACTATCTTGGACATGCACAGGCATCAAATAGTAGTATACTAGGTAGGGAACATACCTCTCATTGGTTGACATCAAGGGTCGGAGTGTACAGGACGTAGAATGTGCATAAAGGTTGCTCCAAAATAGCTCTCTCTCTCTCTCTCTCTCTCTCTCTCTCTCTCTCTCTCTCTCTCTCACACACACACACACACACACACAAAGGGGAAATGAGACTTTAATAAGGGGATAGTCTATACATACACCCTAGGCCTTCGAGTCACTTTTTGATGAGACTTCACAGTTAATCCTACCTCATGTGTAAGATGACCAACTGTTTAAAAACTCTAAAAACAGACATCGTATGGCCAAGATCCATCCACTTTGCCGAACCAAGCCTTTTTAGGTTAAAAAACAATTTTTGTAACTTATCTGAATTTGGTCATAAGTTGATCATTCTTGCCCCAAATTGACTTCTAAAAGTTCCAAATCTAGGCCCCACTTGGCAAATGTGTGTGCTCCTATCATTAGTCCCATAAGCATTTCATCCGTGGAGTTTTTTTGTTCTTTGGCACTCATTGCACCGCCTCATGTATGTGTGTGCATCCATGAAAAGTGTTGGCCACCAGATTCCAACAAACATTATAGCCTTAGTTGTTCTTTCAGCCAAAAAATGGCCCCCGCTTGCCCAGAGTGTACTTCTTGCAAAATCGGCAAGTATTCACTTTTTGATGCACAAAGTCTAAGTTGATTATCTTTTCAATGCTTGTACAATTGATTGCCTATCAATTCATATGATTGTGCTTCTCTTTTTGTTTCTAGCTCACTCTTATGACCTTCTGATCTTTCATCATCAGCACAAACGTCTAGATCTTTTGGAGTGTCTACAATGTCATAATAACACTCGTTACCTTGCTCCTTATTCTCATCTAGGATACTATCCATGTCATTATCCATGGTAAGATCTCAAATATAAATCTCATCCTGGATATGCAAACACTGCACACCAATCTCTAACCCTCGTGTCACATCATTATCCATTGTCCTTTCCTGATGTCTTGTTTTTGGGTCACATTTACCATGCAAAATGGAACCAAGTCTAAACCATTCTTGTCGCAAAACTTTGTAGGTGTGATGTCATTGACACACATTTGAGGTTGCCAAAATTTGAGCCCACTCCAAGGATTCCATTTTTGCTTTGAGAAAAGGTTCAGGTATATAGTCAAAATCTTCAAATGACCTATCTCCTTGCACTCTTCTTTTACAAGACTATCACAATCCGAGTCTCCAAACATCCATAGGTGAGATTTAGAGTTCAACAATGTGGGGACTTTAGATTCTACAATTGTAGCCGAATCAAGTTCCTCTACAAGAGTTTTACATACATCTCTATAGCTATGGTTTCTTAATTTGATGTGTGTAGTGGTCTCCAAGTGGCACAAGTAGATATAATCATAGCCCTAGTCTTGAACCATTTTTAATTGTGGCACATGAATGGTCTTCCTAGAATAAAATCATAGTTATTCTTGGTACCAAATTCTACTACTCCAAATGTGTGTCTGTCTAAGGGCAGGTTTCACCCATTTTTCCAAATTCCTTTGGTGGATATGGCAACACCAGCACCACTGTCTAAAATAGCAATGGTTTATGTTCCTTGATTTTCTATAGGTAATGTGGTGTTTCCATCTTCATCTTTGCAATAAGCACCAACTTTGTTTATGGGAACTAGCTTAGCATCCTTTTGGGGCTTGATCCAATCCTCCTTTTGTTTACCTATGGTCTCAATAGGATTTTTGATTCCCATTTTCTCAAGACACCTTCCGACTTCCCCCCACATTTGAGGTGTTATTTTCAGCAGCTTAGCTATCGTTAGCATACATCTCATTGGTGTGGACATGAACTCTTGCAATCCATGAGAATCTATGATTGGCTTAAGTGCTCCTTGTTGCAATGGTAGGATCATAACATCAGATCTCTCATCATATAGTCCTCAGTAAGAGGGAAATTCCCTAAGGGTTTCTTCTCTACTATCTTTTGATATTTTTGTTCATTGGTCGCCATACATGGATTTTACTTCTAGGTCCATTGTGCCTTTGTCAAGGTTGATTTTTGAAATAGGTGTTGATTCCCACGACTAGTTTCCACCTCTAGCCTTCCTAACTACATTTCAAAATTCTTCTGGCCAATTTCCTTTGACCTCTAGCACGGTAGGAGTTATTTGGTACACAGAGTTGTCTGTTGTGTTCTCTACCACTTGATTTGTCAACCCTTTTGGGCATGCTACTGCTGCTTCCCTCCTTGAGGATGTTGTATCTCTATTTAATTTTTTTCTCACCTCTCTTGTTTGAAGTTTCTTGAAAATCTCTACCTTCAATTGAAATCTCATTTCTCAATTTTCATTTATTTGTGTCATTCAAGCTCCCTTTGTTTATATCAATTGTTTCTTTAGAGTCTTCAGGTGGCTGAGGTAATATCCTAGCTTGGACTAGCATAGTTCGTGGAGGTTCCATGAGGTCTTGAGCAGTCTCAATTGACTTTTTGCACATCTCCTACCTAAGCTTTTTCCATTCCACATTAGGATATATCATCCATCTGTGCTACATTGTCTATTTGTTATCTAGTCTAGCTTCATATGCCTTTAGAACTACTTCTAATGGGCTAAATTGTTTATTGACTAGGATCGAACCTCCTAAGCTAGCATCCTTTGGCTTTGATTTTCTCTTCTCTTGTCCCACCTTGGGTATTTCCTCTAGTATGATAAGAGATGAAGAAGGTTTTGTTGGTTGATGTGACTGCTCTCGAGCTTGTGACAGCTCAGTCGTAACAGCCTCAACTTCTTATGGTATTGAAGAGGGCAAGACCTCCACAATGTTCATCGTTGCTTTTCTCCCTTTGTCTGGGTTCTAAGGGAAATCTAGGTACAAATTTTTAATTCCACATCCATCACAATATCCACCATCACTACTCGCTTAGTATGGTGTGGTATGATGACCCTATAATGGTCATAAAGCCACCTCTAATAGGCTCTTATTCTTATAAGTGACTCCCTCTCATCCAAGGATCTCAAACTTCTAGTGCTCTTGATCCTATCCTGTGGGTGCTCTCTACATGGGGTGGAATCTCTATGACTTTGTCCATAAAAATTACCTCTTTCTCAATCAGCTTTGTACAAACCATCTGATTCAAATAAATGACAGAAAACGGTTCTCCACAACAGGAAAGATTTTCCATGCCCATCATATACACATATATATACTCATGACCATTTTTTCCTACCAAAATAGGTTTTTTTGTTTCAAATTGATAAACATGCATGTACATCTACTTGTTGTCAGTAAGCTCTATTAGGCTTGTGTCTCCCTTGATGTAATAGTTTTCCCCTTCCTTGATCGCCAGCTTGTATGACCCCATTATAGGATCATCCACAAGCACTCTCTCAACCTCTTTTATGGATCTTAGATCATTCTCTAGAGGAGGTCTCTCTATTCCTTCATTGACCTTGTCCTCAGTCCCAGTCATCCCCGTTACATCTACGAGATCAGGATTATCAATCCTAAGGTAGGCAACCTCTCTCTCGTCAATGTATCGGTCTCCATTATCATCAACCACTACCTATTCTTGAAACTTAGGGTTTCCTAATTCTTCACAAACATAGAATTTATGATGGCTATCCACATAGATTCTGGCTCCTTTACCATTAGTGTAAAGTAGGATAATTGCATGGCCGATGAGATTTTTGGTTTCCTTGAGGTACCAGTTCCACTTTGCTCACTATGATAGCTCATCTTTGGTGCTCTCTAAGACATAAGGGTAGTGAAAGCCTCATCTGATGAAGTATTAGAGACTAACTCTTCTTGAACAGCCGATAGGTGCTTGACACTCACTTCACTAGACCCATGACTCACTTGATCTCTTGGTAGTGTATTGTCTGACTTGTACCAAGCCTCTACCAAGATCTTGACCTCAAGAACATGAAAAATATGGGAATCTGGAACATGACATGTAACCTAAAATTCTTTAGATCCTTTGGAACCTCTACTCTGCTCCAACTCACCTTGTGCACCGATCTCCTTGCATGTAGAAGACTCAACACAAACCATAGCAATGGTGGAGTTATGTTAAGCTAGGAAATGGTTTACACCATTTTAGCAACCAACAACACCATGCAAAAAAATTCTTGATCCAAGGGTCTATTATTGCTATACAAGACCTACTTCAAAGTCTGTAACCAAAATTTGTCAAAAAATTGTTCTCCTTACTCTATGGAGTTTTTTCTGGCCTGCTAACTTATGAATTGATTTTCACTCTATCTCTCTCACAAGCCTACCACACACTTCCAAGAATTTTATCATGCATCAACCCCAATTTTTAGGATTTTTTGAGGTTTTTTGGTGGTCATCTAACCCTCTTCAATCATCTCTAACTACGATTTGGCTTAATCTAGTACACAGAAGCCCAATCTCATTTTTGACTTGATAGGTGTAATCCTTGCATCAAGGTCTCCCACTTGTCCAAAGCTGGCCCACAAATTTTCACTCCAATAGATTTTCACCCAAAAAAATCATTTTTCTCCTTCAAACTTGCTTTTGGCACTTTTTGCAGCTTTTGCCAATACCCAAGTGTTTTTCCCTATCCCAAGAATGTATAAGCCAAGTTTCACATTGTTTGGTTATCTAGTTTGAGATTAACTCCAATTATAGCAATTTTCTCAATCTCAAAGCCGACATTTGACTCACCATTAGGGAAAATTTGAACTCACAAAGGGGCCTTATAAGGAGTTTGACTTCCTCTCTCATATCCAAAATGGGCATGCGGTAATCTTTTTGCAAATCAACTATAAACTTGGCGGAGATTTGGCAGTTACAATCTACTCTTCAAGTTCTTTCTATTGATATATAGCACACCCTGAAATTCCTCATATTTTGAAAGATTCTATTTTTGATTCTCTTGTGATGTGACAACTCTGTCTAGAATCTAGAGAATCAAAAATAGAATCTTTCAAAATATGAGGAATCTCGTGGCGTGCTATATATCAATAGAAAGAGCTTGAAGAGTATATTCTAACTGCCAAATCTCCGCCAAGTTTAGAGTTGGCTTGCAAAAACTTTACCGCACGCCCATTTTGGACATGAGAGAGGAAGTCAAACTCCTTATAAGGCCCCTTTGTGAGTCCAAATTTTCCCTAATGCACTCACACTCACATTATAAGTCCAAACTAACTTTTTAATTGATAGCTTGCTTCCTAGGGTTAAGCAGAACCCCTGTCCCAACTTTTGTCCAATTTTGGCTCCTGCAGCTAGGTGATCGGAAAAATTCGTGCTTTCCTTCTATCCCTCTTGATTTGGATTCCAATCTAGTTTTTTACAATTGGATTATGCTTAGCACTTAAAAGAATGTTGTCCACCCAAATTTGGTCAAATTTGATTCTTTCTTGCCTGATAAGCTCTTATACGTCCCTTCAAAAGGCTCAAATCTTTGTGTGTTGTGAGTATCCAAAAGCAAGCATTCAGATTTTCATCACAAATTAGCATCCAAACACCCTCAAGCAAACACCTAATGAACACAATTGTACAAGAAAAACTCAAAAATTCAACTCCTAGAGCTGCTCTGTGAAAAAAAAAGGCTTTTTTTAATGATAGCCTGGGAAAATCTTTTTTTCCTTTTTTCTTGATCTAGAATCACTTCCCCAATATCTCAAGCACAATGAATTGTCTGCAATCACCTTCTCATTTACCAAATTGGTGTTAACTCATACATACATACAAACTATGCTCCTCTTTGCACTCAATTTTCATACACAAGTGAAACAATTTGGTCAAGTCAAACTTTGCCAAATTTTCCCATATCAATCTATTAGGAAAAAAATCTTTTTTTCTCACTGATACTGATGATTTTATTTTTTTTGAACTTTTTGTTGAGGGATGTGCATTGACATATTCTTGTACATGCAATCTATGCTCTCAAACCACACATTACATTAGTACATCTCATTTTTCAAACTTTCATCACACTAAGCTTCAAACCATAATGATTGTTTTCTTGACTCACTCCAAATCCAAGATGATGAGGGTAATTGTCACACTTTCATACTTGTACTACTCCTATCACAAAAGAAACTAACTTAAAAACAACCCCAAAATGCTCATACAAACAACTCCCTACATGAACTCTGAATTTATTTTTTTTCTTGTGTTTTTCAGGCTAGTGCGAGTTTAGTGGTTCTAACAACCAACAAAACTTCATACCAAGATTTCTTACCTAATCTCAATATTCTACTCTATCTCTTTATTACTTTTCTGGCAAGAAACTCACCTCATGAATCCACCAAGATCAAAGATACCTTGATCTCCATTCCTATTTTACCTTATCAAACTAATTATCCTATCTCAGGAAACTTTGTCGGGTTTGTATGTGTTCACACTAGTTTAGGTACTTGTTCCCCGGAAACAATGCCAATGTCTCAAGACCCAATGGTCATCACTTATCACATCTCACAATGAGATGGAACCAAGTCTAAAGTGTCAATCCTGGGAAGCAAGTGACTTGACTAGGGCATGGAGGCATTCCAAGAGGCTGTCAGTCTCTTACCTGAACACTATACACTTTGCGTTGGACAGACAATGTGCACTCCATTAATGGAAAACCTGGGTTCTATCCCTCTAATCCCTTTGCACATCCACATGAAAATCCAGTAGCAAACCAACTCCAAATGAATCCAAACTTAATAGGCAACATCCTTACATGAATATTCATCTAGGTCATCAGACTTAAAATCTGATTATAGGAAAAAAAATGTGATTTTTTTCAACATTCTAATTGTAGGCCATCAAATCAAGTTCTAGACATGCCTACTGGGTAGTCCTAAGTGTTGGGAATCTCATACAATTGATGGAATCTCAATACAACACTCGGATAGTGAGATAAGTCATTGGAAAATTGAGAAATTTGTTGGAAAGTTGAGGAAGTCGATGCTCAAATCTTGCGAAGCACTTGCAATGTAGATATCCACGCATAGAGCTCGATGATACTAACATAGTGGTGCCTTGCACCTTGAATGCGACAACAGTGTAGTGTAGTGCAAAGAGATAAGATTATAGTACAAAGAGATAAGCACACAACGTACAAAAGAAAACCTTATTTTCTCATTTCATTAATAATAATCCCCCTCAAAAATTTACAACGTTGCCTTTTACCTAGCTTGGGGCTTCATGTACAAAGGCTGAATCTGCTTTAAGAATAGCAAGAATTACAACTTAGGGCTCATAATCTCAACTTATTTATAATTACAAAAGGATCATGTGGGTAAAGGTCTTGGGCAAAATACTACAAGTAGTTTCCATTACAAGGGAAAAAAGTCTGCTCGGCCACTTCTTTGTATAGTTGGCCTCCATTATTAATGGATTCTTCCAACATGCTCCTAGAAGTCTTGCTTTTCCCCTTTGCTTGATAGCACAAAGTGGACACATTAAAGAGATACTAGCCAACTTAACACACGAGCCTGGTTCTTGAGTATCCTTATACAGAGCCTTGCTCCCGTGGTGCATCTTATGGCATTTTCATACTCGAGACAGGTAAAAGAAAATTAACCCTACCAATTTTGACCTTGTTGAGTAGTATACCATAGTGGAAGCATACACCTACAGTAATTGCAGAAACAAAGTAGACCTGGGTTGCTTAGATACTGCTTCCAAGCATCCCTCGGATCTGGCTTTCCAAGAATGGGTTGATCACGATCGTTTCTGGATGCTTCGAGTTTAGTAAACTTTCCTAGGATCCATGCCCTAGAAAATCCAAAACTTTGAACTAGAGGGAAAGAGTTCAGTTGACTTAGTCTTACAAGCCAGAGGCCTTGCCTGAACTTGCCTTACTATGCCATGGGCCATGCCTGAACTTGTCTTACTACTAAGCAACCATCTGGACACTTTGTCCTCAACTTTCAACACCTTGTTGCTGCTAGATTCTGCTTTGTGTGGCCTTTGCAACATTGAAACTGTGTATGCTTCTCGTGTTTGAAAAGCACATCCAATCTCAAACTATGCCAATACTTGAGCGATCATTGAACAAGACTGTGTCTAATCCACAACCCTTTGTGTAGGTCAAAAGAAGGGTTTTTTGAGATAGTACCACCTTGTTTGTGAGGATCTCTTGAATACTTACAAACGCTCAAATCTCTATTTGAGATTACAAAGATTCAATTGTCGCCCTTGGAGCCTTTGCCTCGGTTTCCTTGAGAGATTTTCCTTTGTTACCTTGAAAACTTTTCCTTGAAATAAATTTACCTCGACTTGGAGTCCTTGATTCCAAGCCCTTGCCTACAAACTCCAAGGTACTAAGTCAAGCTCGTGTGCTTGCATGAGAGTTTAGAAGAGATTGGAGGGCGGGGGGGGGTGTGAGCACCCTTCCTTAGGGGACCCTTGTTTTCTTTAATAACAAAAATGTATGGCCCTTGGTCTTGGCCACCCGAGTGAGGAAGCAACTCTTCTATAGAGATTCAACAACGGTGGGCAGTGCAAGCAAGGAAGAAGAACACGTCGTGCTTGAAACAAACTTTAACCCACGATGCCGCAGTGATGAGTTTTCATCCTCTTCCCAGTGAAAATCCAATGAGCCCAATATCACCCAATTTTGGCATGGTCGATCGAATCCTCTCTTTCCTCCTAAGTGGCCTTGCATGTGTTGCGAGCTCTTCATCCTCCCTAAGAGCCCCCAACTTGGGGTAGCTTCATGCATAGCTTTTTTAGCTAAAAATGGCTCCACGTCCACCTTACTATTATACCAATCTAAGATAGATGGGACTAGCACATGAAAATAACCACCCAATCGTGCCCTATATAGGCCCTTGGCCATGCTATTTATAGGACTCCCTTTACTGCATGTATGTCCTAGCCCTTGTCCTACCCGGTCTTACCTTAGGTGTAATATACCCAACATTTATCCATATAAGTCATTTCAGTTATTTTGCAAAGTAATTGAGATTCTCAAATTTTGTGAGTCATCATGAGTTTATCAGAGCAGTCGGATTGAAAATCGGGTTTAGAATCCATTTATTTATGATCCTTCTTTATGTGGAACAATAGGTTTATGTGGGAACCTAATCTATGTGTGAAGAAAAAGCTTAGAGATAGTATTTTTAGGAAAGAAAGAGAGGTGAGTCAAAATTATGATACTTTTTGCTTTCTCTCTCTCAAGATAGAATGGGAACTTGTAAGTATAGAGTTTTTTAAAATTCGCGCATAGGATTCGCGAACGCCACAAAAAAAAAAAAAGTTGCGACGACGCACGAGCTTTTTCCTTCTCCTTTTCTTGAAACCTCTCAGTATTCTTTGCACCCCCTAAGGCCTATATAAAGGACCCTTCTCCTCTCACTTTTAACACACACATCTATAGAAGCGGAAGCTCTCTTGCAACGACGCGCAGGAGGAAGCCTCTCTCCCTTAACCTCTCACCTTCAAACCATCTCCATCTCCAATCTTCGATGTACCGTCACCCGATTTGTGAACACACTCTCTTTCTCTCTCTCCAACAACGTGCTTTTCTTTTCTCCATTCCGAAACTATGGCTCCGAAGCGTGTAACGCGAAGTTCTAAGAACACCCATGCCGTTGCACCACCAAGGAAGGTGGAAAGAAAGGTGTCTACTCCGAACGTATCTCATGCGGAAGTATCAACCGAAGAAGTCGAAGTCGTCCAACCCCCAGCAGAGGAGTTAGCCGTCCAACCCCCCAGCACAGGAGTTAGCCGCATAGGAGTTAACCCCAGCACATGGGTATGGTTTTCTATACCCATTATGAGACTCGCAAGGGTATTACAATTATGCCGATTGATGTGTATCATAGTTATGGTTGAAACCTCTATTATGTTTGCTCTTGGAGAGATCTTTTGTAGACTCCTATATTTTATGACTTTATGATTAAAAGATTGAGTTTTTTTCTACAAAGAAATTGTTTGACTGGTTAAGTCATGTATGTGAGTTTTTTATGTAGATTGAATGAGCCATGACTGGTTAAGTCATGTGATTGAGATAATCATGACTGGTTAAGTCTTATGATTGAGTTTGATGGATTGGATAAGTCATGATTGGTTAGGTCATGTGATTGGGTTTTAATGAATCGGATAAGTAAGGATTGATTAAGTTGAGCTTTTAGTGGACTGGATAAGTTTAAGTTTCAAAAGTACCCTATTGATTTGAGTTATTACAATCATTGATGTACACTCAGGAGAATCCTCAAATCACTTCTACATTGGAAAACCCTCAAAACGATGCTCTCTATACGGAGATTCAGGAGAAGAAGTTGTTGCTCAAACAAATGCAACCACCTTCTTTTAAAGGAGAGGGTGATGATATTGAGAAAGAAGCAGAAGTATGGATTGAAGCTATGGATGATTTCTTCTCTGCTGCAAGGACAACACCTTCAAATCAAACGATGTTAGGGATGTTTTGCCTCTCACGGGAAGCAAAATTATGGTGGAAACAACATTGTCGTGACATGGGAGTGTTGGAGAACTCTCAGAGTTGGTGGGAGATCAAACAAGCAGTGAAGGAAAGATACTTACCTCCTACCCATGAAGCGATAAAGATGAATGAGTTCTTTAGCTTGAAACAATACGGTTTATCTTTGGAAGAGTACTACTCAAAGTTTGTAAGGCTTAGCATTACGCACCGTCAATGACCATAGAGCAGCAGGTAGCTCACTTTTGTCAAGGATTAAGAGAACCCATTTGCTCGCGATTGGAAGCCTTGAAACCTACCACTGTACAAGATGCTTTACTACGAGCCAAACCATTAATGAAGGAACAAGGGATTGCAAAAAGAATTGAACGGAATCAAAGTTTCAACGATAGACAACCACAAAGGGTTTATGTTGCTAATACGCCAGATTCTCGACGCTTGAATGTTCGATGCTTTGAATGTGGAGAGTTGGGACATTATCGAAACTCTTGCCCACGACTGAATAACGGAGCAGCCGTAGTAAGTGAAGCAGACTAAGAATATTACCCTTTTAGAGATAATGATGGTCACTACTAATTGGAGTAGAAGTATCCTCACTTTTTCTCGAGATGAGGACATCTCGAATCCCTAAGTTAGGGAGATTGTAATGTACCCAACATTTATCCATATAAGTCATTTTAGTTATTTTGCAAAGCAATTGAGATTCTCAAATTTTGTGAGTCATCATGAGCTTATCAAAGCAATCGGATTGAAAATCGGATTCAGAATCCATTTATTTATGATCCTTCTTTATGTGGAACAATAGGTTTATGTGGGAACCTAATCTATGTGTGAAGAAAAAGCTTAGAGATAGTATTTTTAGGAAAGAAAGAGAGACGAGTCAAAATTAGGATACTTTTTGCTTTCTCTCTCTCAAGATAGAATGGGAACTTGTAAGTATAGAGTTTTTTAAAATTCGCGCGCGTAGGATTGGCGAACGCCAAAAAAAAAAAAGAGTTGCGACGACGCACGAGCTTTTTCCTTCTCCTATTCTTGAAACCTCTCAGTATTCTTAGCACCCCCTAAGGCCTATATAAAGGACCCTTCTCCTCTCCCTTTTAACACACACATCTACAGAAGCGGAAGCTCTCTTGCAACGACGCGCCGGAGGAAGCCTCTCTCCCTTAACCTCTCACCTTCAAACCATCTCCATCTCCAATCTTCGACGTACCGTCAACCGATTTGTGAACTCTCTCTCTCTCTCTCTCTCTCTCTCTCTCTCTCTCTCTCTCTCTCCAACAACGCGCTTTTCTTTTCTCCATTCCGAAACTATGGCTCCGAAGCGTGTAACGCGAATTTCTAAGGACACCCATGCCATTGCACCACCAAGGAAGGTGGAAAGAAAGGTGTCTACTCCGAACGTATCTCATGCGGAAGCATCAACCGAAGAAGTCGAAGCCGTCCAACCCCCAGCACAGGAGTTAGCCACACGCGCTTCAAATCCGGTAAGACAAATTTATAATTCTGCATTGCTATTCATGTTTGACTTGGGAAGCTAAGCATAGGGAACCCCTTAAACCGTCTAAAAAACGTGATTCTATCACATGAAACAAGCACATGTTTTTATAGACTAGAGAAAGGATTGTTTGATAAATTGTTACTGTTGGTTGGATTGTTATTGTTTAATCAAGTGTTATTGTTTGATAAGCGGTTTCTGATTGATATGAAGAATTGGTTGATCATGTTTGATGAATCATTAATGAGAAGAATTGTTGAAAGAATATATTTTGTTCTCTCGGGTAGCGAGATGATTCCACGAATAGCAGAGATTAAGCTGAGGTTATCGGCTCTCTTTTGTTCTTCGCGGTTAGCGAGATGCCTCGCTGGTAGCTGGATGCCTGGCGGTTAGCAAGATGCCTCGCGGTTAGAGAAATGGGAAGGTTGTGCAATTCAAAGTTAGCGAATAAATCCTTTGCAAAGGCTCTATTGGTTAGACAGAGAAAGTCCGCGGGTAGTGGCAAAATGATGAGAAATTGAAAAAGTTGTTTTTGTTGAATAATAGGGTTGCCTTCATTAGCATTGTTGAATTTTTTTGGTATTGTTTGAAGGGCTGTATAAAAGAACCTGTGTTTGGAATTAATTAAGGAACACTATTTGTATATGTGAAACAGTGTGGAAAAAAGTGTGCATGTGGGGTGGAAAGTGGGGACTGGCTCAGGTTGCCAGTCAAGGATGGGTGGATTCGATTAGTTAGCGAGATGGGAAGGTTGTGCAAGATGGGAAGGTTGTGCAATTTGCAGTTAGCGAATAAATCTTTTGCAAAGGCTCTGTTGGTTAGACAGAGAAAGTCCGCGGGTGGCGGCAAAATGATGAGAAATTGAAAATGTTGTTTTTGTTGAATAATAGGGTTGCCTTCATTAGCATTGTTGAATTGTTTTGTTATTGTTTGAAGGGCTGTATAAAAGAACCTGTGTTTGGAATTAATTAAGGAACACTATTTGTATATGTAAAACAGTGTGGAAAAAAGTGTGCATGTGGGGTGGAAAGTGGGGACTGGCTTAGGTTGCCAGTCAAGGATGGGTGGATTCGATTAGTCGAGTACTTTTCACTTTGTCTCAGTTTTAGAATTTATCTCATGTCATATTTTGGATTTAAGGATGGCGGCCGTGCCTCTTAAACGCGGAAAAAAGGCATTTTTGGATCCTTAATGTGTGAAAGGGATTTCTTCTCTTATAATGTAGGTCTAGAGTCCATAAAACCTTTAACCTCATCGACTTGGCTTGTGGCGTAGGGTCTTGCAACTACGAACACAATAGGTGGAAGTCTTCTTCTCTTTCGTTGCTCGTATCCTTGCTTCGCATTATCGGAGTAGGGTGTCGTCAACGGATTTAGAGGATAAAGAAGGCTATCTTTCAAGTCGCCCCGATCTTTTAGGACGGGAACCTTACAGTTGGTATCAAGGCTTAGGTTAAAAATATTTAGTTGGCTACTTCAAGCTTCTTCATGTGTATGGTTTTCTATACCCATTATGAGACTCGCAAGGGTATTACAATATGCCGATTGATGTGTATCATAGTTATGGTTGAAACCTCTATTATGTTTGCTCTTGGAGAGATCTTTTGTAGACTCCTATATTTTATGACTTTATGATTAAAAGATTGAGTTTTTTTCTACAAAGAAATTGTTTGACTGGTTAAGTCATGTATGTGAGTTTTTTGTGTAGATTGAATGAGCCATGACTGGTTAAGTGATGTGATTGAGGTAATCATGACTGGTTAAGTCTTATGATTGAGTTTGATGGATTGGATAAGTCATGATTGATTAAGTCAAGATTGGTTAGGTCATGTGATTGGGTTTTAATGAATCGGATAAGTAAGGATTGATTAAGTTGAGCTTTTAGTGGACTGGATAAGTCTAAGTTTCAAAAGTACCCTATTGATTTGAGTTATTACAATCATTGATGTACACTCAGGAGAATCCTCAAATCACTTCTACGTTGGAAAACCCTCAAAACGATGCTCTCTATACGGAGATTCAGGAGAAGAAGTTGTTGCTCAAACAAATGCAACCACCTTCTTTTAAAGGAGAGGGTGATGATATTGAGAAAGAAGCAGAAGTATGGATTGAAGCTATGGATGATTTCTTCTCTACTGCAAGGACAACACCTTCAAATCAAACGATGTTAGGGATGTTTTGCCTCTCACGGGAAGCAAAATTATGGTGGAAACAACATTGTCGTGACATGGGAGTGTTGGAGAACTCTCAGAGTTGGTGGGAGATCAAACAAGCAGTGAAGGAAAGATACTTACCTCCTGTCCATGAAGCGATAAAGATGAATGAGTTCTTTAGCTTGAAACAATACGGTTTATCTTTGGAAGAGTACTACTCAAAGTTTGTAAGGCTTAGCATTACGCACCGTCAATGACCATAGAGCAGCAGGTAGCTCACTTTTGTCAAGGATTAAGAGAACCCATTTGCTCGCGATTGGAAGCCTTGAAACCTACCACTGTACAAGATGCTTTACTACGAGCCAAACCATTAATGAAGGAACAAGGGATTGCAAAAAGAATTGAACGGAATCAAAGTTTCAACGATAGACAACCACAAAGGGTTTATGCTGCTAATACGCCAGATTTTCGACGCTTGAATGTTCGATGCTTTGAATGTGGAGAGTTGGGACATTATCGAAACTCTTGCCCACGACTGAATAACGGAGCAGCCGTAGTAAGTGAAGCAGACTAAGAATATTACCCTTTTAGAGATAATGATGGTCACTACTAATTGGAGTAGAAGTATCCTCACTTTTTCTCGAGATGAGGACATCTCGAATCCCTAAGTTAGGGAGATTGTAATGTACCCAACATTTATCCATATAAGTCATTTTAGTTATTTTGCAAAGCAATTGAGATTCTCAAATTTTGTGAGTCATCATGAGTTTATCAAAGCAATCGGATTGAAAATCGGATTCAGAATCCATTTATTTATGATCCTTCTTTATGTGGAACAATAGGTTTATGTGGGAACCTAATCTATGTGTGAAGAAAAAGCTTAGAGATAGTATTTTTAGGAAAGAAAGAAAGGCGAGTCAAAATTAGGATACTTTTTGCTTTCTCTCTCTCAAGATAGAATGGGAACTTGTAAGTATAGAGTTTTTTAAAATTCGTGCGCGTAGGATTCGCGAACGCCAAAAAAAAAAAAGAGTTGCGACGACGCACGAGCTTTTTCCTTCTCCTATTCTTGAAACCTCTCAGTATTCTTAGCACCCCCTAAGGCCTATATAAAGGACCCTTCTCCTCTCACTTTTAACACACACATCTACAGAAGCGGAAGCTCTCTTGCAACGACGCGCCGGAGGAAGCCTCTCTCCCTTAACCTCTCACCTTCAAACCATCTCCATCTCCAATCTTCGACGTACCGTCAACCGATTTGTGAACTCTCTCTCTCTCTCTCTCTCTCTCTCTCTCTCTCTCTCTCTCTCTCTCTCTCTCTCTCTCTCTCCAACAACGCGCTTTTCTTTTCTCCATTCCAAAACTATGGCTCCGAAGCGTGTAACGCGAATTTCTAAGGACACCCATGCCATTGCACCACCAAGGAAGGTGGAAAGAAAGGTGTCTACTCCGAACGTATCTCATGCGGAAGCATCAACCGAAGAAGTCCAAGCCGTCCAACCCCCAGCACAGGAGTTAGCCACACGCGCTCCAAATCCGGTAAGACAAATTTATAATTCTGCATTGCTATTCATGTTTGACTTGGGAAGCTAAGCATAGGGAATCCCTTAGACCGTCCAAAAAACGTGATTCTATCACATGAAACAAGCATATGTTTTCATAGACTAGTGAAAGGACTGTTTGATAAATTATTACTGTTTGTTGGATTGTTATTGTTTAATCAATTTTTTATTGTTTGATAAGCGGTTTCTGATTGATATGAAGAATTGGTTGATCATGTTTGATGAATCATTAATGAGAAGAATTGTTGAAAGAATACATTTTGTTCTCGCGGATAGCGAGATGATTCTGCGGATAGCGGAGATTAAGCTGAGGTTATCGGCTCTCTTTTGTTCCTCGCGGTTAGCGAGATGCCTCGCGGATAGTGGAATGCGTCGCAGCTAACGAGATGCCTCACGGGTAGCAGGATGCCTCGCGGTTAGCGAGATACCTCGCGGGTAGAGGGATGCCTGGCGGTTAGCAAGATGCCTCGCGGTTAGCGAGATGGGAAGGTTGCGCAATTCGCAGTTAGCGAATAAATCCTTTGCAAAGGCTGTGTTGGTTAGACAAAGAAAGTCCGCGGGTAGCGGCAAAATGATGAGGAATTAGAAAAGTTGTTTTTGTTGAATAATAGGGTTGCCTTCATTAGCATTGTTGAATTGTTTTGGTATTGTTTGAAGGGCTGTATAAAAGAACCTTTGTTTGGAATTAATTAAGGAGCACTGTTTGTATATGTAAAACAGTGTGGAAAAAAGTGTGCATGTGGGGTGGAAAGTGGGAACTGGCTCAGGTTGCCAGTCAAGGATGGGTGGACTCGATTAGTCGAGTACTTTTCACTTTGTCTCAGTTAGTTAGAATTTATCTCATGTCATATTTTGGATTTAAGGATCGTGGCCGTGCCTCTTAAACACGGAAAAAAGGCGTTTTTGGATCCTTAATGTGTGAAAGGGATTTCTTCTCTTATAATGTAGGTCTAGAGTCCATAAAACCTTTAACCTCATCGACCTGGCTTGTGGCGTAGGGTCTTGCAACTACGAACACAATAGGTGGAAGTCTTCTTCTCTTTTGTTGCTCGTATCCTTGCTTCGTATTATCGGAGTAGGGTGTCGTCAACGGATTTAGAGGATAAAGAAGGCTATCTTCCAAGTCGCCCCGATCTTTTAGGACGAGGACCTTACATTAGGCCTAACAAAACCCCTTGCTCGTATTCTAAAAAGAAACTACTTAAATCATTAGGTAGATGAAACCAGTAGAGGGTACCATGCTACCAATAGTGACCGTATGCAGATTGGTATGATGCACTTAGTCATTACCCTTTGGCAATTGAGAAGGTCTTTCCTTGAAATCCTAGTGACCATCAACACTAATTAAATGATTATGTCATTCATAAGTTAGGTCAAATCCAAAAACTATGCTTCTGTAGACACACAAGTGCTATAGACAAAGCAAGAGATCCTCTCAAGTTGAAATAATATTCACAACAACTAGATCTTCAAAACAATCATGTTCGCAAAGAAGATGGGAAGAGAGCTGAAAGCTTATGTTTTGTGAATGTGAGAAATGAAGTTTAAAACCTAGTAGTCACTTATACTCAATGTCACTTTTTAAAAGCACTTAAAATTAACGTCAAATTAACTTAAAACTATGATTTTAAACAAAATCACACGACAAGCATTGAAAGACACCAACATTGAAAGTATTCACGCTCCAAACTAAAAAACTTGCATATTTCAAACGAAATCTTGAACAAATTAAAAATGGAAAAGAGATTCAAAACGCCATATATATGAATGGGAGCGAAATCGCTTTAATTACAAGCTTTTACATTAATACATCACAGAAAACCAATGTTTTCACACAGAAAGATCTTCCCTTTTTTCCTGGAACGAACAACCTTTTCATTGATTAAAAAAATGTATTGATTGGGCAAGGTACATATAAGATTAAGATACGAGCGAAGGTGACTGAGATTCCAGTCGTTATTCACCAAGATGTCGTGCACTGCATTTTCGTGGAGGCATATTTTAGATTAATTGATTATCTAGGAGCAACATCATAGTCTAGTGCCTCCCATTCTCCCTTTGTCAGCTTCCATCTTTTGTAGGGAAAGACAATTGACAAGCTTTGCTTTGTAATATGGTATCTGCACGCCACATTCTTAGCAACTATAGAGCACTTGATTTTATCTCCCTGGTGATTGACCGCCTTAGTCTCCCATCCAACTGCAAGGAAATCATTAATCGCACTTCCCCCTTTGCAAGTCAACATTGTTGGTGTCTTGTGAACACTCTGCAGTCGAAAGATAAACACGAACACATGAAGGGACATAAACCAAGTTAGGGAAGCTTTATGGGAACCATAGGTGCACTTCATTGCTGAATGCACATCCGCCTTGATTCTCCTTTTGGTTGCTATGATCAAGGCACTATCAAGCTTAGGCCATTCTATACTCTGCAAGGTTGGTGGATGAACCGGAGAAATATTACTATACCTAGTTTGCCTAGGTGTTACATAAGAATGGTTATAAAAAAAATGTCCCGTGGGACAAGCTCCATGGATGGACAACCAGCATAGAGCAGCTTGCCAAGGTCAACATGGTTGGCCTCAGAAGTTCTTGTGAAGGACCCTATTGGCTCCCACTCTACAAAATCGGATGGGAATACATCTACAAACATAAACAAGCAATGAAAGTCTTATAGACATCAAAGCAATATATACAGTAGAAATACAAAATATACAATCTAAAAACTTGACAGAGGAGTGAAATTACAGTTTGCAGGAAACCTCAATGGAGCCATTGTTATCTCTATCTTCAGTTGTGAAGCAACATACACATGTTGCACTTTTTCAAGACGCTTGCCATCATGGGTTTGCTTGAACTCCATGATCCTCCACTTCCAATGGTGTGCTCGAGAAGCCATGTGTCTCCTTGAGACCTTGTGTGTGCCTCTTGAGCTAGGCTGCATTGTCACCCACATCAATTGTTAATTCCCCCAATTTCATATACTAATAGCATATCTCAAAATTTAGAAGCTACTATGCGATATGCATAAAATTGAAGCCTTGCTTCACATAATGACATGTTAAGAATAAAACTTTATCAAGCTTCTGTGCTCATAGCCATCTGATGCTTTTGCAAACATTCACATGCCATGCATGATAAACAATCTCAAATAAAATTGACCTTGTTGACCATCAACAAATAAGCGACCTTGTCAAGTTGTATGGAGTAGTGAAAGCGTAAAAAATATACACCGGTCATAATTGCAATGACAAAGTGTATGTGAGATTGGCCAATGTTGAGAGAAAATGCAGAAGATATTCATTCCAGAACCTTGATGACATAATGAGATATAACTGGCTCCTTAGCCATAGAATCATAAAATAAGCATAATAAGAATCATGCTCGCTTGGAAATCTTGTCTAGTTAGAAACCAACCCATTCTAATTGTTGTGTGACTCTCTTATGACCATTTTGAGTGGTCTACATAAGAACTCAACAAATGCCTTAGGCCATTAGCATCACAAACTAAATTTACTTACCATTAGCATCATGAAGCTGAAACAATGCGGCATGGAAACTTTGATTGCTTCAACTTTGCATGGATGTGTCATCATACATATGGAGATGTGTAGAAAGCATTGTTTCCATGCACACAAAGAGTGTTCCATGCATACATAAAAGGTGCAAATGAAACGGATGTACTTTTACATACAAATCTACGCACTACCTCTTCCAAGTTTTCATGAAGAAAAAGGTAAACAAACAGGATGTGTTACAATACATATGTGGTAGTGATGTGTGCGAAAACACTGGACTGTCGTGGCATTTTTTCCATCACTAGGAGGTTTTTTCCCTTGTGCATTGTATATACGTCCATCATTCTAGGACTAACTCATCTTCTCCATTGTGCACTAAGAAATACACTTTGTGTTGTGTTCCTTGAGCTTCTTCGTCTTCTCCAAGCTATGTGTGTTTCCCTGCTCCAACATTTGGTATCAGAGTAGGTTGCACCCTCCCGGGCATAGTCGCCAACATTGCCAACACATGCCTACTCACTTTCTTTGATTTAATTGAGCTTTGGTGAGGTAAAATAGGTCAACAAGTGCTTCGAGACCGCTTGTAGAGCTTGGTCTGATCAAAATTTTCATTCGGACTCATTTTGGCCTTCGTTTCCACTACAAGCAATACTACACCAGCAAATTTGTCCTTTTGTGTAGAATTTCTATTAGTGCATTTTTTTGCAAAACATGTCCCTTGCTTCTTTGGGTTGTGCTATATAGCATGTGTTGGTCCTACTTTGTTTTTTCTCTTTTCGGGCAGTTTTCACATCAGGTGCAGTTAGTTGCCATGGCTAACAACAACACAAAAGTTTTCAAGATGTTCGCCTACTCTATGGATAAAGTGGATGGAGATAATTACCCAATGTGGACTTACATGATGCAACATGTTCTTTTGTTGAAGGGTGTTTGGAACATTGTACAGAGCATTGATGTATGTCTGCCTTCTTTGGATATGGGCTCTATTGAGATGTTGCAAGTTTTGGTGGCAAGATTCTTGCTGCTAGAGCTGTTTTGCCTACAGCTGAACAGTCTCATTGGGATGTTAGAGATGCACAAGATCATGCATTGACTGCATTATCTATGAATATCACTATTACTCCTCACATTTGCTCAACTAAATCACCAAACCAGCCTTGGGATATTCTGGTTGGTCTTTATACAAGTCGCAATGAGGCTAAAATTTCATAACTACGTAAAGGGTTGGAGTCAAAGATTATGCATGAGGAAGATGACATGGACACTTTCCTTGTTGGTGTCAAGGATAATTATTAGCAACTCATTTTTGCAAGCAAAGTCATTTTTGACAGTTCACTTGTGTAGACTATTCTTGACGCATCGCTAGACTTTTGCTAGTACCTGGAGACTTATGATCCAAAGGAATCCTGATGTTGTCAAGTTGGATGCATTATGCATATTGTTGTTGCAAGAGCCACTTTCAAAAAAGAGTAGGGCTAAACAACGTGCAATTGAACATGCCTTTGTTGCTACTCAAAGAAAAGGTGCTAATAGAAATGTAGCCACTTCTCAGGTTCTTCAGCAAGTGGAAAATCACTTGTTCCTAATGCCTGTGCGGGCAACACCACTTCTAGGAATTTTGGTGATAAATGCAAAAAGAAGAGGTGTTGCCATTATTGCAAGGCTAATGATCACTTGAGATTGATATAGAACCTTAAGAGTAGAAGAGAAAACGATCTACTCTACTCTTAGGAGACTGTTCTTAAAAGAATACATACGAGAGGGAGTACTTTGGGGTGTAGCCTCTCAGCTCCAGAAAGCCCAACGAGAAGAAGGTGAATCCGTGAGAGACTTCATTAGTCGCCTAAAGAATTTGAATTCTCGATGCAATCCAAACGAGCAATTCAACAACAACCAATTGCTCGATAGATTCATTAGGGGACTACGACATGAAAGTATCTATAATGGCCTAGTCATTAGAGGTATCACTACTTGGGAAGCAGTCACCATGAATGCAATCCAATTGGAGGATAATTTAATGATTGCAGGAGAAAGAGTGTCTGCCGAGCCGAAGTCTAGTAGCTCGCAAGCATCAGGGCATGAGCCAATGAAGATAAAGCCAATCGTGAAAGAGCAAACGATATCTGAGATGACTTTGGCAGATCTCACAAAGGCCATCCAAGAAAGCCTTAGGGGTAATCGTGCTCCACAAAACACTCATATGTATCCAAGAAGGGAGCAACAATGGTGCTCAATTTTCTTGGGCCCACATACTTCGAGTGAATGCCCTACTTTCAGAGTAAAGTTTAACGGGACTTGTAACGCGTGTGGTAGGTATGGCCATCAAGCGAAGGATTGCCTAATGCTTAAACGCATCATGGAAAATAGATCGCCTATAGCTTGGGCAGACTCACCTCGAGTTCCTGCATTGATGCCTACCCCACCCATGGAGCAACAGTTGCCATTACAGCACATGGTCCCTAGAACCCAAAATGTGGTCCAAACCACACCGTTGCCACCTCCAGTGCTAGGACCGCAACCCCCTCATCCAAGAGTTACACCCATGAACCAAATAGGTTGCGAGTCATCTAGTACTTATGTAGATTGTGAAGAGGACATAGACTCTAGTATCACCTATGGAGTCGACATGCTTGAGGAGTGTCCCATGTACTATATGGAAGACTATTGGGGACAAATCAAACCGGTATATCAAGCTACTGCGCTAGCAGCAAGAGGCCAAAACATTAATAGTTTTGCCAGGAGACCACCTCTTCAGTGCTACGAATGTGGTGGACCACATCGAGTAGCTGAGTGCCCCATTAGAATGCAAAATAATGCCGCACTAATGCAAACAAGTCAAGGGAGTGCATTGGCAATGCCAATACTCACTTGTAATCATTGCGGCATAGATCATTTGATCGCACAGTGTCCTAACAATCCAAACGCATCGAAAATCACACCATTGAACATAATAGAGATTGTTGATGGGACACCACCAACTATAAACATAGTACCAATGAATGCACTCACACGGTCGATGCTCCAAAAGCAAAATTACATCCTCGAAGAGAGAGATGTTGCATCCATTGGCCGAGCGAGAAAGAAGAAAACACGAAGAAAGAAATCCCTTAATGCTTCTAGCTCAAAACCTAGTTCAAAGACTAACATAGGGACAGGAGAGGATTCCGTGTATATGAATGACCCTGAGGATGACTCAGATTCGATAGAGACCACGGAGACCAAAAATGTTACTACAAAGGAAAAAGCCAGTGAGGAGGATCACAAGAGGGAATTACGACAAACACCAAAAGGGTATTCAAAGTTAAACCACCCAGTTGCAAACCCCCAAGATAAGCCACGAGAGACAAAAAATGAGGATTGCAAGAGAAAGATTGGAACCTATCCAAACCCAACAGTGGAAATTGAACGAGTCCAACAACTGAGGGGTTTGGTGGAAGAAACTCAACGAACATTAGAACCTGAACCCAAACATATCCAGATGTTGGACACAGTGTTTCCCACACAAGTTCAACCTCACAAGAACTATAGGCCATTAGCTATACCCAGTATCATTCGGGAAGAGAGTAAGGGTAGGACATCTGAAAGTGGACACACACCTTTCCTACTAGAGAGAATGTTTGGTGAGGGAATGCCCGACCCCCTTGAGGAAGTGGAGATTCCATCTTCACCATTCTCTTGTCAGGGTCCTACGTCCCACAAGATGCCATTAAATGTTGCCAAATTGATAGATTTCATGTCTTCAGAAGTTAGAACCACCATCATGTCCAAACTATATAAAGACCCCGAGCTAGTCTCACCTCTTCGAGCCTTCCTCAATGGAGAATTACAGGCCGGATTACCACAGTTTGCACATATAAACAAACTTGACTCGGTAATGAATGATGAGGAACATTTAGCACCACCATCTGACCTAGCGGGACATGAATCTGTAATTGAAGTACCCGTTAACAAGTTGGGGCAATACTTTGAAGGTGATGAATCTAATGCTACTCTACCAATCACTACTAAAGGATTAACTGTACAGGGGGTCCTTGACGGTGGTGCGGGAGTCAGCATGGTGAAAAAGAGTTGTTGGGAGTCTATGGGGCGACCTCACCTTGAAGCCACAAGCGTAGTGGTAAAAATGGCTAATGGTTCTATTGTTACGCCTATTGGAATGCTAAAGGATCTCAGAATCAAGGTCTTGGGACACAAGGTAAAGCAAACTTTCATTGTTATGGATTTTTCCAAGCATCCTATGTCATTTGAGATGATCTTAGGGCGTCCATTCATGAGGGAAGCAAAAATGGTGCATGACCGGTCCAAAAACCACATCTACTTACAGTTCCAAGACTCTGTCATTCGAGTTGATCTTTTAAGTGGTCGAACGCATCCTCTAGGAAATAAATTCATCATTGATAATTGATCAGACACAACAATTCACTCAGCTCCATTACAGTATTGTTACACGTGTAACAAAGACACGGATATTGGGGAGAACTCTCCTTATATGGATATCCTACCCGGAATGGCTGAGTCAGACAATGTCGATTGGGTACACCTAGCGGCAACTATAGATACATGGGGAGCTAGAGGAACAACCTGGGTAACACCAGATGGGGAAGAGATACCACACATTACACCAGTAAACATGTTAGGTGTAGCGCATGTAACATCCGATGATAAGAAAGAGGCACACCTACCTGAGAGTGAAACCGATGATTCCTCAAAGGCTTCAGGCCAATACACATCAAAAACGGAATCTCAAGGAGAAATGGATTCAGAACCTGAGGAAACATCGAGTGAGCCAAGTATAGAAACTGAACACTCAAGGTCTAGTACGACCATCTATGGTAATTTATATGAGAGTGAAGAAGATACAAGCGAAGACCTATCAAGCGAGTCGAGTTCAAACATTTACCAAAATCAAAACCTTAACAAGAAACAAAGGTCATATAAGAGACGACGACATCGAGCAAATGTGAGAGCTAGGATAAACAAGGAAAGATCTACTGCAGAATGGCTTAGCTATCTAGGGGCATGTGATGCTCATCGAAAGCTAGTAGACAATTGGGGTGAACATCTCCAGAGTGTCATGTGGTGCAGCCCGCGACCCATTGACCTCGCTCAATTGGAGGTTACAGAGCCGAAATTGAGTCGAACTATAAGAAGACGTCAAAACCGAGAGTTAGCACAACAACAAAAGGAGGCAGAACTAAAAGAAAGGTCTCCGTCAGGACAAGAGCCTGCTGACTTACATACAGCTCCTGAACATTTTAAATCTTATACCACGGGGGATCAAAAGGTTGTGTATGCCAAAGCCCAACGAATACCTACCAATGGAAGCAGTGGAGTCTATGATGGTCCAGCGGTAGTTAAAGAGATAGAATTAGCAGAACCAGGTGAGGAGTCTAAACCAGTCTTTATTGCTCAAGACCTTACCGAAACTGAAGAGGTTGTACTTAAGGAGATCCTCAAGGAATACAAGGATATCTTTGCTTGGACATATCATGACAGGAAGGGCGTTCCACCTTCTGTGGTGCAACATACAATTCCCGTGATCAACACTGCTAAGCCCGTCCAGCAACGACCCTATCCAATGAATCATAAGTACGCCAAAATTGTACAAGAGGAGATTGAAAAACATATCCAATGTGGATTCATATACCCTATTGAGCACTCAGAATGGGTTTCTCCAATAGTCATTGTGCCAAAAAAGAATGGGAAACTAAGAGTGTGCGTGGACCTCAAGAAATTTAGCGCAACCACTAGGAGAGATCATTATCCCTTGCCATATTCAGAACATGTGCTTGAAAGAGTTGCGGGCAAGGAAGCTTATAGCTTTTTAGATGGGTACTTTGGTTACAATCAAATCACAATTTCATTAGAGGACCGAGCTAAAACTGCTTTTATCACAGAGTTTGGAGTGTTTGCATTTCGTGTTATGGCTTTTGGCTTAACAAATGCCCCTGTTACATTCCAACGATTAATAAACACTGCGTTTAAAGAATTTCTAAGGAAGTTTTGTGAAGCTTTCCTAGACGACCTTTGTGTTTATTCTTCTTGGGAGAAGCATTTGTTATATCTACGAAAAATATTTGAAAGGTGCAGATTTTATTGCATCTCATTGAACCCTTTCAAATGCCAATTTTGGGTTAAGCATGGAGTCATTCTAGGGCATATAGTGTCCAAGAACGGCATATCCACAGATGAGAGTAAGATTAAAGCCATTGCTGATTTGCCACCACCTACGAACTATAAAGGAGTTCAAAGATTTATGGGCCATGTTGGTTATTATCGAAGGTTTATTTTAAACTTTGCCGAGATAGCGCATCCATTGTACAAGCTTCTTATCGAGTTTCACTGGACGGAAGAATGTCATCAATCTTATGAGTTATTAAAGAAGGCCCTAACAAGTGCTCCAATCTCACGAACACCTGATTGGAATGTACCTTTTCATGTGCATATTGATGCATCAAATTTTGCTATTGGGTGTGTTCTAACTCAACCAGGAGAACATAAATTGGACTACCCTATTAGCTTTGCAAGTCGCCAATTAAATGATGCCGAGATGAACTACACTACTACAGAGCGCGAAGGTCTAGCTATGATTTACGCAGTAAAAAAATTTCGCTATTACCTTCTTGCTACCAAGTTTGTGTTTTATGTTGATCATCAAGCATTGCTATATTTGGTAAACAAGCCGTGTTCCACAGGTCGAATTACACGATGGTTGTTAATTCTTCTTGAGTTTGACTTCACCGTTGTTGTGATGCCTGGGAGGAAACATGTCATGGCGGATCATTTAACTCGTATCCCTAATGGCGAAGCTCCTACGGGGGTTGATGATGAATTGCCTGATACTCCTTTGTTCATTGTTGAGACAATGCTTGAATGGAGTGAAAAGATTGTTAACTTCTTAGTTAATGGTTTTCCACCCAAACAGCTGCGAAAAGATATAGCTCGAAAATTAATCAAGGAATGCGAACCCTATTGCTTACTGGCTGGAACTCTCTATAAGAGAGGAAAAGATGATGTTCTTAGACGCTGTGCCCACGAGGATGAGTATTTATATATTCTACAAGAGGCACACATGGGCGTAGCTGGTGGTCACTTTTCAGGAAACTTGACTGCCCGAAAGATCTTACAGTCAGGCTATTGGTGGCCCACTCTGTTTAAGGATGCATCACTTTTTGCAAAGGGATGTGATGAATGCCAACGCTTCAAGAAACCACAAAGAAGTGATAGGATGCCTCTACATCCCATCAAGGTAACCCAACCATTTGAAAACTGGGGCTTAGACTTTGTAGGACCGATTAGTCCGGCTACACGTAACACGCAATCACAATATATCATTGTGGCTACCGACTATGTAACCAAATGGGCTGAAGCAAAAGCAACACGGAAGGCGGATGCAAAAACAACAGCTAAGTTCCTCTTTGAGAACATTATCACACGTTTTGGATGCCCCTTTGAACTTGTGAGTGACAATGGAACTCATTTTATAAATGAAGTAATAAAAGAACTCACATCAAACTTCATGATATCTCACCACAAGTCTACACCCTATTATCCCCAAGCAAATGGCCAAGCTGAGAGTACCAACAAAACTCTCATCTCCATTTTGACAAAGACAGTCGAGGCTCATCGCACTGATTGGGACCTAAAGCTTACATCAGCTTTATGGGCTTATCGTACTGTGTATAAAGTTGCTATTAATTGCACACTGTTTAAGATGGTGTATGGCCAAGAAGCAGTTATGCCATGGGAGTTTGTCATTCCTAGTCTTCGAGTAGCTTCTCAAGAAGGTTCGGATGGTAACCCCTTAGTGGAGCGATTATATATCCTGGAAAGGCTAGATGAAGAGAGGCAATTAGCTGTGCGAAATGCTCTAGTGGAGAAGGATAGGAGAAAGAAGTGGTTTGATAGCCATTTAAAAGATAAAGACATCAAGGTTGGTGATAAAGTTCTTATGTACGGGGTACGTAATGAAAAGAAGAAATTGAAATACGATGGTAAGGGACCATATCGAGTGTGTGAAATTACCCCGCAAGGTACCATTTGTGTGGAGACTCTAGATGGAGTTGAAACCATTGGATTCCTTAATGGGAGTAAATTCAAAAGATATTATGATCCGCTAAGCCAGGAAGAGTTGCAAGCCATCCATCAAAAGAAGGCTGCCAAGGTACAAGCAGAGCTTTAAAAAATCCAAGCAAGACTTGAGGCTCAAGAACGACAACAACGTCTTAGACGCCAACGAGAGGTTAATCTGGGAATCACGCAAGCATTTTTCGAGGACACAGATGACGACTCATTAGAATATGAGCCACCCCTACGATACCCAATTGAGCTAAATAGCCCCTATGGGAAAGTACTATACAATGCCTTATTAGATACGGGAGCTAAACACAGTTTGTTATCCTATGGAATTTGGTGTCAATTAGGGAAACCGACCCTATCCCCGAGTACGATGCAAGTCAAGGGCATTAATAAAAATAAAACTGCTATTCTTGGAGTCCTTCAGACCCCTATTGTCTATTACAATGGAAGCATAGTGCAGAGGCTTCTAGTCATGCCCGCGGGAGCTATGGAAGGCAACGTAAACCTGGGACGCACGAGGATGTTGGCAACCAAATGCACTATTGATTGGGATACTGGTAGTGTCACGACGTGACCACCGACTCTTACCCCTATCATTCAAGCAAAGTCACCTACGTTGCAAACTCTAGCAAAGTTGAAGGATAGCCAACATTCACAAGCCAAGGTGGTTAACTCGTCTTTGTCGGCTACCCATTGAGGGCGAGCTTTTTGAAATGGGGCCTCTAAACCCAAACCAATGGGCCTACCCTCACAAAATGTTCGTAAAGAGGTACGCACACTACTTGGGGCACCACCTTCTTTTGGGAGTGGAGAAGGAAACCAATCAAAATAACACTTGCACTCACCCACTCAAGCAACACACTTTGAAAACCCCCTTACTCTATATACACTTTGGACACTTGAACACCATCAACGATTATGCAACCCAATGTCGTGCATCAAAATGAAATATGCAATTTGTGGAATACCATTCACCTTCTCCCCATAAGAATACCCATAATACATCCAAACTCTTCCTCTCTCAAGCACTCATCAAAAAATCATGCGCACAAGACTTGCCTCTCAAACACACAAGAGAATCACTTACATCAAACTAACACACTTTGCATAGAGAGCTCATCTCCATCTATGCAATTCCGTGACACAAATAAAATCACCATGAGAGGTAGCCACATGCATATGTAATGAAGCAAAAGAGAGTTGGAGTGAGAAATTTCTTTAGACCAATTGAATAAGTGTGGAGAAACAAACCAATGGTAAATTGAGAATAGAACACTTACTTGATTCTCGCACACCTTTTAAGGGGAGGACAGACGCTGGCTAACCATCACAGATTGCGACACTTGAAAGTTTTGAAGATGATTTCATGATCATTAACATAACCATGAGAGAGATCATGATGTATTTACAAGTTATTGAGGTGCTACAAATGATTTATTGGGTTGATGGAGTAAGAGATTGTAGAATGGAAAGAGTGGAGAATAGAGTTGCACTTCCTCCAAAGAGGAGGGTTAGGAGGGAGGATGTGAAAGAGGGAGAGTTGGGGTTTTCTCTACTATTGATCAAGAAACAACATGAAGTTGAAAATATAGGTGTGTGTCCTTGAGTCTCTCCAAGGGGGGCTATTTATAGTTGTGTAGGAGTGGGATTATGCTACACTTAATTAGAGTAAGTGATTAGACCTAATTAAGTGTCCTTTGACCACTCATTGAATATTGGACATAAAAGGGACTATTTATTCACCAAAAATATCATTTTAGACCGTGAAGGCTCCATAGGGGTGCATAATGTAGGTGGGCCCCACCATGAGACCCTACGGGTGGCTCTTGCGGGGTATCTCAACCTGTCTGTCTTGGCATTTAGAAAGCATCTTTAGGTTGGTCCCATCACATGCAAGTGACCTTGAACACTCATTGCTCTTCTAGAAGATGATTAGGGGAAAAATAAGATCTCACCCTCTTGATTTACTTGATTTACAGTTCCCTGTTGTTGCGAATCTGACAGATTTACACTATTTTGACCATAAGTTTTTACCTGTAGCTCGGAATGACATGCTTCAAACGGCAAAATTGACCTTCTCAACATGTTTGATATGAATTTGGACTATTCTTCACACCCATGCACCAAGGAATTCGGTTTGGAAGGTCCACACTAGGCTAGGGAACCTTTTGCTTCCAAGTCTTCTTGTATGGGCCCTTTGCTTGTATGCATCCAAGGGGAATCATGCTTTTTCAAAAGGCTATGATGCTTAAACAAATAGAGGAGGGCCCAATATTATTTTCTTGTGAAAAGAATATACAATTGGAGTCTTTTTGAAAGGAGAGAAACTATATGTATATTCTTAAGAGATATTGGGCCACCTATGTAAGGGGCATAGAAGACTTGTAGAGAGGGACCATAATCTTTGGTAAAGACAAGTGGAGAGTTGATTTCCATGGGAATTTATCTATATGGGGTGGAAGATGGATATATTATTTTTCTACTACTAATTCACAAGAGGTAAGAAAGTTTGGGGGTATATAGTTGGTTATTGTATGCTTATTCTATTTACAAAGCAAAAAAGAAAAGGGTGGTAATATAAATATATGACTAAGGTGACATTTTTGGGAAGAGTATAATGTATGTGTCACCACAAAGGTTAAACGAAGAGGGGGAATTTACTCTAGATAACTTAATAGCATAGAAAACTATATACACATATGAGGAAGAGGACGTTGAGTAGGCTGACAAATGCTGAAAAAAGATGGTTACCATTTTATGTCACTCACCATGAACCTAGCACTTCCACACTTGTAGTTGCAGCAAGCAGTAATATTGCAAGTACTCAACCTGCACGACCTAAGAGTACATATCAATGGGTCCCCAAGGCCTTACTTCCAACTACCTCAACCCTCCCATCCATTTCAAGAAAAAATTTCCCTGGAGAACCAAGAGCGCGCTCTAGGAGATTCAAGACCAAATCACGATGGATTCCAAAATGACTATTAGAAGCCCAAGGCTACTATGATGGAAATGAGCAAATTTGGGTACCTAAACGTAAAATGTGTCCTTTCCTATCGACAACAAACCCATATGAGTCAAACAGTGTAACGCTGAAGCCAATGGCAGACCGTGGGAAGGGAAAGATCACAGAATGCTACACACCTAGTCCAGAGCTAGTTTGGGCTCCAAGGCAAAACCAATTTATTCCACCTAGCTCAGGAAGGGGGGAGTTCCATGAAGCTTCTAGCTCCTCATGTAATACATCCATAGAGGTAAAAGCTTCTACACAGCCTCCATCTATAGTAGTGGACCTCCATGAAGCTGCAAAAGAATCCACACCTCCCAGTGTTCAAGAATCACCTGATGAACCACTTCAAGTTCGATCCTGGGAGAGTACCTTACCACCCTTGCAACTTGACGAGGCACCTAGGATAATAGAAAACTACTGGCAAAAATCCTCACCTATTACCAACTGGAACGATTGGTTTCAAAGGGTGACGAGCTCATTTCAAACGGTATGATCTACCCAAGGAAGGGGGGAGTGTTTTCTGACAGTCATCATTCACTTGCTTCCCTCTCAACCTTTCTCCCTGACCTCTTAATCTCCAATCTTAGGGAATGTATATATAAAGCCTTATACTCACAAAAACGAGATAAAAAAGTAAAAGAGCAAGAGCCATAACACAAAATCATAAAAACAAATTATGCACAAGAACACGACCCTTGTAATATTTGCACTCTAACCATCATCTCTTTGCGTGTACAGATATGGCTAGTACGCTAGAGTCATCCACTCCTGCCTTGGGTGAGAGGTACCCTCGTTACTTTTCACAAATATTTCACATGGTCTTTCCAGTGCTTGCATGTGAATGGGATTTAATAGGTACGCTAGCATGTGAGACGAATTTTGAGGAGTTAGAATGGCTGATACGTCTCTTGACCACGTCTGATCCATACTTAGTAGAGATCGTTTCTCCCATTGCACAAGCCTACCCTTTTGACCAAGATGACTATAGGCGTCTAGTGACCTTCTTAGTAAACATGGGCACCTATGATGAAGAAGAAAATTTACAGGACTACACAGATGGCACATATGGTCTCATGGATGATGACTTTTTTTATCTCGACGACGAGGATAGGGGTTTATCCTTAGGGTTTCCCCCCAACCTCTACAATATCCTATTCCCTTGACTCTCTAGGGGGAGTGCAAATAATTAGGTTAGGGTTCCTTATGTTTTTTGTTGTGTTCAATAAGTGTTGGTACCTTTTCCCACTAATGTGCCTCCTGGAGGTATTCCTTTTGTTTCCTAGTGTGTACAGGAGTGTGTTGCTATTGATAGGATTTGGACCTTCATGGAATCTTTATCTCGACTCACTCTTCAAATCAAGCACGACCATCGACACAAACAGGTGTTTCTTGTCCATTAGCATTGCCCCTTATCTTTTTTGCATCTATGATTGTCTACTTTAATTGTGATTGGTAGCCTAATATTCACCGCATTTGCTTAGTATCAAACATTTAATTCAATGTAATTTTTTGTCATAATCACTTGTCTAGGTTTAAAAATCAAGCAGTCCGACAAACTAGTTTGACCAAGTTAGGTGTTAGAAATCTTCTCTTAATACCATGGGGAATGCCTTCCTAATAATCAATGGTTACTTAGGTTCTTAATCCGATTTAGGCAGCATTGTGTGAAATGTACTAGGGCTTTCTAGTGGGCTTGACCCTATTGACCTTTAGCTTAAGTATTATAAAGGGAGTTAACTAGTGTGATGAGCCTGGGGAGGTGTATCAGTGTTATATGACCCCCCATAGTTACAAAATTAAAATTCTGAAAATGAACAAACACAAAATCAAAGTGCCACACTGTAAAATCTTAAGCTGGAAGAGAAATCTCAGCTTGATTTGGTACTTCACTCACATGTATTGCCTATGGTACTAGAGCCCTAGAGGTTCCCAGTATGGGCGCTTTTCCTTGAAAAGCAAAAAACCCAAGGCATACAAAATAAGCACACACATCAAATTGAATCACTGTGAAAACACTTTGGGGGGTCAAAGAAAAGGTAATCAGTCAGGCGATGATTTCATGAGAAATTCCTTTTATCGTAGCTTAACTACAAGGTCTTCTAGATATAGCCTCTAGTCAAACCTCGAACATGAATACTTGGCTCTCACGATTAAACAACTTAATTGACCACAGAAAATTAGGAAGCTTACCCATGGTATTAATATTCGATCTCTAGTGCCTTTCGACCGTCAAATTAGCGACCCCATACTTGTTTAATTTTTTACCTTTACATCTGTTTATGCATTTGATTACATTGCAATTTAATGTTCATTGCTGACAAATTGTTTGAAATTCTTTTACCAATCAATTTGTCTACCTAAAACTGCATATGCTTTTTACTCACTTATGAGAATGCAATTACTGTGCCAATGTTCTTTGATTTTGCAGTGACTGAAGAAGGCTAAGGACATTCATCTCAAATGCTCTTCCACCTCGACGAACGAGCTTCAACTCAATAGCTTCCGAGGACGGAATCTACATCAGGAAGGGGGCCATGTTAACCCTCACGGCTCACGGACACCCCATCACCTACGACGGACGTGTATTATGTATTTGGTAGAGTCAGGTACCGGGCTTGTCGGACCAATAGGAAAAGGGTAAGAGTGATCGCCGATGAGAGGCGCACTCTAACCGGGACATTCAAGGGATTAGTTGGCTAAGCATGGGTGCCCAAGTGTGAATGGGGTGAGCTCATATAAAAGCCAACTAACCCTAAAATTCACTCATTCTCTCATTTGTGCAATAGAAGAGTGCTATTGCTCCATCTCCATCTCCATCTTCTTCTTCTTCACCTCCTTGTGTGTGTGTGTGTGTGTATGTGAGAGAGAGAGAGAGAGAGCGCGCGATCGAGCATTGCGGCGGCACGACGGCGGTGAAGCGGTTGAGCGCGACGTAGCGGCGTCTCCTTCTTCTTCGCGGCGAGGAATCCTCCACGGCAGGAGCATAGAGCGGTGAGTGACACACCATTGCCCTCTTTTGAGCTTACTAGTTAAGCTAGTTGTGTGCTTGGAGCCGTCTATGGCTCGCACACAGTGTTAGGCAAGGCCCTTGCTTTGACAGTGCAGCAAGGAGTGCACATCTGTATATACACTTGCTAGACTTGGTTGTGTTGTGAAATTTTTGAATGAAAATGTACAGTTCATAATCTCAGTTTTGGTGATGACATTGTTGCATTTAAGATTTTTTACCATGGGATGTATAAGCTCACTTTGTATGACAAGTGTGGGTAGAATTTTGCAAATGCAGTTGTGGATTCAAAGGCTGTTTTAAATGAAAAACTTTGGCATGCACGTTTTGGGAATCTGAATTTTTCTAGTTTGCCACATTTGCAGAAATTTGATATGGTTTCTTCTTTTTCACCTCTTCAAGAACCTTCTAAGCATGTTTCTGAAGGCTATATTTTGGGCAAGATTCAATGTTTGAAGTTTCCAATGGTTCAGTAAGGGCTACATACAGATTTCAACTTGTATACAATGATGTTTGTGGGCCTATGCAAACTTGGTCCTTAGGCAATTACCTATACTTCGTGACTTTCATTGATGATTAGTCTAGGCATGCATGGGTGTATCCGCTTAAAGCTAAGTTCAAAGTGTTTATGTGCTTCAAGACATTTTTGGCTATGGTTGAAAATGTCTCTAAATGTACTATGGACACCCTCCGTTTAGATTAAGGGGGGAAAGTATATGTCTCATGAGTTTAATGCATTTCTCGCTAATCATGGGATAAAACACCAATGTATAGTGTCGTATACACCTCAGCAAAATGGATTTATTGAAAGAAAAAATAGGCCGCTGACAGAGATGGTACAATGTATGGTCAAGAGTCAAGATTTTCCACATTCATTTTGGCTCAAGGCTATCATGTGTGCTACTTATGTACTTAATAGGTGTCCTACAAAATCTTTGCAATCTATGACTCCTTATGAATCATGGCATGATACAAAGCCATCTATTCATCACATGCACGTTTTTGGTTGTTTAGCTTATGCTTTGGTGCCACAAACGCAACACAGTATATTGGATGATGAGGCTATTAAATTCATTTTTGGTTGTTACAGTAGTGAAAGCAAAGGTATAGGTTATACCATCCACAAACAAAATGTATCTTGGTTTCACGCGATGTTGTGTTTGTGGAAGATTCTGTTCAGCCTTTGCTATCGTGTACCAGAGACGGTAATGTAAGCTCACATGACATTTATGACACCTTGTTACCTCTTTTTAATGGTGGAAACTTGAATGTAAATTCTAATGAGGCAAATGTACAGCCTATGGGGGTTTCAAAAATTGCTATGAATCAGCCTATTACTGATGCAGATGTACATGATGTACTTGATGTGGAAAGGGTTGAGAATGAGAAGGCTAGAGGTATGCCAAAACAGTTGGTGCATACTTTGTGTGACAGTAAATTGGATGCATCTATGTCTATCCGTACTCGTTTAGGTTCTCAACATGCATCTTATGCTTCAAACGGTTATCCTTTGGCTATTTCTAGTTTATGTCATGTGGAGAAACCTCTATCTTTTGATGAAGCACAAAATTGGGTAACTACCATGCAATCAGAATATGATGCACTTATAGGCCCTTGTCTTTTGAGTTTGTAGCAGTCTTCTATTGTGTCCATCAATGGAAACCTAGTGGCTTTAATAGCTTTAGATAAAACTCATATCTGATGTTGCCCATGGTGACTGTCGGGCCAAAGGTTCTATTGTCGTATGTGAAGAAGCTGGTGTTGAAGGCTTCCTCGAACGCCTGCATGTGGTATCTTTGCAAGACCATTAATATTTGAGAAAATCAATGCAACACCTCCAAGGATGGCTGCTTTGACAGGTCAAAGGTCATTTTGGTGACAGTGTCACACATCGATAATAATGTTGAGTCTATTGCTTTGGACGATGCGAACACCTCAAGGCAATCAAGAAGAGTCTTGCATATCTTCCTGATCATCACACACATCAGTTCAGGAGAGCCATTGAAAATCTTAATGGTGCCCTTTAGGGTTTTCACCATATAAGAGACACTTATTTTGTCTCCCTCCTTAGGTGGCGGAATTGTTGGGTAATTCAATCAGGTTGGATGCCTTTCAAGAGCCTGGAGTGGTTTTCCCATGAGCGTACATGAGGTACTGGATAAAATAAGTTGTCATCCATTATGTTTTTGGGGGCATCCACCAAGAACTTCAAAAATCGTGGATACTTGAGGAGCCACCATTTTCTCCATTTTGGATGGGAATCCACTATCCTTCTTGTAGCTTCTGGATCTTGGATATCACCTTCATACGCAAGCACCGTCCTTGAGCTTCAATTATCTTCTTTATTGAAAAGACTTCACACTTTAAAAGAGGGTAGGGGAGTGATGGCTGCATCCACTCGTTCCTGAGCACATTTGTGGCCAGCCCTTGAGTGTATCATCTGCTTTTCCCATTCCAAGGCTACCTTGTGGTCTTCCACTGTGTTCTATTCAAATAATTCTTGGAGGCATGCCTCCTCTTCTATCATCAGGGATTGTTCCTTCTCACCTTGGGTTTGTGATGGATCTTGCAGATGCTATGGATCTTTTGCACCTTCAAGAATATCCATGGGCTCAATCTGTTCATTGATGTCAAGGTTACTAGGATTTGGCTTCATTTCTTGTGACCTAGCTTCCTCAACTTCTTTCCTGAGAGCTATTAGCTGCTATTGTACAAGCTCGTCTCTTTTTGTGGCTTTCTCTGCCTGATTGACTAACAGCTCTAGCAGCTTTTCTAATTGGAGCTTTAGCTAGTCATTCTCTTTTTGAAGCTCTTGCTATTGTGCCATCAATATTTCCTCCATTGTTAAGGATCCTTTTTCCATATCTACTCTCTGTCTTTGTTCTAGTCTTAATTCTTTCTGCAGTGTCATGATTTGGGCTTCCAAGGCTTGTACAGTGTGGATGTCTGCTCTCGCACTTGCTCGTGCAGCCCTTGGGGTTGCTCTGAGCCTTTGTATGGTCAAATCCTAGAGCTCTAATTTTGCTTTTAGCTCAACCACCTCATTCTTGGCCACTTCTAACTCATCTTCAATCTTTTCTTTTTTGTCATGTAGACTCTTTACCTCATTTGAGACCTCTGCCATCTGCAATGTAAGGGTGTCTCATTCATTCTTGACATCTCTTACTGTTCTAATGAGAGACTCAAGCTCTCGCTCTGACATTTTGGCTCTTTGACTTGTTCCTTGACGAGTTCTTGAGACATTGTCATATTCTTCTTGTAGATTTCCCTCCCTTGTTTGGAGCATGTTGTTTTCCTCAACTACTGTGAGAGATCGTGTTCTAGTTTTGCCTAGTATTTGATGAGAGACTCAAGCTCTCGCTCCGACATTTTGGCTCTTTGACTTGTTCCTTGACGAGTTCTTGAGACATTGTCATATTCTTCTTGTAGATTTCCCTCACTTGTTTGGAGCATGTTGTTTTCCTCAACTACTGTGAGAGATCGTGTTCTAGTTTTGCCTAGTATTTGATGAGCGTCTCTCACATCTTCTTCATTAGAAGTTGCCATGTTCCTTGCCGATGATATGGGGGAGTGGGCCCGACAGTGGAATCTGGTGTCCCATACTTAGTAATACACCCATTGGAGGAGGTCTCCAAGGGCTCACCAAATGTCTCCATTGTGACACTGATGGAGTTTGTGCCCTTCTTTGTGTATCTTGATCTTGTGTCTTTTTATTTGCAGCCCATGACGGGGTTGGAGTGCCATAAACTATTTCAGAAGCCTCTTCTAATGTATATCCAACGTTAAGGAGGTATTTATAAGTACACCTATCATCCTTTTCCTTGTCTCTTGGTGTTGGTCCACCAACCTCCGATGCCTTCTTTGACGAATCTATTTGTTGTGATGTAAAGAGCTTTGGGCTTAGTGGTTGAGAGGTAAACCTCGGGGAAGGTACTGGTGGTGTTGTACTTCTTCCCTCCACATTTTCTTTTTCCTCTTTCCCTTGTCCTTCAAGTATCTCTTTCAACTTCCTCTTTATATCATGCACCTCTTCAACTGTCAAGGGCTCTAGATTTTGTTGTTTGATCACTCTTTTAGATTCTTCATATGCTCAAACGTAGTGATCAAATTGATCCTCTAATGGCCTTGAGGAGCTGCCCCCCATCTTTGTTGTATCTGGCACTCAGTACTCCTCAAAGTCTCCCTTAAGTGCTCATTCAGTTGTGGAATGCTCGATCAGTCTCTCCATTCAAGCCGCCTCTTGACTGGTGGTTTCTTTCGATTTTTGCTCTTTGGTCATTGTCATTTTTCTTTTTTCCTCCTATACTATCTCTAGATTTCTCATGAGCCTTTTTGCGATAGGTGGTGCCATTGGTGGTTCAACTTTTGTATCTCTTTGAGTCTCAACCACTCATTCTAGGTTGGTGGGTCTGTGGCCACTATCCTCTTGCTCCAATAGCTTCATATGAAATCTTTGTTAAGACTTCTCCACCTCCAATGTACTTCGGCTTGTCCATTCCCATTCCGATTACTTGCTAATGCAAGTATTGGGCATCATCCACTCTCTTGGGTAAGCTGCTTCTCAGTGCCCATGTGATGGTAGTAGCTATTGCACGTGGCAGTGTTGTATACTTTGCAGCCACTTGCTGTATACATGGAAGTACTGATTATATAACTTGCAGATCTTTGTTGCCCTTGGATCCACTAGGTCTTTGAAAGTGGAGTTGGTTTTCTTGTGAGAGTACACCTCTATTGTATCTCTTCTTTCTCTAATTGAGCTGCCAGCATTGTGTAGCCCCAAAGCATCTGCAATCATTTGAGGGGTGATTACCACTCGATCATCTGGCCATCTAAAGCAGTAATCGTTGCCTTGTCGTCCTTTTGAATAGAGCTAGCTAGCTCATAAACTCTTTGAGTATCCACACTCGCTTGTTGTGATGTGAGGAAGTTGTGCAAATCAGCTCTCTCCAGCTGGTTGAGGGTCTCCTCCTTATTGGCATAGTCCATGATTTCTCGTGGATTCATGGGGCTATCCATGGTGTTTCCCTGTGAGTCTCTAAAAATGCCTTGGTGAAATGTCAGTCCCTCCTTCTCTAGTGTTCCTTCATCTGCCAAAGCCTTTGCTGGCTTGAGTGTCTCATTGGAAATTGTGTAGGGTATGGCTGTTGAAATTATGTCTTTCAAGGAGAGTGTCTTCTTCTTTGTTGGCGATTTGCCAACATCCATTGATCCTGCATGCACTCCAGGTGTAAAAGTTAGCATTGTTTACAAAATCTAGCATTTTATTAGTCTCTAGCTATCCAAATGACTTCAAAATTGAAACATAAGCTAATTAGGCCTAAGGGTGCTATGCATGTGGTCAAAAGGGCATTTTTGGTGCAGATTTATTATGTGAGACATCATACACGTATGATGTCTAAGTACTTAGAATGATGTTTTTTTAATGTGCATAACTCATAGCATGTACATCATAAATACATGCCTAGATTTTAATTTGGATGTCATTTGGGCAAGATGTGACCATTATAACTCCTATCAGACTTTGACTTTGTATTTTGGCTAAGTTATGATCAAGTGAGGTTCAAATGGGATGAAACTTGGTAGATGATCTCATAATCATGTAATCAAGGCTTATAATAGGTCAAGTTACCTCCCAGGTTCATATTTAGGCTATGGAGACATCAAACACATATGATGTCTACTTTGTCCAAAGGGGCTCAAACTTGTATCAAAGTTGGGTTTTAGCTTGGCATAAACTCATGTGGTATCAGACTTTGACTTGGAAATGTTTTCATGTGTTTGAAGCCAAAAATTAAGTATAGAGCATCTGAGTTTCAAAACTTGGGTTTGGATGGGTATACAGAGTTGAAACTTGATGGAACTTGAGCTATGAGCTAAGAATGATGGGATAAGGGCATTGGAAGTGAAAATTTCTCTTAAGGTTGTCATTTTAGCCTTTGGAGACATGGCACACAAGTATGATGTCTATTTTGAGATTTTTGGCCCAAACATGACATGTAGGATCCCCAAGTGGTGATGGGTAACTCTCTAATCATCTTAGATTTTGATTTAAAGGTGGATTCATGTGGTTGGGACCATAGATTGTGTCTTAGGCCAAGATTTTTTGATTTTTGGTCCAAGTGGTCACAAGCTTGCTCAAACTGGTCCAAATTGAACTTATGGTTTTTATATTATGTGATGAACATGCTTATGATGAAAAATGTTGAGTTTGGCATCTGTATGAGTGAAAAGACATCATACGCATATGATGTCTCCTATGAAGAATTTCATATGTGATGATATGAGCATGATGTGTGTGCAAAGGGTAGTGTGTGTGTCAAGTTTTACCTGGTTTGGAGCACTTTTGGTAGGTCTAGGGCCAAATTGTTAACTTAGGCCTAGACTTTGCGGTTTTTAGGCATTGGACACCCTAACTAGCTCCAAACCCTATGAAACTTTGTGTGCTTCATGTTTAGAGTATGCACAATGTGTTTGTGAATTCAAATGTGAAGGTTCTTGTGCAAAAGTTGGTTGTGAAACATTATACACGTATAATGTCTTTTTTATGAAAAACTAAATTTGATGCTTTGGAGTGTTTTGTGCTTGTACACTAAGCTCTAATTGCTAGTTTTCAACTTAAAAAGTTAGATATCTAGCATAGAAACTTGTTGTTTGGTATTTCAGGGGGTGATAACTTTCCGCGATGATTCTTCTTGGGCTCGATCACCCAAGCTTGTAGATGCAGTAGGGCACCTTCCCATGGCTTTGGTGTAGCCTTTGGCCTTACGAATACCATTTTTGGCGATTTGTCACTCAAATTGCATCTTTTTGTGAGGAGATGGTCAGCAATAATTTTCCTTGATGCTTGATCATATGTTTTGGTTGTCGATGGTATGTCGATGATGCTTGTGAAGTTTCATGGCCAACGGACGCATCATTTGGCCGTGAGAGCCAAATGATGCTTTGCATGTTTGATGCCTAGCTCAATGTTTTGACCTACTTTTGGTAGTTTGACTATGGAGGAAATTACATGGTCTTGTAGATAACCTCGAGGAGAACCTACTCATGAAGTTTGGTGCCAATCTGATGACTTGTTCCAGATTGACATTTGTAGGCTCCGAGAAGTTAGGGGTTTTCTTGCTGACCTAAACCAGCATTGGAGGCCATAGACATGCTCCTCTAGCCTAGGGGTAATCCCCTTCTAAGTTTTGTAGCCATCGGGTTAGTGGACGTTGAGTTACAATCCCGTTTCGATCTCTTCCTGACGATGCCACATTGTCGCTTTCGTGAGTTTTTTGCGTTGAAGGTAACATAGAACAAGAAGAGCCCATGGTAACGAGCCTACCTCTCATGTCTGCTGCCGATCGGTGTCCCGTGTGCATTGTATGAAGCCATAGAAGATCCGCGTGCTCTAGGTCTCTCGAGCTCTTCTCTCACTGTAAAAAGTAGAAATGAGGTAATAAGTGGGCCCAAAATATCTTATATTGAGGGTCCACGTGCCACTTGTCACAAAATTTGACATGTGCTCCTATCTCATCATGAAATACACTTTAGGCTCAAAAATTTCTCCATTTGGACTCCGTTGGTCTCATTTTCAAAAAATTTGTCATTTCGTCCAAAAACTGCTCGGATCGAGCTTTCTGCAACATTTTCATAATTGCATCCTGACTTCACCATATGTTGCCCTTGACTTGCTAATCATTGTTGTATTTTTCTTTTATCATTACATCTCCATCTCACTTAATTTTTCTATTTTTCTTTGTTTTCTCCACCGAAAAATTAACCAAAATAAGTGAAAAACAACTAAATTAACCCCAAAAAATACCAATAAATCCAAATAAATGGAAAATAACACGATAAGCCGCTATGTATACTCATTTGTAATATTTTTGGCAGGATTTTCTCATTTTTTGCATGAAAACTGCTATTTTTTACATATATACACACACCTAAAGGCTCGTTTTTTGTGCTTGTTCTCATATATTTGTAGAATCGCAAGTATGTCAGGTTCGCATTGAGAATGCCTCCCTCCCTCCTAGTCGGAGTCCTCTCAAACGACATTGTATCACCCTAGGATATGTGTTGTGCATGGGTATCAACATGTGCTAATACAGGTTAGGTAATGCGGCCCTATATGCATACTCGGTCAATGCGTGGGAAAAATTAATGTTGTGTGAGAGGAGGTATAAGCAATTTGCTTATTGGTATTCAATGTTAAGGTTTCCTGTTATGGAAATACCAATAATAGAGCGGTGAAATAATAATCGTTCTAATTGTGCCGCTCTTTGTTTGATTGACAATGGATGCCTTTGTACTCTTGGGCCGTTTGCAACTTGTGATGACATTCTTGTTTGAATCCAAGATCCACATATGTCGTTTGTGTTGGCCTTTGTTTACGTATCCAAAACTGAGTTGGTTTTTTTGAAGTTGGCCCTGATTTCTTACGTACCCAAATCTGCTTCACATTTTGTCATGGGTTATATGGCTTTGGTTTTGGTTGGATGTGAGGGGTTTGTATTGAAGGGAGTTCCTTGTTGTGTCGCTTTGGAATCCAGATGTGCACTTGATTATCTTATGTAGCAATCACCTTCTTCAGCACCCATACCTGATCATACCGCTGGGTTTGTTTCTGAGGTTTACCATTTGCCTTTGTTGAGGTAGCTTTAAGCTTGGTCTACTAGAATTGTGCAACCTCTGGCTTCTTGACCTAGACTTGCTTAGCTGTTGTTGGTGACCACATTGGTGGTTGTTGGTTGGTGGGTTTGTCGGACGTATCCCTTGGAATATTTATAGTGCTCAGCTCCACAGTAGTAATCTCCTTTGATTTGCTCTTTGGAATCCACTGTTGATCTGTTGTAAGGAAGGGTTGTTTGCCCTTAGCTTTTGAGTCCATTATCAGTGGTTTGTCATTTTGTTCTACCGCAAAGGGAACTTCTTGGTTCGTAGTACCATGTTGCATGTTTATTGTATCAGAGCTCCAATCAATATGTACATTGTACTGTCTATGGCATGGTTGACTGAGAAATAATGGATGTTGCACTCGCATATCTTCGACCACATAAAATTTATGCGGATAGACATAGTGATTAATCTCTACCATTATTATTTTCCATCCCATTACCTTGATTAAATGCTTCGAATAACTTTGAAGGCCTTGTTTTGTTGGCGTCGGTTTGTTCTCTAGTGTAAGTTTGTTTATATAGCTATAGGAAATAATATTTCCTTGATCTCTTGAATCTAGGATTGCATAGGCCTCCACTTGATCACATCCAAGCTTGTGACTTTGATTATCGGATCTACCGTATGCTCCACTTCAATCTCTTTCACTTTGATTACATTGATCCGTAGTGGTTTTTCCTTCTACTGATGTTGTCGTAGAAACTTTTGTTTTGACATGCGCTCCTGGGCTTTGTCTTGAGCTTCTTTGCCTATGCGCTATCTTTCTTGAGATCGTTTCGTTTTCACATGGATTTGTTAAAGCATGTTCTCGGTTAGTAGTAAATGATACTTATTAAGTCGACGACCACTAATCAATCAGGCATTTCTTCACCATCCAATGTAGCAAGCTTGACAGCTCCTCTTGTTGAGAAATCTTTGATCACAAAAGGGTCTCATCCCCCGCTATTTAAGTTTCTTTGCATGTTATTTCAATGTATAAACAAGGACATAGTCTCCTGTTTGAAACTCTTTTGAGCATACATGCTTATCAAAAAATTCCTTTTGACTTCTTTTTTGAGTGTAGATAGAAGTTACGGCTTTCAAGCGAAGCTCATCTAGTTTCTCTAGGTCATCTACTCTTGAAGACAATTCATGGCCCGTCCTTTCAAGTTGTTTAGATACTCTTAGTGTTGGGATCAGGAACTCCATAGGCAAGATAGCATTAAGACCAAACACCATGTTATACATTGTTGTTCCAATAGATGTTTTGTAGGCTACCGTATAAGCCCACAGTGCAGAGTGTAATTGTTGGTCCCAATCTGCTCTTGAATCTTATACCATCCTAGTCAAGACAATGCATAGAGTCTTATTGGTAGCTTCAGCCAAGCCATTAGCATGTGGATGGTATGGACTAGACTTTGTGTGAACTACAATGAATTTATCTAGAAGATTTTCAATAACTTCATTAATAACATGTGTGCCATGATCACTGACAAGTTCTATGGGTAGACCGTATATGAAAAAGGCATGTTCATAGAGAAATTGTGTAGTTGTCCTTGCATTTTCTTTCTATGTGGCTTTTGCTTCAGCCCATTTAGTGAGATAGTCCATGGCCATGATGATATATTGGGCATGAGTTCTGTAAGCGGGGGCTGAAATTGGACCTACAAAGTCTATACCCCACTTAGCAAAAGCTATGTCTCCTATCATTGGCCTTAAAGGCATCTCATCCCTTTTCATTGGCACTTTGGTATCTTGACATGCATCACATCTCTTAACATATGCTTCAGCATCCATATGTAATGTAAGCCACCATATTCCAGCGGCGGTTAAGACAAATTTTATTGTCTTATCCCTTGAGAAATGGCCTCCGCTTATTCCTCCATGTGCTTGCTCTAAGATTGAAATTTATATGTTTTTTGTAGCACATATCCTTAGTTGATTATCCTTTCCTCTCTTATAAATTTGATTTTCAATCAATGTGAAGTCTCGGCCTCCATTTCTATGGCTCTTTGACGTGCTCTAGAAATATTTTCAAGAACTGTTCTCATTGTTAGGTAGTCAATTAGATATTGACTCCATTTTGCTTTACTTGTTACCTGAAACAGCGTTGCATGTTCCACCGGTGGTTTAGACCTGCATGTAGTATAATTAGTAATGTACTCATGAACATTAGTTTGCATAATTGGCCAATAAACTCCTAATTGTTTCAAGTGTTGGTATGTTTTCATTTGCAAGCAATGAAATGCTAAGTCCTAAATATGTGCTTCCAAAATATAGCAATCGTACTCTTCTGAACTTATGCATAATCACAAAATGTTGTTTGAGCCTAAATAATACAAACATCTGCCAAGTAATTGGAAATATCATGATTATCAAACCGTTCATCTTTTACACTCCTGCCCCATTCTATCAAACTTACCTCCATAGGATAGTAAATTGACTATCTCCTGAGATCGTTTTGGTATCATTTCAATGTTAAAAAGATATACATAAGGGATGTCATCATTTACCCCTTCTCGAGCTGCTCCATTTGGCAATCTAGAAGATGATCTACTCAAAGATGTGTCTGCCCTTTTTTAACCACTATTGTAAAATCAAACTCTAGCAGTACGATAAACCATCTCACAACTCTCTGAGTATTGCATGGTTTGTTTACAAGGTATAGGAGGGCTTGATTATACAAATTTATTTGCAAGTAGATAATGCCAAAATTTCTTAACAGCATATATCATCCCTATCCCTTCTCTCTCAGTGGTAGTGTAGTTCTTTTTAGCATTGTTAAACTGATTGCTTGCATAGCAGACTAGGAAATCCATATTTCCTTCTCCTCGTTGAGCTAATATGCATCCAATTGCAAATGCCAAAGCATCGATATGAACATGAAAGATCTTTTCCCAATCTGGTGTTTTTAATACAGGAGTGGATATAAGTGCTTTCAAGTTTTGGAATGATTCCTCACACTCCTTTGTCCATTCAAAAACTACTATAAGTTTATATAGGGGTTGAGAAATGATTGCATACATGTATATAAATCTCCTGTAATAACCACAGTGTCCCATAAAGCTTTGTATATGTTTTGCACTATTTGGTCTAGGCATTTCTACAATCACCTTGATCTTATCCAAATCAATCGTTATACCATTCTCCAAGACAATATGTCCCAAGATTCTGCCTTGTCTTACCATGAAGACACACTTGTCTGGATTAAGGAAAATCCTATAAGTTCTTCATTTCTCAAATACTTTTTAGAGATGCTCAATGTGTTCTGCTCTAATGAAAGAGTGGACGCACAAATCATCCATGTATATTTCTAAAAATATATGTAAGTATTCTTTGAATGCATGCATCATCAACCTTTGGAATGTGGTTGGGACATTGATTGGCCAAAAGGCATCACTCTACATGCATATATTCCCCATTCTATGGTGAATGTCGTCTTGTGTTGATCTTCTATTGCAATTGTCAGATGGTTATACCCTGAGAATCCATCTAGGAATGAGTAGGATCTTTTTTCAGCCACTCTCTCAAGCACATGCTATGTGATTGACAAGGGATAGTTATTCTTGATCGTCTCGCAGCATTTACCTTTTCGTGATTTACACACACATGTAACTTTCCATTTTTCTTGGGGACAACTACAATGGGTGATACCCAGTCAATGTGTTCAATCTCGACAATGAACTCTGCCTCCTTAAGCTTGTCAATCTCCTCTTTGATTTGATTAGGAAATATATCATTATAGGTATAGGGACATTGGTTGCTAGGATTTGCATCTAATTTAAAGGGAATTGTATGTGGACATATTGATGGATCTACTCACTTGAGGTCTTTATATGACCATGCAAACACATCCTTATACTCATTGAGAAGGAAGATGAGCTTCCTCTTCCTCTTCATGACTCAAGTCTGTTGCTATGTAGACCGGCTTAGGTTCCTCTTCTGGTTTTTCCAATTCTATCTTCTTCGCATCTTTTGGACCATCATAGGATTCCTTATCCTTCCATTCTCTTATTGGTTGAGTCATCACCACCTTCATATCCTAGATAGTGAACTTTCTATAGTGTGAGGGTACACCTATTTTATCTGCATCTATCTCTTCATTCTCATCCTCACCACTCTCTATCTCTGTTGTCCACACTTCCCTCAAAGTTTTCTTGAGCTCTCTGTATTTGTTCTTTCTCTCAACTTTGGTCCAGTCAGTTTCTTCCAATCCGTTTAGCCTTGGTTCTTTCATTTTTTTGGGTCTTCTTTCAGATTCCGACTCTCGAGTTTGTTTTCTCAACTTTCTTATGTTCTCTTTTGTTTTTGGATTTTGAGCTTTAGAGAACCTTCCAGATATCTTGTTCTTGACAGAATCTTCAGCCTTTACAAGAATCAAAAATTGCGTTTTACCCCTTATTCTAGGCACAGGGCTCTCTCTTGTTCTGTTTTCAGCTCTCTTTTTCTTGTATCGCTCTTGATGTTGTTGGGAAAAGGAAAAAGTGGGACACCTCTATAGCTTTAAATCCCAAGAGCGTTAAAACTTCAACCTCATCACCAAAAAGTATACCCCAACAACTCTTAGTAGATCCCAAGCACATGCCCACCCAAAGGACCATAGCACATAGGAGAAAAACCTTATCAAAGCACGGATTTCTAGCACATGCCGACCAATGCATATGAAGGCAAGGGATTCTCCTTTCACAATTAAACGTCAAAAACCCACCATTTCAACATCAATTCCATAATTCATAGATACATGCCCTCTTAATCTGTTTGCACACAATTTGCCACTAGGTTGCCATAGCCATAACCCTGCAGAGACCTAGTCGTAACCTGAAGAGAACAACTCCAATTGGGGCACTTTAAAGCTTGAAAGAAAGCTTGAAAAATGACTGTGAGAAAGCTAAAGATGATCAAAATTGATTCTACACGCCTCTACATGAAAAATTGACGTGAACAGAGAGCTATCCTGGCACGACTACACGTAGAGCAGGCGAGGCGAGGCAAAAAACTGCATCAGAAACCATCAAGGAGGCACAACGAGCTAAAATCTATAAATTTCTAAACTTTGGCTGAAATTTTTTAAGTTTTTACATGAGTTTTACTTATATACAAGTCTCACTTCAAAAAACTCACTCACGGGCACTTGTAGTAACCCGAGAGTTTTCGCGATGCTATCGACTTGCCCTGCATGTACATGTGCTTACAAAATCAATCATAAAAACCCACAAGAACATGTCCAAACTCTCTAATGATATCATATCTCAAGCCTATATGTATAAGTTTTACGAAAAACGGGGTTCTCAAAATGCACCCAACATAGTTTGGCAACCCCCCAGTCTGCTAGAGCATTCATGCTCAACAGTAGCAAAAAATTCATGTCCACCTGGATCAAAAGGCCATACAACATAAGCACAAAATGCATGAAAAACCACCAGCCATATCAATTATTTTGCTCCCAATATCGAGGCATAAACCATACATAGAATCCAAATCCTCTTTAGGCGTAAATGACTCTCAAAAAATACCACAGAGAGAGACCCTTTCATCATTATAGCATCTAAGGAAGCCTTTAACATCTCATCCAAAAAGTCTTCAAGTTTTACCTCAGCCATTTTTATATCCTCATGCATATTCATATCATTACCCCCACTCTTCATTAAGCATCCATCCACCAATTCATCTGCACCATGATTGATATGTAAGTCATCTTCCATAAATACCTTGGGCTCCTTCACAAGAGGATCAAACAAAGTAGCATCAACCATATTCACTTGAGGCATAGAAAGAGTATCTTCATCACTTTTCATATCCACTAACTCCTCTCAATATTCTCTTTATCAATCAAGGGATGGCCACATACATCACTACAAATGCAATCACAAGAGTTCTCATGGACAAATTTCCTCATTAACAAGGTCCACCACATGCTCAATAGCATCATCATTTATTGGAAAGGACTCAACAATAGCATGCATTTGAAAGAGCTCTTCATTCACATAATTCACTTCCATATAAGTATCCTCATTGACTTGCAAATCATCATTAACTACTTCACATAAAGGAGAGGATACTCAACATCCACTTTCACATCACCCACATGCTCATCTTTCATATTGTACACCTCAACAATAGCATCTATAACTTGATTCTCATCATGATCATTCTTTAAGACTTTACTAATTGCATCCTTTTCCTTCTCATTAGCTTTCAAATTGGTAGAAACATCATCTTTCGCATGTGAAACACCATTGAGTGGCATAAATAACCAGGATGGATTGATGGGTACATTCATCTTAGCGTCTTTCTCCTCATTATATGCTTTCTGCTCTTTCTCAAGAGAACCATTATGATGCAGTATTATATTAGAGTATTTCTTTGTATCCACATCAATGCATAGAGAAACCTTTGGCTCCACATCACCTTGCAATCCAAGCTCTCTCAATCTCTCTAGCTTCCAATCCTTATGACTTGAAATCTTTACTGCATCCTCAAATGTCTTTGGCCTTTTCAATTCAACTTTCAATATCAAATCAGCCCTTAAGATTTGCATAAACATACACTTCTTAAGCATAAGAGGAGGGGCATCGCAGCCCAAAGCAGCACACCATCTTCTCCACAAAGCATTGAACTCTTTGACAAAGGCTTCTACACTTTGGACATCACCCTGTACAATCCCTTCAATTGAGTGCCATACATCTATTGGGTCCTCTACCTTCCTAAACCTTTCAAGGATAGCCTTATTGACCTCATGATAAGTCGTCACTTGTGAAGGTTGAGATGATTTCAACCAAGAAACATGCTCATCATACCATGTCCTTGCATCCTCTTTCAAGCAAAAGAACAAAATCTTCAACATAAGCATTGGATCTTCCTTATTTACAATCAAACACCCAAGCTCAATCTTCTCAATGAATGCATTAGCATCCTCACCTACATGACCATAGAAACTTGGAAACTCTGTCATCATAGCCATCAAAGCTATCAATTGAAGGTCACTTGAAGAAGATCCTCAATGGCGGGCACCAAAACACTGGTGGGCAAAAGAAAAAGTGGGACACCTCTATAGATTTAAATCCCAAGAGCGTTAAAACTTCAACCTCAACACTAAAAGGTATACCCCAAGAACTCTTAGTAAATCCCAACCAAAAGGCCTATGCTCCATTGGTAATTTACCAGCACACGCCCACCCAAAGAACCATAGCACATAGGAGAAAAAACCCTGTGAAGGCACGGATTTCCAGCACACGCCGACCAATGCATATGAAGGCAAGGGATTCCCCTTTCACAATTGAACATCACAAACCCCCAATTTCAACATCAATTCCATAATGCATAGAGATACATGTCCTCCCAATCTGTTTGCACACAATTTGCCACTAGGCTACCATAGCCATAACCCTGGAGAAAACTAGTCGTAACCTAAAGAACCGAACTCCAATTGCGGCACTTTAAATCTTGAGAGAAAGCTTGAAAAATGACTAGCAAGAAATCTGAAGATGATCAAAATTGATTCTACATACTGCTACATGCAAAATTGATGCAAACAAAGAGCTGTCCCGGCATGACTACACGAGCAGGCAAGGCAAGGCAAAAAACTGCACCAGAAACCATCAAGGAGGCACAACGAGATAAAACCTGTAAATTTTTGAACTTTGGCTGAACTTTTTTAAGTTTTTACATGAGTTTTAGTTATATACAAGTCTCGCTTCAAAACACTCACTCACAGGCGCTATGATATCGACTTGCCCTGCATGTACATCTGCTTGCAAAAGTAGTCATAAAAACCCACAAGAAAATGTCCGAACACTCTAATGAAATCATATCTCAAACCCATATGTACAATTTTTACAAAAAACGGGGTTCTCAAAATGGACCCAACAATGTCTAAGGTTTTGATTTGGGAAATTGTAAAGCAGGACATCTGCTATCATTTCTTCTTGTTCACTCGGGTTATCAGAGCATTCATTGTTTGCATCATCGTCTTATTCAAAATTATATAGATGTTACCATATACATGTGGTAGTGATGTGTGTGAACACACTAGGACCGCCGGGGCATTTTTTCCCTCTTTAGGAGGTTTTTTCCCCCGTGCATTGTATATACGCCCATCACTCTAGGCTATCTATTTTTTCCATTGCACACTAAGTAACACACTCTCTATTGTGTGCCTTGAGCTTTCTTCGTCTTCTCCAAGCTGTGTCTGTTTCTCTGCAACCCTAATTCCAACATTTGGTATCAGAGCAGGTCACGTCCTCCCTGGCTTAGTCGCCAGCAGCTGCTCCAGCACATGCCTGCTCACTTTCTCCGATTTCAGTGAGCTTTCGCGAGCGTTCGCAGGTCGACAAAAATTTTGGGAAGGCTCGAAGAGCTAGGTCTGCTCAGAATTTTCATTTGGGCTCATTTCGGCCTCCGTTTCCACTACAAGCAGTACTGCACAGGCTATTTCGTCATTTTGTGCAGAATTTCTGTCAGTGCCGTTTTCTGCATAACAAGTGCCTTATAGTCTTCTACGATTTGTGCTATATAGCACAGGTTGTTCCTGCTCCGTTTCTCCTATTTTCGGGCAGTTTTCACATCAAGTGCAACATTTACCATGGCTGACAACAACAACACAGATGTCTTCAAGATGTTTGCTGCTGAGGACAGGTTGGATGGGGAAAATTATCCTATGTGGGCGTATATCATGCAACATGTTCTTGTGTCAAAGGGCATCTAGAACATTGCGCAAGGCATTGATGTACATCCTGGTTCTCAGGATGTAGGCGATATTGAGGATGTTGCAGGTCTTGCTGCAAGGATTGCTGCTATTAGAGTTGTTTTGCCTACGGGAGAACAAGCTCGTTGGGATGTAAAGGATGCGCAGGCTCATGCATTGATTGCGTTGTCTGTGAAGCACACCATTGTTCGTCACATTTGTTCAGCAAAATCTGCAGAACAAGCTTGGGATATTCTAGCAGGTCTTTATGCAAGCCGCAATGAGGCTAAAATTGCTTTGCTACGTAAAGAGATGGAGCCAAAGATTATGCATGAGGAAGATGATATGGACACTTTCCTTGCTAGTGTCAAGGATATCATGAGCAGCTTATTTCTGCAGGTGAAGTCATTTCAGACAGTTCCCTTGTGCAGACTGTTCTTGATGCCTTACCAGATTCCTACCAGACTTTTGCTAGTACTTGGAGACTGATGACCCAAGGAAATCCTGAAGTTGTCAAGTTTGATGCATTATGCACATTGCTGTTGCAAGGCTCATTTTCCAGAAAAAACAGAACTATGCAGCGTGCAGTTGAACAGGTTTTTATTGCTTCTCAAAGAAAGGGTGGCAACAGCAATGCGGCCACTTCTTATGGTTCTGCTATGAGTGGCAAAACTTCCGTTCCTAATGCTTCTGTTGGCAGCAATTCGTCTGGAAATTCTGGTGATAAGGGCAAAAAGAAGATGCGTTGCCATTATTGTAAAGCCAATGATCACTTGATCAAGTCGTGTCCTAAGTTGAAGGCCAAAGAGGCTAAGAAGAAAGAGGGTGGTTCCACTGCAAATGTTGGTTCCACTACAAATGCAGCCATTGTTGAGTCTTCTGTGAAAGGATACTGTGTTGTTGATGTTGATGCAAAATGGGCTTTTAGCGCAGAGTGCACTTACAATCCTTGTGTCCATGATGCATGCTTGTCAGTTTTGCTGCAGATTCACATGTGTGGTATTTCGATAGTGGTGCTACAAAGCACATTACCTCACATCGTGAATTGTTTACCTCTCTTGAGTCTGTCCCTCATGGGAATTCAGTCACTTGTGCCAACAACGCCTCTTATCCAGTTCAAGGAGTTGGAAAGATTGTGCTCACTGCTGCTAATGGCAGTTCCTTCACACTTGTTGATGCACTTTATGTACCTGGGATCAAGAAGAATCTCTTGTCTGTATTCGCACTTGCTAGGCTTGGACTTGTAGTCAAATTTGTGGATGACAGATGTACATTTCATGATCTCAGTTTTGGTGATGAAATTGTTGCATCTGGGCTTTTGTGCTGTGGGTTGTATAAGCTCACTTTGTATGACAAGTGTGAACAAAATTTTGCAAATGCTGTTGCAGATTCAAGGGCTATTTCAGATGCAAAAATTTGGCATGCACGTTTTGGTCATCTGAATTTTGCCAGTTGGCTGCGTTTGCAGAAATCTGATATGGTTGCTTCTTTGCCACCTCTTGAAGCACCTATCAAACATGTTTGTGAAGGCTGTATTTTGGGTAAGATGCAGCGTTCTAAGTTTCCAAAGGATGGTTTAGTTCGGGCCACATGTAGGTTGCAGCTTGTGCAAAGTGATGTTTGTGGGCCCATGCAAACTCCGTCCTTGGGCAATTACCTGTACTTCGTGACTTTCATTGATGATTACTCCAGGCATGCATGGGTATTTCCGCTTAAAGCGAAGTCCGAAGTTTTTATGTGCTTCAAACAATTTCTAGCTATGGCTGAAAATGTCTCGAAATGTACTATGGGCACCCTCCGTTCTAATTGAGGGGGGGAGTATATGTCTCATGAATTTAATGCATTTCTGGCTAGACGTGGGATAAAGCACCAATGTACATTGCCTTATACACCTCATCAAAATGGTGTTGCTGAGAGGAAAAACAGGTCACTGACGGAAATGGCACGATGTATGGTCAAAAGTCAAGCTTTTCCGCATTCTTTTTGGCTTGAGGCCATTATGTGTGCCACTTATGTACTTAACAGGTGTCCTACGAAAGCTTTGCAGTCTATTACTCCATATGAAGCATGGCATGATAGAAAGCCTTCTATTGAGCACATGCGTGTTTTTGGTTGTTTTGCATATGCTTTGGTGCCACAAGTGCAGCGCAGAAAATTGGATGATAAGGCTATCAAATGTTTTTTTTTTTGTTACAGTGCTGAAATCAAAGGTTACAGGTTGTATCATCCGCAAACAAAACGTATTCTGGTTTCACGGGATGTAGTGTTTGTGGAAGATTCTGTTCATCCCTTGCTGTCATGTACTAAAGACAGTAATGTAAGCTCACAGGACATTTATGACACTTTGTTGCCTCTTTTCAGTGGTGGTGGAAATACGAATGTAAGTTCCAATGAGGCAAATGAACAGCCTATGGGGGTTTCTGAAAATGTTCTAGATCAGCCTATTACTGATGCATATGTACATGATGTACTTGATGAGGAAAGGGCTGAAAATGAGCATGCTAGAGGTATGCCAAACTGACTGGTGCACACTTTGTGTGACAGTAAATTGGATGCACCTTTGTCTAGTCCTATTTGTTCAAGCTCTCGCCATGCATCTTATGCATCAGATTGTTATGTTTTGGTTGTGTCTAGCTTACATGATGTTGAGGAGCCTCTGACTTTTGATGAAGCACAAAATTCAGAAAATTGGATGGCTGCCATGCAATCAGAATATGATGCACTTATAGAAAATGACACATGGACTTTATGTGATTTGCCTCCTGGCAAAAAGGCCATTGGTACGAAGTGGGTTTACAAGTTGAAACGCAAGCAGGATGGTGAGATCGATTGCCATAAGGCTCGACTTGTTGCAAAGGGTTATGCACAGCAAAAAGGCATAGATTATGAAGAGACTTTGCTCCCACTTGTCGTATGACTACTGTGTGTTTTCTATGTGCATTGGCAGCTCATTTTGGTTGGGATGTACATCAATCATACATTGTTACTGCTTTCTTGAATGGTGACATATTTGAGGAAGTTTATGTAACGCAGCCTCGCGGTTTTGTCATAAAAGGACAAGAGGACAAAGTGTGCAAATGTAACAAGGTTTTGTATGGGTTGAAGCAATCTCCTCGTGCTTGGTATGAGAAAGCTAACACTCATTTCGTCAAACAAGGCTTTCGTAACAGTCCAACAGAAAGCACATTGTATGTAAAGCGTGAGGGTGATGTACTTCTCATTGTGGTTCTTTATGTTGATGATTTGTTAATCACTGGACCAAATGAGAGACATATTGCTGAATTTAACGCTGATTTGAATGCTACTTTCAAGATGAAAGATTTGGGGCTGTTGCATCATTATTTGGGTATACAGTTTAAGCAGTGTGATGGTGGTATTGCCTTGTGTCAGAAAAGTTACATAGAGACATTGCTATGTAAGTTTGGACTTCAGGATTGCAAACTTATTGCCACTCCCATGGAAATAGGTTTGAAGTTGAGTCTACATGATGTTGGTGATCCTACTGATGTCACTCTTTACCAAACTGTTGTTGGCTGCCTCATTTATGTATGCAACACGAGGCCGGATATTCAGTTTGCAGTCTCACAGGTCAGCAGATTTATGCATAGCCCAGGGTCTAAGCATTGGCAGGCTGTCAAGAGGATTTTCCGCTACCTTAGTGGCACTTTACATCTTGGCTTGTTTTATCCCAAGGGGGGATCATTGCCACCAGAATTACATGCTTTTTCGGACTCAGATTGGGCTGGTTGTTTTGACACGTGAGCGCCCACAAGTGGTTTTTGTTTCATGCTTGGCAGTTCATGTATATCATGGTTGAGCAAGAAGCAACCTACTGTGGCCACTTCGAGTTGTGAGGCTGAGTACAGGGCAGTCTTCACAGCTACGGTTGAGTGTGTATGGCTCAGAAGCCTTATGGCTAATGTGGGTGTTGGACAGGACACTGCCAACACTATCTACACTGACAGTCAGAGCGCATTGGCAGTTATGAGCAATATGAGCAAATATCTAGATTTGCTAGAGATCCTGCCTCGAATTCCTCAATAGGAGGAAGAAACACATCCCTCCCATTATTGGTTTGGTTAACTCTCTGACTCAACTCATCGGCTTCATTTGCTTCTCATATTTGTCTTCAAAGCTTGTCTAAGCCCTCATCCTCTGTGTAGGCCTCTGGTATTGTAGGATGGAAGCCATCATATGCTTGATATGTGGTATTCATCACTTCCCTTGGCTTTTCGATTAATTTCTCAAGTTCTATTTCAGCTTTGGGATTCTCAACTATCCTTCTAGACTCATGTCTCGGTGGGACCCCTAGTGTGGGATCTAGAATCTCTATCCTATCCTTCATTTTTTTTGTCGATGGTTCTAACAAAGCTTGGGTTGTTTGGATCATCTTCTGACACATCTCCAGCCTTTTCTTTTCCAACTCCGCGTATTAATATGTCATGTTCTTGAGTCTGGTTAATCTTGAGTCGTGCCTCATAAGCTCTCATAAGTGCGTCTAGGGGTTCATTCACTTTCTCTATTAGTACGAATCCCCATGAACTTGCACTTTTTAGTCTCTTTTTCTCATTAGGTTCTCTGATCTCTGGAATTTCCAACTTAAGATTAGTTTGATTCTCAAATCTCTCTCACCTGTCCCTGGTTTTTTTTAACTCCTCAAGTAGGGTTGTCATTCACGTTCCTTCCTAGCTTTAATGCACGCTTTCCTAGCTTTCCAGGTGTTTTGTTGACTTTTTCTTTCATAACTAGCACATTTGTTTTGGGTTCCTCAGTTATTGGTTCTTCCCTTGCTTTTTAAGCTTGCACTCTTGTGACAACCTGTATAGGTATCACTGTTTCATTTTCCAAACCATTGCTTGACGGCATTGCCCCCAGTATGTTTAACATTGTTTTCACTATTTTATTTGGGTTTTTTGGACAATCACTGATTAAATGAGTAATGCTGCAATCTAGACAATATATATTCACTCTAATGATTTTTGTATGAGGACAATCTTTCATAAGGTGGTCACCACCACACTTGTAGCACGGTCCTAAAGGTTGGCGTGGTGCTCCTAGAGCCACTCTATGTTGATAGGCAAGCCTTTGTCTTGCTACATCTCCATTGGCTATGAACAATAATGTTCTCTCATCTAAGTTGTATCTGTATTCACCTACAGCTTGAGCTGTTGTTGGTGGCCCAACATTCCCAATCATCCTCCAAGGTTCCGGTGTTTTCGGCTCTTCGGGTGGATAGTATGTTGAACTAGCCATGTATTCACTTGGCTCTTTGTAATACACAAGCACAGGCACTAAGGCTTGTTCCTCTGACTCCTTTATAGTGGGTGCATACCTAATGCCCACTAGTCTCGCTCCTGGCAGAGGTGGCTGTTGTCCCAAAACTGGTTGTGGCCGTTCAACCCCTACTGGTCTTGGCAAAGTCCCTATTGTATACCTAGGCATTGGTGGTACCTGAGGAGGTGCTACTTGGGCTGGTGGGGCATATTGTCGCTCTCTCACATATCCCTTATTGTAGTAACACTCTTCAATTGCATGATTTGTCCATTTTTTCTCAATGGCACACCACTTGGGTTGCTTAGCTTGTGGCTTACCAAACGGACTTATCCTTCTGAGCACTTCTTCAATAAGTCTCTCTTGATTTACAGCTGCTGCACTCTTTTGTGCTCACTTTGTGGTCTTAGCTCCACTATGTTATGATGATGAATCATCGTCTAAATCCTTAGTCACCTTCCTTGTAGACATCACAAGGTCTATTAGGTATAGAGCCTCCTTGGTGAACTCGTTTGAGCTCTTCTTCATAACAAATCCTTCTGAAGGTCCGCATTTCTCAGTCCTTGGATAAATATCAACATGAGTCGGGACTGAGTTAGTAACTCTTCCACAAGGCAAAATTTTACTTAGCGTTTCAACCTTAAGGCTTTCCTAACGAATTCTCCTTCTTTCTACTTGAACTTATGGATTTGCAAGACCGTATTATGACCTATCCCTCTTTGAGAGAATTCCTTGATAAACTCGTCAAATACCTCCTCCATTGACTCGAAATCTCTACGGTCAACATAATCAAACCAAGTGGCGGCATCCTCCTCTAGAGCTAACCCAAATCCTACAAACTACTTGGGAAGGTCTAGTACTTCCTTAGCCCTAATGACACGCACAAATGCTACCACGTGATCCCTTGGATCCCTATTTCCAAAATATTTTTTGTTAACCCATTTTTGGACTTGAGAAGGTATGATCCCCTGATGATCCATTATTCTAAACATAGGATCCTCCATTCCTCCTCTATGAGCCTTTCTAGCCTAGGATATGGTACATGTTCCTCCCCTAGGGGTGCTCCTAATCCATAGTTCCTGATTGGCTTAGCAAGTGGTCTCTCCTCTACTTGGCTCCTTTCTTCTTGTTCTCGTTTTCAATGTGGTGCTTCAATCCTGGTTGGATTTGGCATTCTTGTTCTACTCTCATCCTGGTATTACTGATGGAGTGGTGGTTTTGGTGGTGCTTCCAACCCTGACATGGCCTAATATCCACCCCTTTTTGTGTTCACGTCTGGTGTTGCAAAGTGCTCGGGCCATGCTTGAAATGATAGTGGATGTTGTGAGTTCTGAGGGTTGGGCAATGGTTATTTATTTGATTGTGATGTGGCGTCATAATCATCTGAGAAGGGATTTGTAGACTTGCTTGGGGTGTCTATGGGCTTTTGCTTCTCTTTCGAAGCATGTTCCATCAGTTCTGGCGTTATCACTCTCCCAACATCTTCTGGGTGAATTGGCTCATATTCTCGTCCGTACTTATAGACAAAAATAATATGGTTTCTAGTTATTGAATCATACAAAAACAAGTACAGGACTTTGTCTATGCTTAATCCATTCACATGGGGTTCCATACACTGGTGGTAAGAGGTAACTCTTCCCTCCTCGTGCTTGTAGATCCCAATATTTTCCTGAATTGTAGCCATTCTCTCTACTCTCTTGTCATGCTCTGAAAAGAGTGAGTTTAGGAGTTTCTCATGTCTCCATAACCATCTTCCCTTTTGCTACATTGTCTCAATACCGATTGTAATTTTTTGGGTCTTTGAAAATGAGATAGTGGTTTCCCTCCTCATCGCAGAGCCTATTACCATCATCGGTTACTATGATTATTTCCAATCCTCTTGTTGGCCATTCTTTAATACAGATGCATTGACGTCCTTAAACATCAGCATACATCAGGGCTCCATGAGCATTTTTTCCCTTTAGGAAGATTGCCGTGGATTTTGGCATGTTTAAGGGTTTTTGAGAGGTGCTACCCCCCCATGGTCCCTTGTTGTTGGAAACCTCCAAGTTGTTGGCTAGCCATCCACTGGTATGATCCTTCGAAAGAGGTGTCAGTATCATTTCCCTCTTCTATGATTGGTTCTAGTTGATCTATGCTTACTTGGTTTACACTCTCTTTTGTCGACACTAAGCTATCCAGATCTCTTGCCACTCTTCGATCTCTTTGAAGACACCTACCAGATCTCAAATTCATCAAATCTTTCACACACACAACTATCAACCCAAACCTCTTACACCTTAGAGGCCTGCTTGCAGCTGTTCTCTTCTTCGATTTGCTTTCCAACTGCTTTCTCAACTTGTAAAGTACTTTTCACTTTCAACTAATCACCAACTTGAAAGATCCTTGGTTTAGCTATCTGTACAAAACTTTGACTCTGCAATTCTTTGTTAAACTAGTGATTCTCACTTAAGTGCTCTATAGTGTAGATTGGTTTCACTAGAGGGTTAATCTCAACCCAACATCTGCATGTAAGGACTTGATTCCCTCTATGCTCTTGTCTGAAAGAACAAATGGGATCCTAGGGTTCCAAGGAACACTTATGGACCACCAAGTTCACATGATGAGTCCTAAATTGGGCCTTTAAACATCATACACGTATGATGTCTAAATGCTCAAAATCAGCTCAAACGTGAATCTTGTACTCTCCTTGATATGATGTGTTCAAATCTATGCTTACTTTGAAGTTCTAACACATGTAGGTAGGTCAATCTCTCCTATGTAGGCCTTGGTTGCTGCCAACTTCTCTAGGAAGTTAACTAAGCCAAAAATTGTCCGAATTGGGTGAAACTAAGCTTGTTTTGGGGTATTAAGCACCTTGGTAAGTTTTGATGTCAGCTTTGGTCTCCAAAAATTCCCTTGAGACATCATACGTGTATGATGTCCAGCTCATCAAAATGAGGTGAAACTCACTCCAAAGTCCTCCACCACACAAGAAGCTCACTACAACTTTCAATTCCAACACCTTTTATGCTAGATATGATCAAATCAAGCATTCGATTTGCCTAGATCCATCTCTTGGTATTTACAAGCCTCAAATTGCTTCGAATTCAATGAAATTTTTCCTTTTTGCTTCTTAACTGCTCTAAATCACAATGGTTAACCCAAATGTGTCTTTTGACCCAAAATCTGGCCTCTAAGACATCATACGCATATGATGTCTATGAGGTCAAAATGAAGTTTTGTTTCTACCCCACCTGCCCCTTGATGTGTACAACATGCACATGTGCTCACATCAAAGTTTAGAGCTCAAACTTGCACAAAATCACCACTTTTTACCAAGGAACTTCTCAGAAAGAGTAAAAATATCTCAATACTCAATCTATGTACTGTCCAAATGAAATGAAACTTGGTGTATGTGCTCTACACAACATGCAGACTATGGTTATAAAGTCAAAAGTTCAATTTGACTGCCAAATTCATACTTCAGACATTATACACGTATGATGTCTGTTGATGGATTTTTGTCCAAATTTCATCCACAAGCATCCACAAGTCTCTAGCACTACTTTTCAAGCACTTTTACCAATTTTCATGCAAAAATATGTTCATAACCACAAGTTTGCTATCTTTTCCATTTTCGACACTCCGTCTCTCATCTTTTGGGTACTAAGTGTTGGTCAAACTTTAGTCTCAAGGTGAACTTAGGGTAAAACACCACTTTTGAACACTTTGGTGTAGTTTGTTTTGTCAATTTTGGTCTCCTATTAGGCCTAAGACAAAGTCGCAAAATTACAAATTTTCTCAACAAATCTCTTGCAATTGCTTTCTTATACACACAGCATGATTCAGTTATGCACAAATATCCCCAAAAGCTTGTTTGTTGCATTTTCTACCCTAAAAGCCAAAATTCTCTAGGATTTTAGACGCAAACAACCACACAAGCAAATAATTTAATGATGAATAGCTCTAGATCACAATCACATGTCGTATCTACAATTGCTCCTACACATCATATGGGTGTGTCTCTAGATAAATGCTTCACTACCACACATGGACTAGCTATTGTTTTTATCACATCACAAAACAATCACACACATAAACACTAAACTATTGTTGAGATGATGAGCTCTACATCTTGAGCTGGAATCCACTACGGGTCTTGGCCGCTTACAGAATTTACTCACTGGCGTATTAGGTGACCGACATGGAGGATCTCTGCCAGTGATTCTACAGCTGGACTACACTTATAGTGACAGCCTAGTATGCTTCTAGTGAGTTCACACTTAGTGACTGCATGTACATATGTGCTACTTTTCAGTTTTAGCACTTAGTCATTTTGTACTCTCTTTTCTGTGAGAAGAAGAAGAAGCTTTCCATCTCTGTGTGGTGTGTGCTTGTCTTGTGTAGCTCTCTTGCATCCTCTTTCTTTACATGGTATCAGAGCCTGGTGCAGGCAAGAGAGGCTAAGAGAGCAAGAGCATCACAATCCCTTCGTTCGCAATCCACGACCAGATGCCGAATAGGTCTCCAAAGTGCAGTATACAGAGATTTATTGTACAAGTACAGTGGTTGTATGTATGCTTGATTGTGGACACTCGTTGAGTGTAGAAAGCGTTACAGGTACCACGATAGCAGGTTCAGTAGATTTGCAAGTTTTTGCAGATTACATCTATTTTGTCTTAGTGCTTCAAGATGTCTGACGGTTTCAGTCAGATTGTTACTAAGAAGCTTGAGAAAAATAACTACCCTGCATGGAAGTTCAGAATAACAAATTTCCTAAAAGGAAAAGGTTATTGGGACTATGTAGAAGGAGACAATGAAAAGGAACCAGAGATTCCCGAGGCAAATGCTACAGCAGAACAAAGGAAAGCTTTGAGGGACTGGCAACAAGGCCAGAGCAAAGTGATGTATTGGCTTTCTATGAGCATCACAGATGGCATGATGGGCTATCTACAGGATGCTGAAACCCCCGCCATTGCATGGAAAAACTTAGGCATAGTGTTCGAGGTGAACACCAAGGCCAAGAAGCTTCAACTAAAGTCGGAGCTAAATCAGGTTAAGAGGAACAACCTCTCCATCAATGATTATGCCTTGAAGATCAAGAGTATCATTGAGGCTCTTGGATCTATTAAAGTCTCAGTGAAAGACGATGACATTGTCCGTGCATGCTTGGATGGTCTAGGAGATGAGTATGTACATTTCAGGTCTTCCATGAATACAAGAGACGACATCCCCGTGTTCCAAGATTTGATTTCTATGCTTATTCTTGAGGAGAAGAACCTTGACACATCTTCTTCTCATGGCAGAAATAATTATGAACATGCCTTCTATTCTAACTCCAACAGAGGTAGAGGTAGAGGTCGTGGTCGAGGCCCAAGGGGTTGCAGGGGCCAATTTCAAGAAGGTCAATCAAATCAAAACAATACAGGTGGCAGGGGAAACCAGTCTCAAGGCAGGGGGAGTCAAAGAGGTCGTGGTGCAGGATCAAGTAGGCAGGAACATACTGCAGATAGCAGAGAATGTTGGACTTGTGGTGAAAGAGGTCACATGTCACGTGACTTTCCAAAGGTAAAAGCAAGTGGAAAGAGAGAACAGGGCAACTATGCATCTACTAGCAGAGATGCAGATGACAGCAAAAACGAGCGCATGTTTGTTATGCAGCATGTAATGAATACAATGATTGTAGAGAATTCCACCCAAGATTATGTTTGGTATGTGGATTCAGGTGCCTCTAATCACATGACGTCTCGTGGAGAGTGGTTTAGAGATATGCGCAAACCAGATGTGTCAGGCTATGTGCAGACAGGAGATGACACAACTCACCCCATTGCTCATGTAGGGGACATATCTCTAAATACGAAGAGTGGGAAATCAAAGTACTTAGCAGATGTACTTCATGTCCCAAACATTACAAAGAATCTTGTTTCTGTTGGACAAATGGTTGAGCAGGGTTTGCAGGTTCGCTTCAATCCCAATGGCTGTTATGTAGAAGATTTCCAGAATGGCTGTAAGCAGATCACAGAGGGAATGTAGACATGCCTGAGGTAAAAGCTGCATTATTTGGACAGGGCACAGGTGTTGTGGCTGATGTTGACATTTGGCACAAACGCATTGGCCATGTCAATGAGCAGAGATTGCGCAGCATGCAATCAAAACAGATTGTAAAAGGTATGCCCAAATTCAAGGTCGATGGTATGCATAAAGTGTGTGCAGCATGCCAGTTTGGAAAACAGTCAAAGGGCTCATTTCCACATGAGCGCAATGTATGTAAAAATCCACTTGAGGTGGTGCACATACATGTTTGGGGTCCAACCGATACTGCAAGTATACATGGTTGCAGGTATTATGTCTCTTTCATTGATGACCATACAAGGAAAGTATGGGTCTACTTCATGCGTAACAAAAGTGAAGTGTTTGGTTTCTTTCAAGACTTCAAAGTCATGATTGAGAAGGAGACAGATATGCAAATCAAGACATTGAGGTCAGATGAAGGGGGAGAGTACTTCTCTAATGATTTTTCAGATTTTCTGCGAATGCATGGTATACGCAGGCAGTTTACATGCAGATATACTCCACAGCAGAATGGGGTCGCAGAAAGGAAAAATAGGCACATTGCAGAGGTTGCACGTGCATTGATGAATGAGAAGAACATGCCTCATCATTTCTGGGCTGAAGCTATAAATACAGTTGTGTACATTATAAACAGGACACCTACAGCTGCGGTGCATGATGTAATGCCTGAGGAAAAGTTTACAGGTACAAAGCCTGATTTGGCACACTTGAAAGTGTTTGGCTGCATAGCTTACGTGCATGTACCAGATGAGTTGCATAGGAAATTGGATCCTAAAGTAGAGAAATTTATTCTTGTGGGATATTCCCTTGAACAAAAGGGGTACAGGTGCTACAATCCTACTACACGAGAATTACGAGTGAGCAGAGATGTAGTCTTTGATGAGATGAGCAGCTGGTACAGTAATGCACATGGCACTATTGGGGCTGATGTAAAAGATGATGTGGTTGTACAAAATGTGAGGCCACAGTCACACAGGTTTTGAGTGGACCACAAGAGTCATCTTCTCATGGCTCTGTTGAGAAGCCATGGAATGGTAGACTACGTACGCAGGTTACTCCACCAGCAGGTACAGGGAATGTATCACGAAAAGGAAAGGAAAAGGTTGATGAACCTCCCTTTATGGCTGATGCATCATCAGGGTTTTCACATGTAGACATGGATTCAGATGGTTCTGAACAAAGTCTTGATGAGGAATTTGGAATTCCGGCTGTCAGGACACCTGGTGTAAGGAAAGTACAAGAAGATGCTAGAGGGCAAAGGAGTGACCCAGGACCGCACAGATCTAACAGAGTCAGAATTCCAGTTCAAAAATTGAATTATGATGGGTATCTAGCGCATCACCAAGCCTACATGGCTAAGGTGATACAGGATGTGGAGCCCACATGTTTTGAGGATGCAGTTGGAAATGTGCATTGGGATGATGCAATGAATGAAGAGATGGCTGCATTGGAAGCAAACGACACATGGGAGTTGGTGCCATTGCCAAGTGGCAAGAAAGCTATTGGCTGTAAATGGGTGTATAAAACCAAGCATAAGGATGATGGTAACATTGAGCGTCACAAGACAAGGCTAGTCGCAAAGGGTTATGCATAGACGTATGGCATAGACTATGAGGAGACCTTTGCTCCAGTGGCAAAGATGACGACTGTGAGACCTGTCATAGCAGTGGCTGCATCTAGAGGATGGATTATGCATCAAATGGATGTAAAGAATGCCTTCTTGAATGGTGAGTTACAAGAGGAAGTCTATATGGATCAGCCACCTGGTTATGTCGATCCAGGTTACCCAGATTATGTATGCAGGCTTCTCAAAGCTTTGTATGGTTTGAAGCAGGGCTCTAGAGCATGGTATGACAGGATTGCCAAGTATCTTGTCAGTATTGGTTTTAGGAGAGCTCATGCTGATCATTCACTCTATGTACGTGAGAGTGATGTGGGGATTGTGGTCATTACCATATATGTAGATGACCTTATTATTGTGGGTGACAATGCTATGGAGATTAACCATGTGAAGGGTCTTCTCAAACAGGAGTTTGAAATGAAAGATTTGGGCGAGTTGCACTACTTTCTTGGTATTGAGGTGATCAGGACTCTAGAGGGTGTATGGCTGTCACAGAGATAGTATGCTTTGGACATGTTGTCAAAGTATGGTATGGCTGATTGTAAGCCAATTTCTATTCCCTTGGATGTGAATGCAAAGTTGAGTGCAGAGAAGGGTGATGTTGTTGAGGATGTCAAGATGTACAGGAAGATTGTGGGTAGTCTAATCTACTTGACTATCACGAGGCCAGACTTGAGCTACACAGTAGGCTTGGGTCAGTTCATGCAGCTTCCGAGGAAGCCACATTTGGATGGAGTACGACGCACACTTCGGTATGTGCAAGGGACTCTTGACTATGCATTGTTCTATGCAGCAGATGCCCCATTAGCATTGTATGGGTATTCAGATGCAAATTGGGCAGGTAGCATTGTTGATACGAGATCTACGAGTGGCTTCATGTTCTCTTTTGGGAGTGTTGCTGTTACTTGGAGCAGCAAAAAGCAGCCTACGGTTGCTTTATCGAGCACAGAGGCCGAGTACAGAGGTGCAAAAGTTGCGGCGTGCGAGGTAGCTTGGCTACGCACATTACTTGAGGACTTGGGAGTGCAGGTGGACCAGCAGATTGTCATCCATTGTGACAACCTTAGCAGCATGCAGTTGGCTAGGAACCCAGTGTTCCATGCCAGGACCAAGCACATAGAGGTCCATTACCACTACGTTCGAGAGCGAATGTTGGCGGGCGACATCGACTTGGTCTACGTCAGCACAGCGGAGCAGATAGCAGATATCTTTACCAAGGCCCTCGAAGCTGAGAAGATTCGACGTTTCCGGACTATGCTTGGACTCTGCGACATGCAGAGCTCAAGGGGGAGTGTTGAGATGTCGAGCTCTACATCTTGAGCTGGCATCCACTACGGGTCTTGGCCGCTTACGGCATTTACTCACTGGCGCGTTAGGTGACCGACACGGAGGATCTCTGCCAATGATTCTACAGCTGGACTACACTTATAGTGCCAACCTAGTACGCTTCTAGAGAGTTCACACTTAGTGACCGCATGTACATATGTGCTACTTTTCAGTTTTAGCACTTAGTCATTTTGTACTCTCTTTTCTGTGAGAAGAAGAAGAAGCTTTCCATCTCTGTGTGGTGTGTGCTTGTCTTGTGTAGCTCTCTTACATCCTCTTTCTTTACAACTATGACTAATACTACCTATGGCAAACAATCAAGGCGAGTCACACGCTCCCTAGCACTCTCCTAAGATCTCAAGAGTCCAACTCCTCGATCCTACCTAAAGTATAATAACAAGACTTTAGCGAACATGAGGAACTTCTACCTCGTAGGACTAGTCTAAGGTCACCTACCTAGAGCTCTTGTCCTTAGCAGCAGTGCCAATGTTTTCAGGCAGATACACTGCTCGCAACTGCTAGCAAAGTGAGAACGAGGCCAACAAACAAGATGTCAACCAAGGATGGAGCTTGACCCTTAGACGCATGGAAACGAATAGATGGATGTCAATCACCTACTCAACCTTCTAGAGACAATCACTACCAAGGGAAATCAACTCAAAGCACACTATGTGTACGCAATTCCTACCTTACTTGCGATACTTATGCTCATCAGAGCATGACCTAACGTTGTCAAATTGTCACAAAACTCAAGGGTTACCTCTACACACCTACATGACACTAATCTAAAGTCTCTAACCCAATCTACTACCAGCAAACACTTGGTGCAAAAAACGCATATGAAGACAGATAGGAAATTATAGGTCATCGATTCTCAACATACTTAGGCCTAAAAGTGTAGTTAAACTCGTTATGAACGCAATGACATAAAGCAATCACAAAACGGATACATGGTTAGAGAGAAAACTCACTTTGAAGCTCGTAGGAGAGCTCTTCATGAGAGGAGACCGGAATTGTGCAAGCTTGGTGTTGGAGCAAAGTTCTCACCGTTGCTAACGCGATGGTGTAGTCACCTCCACAGTGTAGCTTACGTAGTACACGTAGAGAGAAGAGGAAGACCTCACTCCCTCTTTGACACAAAGCACACAGTCACAATACACTTAGTGGAGCTCCAAAGATGATTGATTAAAAGTCTCCTTTAGGGTTACAAAAGTTGGCTTATATACCTCAGCCTTGGAGGTATTAGCTCATTAAAATTAACTCCTACCTTCTACCGTTATGCTTATCCACATATTTAGTAAGTTATAATCTAGAAATTCGATTGAGTCTTGAAAAATAATTACAATTGAGTCCGTCAAATTAAATAATACAAGAATGGGATTTCCAGTTGTGGAGTTCCGTTCAGCATACCCACAAACATCACTATGCACAAGTTCCAATCTGCATGTAGCCCTAACTGAACCATCCTTTCAAAATTTCAAATGTTGCATCTTACCTAAAATACAATCTTCACAAACACGCTTGATGGTGCTTCAAGAGGCGGCAAAGAAGCAACTATATCAGGTTTTTGCAAACGCAGCAAACCGACAAAAATTCATATGCCCAAAACGTGCATGTTAAAGTTTTCATCTGAAACAACCTTTGAATCCACAACTGCATTTTCAAAACTCTGCCCACACTTGTGAGCTTATACAACCCACGACACAAAATGTCTAATGCAACAATTTCATTACCGAAACTGAGATAATAAACTATACATCTATCATCCACAAATTTCACAACAAAACCAAGTCTAGCAAGTGCAGATACTGACAAAAGGTTCTTCTTGATGCCAAGTACATAAAGTGAAACAACAACTGTGAAAGAACTCCCATTCGAAATAGTAAGCACAATCTTTCCAACTCAGCACCTTGACCAAATAAGAGGCATTGTTGGCAAAAGTGACTATATACTAGGATAGCCTTGAGAGAGGTAAACAAGTCACAATGAGAGGTAATGTGCTTTGTAGCACCACTATCAAAGTACCACACTTGAGAATGCACAACAACTAACATAAGGATCATAAGTGCATTCTACATCAAAATCCCATTTTGGATCTACATCAGCATCACAGAACCATGAGAAGCGGCTACATTACTGTCACCACCTTTCTTTGAGAAGCAATAATAGTATGTTCAATTGCACACTATTTAGCCCTATTTTTTCTTGAAAGTGACTCATGCAACAGCAATGTGCATAATGAATCAAACTTGACAACATCAGGATTTCCTTGGGTCATAAGTCTCCAAGTACTAGCAAAAGTCTAGTAAGAATTTGGCAAGCCATAAAGAACAGTCTGCACAAGGGAACTATCACAAATGACTTTGCCTAGAAAAATAAGTTTCTCATTAATATCCTTGATACCAGTAAGAAAGTTTCCATGTCATCTTCCTCGTGCATAATCTTTCATTCTAGCTCTTTATGCAGCAATGTAATTTTAGCATCATTCTGACTTGCATAGAGACCAGTGAGAATATCCCAAGCCTATTTTTCTGATTTAGCCAAGTGAACATGGGGAGTAATAGTGTGCTTCATAGATAATGCAATTAATGCATGAGCGTGTGCATCTCTAACATCCCAATGAGTCTCCTCAACTGTAGGTAAAACAGCTCTAGCAGGAGCAATCTTGCCACCAAAACTTGCAACATCCTTAACATCGTTTGTATCCATAGAACCAAGACGTACACAATGCCATGCACAACATTCCAAACACCCTTTGACACAAGAACATGCTGCATCATGTAAGCCCACATTGGGTAATTGTCCCCATCCAATTTATCCTCAGCAGCAAACATCTTGAACACATTTGTGTTGTTGTCAGCCATGGCGAGTGTGTGCACCTAATGTGAAAACTGCCCCAAAAAAGGATAAACGAAGCAAGACCAACACGTGCTACGTAGCACAACCCGTAGAAGATTGTAAGGACCTGTTATGCAAATAACAGCACTGACAAAAAAATTACACAAAAAGAAGAAATTGCCTGTGCAATATTACCTGTAGTGGAAACGGAGGCCGTAATGAGCCCAAATCAAAATCCCAAAGTATTTTTTGACCTACTGACACTCACCAAAGCTCACCCAAATCAGAGAAAGTGAGCCCGCATATGCTAGTGATGTTGGTGACTTTGCCTGGGAGGATGCAACCTGCTTTGATATTAATTGTTTGAAAAGGGGTTACAAGAAACACACACAGCTTGGAGAAGACAAAGAAGCTCAAGGCACACAACAGAGAGTAGTATTTCTTGTAAGGGTACAGGCCATACTGGTCGAGTGCCACCCATCTTTGTACTCTAACCTTATTCTTTAATACATAAAGAAATAAGGAGCAGTGGTGTATTATTCACTATAGCTTCCCACACACTGCGTTTACTCTTCTGCACACACACTCATGCACTTGCACTCGTGATGCATTCGCTTATCTCACAAGGGCTATCAGAGCATTGTGGCTCTCCCGGGTCCAATGAGAATGCGTGCATGAGCATTGTTTTGAGCTAAGGCTCAAAGCCTTACGTCAGGTGATTTGTCACACGGTTCTGTGAGGATCTCGACTCTCTGCAAGAAAGGAGTTTCTTGGAGCTCTTGAAAAAAATGGTTGTTGCAGTATTGTGGAACCTTGGAGATTCACAAAGAAACTCAGTCAAGCTAAACACAATAACGTTTTAATTTTGCAAGTGTTGGCAGCTTGAAATGAATGCGCTATAGAAAAGAAGGAAGAGTGTTAATTTTCTAACGCTAATAGTTCTCATCAGATAGCACAACAGAAAGGAAGCATTGTTGTCTTGGAACGCTACATTGTGTGTGTGTGTGTGTGTGTGTGTGTGTGTGTGTGTGTGTGTGTGTGTGTGTGAGAGAGAGAGAGAGAGAGAGAGAGAGAGAGAGAGGGAGAGAGAGAGAGAGAGAGAAATGAAATGAAATGATATATTAACATCTTCAAAAGGCCAAATTGACCTATGAGACAAAAGAGTTTACAAATGGTGAATCTGATACAATATATGTGTAAAAGACTGACAAACAAAACAAAATTGACAAACTAAAAAATAAAAAATTGAAACAGAATAGTTCGGACCCTCTGATGCAGCTTCCACTGATGTCTTGATGACCCTCGCAATCGTGGGCATCTGGATCTCCCAAGTTTGTTTCTCTGCAACCCTAATTCCAACAATTGGTATCAGAGCAGGTTGCGTCCTCCTGGGCTTAATCGCCAGCTGCTCCAGCACACGCTGAAGGAGTACGAGCGGAAGTGCAACGCGAGAGAGAGTGTGAGAAGAAGAGCACGATGATATGCTGAACTCGCTCTACTGTAATGAGTACGAGCGGAAGTGCGACGCGAGAGAGAGTGCGAGAAGAAGAGCACGACGATATGGTGAACTCGCTCTACTGTAATGTGTAGAGCATAGTGAGTTCTTACTAGGTTTTAACAAAAGAATATGTGTACATACCTGGCGGCCCGCCCACTTACCTGGGCGACCACATTGGGCTTTATACCCCAACAACCTCCCACTTAAATTCCAATGTGGTACTTTAAGTGTGAGAGAAGCTACTATACAAGCTAATATACAAGAGATGTAGAGAAGTGATGTACTACCCTACACCTAACTGCTTGCGAAAATGCGCAAAGCTCTCTGAGGGAAGTCCTTTTGTAAGTAGATCGGTAGGATTTTCTGTGGTGTGAACTTTGACAAGCTGAAGTTGCTTATCCTCGAGCATTTCCCTGATGAAATGATACTTCACATCCACATGCTTTGTCTTTGAGTGATAAACTGGATTGCGAGCCAATTGTATAGCACTTTGACTATCACAATATAACACATGCATCTCTTCTTTGATTCCCAAATCTGTTACTAGTCGATACAGCCAAATTAATTCTTTGCATGCCTCTGATGCTGCAACATATTCAGCCTCTGTAGTAGACTGAGTAACACAATCTTGTAGTCTAGAACGCCATGATACTGCCCCACCAGCCAATGTAAAGACATACCCTGACGTAGACCTTCGGTTGTCTAAGTCACCTGCATAATCTGAGTCTGTAAAACCCTTTACACTTAGCTCCTGACTCCCATAGCATATACGCATACTCTTTGTAGCTTTCAAGTATCTCAATATTCCTTTCACTGCCTCCCAATGTTTCTTGCCTGGGTTTGACATGTATTGACTTACTACTCCCACTACAAATGCAATGTTTGGGCGAGTAGCAATCATTGCATACATCAAACTACCCACTGCAGACGCATATGGAATCTTATCCATTTCAGCATGTTCTTCCTTAGACACAGGACAATCTTGTTTGCTAAGTTTCACATATGGTGGCAATGGAACACTCAATGCCTTTTCCTTCTCCATATTGAAACGTTGCAAAACCTTGTCAATATACTCTGTTTGAGATAACCAAATCAACTTCTTTGATCTGTCTCTCTCAATGCGCATACCAAGTATATGACTTGCCTCACCCATGTCTTTCATGTCAAACAATTTTGCCATCTTTGACTTCAAAGGTGAAATTTATTCCAAGTGCCTGCCAACAATCAACATGTCATCCACATACAAAATAAAGATCAGCCAACTGCCATCCTTAGCCTTCTTTGTATATAGACAGTGATCGAACTCAGTACGTTTGTAGCCTTGAGAAAGCATAAACTTGTGGAACTTATGGTACCATGCCCTCGGTGATTGTTTTAAGCCATAAAGACTCTTTAACAACTGGCATACCAAATCTTCCTTGCCTTTCTCAACAAACCCTTCTGGCTGCTACATGTAAATTTCCACATCTAAATCACCATGCAAAAACGTTGTCTTGACATCCATTTGGTGCAACACCAAATCTAATATGGAAACCAATGCAAGAAAGCATCTCAATGTAGTCATCTTGACCACCGGAGAGAAGACTTCATCAAAGTCAATGCCTTGTTCTTGCTTAAAGCCCTTGGCAACCCTTGGTTGACTATCATGAGCGGTGATCTTATACCTGTAAACCCATTTACAAGGTAGAGCCTTTTTGCCCTGTGGTAATTTAACTAGCTTCCATGTCTGGTTTTTATGCAGAGCTGTCATCTCTGACTGCATGGCCAATCGCCAATTCCCGGAGTCCTTCATTTGCACTGCTTCCTTGTAACATGAAGGCTCATTGCAATCAGTCAACCTGACGTAGTTCATAGATGGAACAAACCGATCAGGAGGTCGTGGGATCCGTCCCGATTTACGTAAAATAGGTGGCTGAGGCTTGGCCACAACCTGTGGTTCCACTCTATCCTGTCCTTGCTCCTCTTGAGCCCTGACATTTTGTCTTGCACGTGCAGGTCCATCTTCTTGGAAGACAACTCTTCTAATTCTCCTCAACCCTCTCTGGTTTAAAATGATATTTGGCTTCATTAAAGTGAACATCATTACTGCGGATAACCTTTCTCGATTCGCGATCCCAAAGTCTGTACCCCATCTCACCAGAATTACCATAGCCTAGAAAGATGCACTTTCTACTCTTTGGCTCAAGTTTGTTCCTAAATTCCTTTGGAACATGAGTATATGCCTCACAGCCAAAGACTCTGAGATGCTTGTATGAGGGTATTTTGCCTAACCATACCATCTCTGCCAATGAATCCTTCTGCAAAACCTTTCTAGGAGATCTATTTATAAGATGAACAGTTATTGATACAGCTTCAGCCCAAAACCCATTTGGCAGTTGTGCATTAGACAACATACTTCTGACCTTCTCTTGTATGGTCCTATTCATCCTCTCAGTAACACCATTTTGAGGAGGATTGTAAGGAGCAGTAAGTTCACGTTTTATACCTTTTGACTCACAAAAGTCGTGAAAGGCCTTTGAAACATACTCTCCACCTTTGTCAGTGCGTAAGCATTTAAGCTTCTTGCCACTCTGATTCTCCACAAGTGTCACAAACGTTTTGAAAACACTAAACGCTTCATCCTTGTGCTTGAGAAAGTAAACCCATACTTTCCTCGAGTAATCATCTATAAATGTCATAAAGTAAGAAGCTCCCCCTAGAGATAGGTTAGACATAGGTCCACACAAATCACTATGAACAAGTGCCAACTGTGTATCTCTTCTACTGCTTCTATGCTTATGTGGTTGCTGTGTTTGCTTACCATACAGACAATGTTCACAGAATTCAAAATCATTAAATGAAAAGCCAGGAAAATAACCAGAACGAGACAAGATTTCCAGTCCCTTCTTGGACATATGTCCTAACCGGCTATGCCACAAAGAAACGTTCGGCTGCTCGGTTACATTGATTACATTTTTAGAGACATTGATACATAAATCATGTAAAGTCCTCCAGACTTTACTCCATGTGCTATTGTCATAGAACCCTTGGGTATCTTCTACATGTTCTATCCAAAAGTGGTGACGTAGCCAGCACCATCAAGTAAACTTGTGCTGATCAAGCTCTTTGTAATTGCGGGAACATGTCTCACATTCTTCAGTGTGAAAGAAGAGCCATTCTGAAACTTCAATTGAACATCTCCAACACCTAAGATCTCACATGTCTGCCCATTGCCTAGCCGAACATGATCTTTAGTGGTCACATAAGAGGTAAACCACTCCTTGTTTGGAGACACATGAAGTGATGCCCCTGAGTCTATAATCCAGTCACTCATTGCTTTTCCATCAGATGCTGTAAGAAGAGCTGAGTCCATTGTATTCTTCAAGAAGCAGATGTCTCCTGACACTAGACTGTCATCCTCTGCAACAATGTTTGTCAAATTTATTTCTTGATTCTTCAATGAGGACTTGTTCTTCTCACCATGGTCTTCAGCTTTCTCTTTGCCTTTTTCTACTTTCCATTCTCTGCAGTCTCTTTTCATGTGACCCTTCTTGCCACGATGGTAGCATTCTATGTCACTCTTGCCTTTAGCACTGCGGGACTTGCTACGAGATTGATTCCTCTTTCCACCTTTGTACTTTTCTTTGGTCCTTCCCCTGACAACTAAGGCTGTTCCTTTGCCTTTGTCCATTGTCTTTCTGTTTGTTTCTTCAGTAAGCAGACTGCCTTCTACACCTGCTATGTTCAAACCATCTGGAGGTGCAAAATTACTCAAAGTTGTGCGAAAAGTGTCCCAACTTTCCGGCAATGTGATCAACAGGAACATAGTTCTAACAGGTTCATCAAACTTGACACCTTGAGCTGACAACTGACTGTAGATGGTGTTGAATTCATTCAGATGATTGGACATAGGTGTCCCTTCTTTCATCTTCAAGGCAACAAGCTTTTTAAGCCAATATACCTGTGAAGTTGCACTGTGCTTCTCATAAAGATCACTCAGCTTTGTCCATGCTTCATAAGCCGACATCTCGTCTGCTACATTGAAGTAAACAATTTCTGCCAAAGTCAGCATAATGGTAGAAAGTGCCAATTCATCCATTTCGCTCCATTCATTTTCGTCCATATCTTCTGGTTTTATCCCCTTGAGCTTTATAGGTTTTATCTGCTTCTTTTGTACCAACACGTGCCAAATCTGCTTCTTCCACAATGGGAAATTGGTTCCATCCAGCTTCTTGATATTGTAAAGAGCAGTGTCCTGTGATCCAGCCATAGCTACGCTTCACAATAGTTTACTTTCCTGGGGAAAATTTGGCAGAGTTTCCCTTCTAAACTGACCTCTAAACCAATATCAACCTGTCAAATGAACCAAGAAAGCTTCAGATTCTACAGAAATTTCGGCAGAGTCTCCTTTGTAAAATGGCTCTGGTGTACTCAAAAACAGACCAAAAACAGATCAAAAAACCACTGTCTCTCTAACACTGTAAGCTGTGGGTAAACCTGTCCTGCACCTGTACTGTCTCTCACTGTCCTGTCACTGTCCTGTAAGCATAGACTACGACAATGCCTCAACGGCAATAAAGCAAAGATGCAATCCCAACTGTCTAACTCACAATCAATACATCCTAGCTACCTATCTAAGGGTGCTCGAGGGATCGCTCCAAGACCTATATCACCAAAAGGATCTCAACATTCGAGAATCCCCCAGCTCAATAAAACCTCACTCGACCCTCAACAAAGGCTGCAGTAAATCTGACAGTACATAGACTTCCCACAAAGTCATACATCCACAAATTTCCCACTGTATGTTGTAACCGCTGCGGCTGTTGTTTGCTGCGTGACTCACAGCCAGCAAACCCTCAACAGACATACATCATCTCTGACAATACATCCCATGTGGAAGTACCTGCAATGTCAGGATGAAATCTGGAATATCAAGCAGCAAACACAAGCTACCTGATGAACTAGTGGATGTCGCCTACAATCTATGTGTAGGTGCGCCCATGTCGTATGTGACACACCTCCAAGAACTGTGAGCCGTCCTTCGTTGTGTAGATAGCCACAAATCAGCACTCTGGAAGTGCAGATATCCTCAGCACTTGCAATCGTAGGCCGAAACCCCAAATTTGCAGAGTCGGATCTGCACCCGCCAAGACCACGTAGTCGAAACTGGCCTGCGCAAATCTTTGTCGAAGCCGAATGGTGGCCGAGATGACCTCAGAATGAAATTCTGGGGCCGTGTCTTCGCCTGTCAAATCTCACTCCAATCTAAGCAGGTGACTCTGGCTACATGTAAATGTTGCCCCGAGCCTCGATCTGAGCTCTGATACCAGTTGAAGGAGTATGAGCGGAAGTGCGACGCGAGAGAGAGTGCGAGAAGAAGAGCACGACGATATGGTGAACTCGTTGTACTGTAATGTGTAGAGCATAGTGAGTTCTTATTAGGTTTTAACAAAAGAATATGTGTACATACCTCGTGGCCCGCCCACTTACCTAGGCGACCACATTGGTCTTTATACCCCAACACACGCCTGCTCACTTTCTCCGATTTCAGTGAGCTTTGGCAAGCGTTCGCAGGTCGACAAAAAATTGGGAAGGCTCGTAGAGCTAGGTCTGCTCAGATTTTTGATTTAGGCTCATTTCGGCCTCCGTTTCCACTACATGTAGAACTGCACAGGCTATTTCGTCATTTTGTGCACAATTTCTGTCAGCGCCGTTTTTTGCATAACAGGTGCCTCATAGTCTTCTACGGTTTGTGCTATATTGCACGTGTTGTTCCCGCTCCATTTCTCCTATTTTCGGGCAGTTTTCACAACAACACAGATGTGTTCAAGATGTTTGCTACTGAGAACAGGTTGGATGGGGACAACTACCCTATGTGGGCGTATATGATGCAACATGTTCTTGTGTCAAAGGGCGTCTAGAACATTGCGCAGGGCATTGATGTACGTCTTGGTTCTCAGAATGTAGGCGATATTGAGGATGTTGCAGGTCTTGCTGCAAGGATTGCTGCTATTAGAGTTGTTTTGCCTACGGCAGAACAAGCTCGTTGGGATGTAAAGGATGCGCAGGCTCATGCATTGATTGCGTTGTCTGTGAAGCGCACCATTGTTCGTCACAATTGTTTAGCAAAATCTACAGAACAAGCTTGGGATATTCTAGCAGGTCTTTATGCAAGCCGCAATGAGGCTAAAATTGCTTTGCTGCGTAAAGACCTGGAGTCGAAGATTATGCATGAGGAAGATGATATGGACACTTTCCTTGCTAGTGTCAAGGATATCAATGAGCAACTTATTTTTGCAGGTGAAGTCATTTCAGACAATTCCCTTGTGCAGATTGTTCTTGATGCCTTACCAGATTCCTACCAGACTTTTGCTAGTACTTGGAGACTGATGACCCAAGGAAATCCTAAAGTTGTCAAGTTTGATGCATTATGCACATTGCTGTTGCAAGGGTCACTTTCCAGAAAAAACAGAACTAGGCAACATGCAGTTGAACAGGTTTTTATAGCTTCTCAAAGCCACTTCTTATGGTTCTGCTGTGAGTGGCAAAACTTCCGTTCCTAATGCTTCTGTTGGCAGCAATTCGTCTGGAAATTCTGGTGATAAGGGCAAAAAGAAGATGCGTTGCCATTATTGTGAAGCTAATGATCACTTGATCAAGTCGTGTCCTAAGTTGAAGGCCAAAGAGGCTAAGAAGAAAGAGGGTGGTTCCACTACAAATGCTGGTTCTACTACAAATGCAACCATTGTTGAGTCTTCTGTGAAAGGAGACTGTGTTGCTGATGTTGATGCAAAATGGGCTTTTAGCACAGAGTGCACTTACAATCCTGCTGTCCATGATGTATGCTTGTCAGTTGCTACAGATTCACATGTGTGGTATTTCGACAGTGGTGCTACAAAGCACATTACCTCACATCGTGAATTGTTTACCTCTCTCGAGTTTGTCCCTCATGGAAATTCTGTCACCTGTGCCAACAATGCCTCTTATCCGGTTCAGGGAGTTGGAAAGATTGTGTTTACTATTGCAAATGGCAGTTCTTTCACACTTGTTGATGCACTTTATGTACCTGGGATCAAGAAGAATCTCTTGTCTGTATCCGCACTTGCTAGACTTGGACTTGTAGTTAAATTTGTGGATGACACGTACAGTTCATGATCTCAATTTTGGTGATGAAATTGTTGCATCTGGCCTTTTGTGCCGTGGGTTGTATAAGCTCACTTTGTATGACAAGTGTGGACAAAATTTTGCAAATGCTATTGCAGATTCAAGGACTATTTCTGATGCAAAACTTTGGCATGCACGTTTCAGTTTGCTGCGTTTGCAAAAATCCAATATGGTTGCTTCTTTTGCCGCCTCTTGAAGCACCTGTCAAACACGTTTGTGAAGGCTGTATTTTGGGTAAGATGCAGCGTTCTAAGTTTCCAAAGGATGGTTCTTGGCTATAATATGCACACATACCAATAAAGCTTCTTGGCTCATGTAGATTCCTTGGGTTAGGCCATGCTTTTATTACCTCTAACTTCGATGGATCCATATGGATACCATCTTGAGAGATAATATGACCTAAGTATTGAATCTCTTGAAGGAAAAATTCACTTTTCTTTTGGTCAAGAAAAAGCTTATTCTCCCTCAATGCTTGAAAAATCACTTGGAGATGTTGCTTATGTTCCTCCAAAGACTTGGAGTAGATGACAATATCATCAAAGAACACTCCAGTGAATTTGCGGTATGATCTAAAAAATTTCTCCATTAGACGATTGAATGTAGTTGGTGCATTAGTCAAACCAAAATGCATGACTAGATATTCATAAAGACCAAACGTTGTGTGAAACGCGGTCTTTAAGATATCTTCATCCACTATCCTTATTTGATGATAGCCACTCTTAAGGTCGATCCTACTGAAGTAGGTAGAGCCTTGTAGCTTATCAAACAGATCTTCTACCCGAGGCACGAGAAATTTTTTTTGATAGTGATATGGTTTGAGGCTCTATAGTCCACACACATGCGGTATGTACCATCTTCTTTTGCACTAAAGGGACTGGAGAACAAAAGGGAGAGGAACTAGGCCTCACCATCCCTTTGTCTACCAGCTCTTGTACTTGCCTCGTGGTCTCCTCTTGTTGAGCTTGTGAGACTCAATAAGGAGGCTTGTTAGGTGGTGAGCTGCCAGGAAGGAGCTCAATGTGATGGTCATCATCCCCTCGTTTTGGAGGTAAGTTCGTAGGGATATCATCAATGAACACATCTTGGAATCCTTTTAGAAAATTAGAGAAGTCTAACTCTTCTTGATTCCTACCACTTACTTTTGATGAAATTAGGATCTTTTGGAGACTCTTTGACAAAAATCATATACGCAGAAACTGAGCTCTTCATTGATTTATCAAAACCAAGAGAATTTACAAGCGGAATAGTGCGACCACGCTCACTAGCATCTATATACATATTCTTTCCCCTGTAATAAGTGAAGTAAATTCTCCTTTCAGGGAACTTCATATTGGCAGCCATGCGATCAAACCATGGTGCCCCTAAGATAACATCCTCATGTTGGAGAGGAGAGATTGGAAAATCTTCTTTGTCGACAGAGCTTTGGACATGAAGCCTCAACTTCCCATGGCAAGGGAGTAACAGAGGCTTTTGGTCCCTTGAAAGCTACGTCAGTGGTTACCATATCTCCCATCGCGGAAGCTTGAATGCCCAACTTGGTGGCCAACTCCATTGATATGAAGTTGTGAGTAGAGCCAAGCTCAAACAAGATGAATGCATCATGCTCTCTTACCTTTCCCCAAGCATAGGAGAGTGATGAGCCTTTGCAATGAGCATCCTCTTTTGGAGCTTCGATGGTGGAAGCCCTAGGAGTCTCATTGCGAGTATTCTTCTTGGCGCAAGAATGATAGCCATGTCCTTGCTCCCCACACTTGAAACACTTATGGTCCTTGCGAAAAGCTTCAAGCTCTTCAAGAGAGAGTTTGTTTTTACCTTTGTAAACTCCCTTCTCCTTGGACCGATTGTTGTTGTTGTTGTTGGAAGTGCCTTGGGAAGAATTTTGAACATTGGTTTTCCCCTTTGCATCATTTTTGTCTTTGTTCTCCATGGGCTTGACATTACGTCTAGCCCCTGGATGGAAATTGATGCATGAAGCAACCATGGTGTGATGGATTACTTTGCTAATAGTACCAGACCGTTGAGAGTTAATATATTCGGCCATCTCTTTAGGTAATCCCACACAGAATTGCTGCCTTTGCTCGGCAAAGTCTATCTTTTGAAAGACAGTAGCCTTGAGATGTAAATCCTAAAACTTGTCTACATATTTGTGGATAAACTCATGGGAGAGAAGCTTCAAGTTGTGCCATTCGGTAAGCACTTTGTCCTTTGCATCGCTTGCAAGGAATTGCTTCATGATGGAAACTCATAGAGTTTTCCATGTATTTGGGGCTTCATTATTGCCACGAAGGCTAGCCCACCATTGACGAGCTGATTTTTGGAAGTGCATAGCTACATGGCGTAGCTTGGAGGACTCTGTGAAGCCCTCGTCTCCAAAGGCCACATCAAATTGCTGGATGAAGGCCAACACTTTGTCGGTAGCACCAAAGGTGCCATCAGAGGTGAGAAAAGAGATACTCTTTCCTCCCTCCTTGAACTTCTTTAGCTTTTGTGACCTTCGCCATGCACGAAATGATTTGCGATGTCCTCCCCTCTTGTATTCTCTAGGAGAATAGCCATAACTTTCGTCGGAAGAGGACGAAGGTGAAGAAGAAGCAGAAGAGGGTGACCTCTTCCTAGCCCTTTTCTTCCTTTGTTTCCTCTCTTGCCTTTCAGAGTGATGAGGAGAAGGACTATGTGTTGATCTTTTCCTCTTGGGAGGAGTGGGCGATCTTCTAAACTGCCGTCTTTGTGGAGCCACATCTTCAGAGGAACTTAAACTTTCATTGCTTTCTTGCTCTTTGGATTCCTCCTCTTGAATGGGAGAGAGTCTTCTTTTGTGGGTCTCTTCAAGAGGCCTCCTAAGCTCTCTCTCCTCTTGGAGAGGAAGGGAAATTCCATAAGCACGAAGTTGTTGAGTAACTTCGGCTTACAAAGCAGGGTTGCCCATAGCTTGCTGCAACCTAGTGACGAGATAATTCACAAACATGGGAGCATCATCATTAGCACCTTCATGTGCAAAATCAAAGCTATCAATGTTCATTCTACTGTCTTGATTATTGTCAGCCATGTTAACAAAATTTATGTATGTACTTAGTGTATGCTTTGGCAATTCAAAACCTTAGTTGCCACTCCTCTTAGCCTTTGAAAATCGGCTCTTAAGTATCTACACCCATGGCTCGAATTGGTTAATTATAGAGAGTAAAGGAGTAGGTCTAACATAGCAGAGTTGCCAAGGGCTAGCTCCTTTTGGACTTCTTATGGCTCAATAATGGTAAAGCCGTAGGCAAGTCTAAAAAGACTCCATTATTAAGTCCAAAGCTCCCGAGGTGTGCACCATCCCCCACATAGTGGGCTCAACAAAACCGATAATAGATCCCAGTTCCACTTACCCTAATATAATTAACAACATCAACCATTTATAAGCTACTTAAGTACCTCTCTTCTTAAGCAAGAAAAGAGAAACCAAATGCTGTGATACCAATGTAATGGAATTGGCCTATTTAATTTGAGAGTAGCGGAAATTAATGAGAGTACTTTTGAGAAATGACTTTGTGAGCATAGCGGGTGAACATAATTGAAGATAGCAATATAATCATAGCAATTAGTTAACTTGGCATGAACAATACTTTTGCAAGAGAGAGAATTTAGAGAACATGACAACAGTTGAGGACCGGATTTATGTGGAGCCAGTCCCCCCTCCAATAGGCATTTGTATTATGATTTCTCCCATTAAGAGAGACTTGTTACAATACAATCTTTGTGTTCCTTGTGACCTAAGTGATGCAATGAAGATGGAAAGCTTCATGCATCACAAGCATAACATAAACTTGAAGAAAGCTTTAACTATCCCAAGCCTCATTCCCAAGACCTCAAACACCTTTGAAGGTGGAGAGAGCTAGCAGGGAATGAGGGTAGGGAAGAGGAAGAAGAAACATTTCATAGGAGAAAGAATTAGTTTCTCACTTATCATAACTCTTCTTGGTGTTGCTAGCATACATAATAGCATAGTAATGAAGAAGAAGGAGATGGCAAGCTTAAGCATTGAAGCATGGCTCTTGGTTAGATTTGCACTCCATAGCCAACAGTGTTGGTGTAGGCTCTCAACCTCTACTTGCTTGGAGAGGAGAGGGAGCTCTTGCACTTTGCATAGCACACAATGAGAGTGTTTGTGAGTGTGTGTGGGTGAGTATACCTTCCAAGAAACCCCCTAGCTTGCTTGGGTCGACCCCCCCTTGTAGCTCATGCTTGAAGCTCATTGGACCCCTCCAAGCCTAGCCAATCACAAGCAGGAGGCATTACAAGCAGTAAGGGTAGCCTTGAGACAAGTGTCCCCCTTTCCCCTTTGAGAGAGAGAACTTGATAAATGAAAAATCAATTAATTAAATATCCTAAATTATCATTGGACCCCTTGGGTGGCAAACCAATAGGCTTCAGGCACACCATGAGGGCAACATGAGGAGGAACTTGACAAGTGTCCCTTCTGCTTTCTTTGTACCGTGCATGCCTTGTGTGAGTGTGTGGGTGTTCTCTCTCATCCCCCCTCATGTAGGGCTTGCCCCCTCCTTGTAGGGATTGAATATTTGACTTTTTGACACCTCAAGCCCCTCATGCATAGGCCTAGTTCCCACCACAAGCTTGGCCCTTAAGCACTTTAAGCTTGGGTTGGGTTCTCACCTCAAGTGCAACCCTAGCATCTCAAGCATTTCAAGCACCTCAAGCATCTCAAGCACCTCAAGCATCTCAAGCACCTCAAGCACCTCAATCATCAAGCATGACAAGCAGGACTAGCACCTTGAGCCGGGTCGGGTTCCCGCCTCAAGCTCAATCCTAGCTTACCTAAGGTCAAAGGAATTTTTATATACATTATTGGAGGTCTTCAATGAAGCTAACCCTAAGGTATTTTTCTCCATTCGTTAGCATCTCTCTTTGATAGACCATCTCTCATTTGGGCCCCTTTACCATTGGTCGCGTGTTGAGATAGATCTATAAGCACATGTCTATATCTTAACACTTGTTGCCGTTTATTGTCCCACATTAAGTGATCAGTTTAATATGCGAAAATCATTTGGGTTGGTTAGATATTAGATATTAGATTTTATGGCAGTACAGGTGGACTCTGAAGTCTGTTGTGATGCATGGCCATCTGAATGTCACCCATGTAGTCCAAAAAATCAGTGATCTCCCTCTGTGAGTGTCTCCTACTGTCTGGTCTCCCCAAGAGGCTCTCCCATTGTCTGTGCAGCTCCAATAAAAATAGCCCAAGGCATCTCTGATCTTGATATCTCATAACTTTGGCCAATGGTCCAAAAACCTCTCTAAATAGGTAGTGGAAACGCCCTTGTATCTCATAGTAGACTGGGCAGTGACAGATGTGATGTAATTCTATCTTTGGCTCTATATGGCATATTGAAAAATACTCGGCTGTGATGGTACTCCTCTAAATCTATCAGTCTCAATCTCTAACTGATGTGACGAAGTGCACATTTCTTCAATACCACATCGTAATCCATGGGTAGATGAGTGTCCATGTAGGCAGGTCTTATCACAAAACCATCCTCTATAAGCTCAAGGAGATGATCTCTGTAGAAATCCATCTTCGTGCCAAGCACACGCATCAGCTATATCCATGTCCTCGTAGTGTCTAACTCAATCAATTCATGTCTGATGAGCTGAGTGATCTCGGTTCGTGTGAGAGACAAGGATGGTGTGTCTAGTGAATACTGGAAAGGGATTAGTCTATCTAATTCAAAATGATGCAGCTTGAACCATGCTGTCATCTATGCATGCCAACAAGAGGTGTCTCCCTGTGAGGCAAGCTGTCGAGAAGACTCCAAAGCTAGATGGGCATATCTATCTCCAAGAGATCCCAGATATTGTGCATGAAAGAAATAGATCTGGAGAGTGCCTCGATGACCAATGGTGGAGTAATGAGCTCTACTTGGATAATCCCATGTGGTACAGAGGGCTTGGCCCTAATCATCCAAAAAATCATAGAGACCAGAGGCCTCTCCATGCACTTCCATCCATCAATAATGCCAGTCCGCTATGGCGGTCCACTTATGGCCCCCAAATCAGCACCCCATAAAGCATAGCTGATGTGACCAAAGTGTCAAAAAGCCATAGTTTCATTCAAGGTTCCTGAAACTGAACCTGCAAACACATCCTCTCCATCTTCCCTAAAGTCGCATATGCTCTCGTCAGCCTAGTCTATGCTGATCTCCTCAAAGAAAACACCGGAACGTTAAAGACCACACCAAGGTAAGTGTATGCATCTGTATACTCCATTGTCTTCTGATCATTGTTAGGAAATAGGACGTAGCTAAATAGATATTTGAGTAGCTTACTTAATGGAGAGAGACAAATTTTCACACACGAGAGATTATAGCTAGAGTAGAGAGAGAGAGAGAGAGAGAGAGAGAGAGAGAGAGAGAGAGAGAGAGCACATGATATACGTGGTTCACCCAATGTGGGCTACATCCACGTGAAAGCAACCACTCAATGGCTTTAGAACTTCAAACAAGAAGTAGGTTATGAAGGGATTGTACCCTTAATAGAGCTCCCGCCTTGTTTCACTCTCACCACCTCACACCCACCTTGTTGCGTCAACTTCACAGTCCAAAATGTGTGTAGAGATGGCCTCCTTTTATAGGCCAAAAGGACTGCGCTCTCTCATGAGAGGCACCGTGTGTAGCCACCCTTGTGTAGACAGACTCCCCAATCTACCCATGTGTGGCCGCCCTTGAGAAGACAAGTCTGCCTTTGAAATCAGCCATCGGCCATAGACTTCCGACCACCATCCAGCCGGCCAATTCTTCACACATGATGGCTTCTCCTCATAGTGGGGGCCTTACAAATGTGCATTTTTAATACTAAAAATTACAAGGGTTAAATCAGGCTCCATACTTAACAACCATATGCAAAGGTAGGTGTAGATCACCTGACCCACTATGGTGTGGTGTTGAACACCATAACCTTGGTCTTGCCAAGGTTCACCGATAAGCCGCTATCACTAGCAAATTTGTGCAATGTATCCGAATGTCGTTGCATTCCCTCCGGTGAATCTGAGATCAGCACAATATCATCTACATATAGTAGCAATGAGATTCAAGTCCCTGCTAACTGTGCTCCTATGATGCCTCTCCTCTCAATATATTCAAAAACCTCATCCACATAAATACCAAATAAAGTAGGGGAGAGTGGACAACCCTGTTCACCCTAATAGTGGAGTGAAAAAGCGTAGATACCCCCTCGAGAGTGCGGACTTGACCCACAATTATCATGTACAGGGCCATGATCCCCCAAATCTGCTATGTGGGTACACCCATTTCCTATAACATGCACATCAGTCGAGCTCTAGGGACTATGTCAAATGCTTTGCAACAAAAGTCCACAAAAATATAGTAAATCCTACTACCATGTGATCTGCCCTCCTCAATAATAGCTTTGAGTGTCAAAATGTGATCAAGGGTGGAAAAACCTCTCTTGAAACCTGCATGTCTTGATGCTTGTATGCCTACTATCTCTACCCATCTACTCAATTTCTGCTCAAGAATAGAATCATATAACCTGGCCAGTGTGTGCCCAATCATAATGGTGTGCTTCTATGAGGAAAACAAGTGAACCCACTCAATGCTAGAAATATCTTAGACCATCCAAAATGGCCATTCTGTGTGCAGTCCCCATGTGTATAAAATATCCCCCATAACCCATGCTCTCCTCATCCTGCAAACTCTTGGCCAAACCCATATCACTGACATCATATTCTCTCAACATCTCCTCTGAGGTATCATAGAAGATTGTCTCAGAGTGGCATGTCCTGGCATCGAAGTCCCCCAGAAGGATAACACCCCCATATCTAGAGAAATCCCATAGATCCTCATCCAAAATCATATAAGCTGACTGCCCCTTGGGGGATGCATAGTGAGATGTGCTTGGTGAAAATTAGCATATTACAATGTAAAGTGGTCTCCCAGTTTTTGCTCTCACCTTGACCCACATATACCTGGCATGCTCATCTCTACGGACAATACGAATGAAAGATTGCAACTCCTCCCTGAATAAAACTGCCACACCTCTTGACCCACATCCTCTATACTCTAATCTACAAGTAGTCTCCACTTGATACCCCAACACTCTAGGCAATGTGCCATCGGGAGTCTGGTGTGTCTCTAAGTAGAAAATAGTGTCTCTTCCTATTAAGCTATCCTCAAAGGCGCCCATATCAAGCTTCAATGACCCATTACAATTCCTTACTGCTAGTTTTAGGCTTGTCCCATAGGTCTCGCACCATCATACGGTGCTTTGTTTTTCCAAAATCACTACTCTCCCTCCTCTGTAAAAAGCAATGTTTCCTTTCTCTCTAGCTGCCTTGATCTCCGGCATCTTCTCTTGCATGTGCGCTATCTATGCTAGGGTGAGATCATCCCCCAAGAAAATCCCAATCTTCTTGAGGGCACGTCTTTTCTTCAAAAACTCCTTCCTAGCCTCCCAAGTAGGGAAGCGCATAATGAGTGCTCTTTCTTTGGAACTACCTGTCCCATCCTTCCCTTCCTTCTGTTTCTTGCCCACTCTCCAAGCCCATGTGTGGGTAGGCTTGAGGATGTTCATTTGTTTCAAAAGTTCCTTAACTTCTTCTTCCACATTGTTAGTGTCTTTGAGACCAGTGACACATACATGCAGAGCTCTCGTCTTCCTCTTTTGCTCCTCCTCCAAGGTCAAGTTCATGATGGTAGATGGGGGTGTTGTAGTAGATAGTCCTCCTTTTCCTTTCTTTGCTGTCTCAATCCACTTCTCCGCTTTGTCCACCTTCTTCTGCGTTTGGAAGAGCCTATCTGCCCATGAGGAAGCTTCCCTTGTTTTTTGTTGCTCATCCTCCTTAGAGTTTTTACCTGCTCTTTGATATTTTTCAACTCCTCGATCACTTTGGGCTTGTCATTTTTTAGATTTTTGTGTTTTACTTTTGCACTCTACCAACTCTCTCTTGAGTTCTTCAATCAAAGCATCCTTTTCATTCATACGCTTCTCCATCTCTAATTTCCAAACTGTAAAGGTAGTGGTTGTCGCATCTAAATCCTTTTTCCATAGAACTTGTGGTACCTCTATTTCTACCCTCATCATTTTTTGCATTTATGCCCTCATCATTCATACGCTTCTCCATCTCTAATTTCCAAACCGTAAAGGTAGTGGTTGTTGTATCTAAATCCTTTTTCCAGAGGGCAATCGATGGCTTGTAAACCTCCTAACACATGCCGTGGGGACAAAACTCTCTGTACCTAGTAAAGGGTGCTTAGATGGATCCATCTATGAATGAAGAGAGTGATGACTATCGAACTCCAGCCAGGCGATAGCCACTTTCCGACGGAAGATGCAGGATAGTGTGCTGCCATCGAGCTCTACGAGAGCAAGCAAGCTCAACAAGATCAAGGATGAAACCATGTATAAGAAGGTTCAAATAATGATTTGGGTTGAACTCAAACTCATGAGGGCAGACATGGAAAAAGAACTTGTCAAAGCCGGAGGAGTGCAAAGTGCAGTGGTACAACGAATTGACAGCATCATCATTTTTGCATTTATGTTGTCAATTCGTTGTACCACTGGACTTTGCACTCCTCCTTGGCTTTCATAAGTTCTTTTTCCATGTCTACCCTCATGAGTTTGAGTTCAACCCAAATCATCATCTGAACCTTCTTATACATGGTTTCATCCTTGATCTTGTTGAGCTTGCCTACTGTCATAGAGCTCGATGACAACACACTATCTTGCATCTTCCATCGAAAAGTGACTATCGCCTTGGCTGGAGTCCGTCGTCACTCTCTTCATTCATAGATGGGTCCATCTAAGCACCCTCTACTAGGTATAGAGAGTTTTGTTCCCACGGCATGTGTCGGGAGGTTTACAAGCCATCGATTGCCTTGCGCGTACCGTAGAGCATAGTAGGGGGGGGAGGGGGGGGGGGGGGGGGGGGGGAGAGAGAGAGAGAGAGAGAGAGAGAGAGAGAGAGAGAGAGAGAAAGGGGGAAAAAGGAAAGGGGAAAAGGGAAAAAGGCCTCCACTCTTTTGTCTCATGATGTGCGGGGACGCAATTGCCATGCTTTATACAATCGTGCACGTCATAGAACAAACTAGAGAGAAGGGGCTTTGTCCCTCCTCTCTTCTCTGCAGTCTTCCTTTCTTCTTGCCTTGGCCCTCCACTTCCCTGTTGCTCCTCCCTCTGTCCTTCCTCACGCCCTTCGGCTTCCATGTCACAAAGAGAGAGAGAGAGAGAGAGAGAGAGAGAGATATTTGACCTGAAGATACTCTAAGGCCCGGATTAGAGGTTTGCTCAGTTCTGCACATTGGCCTTTATACATGTGCGTTGCCTCGCAAGAGAGAGAGAGAGAGAGAGAGAGAGAGAGAGAAGGATAAGAGCGACGTGTCGATAGGTTAGGGTTTTGCCATGGCACGCTATCAGGCGAGTTAGGGTTTTTGCCATGGTTGCGTGCTTCACATACACACAGTTTACCACACACACTGTGTGTGGGCTTCTTCGACATTGGCATCCCATCTCCGGCTCTGGACTCATTGAGTCCAACTTCTCCAGCTCTGACATCGACACACATAGACTGTGTGTGCACATCGGCTTTCGACATCGACTCCATCTTGGGTACTCTCGGTTTTGGCATTGACTCTCATCGACATCGACATTCTTCTTGACACCTCACATTTATGCGGTGGGTTTTTGACATTTGTCCTCGATATCGATGACATCGGTATTCCTGCGGATGATCAATTTCCCACATGACGATTACATTCATGACATGCACGGGTGAGGTACCTCTATCATAGAGGCGTGAAACCCGAAATTGACATCGAGCGGAGCAATTATGCTTTACGGCTGAGTTCTGGCTTTGATCAATTTGGCGGCTACTCGACTAGCACATTTTCGTCCAGTGGCAAAAATCGACGTCGCATTCCTAGTCTACATCGACACACAGGTTTACAGGGGGGCTTTTGAGCCCACATACACTCAGTCTTTCCAAGTTTTTAGACACACACAAGGACAACGCCTTCACAGGCACTCTTGGCAATCATTTTGGCACCGATTTCTCTGTGGATGGTCATGCGTTGACAGATGCATACTTTCTTGAGCACACATAGTGCCATTGAGCTCTTCTAAGAGTAAATATCCCCACAAGGATTTGTTTTACTACATGTAGCAATTCTTCACACCTGTTGTGCGGGATTTCTCATGTACGTTGAATTGCAGTTACTGCCTATTGTACTTCGTGTGAAGCCATTTTTGGGGGATTTTGACAATTATCCCGGTCGTTCTAAGGCTTAGATCAGAAGAGCACTTTCTGAGACTGTGGCTAGTCTTGAGTTTGCTTAGCCTTTGGAGGGTCGTTTGCATGAAGTTTTCTTGAGCTGGGGTGTTCGTGAACGTTGAGACACTTTTGATGATACAGGTTGGTGGAGTACCCCTCTTTTGGTATCCTTGCCATACGCTATGTATCTGGTTGGACACTTTTGCTTTTGACGCCGAGTTGGCAATCACATGACAGTTTATTATGTTACTATTATGCCGAGTGGTTTGTTTTGTCAGTTTATGCGTTGATTTTGTCTTATCGGGTTTGAGATTTTTCTCCTCGTAGAAAGGAGACTCTGCCGGATTTTTCCCGTGAGTCGACCATATGCGTTCTTGGTACATTTGGGTGCTTATAGCCAATGATTTTGTCGTATTTCATCTTGAGTTTCTACTCCCATTCTAGGGGAAACTCTGTCAAAATTCTCCCATCACTTTTTGCCATAAATCCTTGGTCATTTTCTCTTGAGTTATGGTTTCCAGTAGTGCTTTGAAAAGGGAAGACTACTACATAAAGAAGTTTGATGGCACAAATTTTATGATTTGGAAGCAATGTATGCTTGATGTCTTGGTCAACAAGGGCATGGAAGCGCCATTGAAAGAGCGTAGAGAGAATGCTTACATTGATGATCGGTGGGAAGAGTTGGTGGATGCCCGTGCTATATCCACGATTAGATTACATCTTGACGAGACTATATTCTTCATGATTATGGACAACACTATAAAACATGAGCTTTATGACTCTCTATGCACAGATTGGGATGGAAAAAGTGCTTCCAACAAAGTTTTCTTGATAAAGAAACTTATGCGTTTGAATATGAAAGAAGGTAGCACTGTTAGTGCACACTTGAATGAGTTCAATAACATATTTTCTCAAAAGGATTGAATTTTGATGATGAAATGAAGACCATTTTCTTGTTATGCTCTTTGCCTTCTTCTTGGGACACGTTCAATATTGCAATTAGTAACTTCACACCAAGTGGTAAACTGAAATTTGACAATGTTACTTGTACATTGCTCACTGAAGAGATTAGATGTCAATCTCTCAATAGTGGTGGGCATGGAGATGCATACATGGCAAGTGGCTATAATCGCCATAGGCAAAGAGGTGGACGTAGTCACAGCCGCGGTCGTTCACACAGGATTGTAAGGATCACCACAATCGTAGCAAGAGTCGAGGCTATGATTTGAGAAATATAGAATGTTATCATTGCAGTAAGAAAGGCCATTTAAGAAAAAAAATCCATCTTTTACAGCATGAAAAGGGCAAAGCTATTATGAAGTCTAACGCTCCAAAGAGCTGTGTAAAGATAGAGGAGATCAATGTCATTGAATCACCTCCAGAGGTTGTTCCTGATGTGCAGCAGCCATCATATGTGCTTGTTCTCGCTTCCAATTTGAGTCCAGATGCATTATTGGCTCTTGATGAGTGTTATGCGCAAAACTAGATCATTGATTTAGGTGCCAGTTTCCATGTTACTCCCCACAGGGAATAGCTCCACATATACTGTTATGCATGGTTCAATCAAGCTTGAAGATTCTTATCAGCTTGATATATGCGGTATGGGAGATGTCAAGTTATCCATGACGAATGACACTAAAGTTATGCTTCGTGGAGTCAGACATGTTCCTAAACTGACTAAGAGTTTGGTGTCAGTTGGTCAGCTTGATGCTCTAGGCTATACTACTGTTTTTGGCAATGGTTCTTGGATGGTGAGTAAGGAAAATTTGGTTGTCATAAAAGTTCCAATCTGGTTCATTGTACTCTTTATATGTCTCTTCAGTCAAAGAGAGTTCTATCTATGTATCCCAGCAGCCTTCTGTTGAGTTGTGGCATAGCCGACTAGGCCATATGAGCCAAAAAGAAATCAAAATCTTTGAATGTTTGTGCTACTTACCTGTGTTAAACTATTCCAATTTCAATTTATGTGAGCATTATATCTATGGCATGGCAAACTTCATCACCATTACATCGAGAGTTGGGAAATCCTCTAGATCTGGTTCATAGCGATTTATGTGGGCCTACGCCACACAAATCTCTAGGGGGAGCATAGTATTTCTTGACAAGAAGCCAACTTATGGTAGATTATATGTGTTTGGGTGTGAAACATTCTCACACATTCTCAAAGAACTTTGGAAGAAGCTAGATCCCAAGTCACACAAGTGTATCTTCATTGGTTATGGTGTAAATGGAGAAATGGGATATTGTCTCTAGCACCTGGAATCTAGAAAGATTATTCGCAGCTCACAAGTGATATTCAATGAGTCTAAAATGCATAGACAGCCTGTTAAAGAGGCCGAATATCAGAAAGTCAGATTTGAGGATGTAGCCTCCACAAATTTGGGAAAACCAACTAAGTCTACTGGTGATGTTCTTACCAATAGTAGAGCTCCAAAGAGAGCGGACTCTAGCAGTGAGGAGACCTATGTGTGTATCTTGTGCCCCTCAGCGGTTTGAGCCAGGATTGAACTGTGTGTTAGTCACTAACTGCGATGAGCCCGCTTATTACAAAGAAGCTATTCAGATGGAAGATAGTGTGAAGTGGAAGCAAGCTATGTAATTTGAGTATAACACGATTTTAGCCAATGAAACTTGGGAATTGACAGAGTTACTAGAGGGTAAACAGACATTGCCTTGCAAATGGGTGTACAAGAAGAAGTACACGGTAGAAGATCCCAAGCCAAAAATAAGGCTAGATTGGTTGCTAAAGGCTTCAAGCAGAAGAAAGGCATCGATTTCGATGAGATTTTTTCTCCAATAGTCAAGATGACTACACTACGTCTTGTGCTTGGTTAAGTAGCCATTGAGGACTTGGAATTGGTCCAAATGGATGTGAAGATGGCGTTTCTTCACAGAAATCTTGAAGAAGATGTCTACATGAAGCATCCAAAAGGTTTTGAGATAAAGCCTAAGAAGCCAACAAGGGCAAAACTAGTGTGTAGACTCAAGAAAGATTTGTATGGACTAAAGCAAGGTTCACGGCAATGGTGCATCAAGTTTAATAATTACATTCAATCCCAAGGTTATGTACGGAGGCAAGAGGATCACTGCTTGTACACAAGGAGGTTGAACGATGGTTCCTGGAAATGTCAAAAAGCTTTGTATGGGTTGAAGCAGTCTCATCATGCTTGGTATGAGAAATCTAACACTCATCTGGTTAAACAAGGCTTTCGTAACAACCCAATAGAAATCACTTTGTATGTAAAGTGTGAGGGTGATGTATTTCTCATCGTCGTTCTATATGTACATGATTTGTTGATTACTAGTCCAAATGAGACACGCATTGCTAAATTCAAGGCAAATTTAAATGGTACTTTCAAGATGAAATACTTGGGGTTGTTGCATCTTACTTAGGCATACAGTTAAAGCAGTGTGATGGTAGTATTTCCTTGTGTCAAACAAGCTACATAGAGACATTACTATGTAAGTTTGGACTTGAGGACTGCAAACCTATTGCTACTCCCATGGAAACAAGTTTGAAATTGAGTCTTCATGATGGTGGTGATCCTATCAATGTCACTCACTCTGTATCAGTGGATGTCTTATTTATGTATGCAATACGAGGCCAGATATTCAATTTTCATTCTTACAGGTTAGCAAATTTATGCATAGCCCAGGGTCTAAGCATTGGCAGGCTGTTAAGAGGATCTTTTGCTACTTGAGTGGCACTTTATATCTTGGGTTGTTTTATCCCAAGGGGGGATCATTGCCGCCAAATTTACATGCTTTTTTGGACTCAAATTGGGATGGTTGTTATGACACACGAGTGTTAGTGGTTTTTGTTTCATGCTCAATAGTTCATGCATATTATGGTTGAGCAAGAAGCAACCTAATGTGGCCACTTCCAATTGTGAGGCTAAGTACATGGCAGTCTTCAGAGCTATGGTTGAGCGTTGTCGGGGGATATGTGTTCGAAACTTGAGCCGGGTCAGCACCGGGCTGCTGTGGCTGTGGAAAGATTGAGAGCAAAAATTTACCGCACCGCACAATACAACAGCTTTTAATCACTTGGTAATGCTATCGACGCACAAAACTTGCTCGAAAACCAGTAACACCGACAAAATTGATGCACAATTATGAAGAAGTGTCGTTAATGACACCGTTAATTGATACTAATATACTCCGGGCCGTTAACGGCTCCGCGACTCATAAAAAAACAAAAAAAATTTAATTTAAGTTGCCTGCCCCGCCGACGAACAAAATCCTAATGTGCCGGTTCCATTTGATTGACTTGTCTTCGAACACTTTCTTGGCTTTTCTTTAGCACTAGACTTTCCAATTTTCCTTCACGGTCGGCTTACCCCGGGCTCTCAAAACTTGTCCTGCTTGCTATGCCGAAGCTTGGCTTTCTTTCTCAAAGACTGCTTACGAGCCTTGTTTGCCCTCTCCTTGCTTGAGCCGGGGATCGAGAGAGAGGGAGAGAGACCTCGCCTTGAATTGGTGAGTGAGAGAGAGGGAGAACTCCTTCTCGCCAAGATTTTCCTCGCCCTTCAATACGAGAGAGAGAACTAGCCCTTGCTTGTGTGCCGAGGACGAGCCGAAAGCACCTCTTTGATTTTGTGCAAGCGAGAGAGAGAGAGAGAGAGAGAGAGAGAGAGAGAGAGCACGCCTTGATTAGCTCCTCACCTTGCCTAGCTTGCTGGAGATCGATAGAGAGGGAGTCTTCCTTGCCTCTTTTGCTTCCTTGCTCGCCTTGCTTATGTTCTTCCCTTATTGCCCTCGTCGTTCTCTACCTTAATGCCCTTCAACCTCTCTCGCAGGTGAATAATACCTTTTTCTTTCATGCAAAAAACACCCTATTAATAGCTTCCTCCCTCCCTTAGCAATGACGGTGCCGTCGTTGCTAGGGAGGCGTAAAAACTCCTCCTGCTGACATGGCAAGGCGGACATTCGACCTGCACAAAATGTCGTGGGACTTGGACTAAAAATGATCGCCATGGCAAGGAGGTGCTTTTCTCGTCACTGCAACGCTTCCGTTTTCCGCTCGTACAGGTCGGCGCGAGCCATTCTTCACCTGCGCAATTCACTGCACGCTGCCGCCACGCCTTGGCTCTTTGTCCTCCACACTTGAGCCCTATTTTACAAGTGGGTGGCCAACTTAATTTGCTTTTGGGCGGGCCATGCCCCTTTGAGTTGGGCGGCTTTTTTATTTAAAGTCATGGGTGGCCCTTAAAAGGGTACCCCATTTGGTATACATGCTAGCCAAGGCAATGCCAAACACGACATCTCCGGGCAATTCTCAAAGGGTGCCTTATTTAACATGCATATCGACTAAATCAAGACAAGCTTCCGTAAAGGCACCACATTTGGCCAAAGGCATTGCCTAACATACACACCGACTAAAGCATCCCCAAGCACAACATCTTTCTTCAGCGGCCCCCGTCGAGCAATCTCATCATGAAATCTGCTGCCCATATCAAGAGACGACCTTAAAAAGATTCCGCTTAAGCATTTATTGTGCTCTCTGAAGAGCATCACATCCAGCTTACATCTCAACCAAAGCACTGCTATCTTGAGCACTTATTCTACTGCATTTGAAACCCTGGTTGCCACTCAAGAACTCCCAGATGGCACTCCGACTGCGCCGACTAGACTGGCACGGAACCGGCCCCCGGAGAATCTTTAACGGCCCATAACCTGGCAACCGTAACTCCGATCTTTGATCTGAAAAGACCGACATGCTCCGCAAATTGAGCACTTCAGGCCCGTGCATTCATTCCATTTCTGTCACCTAAACTGCAGTTGCCCAATCCGGTACGGATCTGCAATCGACTCAAATTCTTCACCGTAGCTCTAATCGACGAGCCGTAAAGACAGGACGGTAGAGCACTTCAAGCACTACAGCTCTAGGTCACAATATCCCATCCGTGCTCACTTCAAGAATAACACTTTTTAGCATCATTAAGGCATGTTTTGGCTCTTTCAGCCGCATTTGTCATACATTCAGCATTGAACTTGGTCTGTTACCAAGCCCTAATCACTGTTCATTAATCCTGTAAGCTTCAAACAAACTTGATGTGCATTTTCCTGGCATCTTTCTTAGCATGGGAGCGGAGATGCACGACATCCGCCCCCTCTGAACCTGCAGAGCCTCTGGTCTGTGCCAACCGCACTTATAAAGCATCATCAAGAGCATCATCAGACTCATCGTCTGATGCATACATAACATTGTCTTCAGGAGGTTGATCTATGTTGAAGTCTCCAATATTAATCTCACCATCTCGTTGCTTAAACAACTTAACTCTTTTCCCTGCAATCGGCACCTTGAGCTTAGTGCCATCAAGCTCGCATAACTTGTAGGTCACATTATCATAAACATGAAGTACTACATATGGTCCGAACCATCGTTTAACCATCTTCCGCATAGCAGTGTACTGGTTCTCCAGGCTGTTGTCATATACAAGGACCCAATCTCCATCTTTAATAGCACAAGGTCGTAGTCTGTGCTTACCATCAAACGCTGCTTTGTTCTTCAACCTTGCTTCCTTAAGCATTACTTTAGCCTGTTCAATATCTTCCTGACGCCTCTCAAGCTGGCGAATGCGCAATGCAAGCAAATCTTCTGTAGACATACCTTTTTCCCATGGCATTACGGTCCAAGAGATAACCGCTTCCTCTGTAGGCATAATGGGTTTTTGCCCGTACATTAGTCAAATGGCATAAAACCTGTAACAGAACTATGTGTAGTTCGATCAACCCATAAAGCAAATGGTAAGAGTTTAGGCCAATCACCAATATGTCCCTGGCATGCCTTTGCTAAAGCTTTAACAATAGGCGGATGCCCTCTTTCACTTTTTCCATTACCCTTTGGATTGTATGCTGTAGTGAGAGCCAATTTAATGCCCAAGCGAGCAAAGAAATCCCAAGCTTCATCTGCATCAAGCTCTCCTCTATCAGCAGTAATTCTACCAACACATCCATACCTGGAAATAAAATCCTCAAGCAAGAACTTGCATACGGAACTGGTAGCTTTGGTATGCAAAGCTCTGCCTTCCACCTGATTAGTAAGATCCTCTCTGGCAAGAATAATATACCGCATTTTCCAGACACCTACTGGAATGGTAATCAGGTCCACCACCCACTTGTAGTGCATAGCCAGCGAATAGGTGGGATACAATCCATCTCGATGCCGTACATTAGAATACTGTTGGCATATTAGGCATGTCTCTACAAGCTGAGCCACATCTTTATACATACCTTTCCACCAGTAACGTTCCTTAATCTTGACAAAAGTTGCCCAGACCCCTCTGTGTCCAGCCCATAAACTTTCATGAAACTCTTTGATAACCTGCTATTGAGTCGCTTTATCACAAACAACCCGCTGCGGTACTCCTTTAGAGCGTTTTGGCTGCTTCCGTAAATGCCCATCCTTCAAAAAATAGCCGTAAGCTTTCTTCCTTATCTTTTGTACTCTTGATCCGTCCACTCTTCATGCTTAGTAAGCGTGCTAAGGTAGCGACCAATCAAAAGCCATTCTCCTTCATAGAACTCTTCATAAAATACCTCAAAAGTATGAGCAATATTTCCACAATTTGCATGCAGATAAGAAGATGAATAGAACTTCAAGCCAACATCATCACTTGTGGTCAGCATCTCTTCTTCATCTTCAAATCTAGCTCTTGATAACATATCTGCAACAGGATTATCTCTACCTGCAATATGACAAAATTCAGGATTAAGAGACTTAATATAGGCTATCCATCGTAGCATAGCAATATCCAGAGTAGAGCAATTTGCAATCATCCCTATCAGTGGCAAGCAATTTGTCTCTACCACGACTGAAGCTCCAATAAAGTATTCTTTATCAGACCTTAGAGCAGTAGCAACGCCCCAAAGTTCTCTCTTAACCTGTGGGTAGCCTCTTTGGCGAGCATTGAGCACTTTTGCTCCAAATCGAACCGCATACCTCTGACCTTCTTCATCATCTTGACCTATAGCCCATCTAATACCTGTCGGGCTAGTGTCAACCGTTAAAATTACTGGCCTTCCACATTTGTAGTCGACTTTCCTCAAGTTCGGAGCCTCAAGAAGCATCTTCTTTAATTTCCTAATAGCCTATGTATGAACTTCTTCCCAAACAAATCTTTTACCTTTTCTCAGCAGTTGACAAAGCACTTCTGCAACATGAGCAAAATGTGGCAGCCAAATAAGATAGAAAACACATGCACCCAGAAACCGACGAACTTCAGTAACTGAAGAGCACATTTCCTTCATCTTTTGAATAGCTTCAACTTTAGCCGGACTTGGCCTTCTACCTTCTGGACTGCACATGTGCCCTACAATTAGAACCTCTTTGGCACCAAAAGTTGATTTTTGCCCTGAAAGTGTTAAGTTAACTTCTTCAAGCCTGGATAAAATAGCATCACAGTCAGCAATATGTTGAGCAACAAACTGTTGGCACCCCCTCTGATCTTTTACCTCATCTTTTGAGCCTTCCTCACAACCCTTAATCGGTAGATCATCAATGAAAGGCATAGTAACATGTGGGATAAAGTCCCTTAATACCTTATTCATGCCGTTCATCTTTTGAGCTACAGAATTAGTAGCACCCTGTGGCAGAGTGCACATCCTTACCAATCTGAGAGGTGTACGCATCGTAGTAAGATCCCTGCTCTCCAAAGCTAACTAAAATTGATCATATCAAGAATAGAGATCACCCATAGAGTAAATTGACCTACCTGCAAAAGCCTCAGCAAATTCATCCACAATTGGACCAGTACCCACATTGCGGATTGTTACCTTGTTAAAAGGCTACATATCCTGTATGAACCTTAAAGTACCATTTTTCTTCGGAACAGTGAACCATCGGTTAGAGTATGGTGCACATGATGGTTCCAAGATTCCCATTTGTATCTTCTCATCAAGCAAATTGATGAGCTTTGGTAAGTGAGCTTTAGGAACTGGAATAGGACGTAAGCTCCATGGCATGTGAAGAACAGTGAATATAACCATAGGTGCTACAACAGTTGGATCCACACACCCAATCTCACTTGGCTCAAAGGCAAAAGCTTTACCATGTTTTTCGAGCATACCTTGAAAACACTTGATTTCCTCTTTGTTGAGAAAACCATCTTCTCCCATCTTCAGCTGCTGCTGCAATGTCTCTTTAGTGAATTTGTGCCCAATGTTCTTAGGATTTCTGAGCATAGGTTGTCTAGAAGCTTCTTTAATTACTTCATCACTTCCCTCTGGTAGAGGTGTAGCCACAGGTCTCACTTTCTTTGCAACTGTCTTGTACTTCGTCTCTACCTGTGCTTCAACTTCTTTATCCAAGTCATCCTTAATATACATAAGTGCCTCGTATATTTCTAGCTCTTCGTACATGTCCATTGAGTGCACTTTAACAACTTCAGTTCCACTTTCTAACCTGTTCTGCTTGATATCCTCAAGCTCTGACATAGTATCAACATAAGAGATCTCTTCGAAGATTCCTGAAATCACATCATCCGGTTCTAGCACATCACATCCCTGCAAGTCACTTTGAATGCTTGAAACATATTGTTTCTCCCACTTAGTTAAATCATTAAATTTCTTGTAAGATACTGAACCCTCAGATGTCAACCCTAGAAATCCTGAAGAGAAGGTTTCTCTCTGCGAGAACTTCTCCTCACTTGCACCACCATAGTCCCGCTTTATAGTGGCACCCCAAGAAAATCCTGAGCAAATCTTTGTTCTTTAAACTCCTTACGTATCTTTGGCATTGGACGATCACGTAAACTGTCTTTGTTTCTAGCATGATCAACACATACAGTTAGAAATTGAACCGCTTTCTTACCATCTCGGCTTCGAACCCTGGCATAGGCCGAGCCCTCATCCAGCACCTTAGTTTCCATCCGCACAACCGTAATGTAGGGTTGTCCCATAATCAATGGGTAGGAGGAATGCTCCTGTATAAAAAAGTTCTGCTCATCACAAACATCCCCAATAGTTACCTTAACATTTGCACATGCACCGTAAAGATCTCCAAGAAGCATGTTGGCAGCTCGAATCCGCCACCCATGATCTACATCAATAGGCCAATTCCCCTTTTGGTGCAAATTCTTTGCCATGAGATTGATTTCCGAACCATGGTCTATGAGGGCTAAGACCGGCTCCTCAATGTCGCCAAGCTTTACCACTGTTTCTATCGTTGCTCTGGCCCAATGAGTCCTTGAAAAGTGACTCTTGGGTATAACTTCTTCATCTTCACCATCATTAAAATGCATGTTTCTTACCTCAGGTATAATCGGGCTTGGAACCACCACAGGCTTTGGCTCTTCTTCTTTAGGATCTGCTAAATACTCTTCATAGTCTTCCAAAATTGCTTCAATGTGATGAACCACTTGGCTTTTAACTGGATCTGACTCTTGATCACTCTGTACTTGCCGCTTCCTTTTTATAATGTCGATGATCTCTTCGTGGAACTCGCGCTTAGCAATTCCAAGAATATCCCCCACGGTGAGCTCCACTTTACTATTTAGGATACGTTCTTCAAAAACTTTCTTCAAATCTATAGCCAGTTCAATATCAAACTTGAGTTTATACGAGGGCCCTTTAGGCTTACCTTGCTTCTTGTCCTTCGGAGCCTCTTCCATAACCACCTCAGGAGAAGGTTTAGGAGTTGGCACTTCTTCTTTCTTATTGTTGGATCTCGTCGGACTTTTGACGCCCCAGCCACCTCTTCATCTCTTTTCCGCTTCTCTTCCACCATAGCTTCATTGGCTTGAGCTTTAGCAATATAAGCATATACCGAAAGAGAATCCACAGAATCGGTCCACCCAGTGGTTTCTCGAATTGAATTCCCTACCCGTCGTAATTTCCCGTATGTTACCTTACCTGCTTTTGCTATCTTTAGAGCATATGGCCACAACTGGCCCTTTGCACCTGTACCATCATCATCTTCCTTACCACAAACTTGCAGCCCATATGTAGCTGCTTCCACAAGGGCAACATTATGTTGTATTTCCTCATCTATCTTCTTCATTCCGCCTCTGCCAAAGTTCAAGCGGAGCATTTCCCCTGTCGCCCTGAGATGAATCTTCTTGTCTTTCCAGAAAACCACATTCTTCTTATAAGCTTCATCAAACTCATTACACTCTCTCACAAACTTGTGGTCTTCACTATCGCACCACATGCATCGATCCAAATTCTTACGTGGTGGTTGCTACTGCTGCTTAGGTTCAAAAGTAGACGCCTTTGCAGCTAACCCTTCAAATTTAACAGTTTTAAAATTCAAATTTAGTTCTTGAATACCTTTAACGAGATCGTCAAGAACAGGCCCCTCCACTTTGGGTAATGTAGAGGGCGGCTTCTCTTTAATCTCTTCTTCATCATCATCCAGTACCTCGATTACGATTTGCTTATCAACTCGCTTCTGTCGTTTTACGATCATGTTCACCGCTTCAGATACTATTTTCCAATCTGATGTCAATCCCAATTCTCCTGCCGGATCCTCTAATAATTGCACCAAATTCTTTTGTAGTCGCGGATCAGCAGCTTGAATAAACAATTCCACCTTTTGATCCCTCAAGGAACGTTGTTCTGCTGACGATAACTGATCAAACTTCTTTTCAAACTCGCGCAACACTTCTTGTGCAGATAAATTTTTACCCTTCTTCTGCACCCACTTAGTAAAACTCTCTCTAGTAACCCGTTGAGAATCCTCCAAAAAATATTCCTCTTGCAGCGCCTTCTTAAAATCATGCCAGTTCAGCCCTTGAGCCGCTTGAATTTCTTTAATCCGGGCCCTAAGTTCCGGCACTGCAATCAGATGAAATCCTTCCACTGAATCCTGGTCTTCAATACCATTATCTTCCATAGACTGCTCATACAAATTGCAAAATTTTGAAATACCTCGGCCCTCAACCGTTGCAGCTTTTCCATAACATTTTGACGAGCTTTACAAATCCGCTCTTGCAAATTATGTTGCTGCTGGGCAGCCTGTTGTGTTGTTGCATGTATGCTGCAAACTGCTGCATCATCTGTTGCATGGCTGCCTCTTGTGGTGTAGACATATGCTTCAACAATTTTTCCACCCCGGCTCGATTTCGCGTCAGGTTCACCAGGTGTCAGGGGATATGTGTTCGAAACTTGAGCCAGGTCAGCACCGGGCTGCTGGCTGTGGAAAGATTGAGAGCAAAAATTTGCCACACCGCACAATACAGCAGCTTTTAATCACTTGGTAATGCTATCGAAGCACAAAACTTGCTCGAAAACCGGTAACATCGACAAAATTGATGCACAATTATGAAGAAGTGTCGTTAATGACACCGTTAATTGATACTAATATACTCCGGGCCATTAACGGCTCCGTGACTCATTAAAAAAACAAAAAAAACAATTAATTTAAGGTGCCTGCCCCGTCGACGAACAAAATCCTAATGTGCCGGCTCCATTTGATTGACTTGTCTTCGAACACTATCTTGGCTTTTCTTTAGCACTAGACTTTCCAATTTTCCTTCACGGTCAGCTTACCCCGGGCTCTCAAAACTTGTCCTGCTTGCTATGCCGAAGCTTGGCTTTCTTTCTCAAAGACTGCTTACGAGCCTTGTTTGCCCTCTCCTTGCTTGAGCCGGGGATCGAGAGAGCTCGCCTTGAATTGGTGAGTGAGAGAGAGGGAGAACTCCTTCTCGCCAAGATTTTCCTCGCCCTTCAATACGAGAGAGAGAACTAGCCCTTGCTTGTGTGCCGAGGACGAGCCGAAAGCACCTCTTTGATTTTGTGCAAGCTAGAGAGAGAGAGAGAGAGAGAGAGAGAGAGAGAGAGAGAGAGAGAGCCTTGATTACCTCCTCGCCTCGCCTAGCTTGCCGGAGATCGATAGAGAGGGAGCCTTCCTTGCTCGCCTTGCTTACGTTCTTCCCTTATTTCCCTTGTCGTTCTCTACCTTAATGCCCTTCAACCTCTCTCGCAGGTGAATAATACCTTTTTCTTTCATGCAAAAAACACCCTATTAATAGCTTCCTCCCTCCCTTAGCAACGATGGCGCCGTCGTTGCTAGGGAGGCGTAAAAACCTCCTCCTGCTGACGTGGCAAGGCGAACATTCGACCTGCACAAAATGTCGTGGGACTTGGACCAAAAATGATCACCATGGCAAGGAGGTGCTTTCTCGTCACTGCAACGCTTCCATTTTCCGCTCGTACAGGCCGACGCGAGCCATTCTTCACCTGCGCAGTTCACTGCACGCTGCCGCCACGCCTTGGCTCTTTGTTTTTTATTTTCCTCCACACTTGAGCCCTATTTTACAAGTGGGCAGCCAACTTAATTTGCGTTTGGGCGGGCCATGCCCTTTTGAGTTGGGCTGCTTTTTTATTTAAAGTAATGGGCGGCCCTTAAAAGGGTACCCCATTTGGTATACATGCTAGCCAAGGCAATGCCAAACACGACATCTCCGGTCAATTCTTAAAGGCAATGCCAAACACGACATCTCCGGTCAATTCTCCGGCCAAGGCAATGCCAAACATGACATCTCCTCTGCAAATTGAGCACTTCAGGCCCGTGCATTCATTCCATTTCTGTCACCTAAACTGCAGTTGCCCAATCCGGTACGGATCTGCAATCGACTCAAACTGCAATATGCCATAACTTCTTCACCGTAGCTCCAATCGACGAGCCGTAAAGACAGGCCGGTAGAGCACTTCAAGCACTACAGTTCTAGGTCACAATATCCCATCCATGCCCACTTCAAGAATAACACTTTTTAGCATCATTAAGGCATGTTTTGGCTCTTTTAGCCGCATTTGTCATACATTCAGCATTGAACTTGGCATGTTTACTAGGCCCTAATCATTGTTCATTAATCCTGTAAGCTTCAAACAAACTTGATGTGCATTTTTCTAGCATCTTTCTTAGCATGGGAGCGGAGCTGCACGACAGCGTGTATGGCTCAGACACCTCGTGGATGATTTGTGTGTTGGACATGACATTGCCAATATCATCTACACTCATAATTAGAGCACAATGGTAGTTGTGAGGAACCCAGTTTTTCATGCTCGCACAAAGCACATTGAGGTGCATTATCCCTATGTCAAAGAGATACTCTCAATCGGTGAGATCAACTTGGATTATGTGCCGACATAGGACAACCTTTCATATCTATTCACAAAGGCATTGCCTCATGAGAAGTTCAAAGCTTTCCACAAAGCTTTGGGATTACTTCCCTTTGTGGATTGATCATGTCCTTAGGGCATGGCACTTCCCTATACACTAGGTGCCAGCTTTTGCTCACCGCATCACTCCAAAGGGGGATTTGTTAGCATACATATGTGGTAGTGATGTGTGTGAACACACTTAGGACCGCCATGGCATTGTTCCCTCACTAGGAGTTTTTCCCCCTGTGCATTGTATATACACCCATCGTTATGTGGCTAACTCATCTTTCCGTTGTGCACTATCAATACATTTTGTGTTGTGTGCCTTGAGCTTCTTCATCATTTGCAACCTATGTGTGTTTCCTTGCAACCCTATTTCCAATAGGGTTCACGCGATGCATGAGCATGTAGCCTTCATGAGAGAAGAACATACACACGCATGTCTCATGAAAACAAGAAAGCATTTTTATGCTTACAAACTAACAGATCACAAGAGTGTGAAGAAATCTCATGTGCATACGCAAAAGTCTGAACATTAGAGTTCTTGATTTCACAACATACTTGCTTACATGCACATGCATGCAAGAGGGAGAGTACAATATTTAATACATAGAGGTTGTTTTGCCTCAAGAAAGTGCAACACACACTACATGAAAGCTCCAAAGGATGTCAGACATGTAGACCTATGAAATAAGCTCTTATCGTAAGCAAAAACAAGGAAAAACACACCTGGTAGATCTTGAGACATATGCGGATTACTTTCCTCTATGCACCTTAGAATGCATTTTTTAGGACACGAACAGATTTGAAAGGCGGAGGGGGGGGGGGGGTAAATTGCAAGCTGCTTGTTGGGAAAGCTCTTAGAATCACGAGTATGCCTCCATGACAAGTTCTATGAAAAATAGCCTAAAAATTGTAATTTGCATACGTGAATCCATACTTGGTTTGTAACCATGCTCTGATACCAGTGAAAGGCTTAGGGTCCTACATGCTCATCTCCACCCCTTTTATAAGCACTTGGCCCTCATATAAGAAACCCCTTGACATGCATGAGTAGTTTAGGGCCTTGCCCTCCGTGGTCTTACCATAGGCCTCACAAAGATGCATATATTTGTGCAGCCCACTCTTAGAGGGTTACACTAATGGAAAGATATGATTATCTTGAGGAGAATAAGGTATGTATTTAGCAAATTCTTGAACCAATACATCTACAAGATGAGAAAACCTTCAACATTCTTAATATACCTCCAACAAGAAAACATAATGAGTCTGAATGGTCATTGAGGAGATCACAGAGGAGGAGTAGGAGGAGGATGTTAAAGAAGGGGAGGAGGTGGATGCTGATAGGGAGGATCTCGAAACAAGACAGCTTAGGGAGATTGAAGCTAAACTCCCATCGTTGTTGAGAAGTGTCAGTCCCAACGGTTTCACGGTGGCAGCCTATTTAGATGATGACCTTGTAAAAGGAAAGATTATGTGGTCCTGAATGCTGAGAGGGTTGACATTCATAAAGACTAGCAGAAAGATATCAATGAATCTATTGTCTTGACATCTTTGAAGTTTGCCTTCCCACCCAATTGATTGCATTGAGGAAGCTTATTGACAGTTAGTAACTAATCTTTGTAACTTTTTATAAATTATTGATATATGATTATAAAGTTAGATGTCCAATAGAAAGTGGAGGTGGTTGATCCAACCATCTCCCACTATTTGAGAAATGACATGCCAGTTATCGAGATAAAAATTTAACTAGCCAATCAAAATTTTGAGACTTGTAATCTTCTTTTGTGCCCCTATCATGAGAGGCATTTTTTTTTTGCAAGCCTAGTTAAATATGAGGGTTCAATCTTTGAGACTTTTCACAAAGTCCTTTGCTCTTTTCACAACTCACACTGGAGTCTTATAGCAATTGACATAACTGACAAGACATGTTTCACATTGAACTCCCTTGAGGGCCAACATGGAATGGCTAGGTTGTAAGTGTATTATGCTTCCCCTTTCTGTCTTTTTTCCTATAGTTAGTCCAATGCATATGCTTTGCATCTTTGTAAATGGAGTTGCCTCAATGCTGATAGAGGCAATTGAGCAATGTCATCCCATCACAAAGCTCATGGGATGCAGATCCTAAATGTGAAGGTTTGGTGTTGCTAAGTTATAAAGTAAATAATGATTTGTAAAGTGAAGTAATGCTCCCTCTTGTGTGTAGCCCCCCTTCAAGAGGAGTTGTGCTCCTGTGGATAGAGAGTGGTCACAAATGCAAAGCAAGTGGTTGACTACATTTATTGTAACCCAAAAACAAATATTAGGGTAATGTTGTGACCATATTTATATTTTTTCTACTTTAAATTCTCTTGTTAAGAGCTAACACACATTGTTGGGCAGATCAATAGGATTTGCTACACTCACAACCATGTTTGGTGGGTTAGGGCCAAGCCAATTAGATATGTGGTTAGTGTCCAAATTCCACTACCTACAGCAGCACCAAAGCCACCTACACAAACATCAAAGCCAACAAAGGAAACCCAAAGGTTCAAAGAAGCCAAAGAAAGAGGCAAAGCACCAAAGATGGTAGCAAGGCGAACCAATAGAAAAGAGAAAAGGGGGAGGAAAAGAAGAAGGAGAAGCCTAAGGCAGAGGAGGATCCTGCGACTCCAAAGAAAGAGAAGAAGTCAAAGGACCCTTTTGCCCCTAGAAAGGGCCCTAGAAAAACACAAACACACACCACAAGGAGAAAAAGGAAGAGACCAAAACTAAGCAAGAGAAGAAGAAGGCACCAGAAGAGGAAAAGCCCAAGAAGAAGGAGGAAGAAGAGCCTAAGGAGGAGAAAAAGGAGGAAGAAGAGCAAAGGAAAGAGACAAAAACTCCAAAAAAGATCCCAAGGAGGGTAGAGGAAGCCACCACAAGGAAGATTCCTATGAACATGTTGTAAAAGCCCTAAGCACAATACATATTGTAGAGAACCAACATTTTTGTAAAGATCACATGTTACATCCCTTGTTAAAAAAACCTTTTGATTATATATTGAGAAAATAGAGCATATACAAGTAAAATGAGTGTCCACTATTATATTTTCATTGGCTTTAGCTCTTGTATAGCTCCCAATATAGTCTTTCACTTTCTACTGCAACTATAGCAACCCTTGGATCTGTCGCTACATGTTTAGTCCAGTCTAATTGTGTTGAAGGTAGCATGTCAAGACCCAAAGCATGATCCATGCCATCTTCTAGTCCTACACCTGAAGGGCCTAAATACTATGCAAACAATAGTGGGAGTTTTTTGTAGCCAAGCTAACACATTCCGAGGTTAGGAGTTAGATGGCTTAGTGTGGTGCAAGTTGGACCACATGGCTTGCATACCCAACATTGTTCACTGTGATGCAACATCTTAGTCCATCTACATGTCATTCTCTACATCAAGGCTTACAACCTATACTAAAAGCACTAGGCCAAGTCACCCCTTTAAGCCCAACAGATGATATACCTAGTGTCAGAGAATCCAATACTTACTTTTAGATTCAACGGAGTTTAGCTATGAAAGAGAGAGTTTTCCTTAAGGGAAAGATAGAGAGGAGACTATAGGTTGCACTGGGTTGATTTCTTTACACAATTATACATTAGAAAAACACTAAAATCATGCACATAATTCAAAGAGAATACCCAATTAAGATTGACAACTCGATGAGGACCGGATTTGCTTGGAGTCGGTCCCCCCTCCGAAAGGTCTTTATATTATAATTCTCTCTCAAAGAGAGCTTTGGTTACATCACAACTTGTGCTCTTGTGGAGATTTCCTTCTTCCCAAGCCCTAAACACCCCATCGAGGAGAAAGAACTATGGGGTAAGAGGTAGATGAGGGTGAAAGAGGTATTTTTCAAGCAAGCGCATTGGTATTCCATATACATTACTCATGGGCAAGCTCTTAACATAGCTTAGCATAATAGAATAGTAGAGATGATGAAGAAGAAGCTTTCACTTGCTTGGATTTGCATCCATAGCCAAGTGATTGAGCATGATGGTCTCCTCTTGGGCTCCCATGAGAGAGGGAGCGAGAGAGACGGAGAGAGAGCTTGCTTTGCCAACTTGGGCACCTGAGAGTGTGTGTGAGAGGAGCAAGAGAGACAAAAATCCAATGAGCCCTCTCTTTTTATGCTTGTGTAAGTGTGCAACTAGTCTTCAATTAGAATGTATACAACTTGGCCAATGAGATGGGAACGCTTCATAATGCAACTCATGCTTATCACATGCTTGTCCACTCTTGCCATGCATGAAAAAAAAACTCGCCCCTCCACACCCCCCCCCCTCCCCCCCCCCCCTTCTTCTTTTAGACTCTTCTTGGCAAGGGTAAACACACACACACACACACACACACACACACACACACACACTCTTGTTGACTTCACACAAAGCAAGTATGTGCTACTTTGGACATGTGGCTACCCAAGCTTAGTGAAGAAGGACTAGAGTCAACTTACTAAATGAGAAAGGGTTGATCTAACCTTAATCTTTAGCTTTTCCCTTTTATTTACTAAAAACCATAAACTTACCCTTTTATTAATTAGCTCAAGTGCAAGACCTTTGCACAAACCTTGGAGGCTTATGAAGCTGACCCGGGGCTACAACCTACCTGCTAATTTAGAACATGCTAAATTAGGATAAACTTTGGTAAAAATAAAACTCCTCTTTGGGCTTTAAATTTAGGCAATTTGTGGCAAGTTAGAATTTTACCCTAGGGCCTGTCAAACTGAGTCTAAAGAGTTATTCTAATGACTTGAACTTAACACATCTACTTTCTATTTTTAGACTCCTATAATTGCTCTAGATTATCTTCTTTGTCATGTACTTTTGATCAAGGCTACTCAGGATACATGTATCCTTCCTTGATATGTACCTTTATGACTGAGATAACTAAATAGCAAATACCCTTGCTCTTTTATGGACTTTTTCCCTTTTGGTCCCAAGCCTTGACCGGGTTGGTCCATCATCACTTAATCAATTTCACTTGTTCTCTTTTTATTTTCCCTGGACTTAAGTGGCCAAATTAAGATGGAAAATACTTTGAGACTGTTAAAAATTAATATTCATGACACCTAGCCACTCACCCACTAGGCACCAACCATGTTCAAATCCCATTACTTGTGCTTACTATGTACATCACTTACAAGCCTAAATAAGTTCCTTAAACAAGAACCATCCATCCTAGGGAAAATTGCTAGATTATTGCTATGTCACCGAGTTCCACCATCTTGGAGGCCAACATGAACATGGCTTGCTTTGAATAAGATATGATCACAACAATCATGAGGTAGGATTTTTTATAAACAGATACATAAGCATTGATCATTCCTCGCTAGAGCCAAGTCTCTAAAAGTTTAAACAGATAGACATCGATGCATATACAAAATGCTATGTCTTCTTTAGAAACAAGAATTACTGTGCATCTAGTTCACAAAATCCCCACTATGGCAGTGGGAGCGAGCTTCTTCATAGGAGGTTTGACACAAGAATTGGGAGCAATGTGTCCACAACACTTACACTTAAAACAAATAGGATGAGTGTCTTGTGGACATGATTGTGCACTATTGTGCTTAGATTGAGAATTTGAAAATGCATTGAAAGGGATAGACACACATTCACATGAGATACATTAGTGGAGGGATAAGTGAGTGTACATGGTGGGGTGGATTGTATGTTTTTATATCTATTATGTTGTTGAAGTAAACGGGTCGGTAAAAAAAGTTCGAGCTTTGCAAGAGATTGAATCTTCTTTTCAACATCATGAGAAAATGAAATTGCCTCACATAAAGATGAAAACTTAAGCATAATCAACTCAATGTGGATATCTTCTTGAAGTTCATCTTTGTATTTTTTGATGGAGCATGTTGTTAGAAACATCTTCAGTGTTCCTATATTCAACAGAGTTTTCCAAAATCTATCTACGTTCTAGGAAATGTTTTCACATCAAATTCAAAAAATTACTCCAAGAATGCTAAGTCTTGAGATGAAAATATGAACGTAGAAATGACTCCTTAGCTCAAGCCTACAATTTCTTCCAAGTGTGTGGAGCCTCAATTGTTTGTCACAAAACATTCCCCCATATAGCAGCTTTTGTAGCCATGTGATTAGCTCTTGATTAGTTACACTTTAATCATTTGTAGCCATGTGATTAGTTGCACTTTAATTTTTTCAAGTTTGAAAAATCATTTGACAAAGAAATAATCATCAAATTGACTAAGCCAAGCAAGAACGTTCTCACCCTTTTTCATACTATCACACTCCTCAAATGTTAAAATAGTGACGATTGATCTTTGATTCTTTAATAGTTTGTTGATGCTCAAAGGTTGTGCATAGAATCTTTTCTATTCTTCAATCTTCATTTATCATGGTTGAAGGTAGGTTGCTTGTTGAGAGAAGTCTCTAAAGATTTACATCAATTTGTCTTAGTTGCCAATCGCTCTTTGAATATCTTCACAATAAAATAGGGATCCAAAAGTGGTGATTGTGGTCCTACTTTCAAAGAAATTAGTTTGATATCTTCCAGAGAGTTATTGTTTGAAGCATCCATGGTGCAATTTTAAAGGTAGTGGGAAATAAGGTGTAGTTCAAAGCTATGTAGCAAATATAAAAGAAAGGCATTGTCAAGGGAATTTGACCTTTTACTTTTAATCATATGAACACTTCTTTTGTCAATAGTAAACAAAGAAGGCGAGTAGTCAAGTGGTGGAACACTTGAATCTTTACCTAGACGTAGTGAGTTCAAAGGCCCTTTGTTGATGGACTTTGTGGAGGACTCCTATGCATGAAATGCCAACAACATCCAATGGTGCCTTTGAATGTCGATGGTATACCTTGGCCATAAGGATTGGGTGGGCTTCAAGGATGCCACATCTGATTCTTGGGTTGGATGGAGGGTTGCCCCATCAAACCACATGTTGTGGTCAATCTTCTTCTTTTGATGTGCATGATCTATGATACCACTATTGCATGTGATGATATGCATATGTCGAACAATTATGCAAAGAGAGGACATAACACAAGCACAAACAAGATTACATCTAATTCTTGGGTTGGATAGACGGTTGTCCCATCAAATCGCATGATGTGGTCAATCTTCTGCTTTGATGTGCATGATCTATGATACTACTGCATGCAATGATATGCAGATGTTGAACAATTATGCAAAGAGAGGACATAAAACAAGCACAAAGAAGACTATGTGCAAAGATTGGGTCCAGTCAATCCCCATGCATGAGTGAGCTCCTCCCTCGTACATGCATTTGATTCTATGAGTTAACTAAAAAAGCAAGCTCAATAAGAGAGGTACATCCACTTCACGTAAAAAGTAAGGCATTATACTTAGAATAGAGTTTTCCAATGGTATACCTTGGTCATTGCCTTGGTTGTAAGGCTTGAGCGAGCTATTGCAAGGACGTCGGAGTGGGTTCTCGGCTAGATAGGGGGTCTATTGTCATCAATCTTCTTCTTTTGTTGTGTTTGATCTTTGACACCATTGTTGAGTGCAATGATATGCAGATGCATAACAACAACTACGAGAGTACACACAAAAATATAGAGATGGAGACAAAGAAGATGATGCACATAGATTGGGTCCAATCAATTCTCCATGCACAAGTGATCTCTACCGTGATGCATGCATGGGATTCTATTAGTTAACTAAAGAAGAAAGCTCAAAAAGAGAGGTAATATCCACTTTGGGTAAAAGGTAAAGTGGATTTTGCAAGGTTTAAGAGTGGTTCCCACAAACTAAGAGGTAAATAAGAGCTAAATAAACTTTGTTCTATATTATAGGGTAGAGGCCACCCAAAGTGAATGGGTCCTTGTTATTTGCATTTATTGATTAGCTAAAAAGCATCGATCACCCATCGAATCATATGTTTCCCCAATAGAATTTTGAAGATGAATTAAAAATAGAAATAATTATTGATTACATTTCGTGTCAACAAGATCATTATCAGTTCCTTCACTCAAGGTCTACTTATCATAAGACTCCATATCAAAAAAACCTTTCTCATCAAAAAGACTTCAACAACTACTGCTATAAATACCATAGTAATGCTCGATGACGCTTACTTTCTAGAACTAAGGTGATCAACTGTTACTAGTAGATGATTTGCTAGTATAGAAAAGGCTACACCTAGAACAATTTGTCCATCTATTACTCACAGTTGGTGCATACAAAAACAAAAAATTCACTTTACTATTGCTAGTCCAAGCCTTGATATGGGCAAAAAATTTCCAAACCTAGTATCCACCAAAAACTCCAAAAGCCATTTAATGGCATAGACAAGTAAAGTAGCATTCAACATAGGGGGCACTACAATGCATTTTGCAGAGTACATTTCCTTGATCACAAACTCCCCAACATCACTAACTTCCAAGCTTGTTGCATTGTCCATCCTCTACAAACATTTGTAACTTGTAGTCTTCAATGAGATATCACTAATTTGGTGTAACATTTTCACCTGGGTAGATTCTCATGTGCCATCTAATGGTGCCACAACAAACCATTTGGGTGGCTAGATCCCTATCATTCTTTTTAGAGACCTCTGCTATGCAAGCCTAGTTTATGATACTTAGATCTTTTACAAAAAGACCCACATGCTGAATACATATCTCCAATGTATTGGTGTCAATATCCAAAGTGCTATGAGCTTTGGAAAACAATGCATCAAGAAGATGAAGCATCTATAGAGATTCTAAATAAAATACAAGTTAATATCGATTGCTTGAACATTACATACTTACTATGAATTCCCTTGTGAACAAATTTTCCATCTTTGTTACACAAACAAACACAAGGACCTACACAATCAAACAAGTATTAAAAAGAACCCCTGTCACTCCCTACATATTCAAGGCTATTGATAGAAAGAGCATCTCATGCAATAAAACAATAACGGTACCTCTAAACAAGCAGCAGGACTACACATAGAGCTCCATCTCAAGATAGGCCCAATTGTTGAAAATTTTGCCAAAAACCTCAACATGTTAGGTGTAATGGGTATGTCCTATGAACTTTGAGAGTAGCGGAATAGGAAATTAGGTGAAGCACTTTTATGAGACTGCTTTGTGAGCATAGCGGGTGAACTTGATTGATGGTAGCAACATAAAAATGGTACTTAGTTAACTTGGCATGAACAATACTTTTGCAAGAGAGAGAGTTTAGAGAACATGACAATAGTTGAGGACCCGATTCATACGGAGCCGGTCCCCCCTCCAATAGGCATTTGTATTATAGTTTCTCCCATCAAGAGAGACTTGGTACAATACAATCTTTGTGTTCCTTGTGACCTAGGTGATGCAATGAAGATGGAAAGCTTCATGCATCACAAGCATAACATAAACTTTGTAGAAAGCATTAACTATCCCAAGCCTCAGTCCCAAGGCCTCAAACACCTTCGAAGGTGGAGAGAGCTAGCGGGGAATGAGGATAGGGAAGAGGAAGAAGAAACATTCCCTAGGAGAAAGAAATAGTTTCTCACTTATCATTACTCTTCTTGCTAGCATATATAATAGCATTGAAGCATGGCTCTTGGTTGGATTTGCATTCCATAGCCAAGAGTGTTGGTGTAGGCTCTCTTTTCTCACAAGCTTGGAGAAGGAGGTGGAGTTCCTCAACTTTCACCAAGTGAGAATGATTCCACAAAATGAGTGTGTGCGTGGTGTTTATCCCCCCAGAACCCCCCTTGCTTGCTTGGGGCGAGTTGTAGCTTTTACACATGTTTCAAGCCCATTGGACCCCTCTTCCCCCTAGCCAATCACATGCTGCATGCATTCAAGTATATGGATAGTCTTTGGACAAGTGTCCTCCTTACCCCTTAGAGAGAGAGAGCTTGAAACTATCTAGATATTTGTTGGATGGAACTAGAAGCTCATTGGGCCCCTCTTTAGCCCAACCAATAGCATTCAAGCACACCATGTGGCTAAGCATAGGGAGAGTCTGACATGTGTCCCATGTTCCCTTTGGGTGAGTGAAAGGTTAAGTCAAAGATTCCCTTAACTTTGGAACTTTCATGCATAGTAAGCTTCTCAAGCACCTTCCTCATTAAATTTGTAGGGTCTCTTTTTGACTCGAGCACCTTACCCCCCCATGCATGGGAAGCTTCTCAAGCACCTTCCTCATTAAGTTTGTAGGGTCTCTTTTTGACTCGAGCACCTTACCCCCCCATGCATGGGAAGCTTCTCAAGCACCTTCCTCATTAAGTTTGTAGGGTCTCTTTTTGACTCAAGCATCTTACCCCCCATGCATGGGAAGCTTCTCAAGCACCTTCCTCATTAAGTTTGTAGGGTCTCTTTTTGACTCGAGCATCTTACCCCCTATGCATGGGAGGCTTCTCAAGCACCTTCCTCATTAAGTTTGTAGGGTCTCTTTTTGACTCAAGCATCTTACCCCCTATGCATAGGAAGCTTCTCAAGCACCTTCCTCATTAAGTATGACAAGTACCTCAAGTACCTTAGTCATCAAGTATGACAAGCACCTCAAGCACCTTAGTCATCAAGCACGACAAGTACCTTAGGCATCAAGCACGACAAGCACCTCAAGCTTAGGTCGGGTTCCCACCTCAAGCTTCAGCCCTAGCTTGCCTAAGGTCAAAGGAATTTTAACACTAACCATTGGAGGTCTTTAGTGAAGCTAACCCTAAGGTCTTTTAAGCTCCATTAGATGCACATTGCTCTTTGATAGACTACCTCCTTTTGGACCCCTATTGAGATGTAACCATCTCTCCTCTTGGTCCCCTGCTGAGGTAAGTCTAGAAGCACTTATTGCACATTGCTCTTTGACAGACCATCTCCTTTTGGATCCCTATTGAAATGCAACCATCTCTCCTTTTGGTCCCGTGTTGAGATAGGTCTAGAAGCACATGTCTCTATTCTAACTCTTGTTCCTGTGTATTCTCCCACATTAAATGATCACTTTAATATGAGAAAATCATTTGGTAAAGTTAGATATTATATTTTATGACATTAGGTAACCTTGTGACTAGCACACATGGAATTTTTAAAGGCTCGTCCTACTATAACACACAACCATCTTATGTGGAGTTCAAAAATAGGTTGACGACCACACTATGAAAGCCACAATTTCTACACTGACCACATTCAACATGATTGGACTCCAATGAATAAGGATTGTACTAGAGTTCCAAATTGGGAAGAACTTCTTGAACATACTCAATTTCCAAACAACCAACCTTTGGGTGTACAAGTCATGGATCATAAGGTCTGACACTCATCACTGTTAAGTGATTGCAAAGGCCTCATATATGACATGATGTCATCTCATTTACTCTGTCTTTGAGAAACAAAAAAAAAACACGCACATAGTACACATCAATAGAACTCATGGATCATAAGGTCTGAGACTCATCACTGTTAACTGATTGCAAAGGCCTCATATATGACATGATGTCATCTCATTTACTCTGTCTTTACCAAATCCACTGCATGTGTTTCCCTACTCTACAAACACGATATATAAGTACTCATCCATAAAGTAATAACATTGGTTGGTACTAAGATGATACTAGCCACATTGAAGCTCTCCAAAAATTAATTTTCACAATAGGAAGCCTATACTAAAAGCCTTCCTCAAGACATACCAATGTCATAGACATAATAAACCACTTCTTCAACAAGATATAAACCGCCCCCTACTATTGATCGATGACTTCAATATACATGCATCTTCAAAAAACCAAAACGTCATTGACTTAAAAGAAAAGCTGAAGTCGCATGGTTAAACCAACTAATACTATCCCCAACAACAAGCTACAGCTCCACACTAGACCACATGAAAGCTGTATCAACAATCTAGTCATCCATAGTAGGAACTAACTATTGCTATTGGTCTTAATGTTCCATCACTTGCTTCACATCCGTAGGGAATCCCTTGTGAGTTCCTCACAAGAAAAAGACACACTTAATACTCTCTCAATATAGGGATTTGCTGATTTACGCTTGGATTGTAGCCAAGATTTTGCCAGTTATAGATACACCTGTTTTTAGCCCCCTCATAGTCCTTCTGGAAAAAGGATTAATCTCTTTCTTGGTTCAGGACATCTCTAGGGTAGCGAGCGCTGGAAAGTCGACCTCTGCGTACAAGAACGACCGACTTACATTATCTCGTTGTTTTCCTTCTTCCCGACGCACGCTTGGTTTGACGCTTAGCGCGGAAAAGTTTTCATGGCGGAGGAGGTGAAAGTTGAAGGAAACGCAGAAGCAGTGGCTTCATCTACCCGCCAAAGGTCACAAGTCTTTCTTTTCACCATTGATTGTTGTCTAAATTCATCACATTTTAAAGAATGCGAGTTTTCATGATGTTCAGTTAGATACAGATCGCAAAAGTGAATATTCTGTTGGTTGAAATTTGACTCCTGTGTTATATGCAATATTAGCCAAAGTTTTCATTGCAGGAACCAATGCTAGTACATCTCTCGTTGTATTATCCTTGCATACAAGGTTTCAACCTGCTTCAAATTTTTAATTTTCTGCTTTATGTTCCGACTTAGAATATTCTGGTAGTTAATGGTTGTTAGTTTAAGTCCCATCTCTAAAGAAAGAGACGTCAATGGTCTCTGGCTGTGTTTGTATTTTCCTTGAACCCTAGAGTGGTTTTTGCTTCATGGGTGCACTATCAAATGAGGAAATGTCATTGGAATCCTCCACTGATCTAGTGCAACTTCAGTACGGTGCTTATATGCAGCGGCTTTTGATGATACGTGGTGTGTGATTGACCACTGTACGTGGAAAATTTGTGGAAGGGGAAATGGCTACTGTCCTGTATCGCTTTGTAGTACTGGAGTTGGCTTCCCTGGTAGAGGTGTGCCTCTTAGGTGTGCCTGGGTTTCTGGACATGGGGAATTTTACAAGTTTTTTGCCTTGTTGTATGGGCTGACCACCCATCTTTTGGTCATTTTGTACAGTGGTGTTATTTTAGCATGTAGTGTGTGGCTAATTGGGCAAGGCAGCCCTCTTGCGTGTGCGCTCGCGCACACACACACACACACAAATATATATATATATATATATATATATATATATATATATATATATATATATATATATATATAGAGAGAGAGAGAGAGAGAGAGAGAGAGAGAGAGAGAGAGAGAGAGAGAGAGAGAGAGAGAGAGAGAGAGGTATATATTTATTATTTATAGATATACATGTTTGTTTTTATATGTATACATTTTCACACACACACACACACACACGCTCTCTCTCTCTCTCATTTGCACCCCCCCTCTCTCTCTCTCTCTCTCTCTTCTTTTGTCCATGATCTCATGTCCACCGGATTGCCACTGCATTTCTCTCATGGTATCAGGCATATGCTTGCCGATGCCTGTGTGGATAAAGAGCGCAAACAGGTGCTGATTGGAGGTTTGGGTCGCCATGAAGTGAATTGCGGGTGTGCATGGAGTAGCCACTTTGCTGCCTAAGCGTAGTTGCAATTTGTAACAATCTGTATAGGTGGGAGGAGTGTTGTTGGACATATTCATGGATGGAGTTTCAAATTTTCAATGCAAGAGGGGGTTTTTATGAAACTTGTGCTACCTGGATCCTACCCATTTGTACTCGTTTTTCTCACTCAATCCATAGGATAGTGTTGGATCAGCTATCATAAGGAGAGGAGGCTGATTATGGTCTTTCTAGATTGGTGTGTGTGTGTGTGTTTTAGTGGAGTGTGGAGGTCTTCAAATTGGAGGTTTTCTTGTTGTGCTTTCAGCCTTGAGTGGTGGATATTGTCAAGTTTTCAACTTTGTACTAGTTTGGTTATGTATTGCCTCCTCAAGGTAGGTATGTATTTTTAGTCTTTAGATTACATTAGGATAAAGCTTTTGTTCTTTCAAAAGATGTCATGTGGAGTTTGTCAAGTCTTGGCGATGTCTTATCCCTGTTGTGATAGAAACTTTACGTGGACAGAGTTGATTAGCAAAATACTAGGGCTAGATGCTAGCACTGGCTCATTTGTCTCCAAGACGCTGGGCACTTAGCTTCTGTTATAGGGTAGGGTTACTTCTTAAGAACCCCTTAAGACTTAGGTAGGACAAACTTGGAAGTCAAAGTTATAAAAATAATATATTTGAATATAACGATGGTGATGATGTTTTTTAACCCTCCTGACCTCTCATGAGATTGCATCTTTGTTCTAGAGCAGCAAAAGAACGTGGCAGAAAGGCAAGATGAAAGTAGGACTGGTACCGGATTGCATGGGGACTGACTCGAGTCAGATGGACGAAGTTTCGGAACTTTGTTGCGCATGGGGCAAAGTAAAGGATCAGGAAGCCCTCATTTTCTTTGATAGAGGAGCCGAGGCCAACTTCATTTCATCTGAATTGGCGGCTCGACTTGAGATTATGCCCGACAGGATGGGGCCACCGGCTGTCACGTGACACATCTAACCCTATGTGTCTATGGACAAGCTACAACACGACAAGGGTTCCGTCAGTCCAGTCAGTCTAGATTAGCAAGTGATTTGGCACTTTTGTGAGTCTGTTCGCAGACCGTGCATGCCCAGGGACTTAGTGTAGATGCATATCCTCTGGTTGCACACAGCATGATCATAAGCATTCCCATCAGAATCCATTAGAATCCTTCAGGGTAATTTTCCAGTGCATTTAGCCTAGTTTTCCTATTTTTGACATTTTTCACTTATTAATTTAAGCGACTTTTGTTGGAAAGTAGGTAGGGTAAATTGAGTAAGTTTGTATATAAGCAAACCTAAGCTAGCACTAATTGGCTGAAGAGGTAGCAGGAGCACTTGCTCAACAAGCAACTTCTCAACAGAACCCAAGAGACCTAGCGTTTTTGCTCCACAACAACAACCTAGCGTTTTGGGCCAGATCAACCAGCGTTTTTGCACTTGCAGATTCCGACGACAATAGAACCTCAAATCAGCCTTGCGTTTTGCATTTACAGGACACCGGCAGCAGCAAAGCAGAATTCAGCCCTACAGGACAACTTAGTGTTTTTGCAGATCATCGTGACGGAACGTCAAGGAACATCGGCGTTTTCAGTTTTCAACATTCAGTACCTGTAGAAGAAGTCCCGAACCTCGTAGATCTTACCCTCCTGTAGTAGATCCTCGCCGCACGGTCAGTTTCCGCAAGGTTTACAGTTTCAGCCCGGAAAACGCAGATTTTAGCATCTGCGTTTTCAGCGCGTCGTCGTTGCATCGTCGTCATCGCCGTCGTCACCGACATAGAGTCAGAATTCAGTAGAGAAAGATTTGCAGATTTCAGCCATTAGCAGTTTCAGATTTCAGTCGTCTTGTCGTCGTCATCATCGTCGTCGACATGGTCGACAAGTCCAAGCATTGTAGAGATTTGTGCAATCATAAGTAGACTGCTCTCGCCATAGAGAGTCGGGCCTTCGGAGGAGGGTTTTACGTCGTCTCTGGTGTCTTATTCTCTTCTCTATCTCTCAGTCTCATGCACTTTCATTCACAGTGTCCATTTACTTTGTTTGTGTCCATTGCACTCTCTCACTAGAGGAACGGAAGGCTCTCCCTTCCCTAAGTAAAAGGAATCTTGAGCACAGATCGGAGCACTCATCTTGAGCAAAGTTCGAACATTCATTCCGCTGCACCTTACATTGGTATCAGAGCTTTGGCAGTGTTCTGTATCACTCAAGGAAAGAACCACAAGAACCACGGAACTCTGAGAAGTGAGGCCCTCACCACTAATTTAAAGGTTACAAGGGATGCCCAAAAGCAGAGCCCCAAAAGCTTCAAAGCAAAAGCAGATTCTCTCTCTCTCTCAATGAGAGTCAGTAAAAAGCAAGTTCTCTTTTTCTCTTTCTTTCTCCCAAATCAAAGCGAAAAGCTGAGATTTGCGTCGCTCAAAATTTCCCTTTTAAAAAAAAATAAATAAATTTAAATAATATTCCGCCTCTGCGATTTCCGGAAATTAGGGTTTTTGGCAGAAATTAGGGTTTGCAGGAATTTTAGGGTTTTTGGCAGAAATTAGGGTTTCTGCTATTCGCCACGTCATCACTTTGTGACATACCCCCCTCTTGAAAGCATTGTAATCGACCGCGATTACGCCTGCAAAACCGACAAAAGCCATAAACCGTCTTAGCAGACACTGACTGTTAGTACCTACGTACTAGGAACACACATCTAGCACATGTACAAAATCGACAGTCACATCACACGACATCACAGGACATCACCAGACATCACAGGACATCACATGACATTCAACATTCATTCGGATCTTAGACCATGATTTATCGGCAATGTAGCTAGCAATCACATCTAGGTCCAATCGGGACCTCATCGATGTCCGATTGACTAACCCCTATTGCAACCATGTCTATTCGAGATCAATTAGACCAAAATGCTGCAGTCATTTCGTCTATCAGTTCCTGCACTCACAAGAAGTCAAGAACAAATCAGTATCATTATCAGGAATTCCATTTCATAAAGTCATACAGCAGAATACTGTCAGCTCTCAGTATCCCTGAAGCTCAAAGAGACATCAATGACTCTAGTATCTAAATCAAGGCATCTGTTGACAAAGGAGTGGAGTGACTCCCCTCTTGTGCATCCCACTGCACCAGATCTCCTGCCAAGCTGAATTCTGGGTTCCATTTGGAATAGACTATGCTAAACCAAAAGCATCGAGGTAAAGTTTTACAATTTGAGGAGTATCTGCTAGGTCTTCCTCCATCCACTTCGCATCAAGTGCAGGATAATTCTTGAACTTAACCAAGAACCGCCTTCGGACTTTACCCTTATTCTTCGTATCCTTATGTGCCAAAATCTGTTCAGGAACAAGGATCTCCTCGTTTTCTTCCACTTCGGGTTGCTCATCAGGCTCCCCATCATCAGGCACATCACCTTTAAAAGGTTTCAAGAGATTCACATGAAATGCATTGTGAATCCTCCAAGTATCTGGCAGTTTCAGTCGGAAGGAGACTTTATTTATCTTTTCAGTAATTTGGAAAGGGCCATAGTATCGCATACTAAGCTTTGGAAAAAGCCTCTCCTTTCCCTTTTTCTTTCGTAGGCGTGCCTTCTCAAATCGTAAGAGCACCCAATCATCCTCCTTCAATTTCATGTCGCGACGATGGCGATCCGTTGCCTTTTTCTGTCGTTCTTGAGACTTCTGCAAAGTCTCGCGAACCTTGGCAAAAGCCGTATCCAGATCTCGCGTATATTCATCCGCTTCAAAGATCTTATCTTTCGTGCTCAGGAAGGGTGGAACCTTCGCAGCACCTTCAACAATCTCAAATGGCGCCTTCCCCGTCGACGAGTGTATCGTGTTATTGTAGGCAAATTCCACCAAAGGTAAATATCTTTCCCATTGAGTCTTCTGATCTGAGATATAAGACTTCAATAAATCTAGAACCACTGAATTGGCAATCTCGGATTGCCCGTCAGTCTGCGGGTGGAACGATGACGAGAACTGCAACCGCGTGCCAATGTTCTCCCAAATTGCCTTCCAAAACAAACTCGTAAATTTGGGGTCTCTGTCGAAGAGAATCGTCTCAGACGTGCCATGTAATCAGAAAATCATCGTGATCATTCTGTATTCTCGGGAGATAAAAAAAAATGAAATCCATTTCAATATTTTTCCAGGGGCAGGTGGGTATGGGTAAAGGCTGTAACAATCCCTGTGCTTTATGCCTGTCGAACTTGACCTTCTGGCATACCAAGCAACTGCGCACAAACTCTTCCACATCCTTCTTGAGTCTCCGCCAAAAGAAATATCTCTCTACCCCTTTCATGGTGGTAGCAATGCCGCAGTGACCCGTAAAAGGTGGACAGTGGCATTCAGTCATAACCTTATCCCTCAACGGCTGTGTAACGCACAACATAGTCTTTTTTCATCAAGTAGCCTTCCCGAAAGGAGTATCCAGCTACTGTCTCCCCATCCCGTATCCGTGTGAAAATATCTGCAAAATTTGTATCTGTGGCACACTGATCGACCATATCCTCGAAGCTCCTATGATGTATCGCGGAAATAGCCAGAACCAACGGTTTCCGAGACAAAGCATCTGCCACCACATTCTTCTGTCCCTGCACATGGACAATCTCGAAGTGGAACTGTGACAAGATGTTCACCCACCGCATCTGCTTTTCCGAAAGCTGCTTCTGTGACAAGAAGTAGCGCAAACTCTGATTGTCTATAAAGACAGTAAAATCCGCTCCGAGTAGGTAGTGCCGCCACTGAGTAAGAGCATGGATAACCGCCAAAAGCTCTTTCTCATAGATGTGCGCTGTCATCTCCGGCCTAGAGAACAAACGGCTCTCGTAAGCTATGACATGGCCTTCTTGCATCAAGACCGCACCACCCAGACTACGACCACAAGCATCACAATACACTTCAAATGACTTTTGCAAGTCCGGCAAAGTCAAAACAGGTCCCGTAGTCAATTTCTCTTTCAATGTCCGAAAGGCAGTCACCTCTGTGGGTCCCCACGAAAAAGGTACTCCTTTCTGTGTCAAGGTATGCAAAGGGGAAGCAACCTCTGCAAACTTTCGTATGAACCCCCTGTAGTACGAACACAGTCCCAAGAAGCTTCTAACTTCATGGACATTCCTCAAATCGGGCCAATCCCGGATAGTCTCTATCTTGGCCGGGTCCATTTGCACTCGTGCTGCTGACACAATGTGTCCCAAAAAGTGTATCTCTGGTAGGAAAAAATTCACTTTTCTTTGCATTAATCACTAGCGTGTGATCTCGTAATGCCTGAAAGACTTGAAGCAGATGATCTCTGTGTTCTGCCTCATTCTTGGAGAAAACAATGATGTCGTCAAAGAAAGTGCCAACAAATAGCCTGTACTCTCGAAAAATCCTGTCCATCATCCGGTTAAATGTCGCAAGAGCATTGGTTAAGTCAAAAGGCATCACCAAAAGCTCAAATAACCCAAAAGTCGTTCGAAAAGTTGTCTTGTAGACATCTCCTGGCGCTATCCTGATCTAATGATATCCACTCTTCAAGTCAATCCTGCTAAAGCACGAGGATTTGTAACCTGTCGAGTATATCATCGATCCTAGGAATCGGAAATCTGTTCTTGATGGTGATTTCGTTGAGAGTGCTATAATCGATGCACATTCTCCAAGATCCGTCTTTCTTCAAAACCAACAACACTGGAGAGCAATACGGTGAAGTACTAGGCTGGACAAGACCCTTTTCCAAGAGGTCTTTCACTTGGTTCATAATCTTTCCATTCTGTACTCGGCTCACACGGTAAGGTGGCCGATTCGGTTGCGTGCTTCCATGTATCAGATCAATGGTTTGATCTTCAGGCCCTCTGAAAAGCAATCGGCATGAGTGTGGAGAAAAATCTTGGCGTTCTTTTGATCAGGTCAAAACATATTCAACCTTTATCCAACGTTCAGTTCTCTCCCAAAAGAATGAGTAAGAAACTGAAGTTCATCAAGTACAATCTCTAAGCCCTTCCTTTATCAAAGTCGCTTTCTCGGCCCGGTAGTCAACCACGGCGTAGTTCTTGTGGTACCAAGGGATCCTGAGTAGAACGTCACTCGCATGCCCTGAACACCCCTCTCATTGCAAACGAAGTTTGCCAATGCTCGGTGTAATGGCAACATCCCTTTCGGGTGCCAGTTGAACTACCTCCGAGGCCTTGGCTCCTTCAAAAGAGCTTCCTGATCCTGCACTTTGCCCCAAAAGCGACGAAGTTTGTACTTTTATTCATTAGATTCGGTGCAGGTCCCACGCCATGTGGTACCAGTTCTGCTTTTCTATCTGTCTTTTCTGCCACATTCTTCAGCTGCTCTCGAACTCTCAGACCTGTCGTCGTCTTTATCATTCTGTTCTTTTTGTGCCTTTTTAGGGCACTATGCGGAGATATGTCCATGTTTCCCGCATCCAAAGCACTTCCCCTCTCTGATGAAGCGAGCTCTCTCCTCAGGAGTAAGCTTGGGTTGTGCATCCTTTTTTCTCTGGGTTGCTCTTTTTCTTTCTACTTTCATTCCCAGAAGTTTGTTCGGCTCGTTGTGTCATGGCCTTATCTGTGGGGTAGGTCAAACTGCCAGAGTAAATGGCAAAGCCCCACTTCGCATGACTCATCAACTCCTGAATAGAAGTTGACTTCTGTTCCAAGCAGTGATCTCGGATCTCTGTAGGTAGACCCAAGGTAAACCGCTCAATCTGTTCTCTGAACGAGATCTTCTTGAATGAAGAGGCGGGTAGAAAAGAGCTCCTGAATCTTTCACAATAAGAATTCACTGTATCTCTCTTGGTTCCGGAGAGGATTCCAAGCAGCTCGTATATCTCGCTCAAACTCTTGAGTCAACCAAGAAGAAATAAAAAGCCTCTTGAATTTCAGCCATGTAACTGGCACAGTCTTGCTTAATAGAAGCGTGGACCACCAAGTACGAGCATTCCCCTTAAAGTAAGAGGCAGCTCTCCGAATCTTGGAGTGCTCTGAATAGCGTCCTCCCGCGAAAGCGATGTCAAATTGCTGTATGAAAGACAAAGCCTTCGAAGCATCTGAGTATCCTGAAAAAGTATCAAACTTGATCGAGTGGCCACCTTCCTTAAACTCTCGGACTTTCTTGCTTTCATCTTCGAGAAAGTCATACTGGTTGGCTTTGTAAAAATTCTTCTTGTTCGCATAAAACTTTTCGTCATCGGAATCTGAGCTGTCTGTAGACGAGTCCTCAATAGAACTGTCAGTCTCTGGGCGAGATGTAGCCTTCTTTGCCTTTTTCTTGCCCTTTCCGAAGCTTTGTTTCTTGCTTCGCTTTTTACCTTTTCTGTCTTCTTCGCTCGAATCCGAGGAGCTAGAAGAACTATCAGAAGAAGAAGAAGAAGAAGAAGAAGAAGAGCTGGGTACTCCTTCAAATCGAACACGCTTCTTCTGTTTCTTTGCCTTGTCAAATGTCGACCGACGACCCAAATATCGCGGGAAGTCAGTACCTTTCTTTTGCTTTTTGCCGTGCTTTTTGTCTTTCTTTTGCACGTCGAAAAGCTGAGCAATCGTGCATCAACCACGTTCTCTAGTTCCTTCTCCATATATTTCTTGGAGGTAGAAGGTTTCTTGAGAGCGGGTTTCGAGAGTGGTGTTGTGGTTCTCTGCCATTCCATCTGTACCTCTTCCAAAGAGGTCTGGTTCATATATTTTGCCATCTTTGGGTCCTTGGCAAAATTGAGCATCATCTTTGTTGCATCGCCAATCAATTGACGACACTCCATCTCTCTTTGCTCCGCCTGAGTAGGCCCCGAGGCGGGCCATACTCTCTGTCTGAATCTTCGTTGTGATCCCAGCCCACATCTCCAGATGCAGAGGGAGTCGACTGATCATTGCCTGAAGCCATAGGTGCCGCGGAAAAAAAATTCGGGGATCGGATTTCTCGTAGAAGAGAAATCGGCTGTGCTCTGATACCACTGTAACCGACTTGGACACTCCAAGTCAATAATCAACCGCGACAGCACCAAATAACCACTTCAAAACAATTCACAGATCACAATTGATTTGCACTGGCCCGGCGGAGTTCCGTGCCTAGAGATATTGGCCCCAAAGATTGGCGCCCCTTTCGGTATTTCTTTTTATATTAATCAGATCAAAGTACAAGAGAGTGGTTAGGGTTTCACTCTTAGACTCTGCGTCCAGATGCTCTGAGAAGTGAGGCCCTCACCACTAATTTAAAGGTTACAAGGGATGCCCAAAAGCAGAGCCCCAAAAGCTTCAAAGCAAAAGCAGATTCTCTCTCTCTCTCTCTCAATGAGAGTCAGTAAAAAGCAAGTTCTCTTTTTCTCTTTCTTTCTCCCAAATCAAAGCGAAAAGCTGAGATTTGCGTCGCTCAAAATTTCCCTTTTAAAAAAAAATTAAAATTAAATAATATTCCGCCTCCGCGATTTTCAAAAATTAGGGTTTTTGGCAGAAATTAGGGTTTGCAGGAATTTTAGGGTTTTTGGCAGAAATTAGGGTTTCTGCTATCTGCCACGTCATCACTTTGTGACAGCAAGCAAGCTCACTTCATTCCAGTCAAGAAAACAGTCAAGCCGGACCATTTAGCGAGAGTGTTCATTGCTCAAATATTTTGGTTACATAGCATGCCTGAGACCATAGTCTCCAACAGAGACCCTCGATTCACGAGTTTATTTTGGAAGGCTATTTGGGAGAACATTGGCACACGGTTGCAGTTCTCGTCATCATTCCACCTGCAGCAAACAGATGGGCAATCTGAGATAGCCAATTCAATGGTTTTGGATTTATTGAAGTCTTACATTTCTGAGGAGAAGACTAAATGGGAAATTTACTTGTCCTTGGTGGAATTTGCCTACAATAATACGGTTCACTCTTCAACGAGAAAGGCACCATTTGAAGTAATCAAAGGTGCTAAGAAGGTGGGTCTCTTTTTAAGCACTAAAGACAAGATTTTTGAAGCCGAACAATACACGAGGGACTTCGACACTGTTTGCCAAGGTCCACGAGGCTCTAGAGAAGTCTCAAGAACGACTCAAGAAGGCAGCATATCGACATCGACGCGACTTGAAATTAAAGGAAGAGATTGGGTGCTCTTACATTTGAAAAAGGCACGCCTAAGGAAACGAAAGGGAAAGGAGCGGCTTTTTCCAAAGCTTAGCATGAGATACTATGGCCCTTTCCAGATTAAAGAAAAGATAAATGACGTCTCCTTTCGACTCAAGCTGCCACATACTTGGAAGATTCACAATGCATTCCATGTGAGTCTTGAAACCTTTTAAAGGTGAGGTGCCAGTTGATGGGGAGCCTGATGAGCAACCCGAAGTGGAAGAGAGCGAGAGACAACTCGTTCCTGAACAAATTTTGGCACACAAGGAAAGAAAAGTGAAAGGCAAAGTGATTCTGTGGTTCTTAGTTAAATTCAATACTATCTGACATTGGATGCGAAGTGGATGGAGGAGGAGAACCTAGCAAATATTCGTTAGATTTGGAACTTTACCTTGAGGCATTCAGTTTAGTTGTGTCTACTCCGAGAGATCGCGCAGATCAGTAGGGTTGAATCTGGTGTAGAGGGATTGGACAAGAGGGTATTCAATCCACTCCTTTGTCACAGATTACCTGGATTGAATAGAGTCACTGATATCCCTTTGGGTTTCAGGGATATTGCTGTGCTGATAGTATTCTGCGGCATGAATTTATGAAATGGAATTCTTGAAATTGAACATGAATGATTTATGCTCTCTCATGTGACTTGTTTGAGTGCAAGAACTGAAAAACGAAATGATTGCAGCATTTCTGTCTCAATTAATCTCTATAGACATGATCGCAATATGATTTAGTTAATTTTACATCAGTGAGGAATGGGATGGATCTAGATGCGATTACTAAATACGTTGTTGGCAGTCACATGGTCTGAGATTGAGAATGAACTTTTATGTGATTGATTTGAGTTCATGTGATGTGATGTCGTCTATGTGCAAATGTCACCAGCGTGTGACTACTATCTATCCTTTTTGTTGATTTCTTTCTTATTATCTATTTACTTTCACTTTTTGGAAACACCCCTCGGGAAATCTAACTGCCTGCATTGCATAGCTAGTGTGGAACTGTCCAGAGGGAGTCCAGGCCTGAGGGCAAGAGAGCACTAAGGTTGGACAAGGACTATGGTTAGCCAAGTGGGGTCATTGACTAGCCAAAGTGGAATCCTTTGCTACAGAGGCTACATTTCAGTTCTGGATGTGGCCGCAGTGTACAAAGAGGGTCAGATGACCTAGAAAGATACAATGGCAGCATCTCCTAAAATTTAGGGAACTGCTATTTTGGGACCTGAAAATGTCTTCGCGTCATTACGTGCAGTTTGACATGGGGATCATTTTGTTACTCTGTGGCCAAGTCAACAGAGGCTACAGGTGAGATATTTTTAGACCCGAGGGTCTAAAGCGGGAAAATGCACAAATGAGTGACACTTGGCACTCTGAGGCCAGTTTACTACTTATAGAGAAGGCAAAAACGTGATTTATAGCTGGGAGGCTCATTTTGCAAGTCTCTGTCACAGGTTAAGAGCTATGGAGTGCTTGCTTTCCCTCTTATGCACAGTGCGGTGCCAGGAGTGATGCCCTGCACGCTACGCACTGCCCTCTCTCTCCCCTTTGGCAGTATGTTATGCCCCTCTAGTGGGCTCTTCATTTGACCAATGTACAGTTGTGTGGGTTCATGTGCGATTGCCGAGGCAAGAGCCTCTTGCACAGGTACTGGATTAGCTAGCGGCTAATCCCCCGCAGGTACAGGTGAATTCGGAGAGGTTTCACGCCAGAAATCTCGTCCGATTCAAAGGGCAAGTAGCCCTACAGGTGCGGGAGCTCGAGGACTTGCTACGGATGCGACCGGCATGCGAAACGGAGCCCGAAACAGTAAATTACAGCCTGCTGTGTATTTTTGCAGGTTTAGGGTTTTGGCCCTAAACGGACCCTAATACCCCCAGGAGGTTCGGGGCGCAAGGGGACCGCTGTACAAGTGATCTGGCGCATTTTCAGGGCTGAAAACAGAGAATTCAGCGTGCTGCAGATTCTCGCCAGGTTTTGTAAAGTGCCCGTATGCGTCGGGAAAGTCAGTCAATGCGTGGGAATACTGACTGTGAAGGGTTCTAGTACAGTTATGTTGCCGAAATCGGGCTGGAACAGTGGAAATTCAGCCGAGTTTGTGCGGGGCAGCTTGTAGGGAACCACAGCGTTTATTCCCTCTTTTGAACAATAAAGAAATACCGAAAGGGGCGCCTAAGTTAGGGGCCAATCTGGTGTCGGTCTTCTCATACAGGTGCATTCTAGCATCTGTATCCCATTCCCCTCTCTTGTGTCACTATAGCGCAGGTATAATAGACGACTAATAATGGGTGAAAGCTAAATCAAGGTTTGAAGTAAAGTCTACCGCCCTTTTTGGATTGAACAGGCCGGTTTCATGGTTCCATCGACGGGACTAAATCACTTTTTCCCATAGAAGTGAGCCTTGGTCAGTTTTGGGCTTGAAGACACAGGGGATCATAGACCAGACACAGGGAATTGCAATTATGGCTGACAGACCAGATGATGTGACTGAAGAGGTTTCCTCTTCACAGGGTCAACAGACACATGAAGTGGGTGAGTCCTCAAGACCACCACAGACAGATGACGATATATTCAGGACCCAGTTGGCTACTACTGTGGCTATGTCCACACAAGTAATGCAGAACCCGAGGTTTTTAGCCTTTCTGCAACCTCTTGTTCCGTCTTAGCAAGTTGGGTCACTGGATCATATTCAAAATCCTGTTAAGGCTCGAGCACAGGTGATTCATACCGCACAGTCAATGGAAACACCTGTACACTTGACGGAGAACATGCAGTCTCCACAACCTATGCCTAAGGTGCAAGAACAGGTGGCTGAGATGCCAGTCTTTCAAGCTGTACCAGTTCAGCCCGCCACCTTTCAGCAGCCTATAGCTGGTTCTAATGGGCAGGGAAGCAACCTACAGGCTATGCAACAGGTCTTCCCACCACCTTCAGTACACCCTGGCTATTTTGGAGGTGGATCCATATTCCAGAGCATGGCTGGTCATGCACCTGGAAATTAGTTTTATACGCCAGGAACAGTGTTTGGGGGTGCTCAAACGATGATGCCTAACCCCATGTACAGTGTCATGGGTATGCAACCAGGGTTTCAGAGCACTCAGGGCCAATTTGGGATGCCACAGGCAAATTTTGGTATGGCTGGAATTACAAATCAGCAGCCAAATATGGCATTTCCAGGTCAAGTTAATAGCGGCCAAGGAACATAGATGAACCCTAATAGTGTTCCCATGTTTCAGTCACTTCCATATGACAATTTAACGCCACTGGAGAGGCCACCTCCGTACAAAGAAGGTGGCAAAGGTGTGTCTTTCACGACCTTTACAGGGTTTGATGACAGGAAGAAGGCTCTCTCATTCCTCCAGTAGTTTGACAAGGCCTATGCAGGGGGAAACTTTATAGAGGCTTCAAAGGTCCGCAAGGCAGCCACTTTCTTGACAGGGAATGCGGGACAATGGTGGACAACTTTATTGCTTCAAGGGCAAGCTCCGTCCACATGGATTTACTTTAAGCAGATTTTTGCAGCAGCATGGTTATCTGATGACTTTGAAGCAGATGTCATGACAGAATGGCACCAGCTAAATGCTGCCACTTGCAGAAATCTGGATGATTACAATCGGAAGTTTTGGAAAGCTCTACTTCCAGTAACTTCCTATAGGTTTGTGCCATTGACAGAACATATTGAAAAATACTGTTGTGGCCTACCCAAAGGATTGAGAAAGTACTGTACGAAGACAAAAGTCACTACTTTGACGCAGCTCATCGAGGTAGCAAACACTGGCAATGGTTTGCTCAAGGGAGAAGATTGTGAATTTAACAGTGGCGTCAAGGCAGGATCAGGCAAGAAAAATTCAGCCAAGAAGCACGTTCCCAATGAGGCTCCTAAAGGGACTCAGGAGTCAGCCAACGCAAGGAAAGACAAAGCTACGGCTGAATCAGAAAAAGGACCAGCAAAGAAATGGAAAAGACGTTTTCCTCGCAAGTCAGAAGAGCAAAAGAAGGTCCTGAGGACAGAGAACAAATGCTTTATATGTGAGCAGCCTGGCCACATTGCTTACAACTGTCCTACAAAGAAAAGGCCAGCTGATTCTGATGACAAGGAAGACAAGAAAGGAAAGAAGCCCATGGATGGTCTAGTGCCAGATATGGTGGGCGATAAGCCAAATTCGGATACAAGTGAGCTTTGCAGAGCATGGGGAAAGGTCAGGGATCAAACAGTGCTTATCTTCTTTGATCCAGGTGCAAAAGCCAACTTTATTTCCCCAGAATTGGCTTCAAAGTTGGGAATCAGACCTGAAGAGATGGGGTATACAGCAGAGGCAGGTTTGGCATGTCCTGGCCATACAGAGGCTGTGACGCCCATCATTGGAAAGTTGCGTCTACATATCCAGTCCTATGTAGATGCTGAAGAATTTTACATCATGCCACTGGACGGATGTGATGTGTTGTTAGGTATTCCTTGGTTGTTTCGTATACAGGGAATCCTGGATGCCTACAACAAAAAGATCACTGTACAGAGTAGGGGAAAGACTCACATTCTGGATGTAAAGCTTAAAGGAGAGTCTATTCCTACTGTCTTAGCTTCTGCTATTACTTCTGTAATGAAAAAGCATCTTTCTGCGTACTTGGTTTTTGCACGTGAAGTGTCAGATTGTGATGAATCAAATTTATCTGTGCTAGATAAAGAAAGTTCAATGTTTTTACAACAGTATAGTGACTGCTTTTCCGATTCGTTACCGTCTCAATTACCGCCAGAGAGACCCGAGGACCATGCGATAGATTTGGTGCCAGGCAGTAGCCCACCAAATAAGCCTCTGTACAGGGTTAGTGCGGCTCAGCAGAAAGAGATAATGGGCCAAGTACAGGAGTTGTTAGAAAAGGGGCTGATTCAGCCCAGTTCATCTCCATTCTGTTCTCCAGTGTTGTTGGTGCAGAAAAAGGATGGCTCATGGCGTATGTGCATCGACTACTGTGTACTGAACAAGAATACCATCAAGAATAGGTTTCCTATACCTAGAATTGATGATATTATGGACAAATTAGAAGGAGCAGCTATGCTTAGCAGGATAGATCTAAAGAGTGGGTACCATCAGATCCGCATTAGATCAGAGGATGTGCACAAGACTGCTTTTAGAACAACGTTTGGCCTTTACGAATTTTTAGTGATGCCCTTTGGTCTCACAAATGCTCCTGCTACGTTCAATAGGATGATGGACAGAATTTTCCGTCCACACCAGTAGTTTGTTGGTATATTCTTTGATGACATGATAGTCTACTCAAAGAATGAAGAGGAGCATAGGCATCACTTGGCCATTGTGTTCAAAGAGCTACGCAGTCATAGGTTGCTCATCAATGCAAAGAAAAGTGAGTTTTTTCTGGAAGAGATTCACTTTCTGGGACACATTGTCTCAAAGGATGGTGTCAGAATGGATCCTGCAAAAGTTGAAGCGATCAAGTCATGGCCAAATTTGAAGACGGTGCATGATGTCCGAAGCTTTTTGGGACTATGCTCCTATTACAGACGGTTTATCCGAAATTTCGCTGAGATTGCTTCACCTCTACATGCTCTTCAAAAGAAGGCAGTCACCTTTAGATGGACACAGAAAGAGATTTTAGCTTTTAATCTCTTAAAGGAAAAGATGACTTTAGATCCGGTCATTGTGTTGCCAGATCTTAGGAAGTCATTTGTTGTCCAGTGTGACGCCTGTGGTAGTAGCATTGGTGCAGTGCTAATGCAAGATGGCAGGGTAGTAGCCTATGAGAGCAGAATTTTGCAAGGGCCAGAGATGACCATGGAGGTCTATGAGAAAGAGTTACTGGCTGTGATTCATGCGCTCTTAAGTTGGAAACACTATCTGCTAGGTGCAGATTTCGTTGTCCAAACAGATCATCAGACCTTGCGATACTTCTTGACACAAACAAAGTTATCTGAGAAGCATATGCGATGGGCAAATATTTTGTCCATGTTTCATTTTCAGATTGTGCATGTGGAAGGCAAGAAGAACGTTGTGGCTGATGCCTTGTCAAGGAAGCCACAAATTTCAGCTGTGTCGATTCCTTATCATCATGAACTTGATGATATGAGAGAACAGTATGCAAATGATGAAGATTTTGCAAGGGTCTTCGAGCAACTAATGGATGGACAACGTCATGAACACTATCTTCTTAAAGACGGGTTCATGATGATGCATGGCAGATTGTGTGTCACAAAGCCATTGCGACGCAAAGTTATGGAAGAGAGTCATGTCCCACCGTATGCAAGGCATCGTGGTATCGATGCTACAGTTAAAGCGGTTGAGACATTCTTCTACTGGCCTACATTAAGAAGAGATGTGGATGCCTTTGTGCGAGAATGCCTAATATGCCAAAAGGTCAAGTTTGACAGGCAAAAGGCACCAGGGTTATTGCAACCACTACCTATTCCAGATAAACCATGGGAAAGTATTGCTATGGATTTTATCTTTGATCTTCCGAGAACGCAGACAGGAAACGATGGTATTTGGACCATTATTTGCAGATTCAGCAAACAGGCTCATTTTATTCCTGTCAGGAAGAAGATAAAGCCAGATCAGATGGCACGCTTGTTTATGAGCAATATTTTCAAGTATCATGGCATGCCACAGTCGATTGTTAGCGATCGTGATCCACGCATGACAAGTTTGTGTTGGAGAGGCTTGTTTGAGAATATGGGCACCACGCTCAAATTCTCTTCGTCATTTCATCCTCAAACAGATGGGCAGTCAGAAGAGGCAAATTCTACTGTCCTAGATCTGCTGAAGTGCTATGTGTCAGAGCATAAAGGAAAATGGGAGCAATATTTGCCATTGGTGGAGTATGCATACAATAATACAGTGCATTCATCAACTGGCCAGGCACCCTTTGAGATAGTTGAAGGTGGCAAGAAAGTTCCTCCCATACTGCATACAAAGGACAAGATATTTGAAGCAGATAAGTATGTTCAGGACATGGATGAAATGTACAAGAAGGTCAAAGTGGCCTTAGAAAGGACTCAGGCAAAGCAAAAGAAAGCAGCTGATTGTCACCGTCGTGAAGTGGTATATTCACTTGGTGATTGGGTGCTTTTACGCTTTGAAAAGGCAAGGTTAAAGAAGATGAAGGGCAAGGAAAGACTGTTTCCAAAGCTCAGCATGCGTTACTATGGGCCTTTTCAAGTGTGTGACATAATCAGTGATGTTGCATATAGGCTGAAATTGCCTGACAGTTAGAAGATTCCCAATGCGTTTCATGTGAGTCTTCTCAGACCCTATGTGGGTGATGTGCCAGAAGATATGCCAGCTGAAGATCAGCCGGAAGTCGAGGAACTTGACGAGATCTTGGTCCCTAAACAGATTTTGGCACACAAAGAAAGGAAAGTGAAAGGCAAGGTTGCTAGGCGTTACTTGGTAAAGTTCAGAAACTATCCACCAATGGATGCTAAGTGGATGGAAGAAGGTGAACTTGCAGAGTCACCAATTGTGTTATCACTTTACGTGGAAGCCTTCGATTTGCAACCTACCTTGACCCCTTGAGTTTCAAAGCTACATGGATTGTCAGTGTGACAATGGCTTGTGAAACAAATGATGTACATGGTATTTAAAGTGAGCTCAAATGAAATACCTGTTACATGAATGTTAGAGCTGTACAGATTGTCAGTTTGGCAATTGCTCTTATGGAATGTCCAAAAGTTTGGTTAGTTCTATAGAAGTGAGTATTTCTTGTCAGTTTGTCAAGGATACAGTGATTGCTTCTATTGAAGAGTACATGTGTAACTGCATTCTTAAACTATCGGTTTGGGTATGCTCGAAAGTGTTACGGGATCCAACGTGTACTATAAGACAGTGGCAAAATGTGCAGCTACCATTTTGTCATTGGAAAGTTAGTGACTCAAAGCAATGGCAGAGTGCGAAGCTACCACTATGTCATTGGGATAGGGTTCACACGCAAGCAATACATGAGTCGACGAGGTGTTGAATACACCAGGGTTGACAATGAGCATGTATGTGTCGTACATGTGTCAACAGGTGTTGAATACATCAGTGTTGACTAGGAGCATGAACGACATAGATGCAAACGAGGACGTTTGAGATTTCAAGAGGGGGGTATGTCACCAGCGTGTGACTACTATCTATCCTTTTTGTTGATTTCTTTCTTATTATCTATTTACTTTCACTTTTTGGAAACACCCCTCGGGAAATCTAACTGCCCTGCATTGCATAGCTAGTGTGGAACTGTCCAGAGGGAGTCCAGGCCTGAGGGCAAGAGAGCACTAAGGTTGGACAAGGACTATGGTTAGCCAAGTGGGGTCATTGACTAGCCAAAGTGGAATCCTTTGCTACAGAGGCTACATTTCAGTTCTGGATGTGGCCGCAGTGTACAAAGAGGGTCGGATGACCTAGAAAGATACAATGGCAGCATCTCCTAAAATTTAGGGAACTGCTATTTTGGGACCTAAAAATGTCTTCGCGTCATTACGTGCAGTTTGACATGGGGATCATTTTGTTACTCTGTGGCCAAGTCAACAGAGGCTGCAGGTGAGATATTTTTAGACTCGAGGGTCTAAAGCGGGAAAATGCACAAATGAGTGACACTTGGCACTCTGAGGCCAGTTTACTACTTATAGAGAAGGCAAAAACGTGATTTATAGCTGGGAGGCTCATTTTGCAAGTCTCTGTCACAGGTTAAGAGCTATGGAGTGCTTGCTTTCCCTCTTATGCACAGTGCGGCGCCAGGAGTGATGCCCTGCACGCTACGCACTGCCCTCTCTCTCCCCTTTGGCAGTATGTTATGCCCCTCTCGTGGGCTCTTCATTTGACCAATGTACAGTTGTGTGGGTTCATGTGCGATTGCCGAGGCAAGAGCCTCTTGCACAGGTACTGGATTAGCTAGCGGCTAATCCCCCGCAGGTACAGGTGAATTCGGAGAGGTTTCACGCCAGAAATCTCGTCCGATTCAAAGGGCAAGTAGCCCTACAGGTGCGGGAGCTCGAGGACTTGCTACGGATGCGACCGGCATGCGAAACGGAGCCCGAAACAGTAAATTACAGCCTGCTGTGTATTTTTGCAGGTTTAGGGTTTTGGCCCTAAACGGACCCTAATACCCCCAGGAGGTTCGGGGCGCAAGGGGACCGCTGTACAAGTGATCTGGCGCATTTTCAGGGCTGAAAACAGAGAATTCAGCGTGCTGCAGATTCTCGCCAGGTTTTGTAAAGTGCCCGTATGCGTCGGGAAAGTCAGTCAATGCGTGGGAATACTGACTGTGAAGGGTTCTAGTACAGTTATGTTGCCGAAATCGGGCTGGAACAGTGGAAATTCAGCCGAGTTTGTGCGGGGCAACTTGTAGGGAACCACAGCGTTTATTCCCTCTTTTGAACAATAAAGAAATACCGAAAGGGGCGCCTAAGTTAGGGGCCAATCTGGTGTCGGTCTTCTCATACAGGTGCATTCTAGCATCTGTATCCCATTCCCCTCTCTTGTGTCACTATAGCGCAGGTATAATAGACGACTAATAATGGGTGAAAGCTAAATCAAGGTTTGAAGTAAAGTCTACCGCCCTTTTTGGATTGAACATGCCGGTTTCAGCAAATGCTAGATTTGTGGGTCTAGTGCATGGGTACGTAGGGTCAGTGCCTATTGAATTGGTTTATGGTCTCTGTCTATTTTGCAGGCGTAATCGAGGGCGATTACCATTCTTTCAAGAGGGGGGTATGTCACAAATTGATGATGTGGCATGCCATAATGTGAACATGGCCTAAATAAGTTGTTCCAACTCATGGACCATTGCCGACGCCGTCGGCAAGGCCTAAGTGACACTAGGCCATTAAAAATTGCGTAAGGAGTTGTTGATGTGGCTGCTGTACGGACGTCCGCGATTCACGTTGCTGACGTGGCAGGTTGTACGAAGAATTGCGTTGACTGTTGTGGGCGGCATTTTTTTGCACTAGGAGCTTTGAAACTGAAGCTTTTCATGTAAATTGCTTTTCCAAGGCCCAGGGCCTTCAAATAAGTCCCTAGGGTCTCTCTTTAGCTGATTCAGAGTCAACGATCCGGTGAGCAGAGGAGAGCCCATGGCATCTTTACTTGCTTGATTATTTTAATATGAAAAGAAATACCGAAAGGGGCGCCAGTCTTTGGGGCCAATCTCTCTGCCGGGCCGTGTCATCTCAAATTGAACAGTGATTTTAAAGTTTTGAAGTGATTAAAGTGAATCTCTCTCTCGTGTTGCGACAAATTCTAGACTTGGGGTGTCCAAGTTTGTTACAGAATGCAGAAGAGGTTAGGGATCCTGTCTCCAACTCCTGCCATATTCGCATAAGAGGCAAGTAGATTTTGGTACTCAAGATCTGGGTTTTCGTGTATCTGATGTCGATCTTCCTTCAAAGACATGGCAATGAAGATGAGATCTGGTAAGTGTCACAAAACGGGAGCGTACACGAGCACTGGAAAATCTGAAAATTAAAATACTTTGCAAATGTGAGAGAAGGGAGAAGATCGACACAGTATTGGGGACCAGAAGATGGGCTGGTCCCCCCTCGTTAAGAGTATTCTTTTATTCAGGGAGAATTCGTATACAAGCACGAGAACCCGAGGAAACCCCTCCGTTCTGTAATCTTAGACCCGAAGGTCGTTCCTTCCCGTAAGGGACTTAGGCACGAGGCTATACTTTCCCGTGAAGGGACTTAGGCACGAAGCCGTACTTTCCCGTAAAGGGACTTAGGCGTGAAGCCGTACTTCCCGTGAAGGGCCTTCCCGTAAGACGGGAGATTCCTGCAAAATAAACCACACAAACACGTGACAACAATTCGTATGGCGAATCCACAATAGATACCTGTCGCTCTTGCGCGGGAAAAGCGACTTCCGTGCTTCGTAGTCTCGCGATCTCTTGCGGCAGAGTCTTCTCTTGCTGACGTTGGTACCCCCTTTGAGTGAGGGCATGTGGTGCTTTTATAGCTCCCTGGCCATGGCACGAATAGCTGCTCGTGTAGAGATCGCGGCCGTTTTTTTTTTTTATAATTTTAAATTTTTTTTTTTTCGCTGTTCTACCCGAAATAGGGAGAGAGAATTCGTTGGCTGGTTTTGTTGCTTTATCTTCTAAGTGGCTGCCCAGTTATTAAGTGGGTGGCCGGCATATTTTAAAATTGGTCTGAACCTGCCCAAAAACTCAATAAAACCTTATAAGTTAAAACCAATGCATTTCACAACACTTCCCAGGCGTCCCTGGATGCAACCACATGCACGAATGCAATGCAAACATAGATTCCTCGCAGGAAAGCGTCTGCCTTCCCGCGATTGTTCTTGCTTTTCGTAAAAAGCTTCATTGAACCCATCTTTATTCTTGTGCTTGCGTTCTTACGCGTATTTTCTTACTCAGTTCGGATTTCCTCCTTAGTCTACGGGATGCCCCCTTACTGATGCACTCGTCGCCCATCATGTGACGCATCAGGGGTACTCGTAACCCGGCCCTTTCCACCGAACTTACGGAAACTCCTTCGCGATGTTTACCGTCACCCATCAAATGACACATCAGAGTTTGTCCGTTCTTGATGGCAGTTCCTGTAGCTACAATCTTTTAACAGTTCTTAGTGCACATAATAAAATATCCTAAAAAAAAGAGATTAATCATTAAAAATAAGAAAATAGTCCAATTAGCAACATCCCTCTGGCTTCTAAACAGTTGACCTCAACTGTAGTGCTTGGACATATACCCCCAGTATCTCGGGATAAGCTGCTAATTCCTCCTGCGTCATCCACTGAGCATCTAGATTCGAGTAGTTCTTAAACTTAACCAAATACTTCCGTGTTATCTTTCCAAATTTGAGAGACCGCTCCTGATGACTTACTATCTGCTCCGGTTGGAGTATTTCTTCTGTTTCCTCAACCTCAAGAGGTTCCTCAACGCTAGGCTGGCTTGGAGGCGGTCCCACATATGGCTGGAGTAAACTGACATGGAAAGCATTATGGATCTTCCAATTAGGTGGTACCTCTAATCGGAAAGTGACATCATTCACTCGCTCAGTGATCTTAAACGGCCCATAATAACGGGTAGAAAGTTTTACCACTTTCCCCTTATGAGACGCTTGTTTCTCAAGTCTTGCCTTCTCAAACTTGAGTAAGACTAACTGTCCGACTGTTAAGTCTAGATTCCTTCTGTGCTTGTCTGCAGCTTTCTTATGCTTTTCCTGAGAGCGTAGAATAGCTCTTCTAACTTGCTCGTAGGCTGTGTCCAAATCCCGGACAAATTCATCTGCTGCAAAGATCTTATCCTTAGTTAAAAGGATGGGTGGAAGCAAAGGCTTACCATAGAGAATCTCAAAAGGTGCTTTCCCCGTCGATGAGTGTATGGTATTGTTATACGCATACTCGACGAGAGGCAAGTATTTCTCCCAGTCAGATTGCCGATCTGACACATAAGCTTTTAACATATCCAATACTGTGGAATTGGCTATCTCACTTTGCCCGTCCGTTTGAGGATGGTAGGCAGATGAAAAATTCAGCTTCGTACCAAGATTATCCATCAAGGCACGCCAAAAATTTCCTATCATGCGAGGATCTCGATCACTCACAATAGACTTAGGCATTCCATGATGCTTAAAGATTTGTGCTAGAAAGACCCTAGCCATATGATCTGCTTTGATCGTTTTCTTGACTGGTATAAAGTGTGCTTGCTTGCTAAACCGGTCCACAATGGTCTAGATCGCGTCATTTCCAGTCTGAGTTCTAGGGAGGTCCATGATGAAGTCCATGGCAATACTTTCCAAGGGTTCATTAGGCACAGGCAATGGTTGTAGCAACCCAGGCATCTTATGCCGATCATACTTCACTTTTTGGCAAACCAAGCATTCCCTGACATGCTTATCAATGTCTGCTTTAAGGCTAGGCCAAAAGAAATATCTTTCCATCGCTAAGGTCGTAGAGAGAATACCCCGATGACCCGCATAAGGCGAAGCGTGTGCTTCATCCATGATCTTCTTTCTTAATGGTTCCGCCACACATATGGCCTGATGGTGGTAGAGATAACCGTCCCGAATGGAATAGGGAAACTCATTCTCTCCACGATGTAGCTTTTCCCAAATGGTGGAGAAGTCTGGATCATTCGGATACAAATCCGGTAGTGCTTCTAATTCTTGGTGATACACCGAAGTGATAGCGTTCACCCTTGGCCGCCTAGGCAATGCGTCTGCAACCACATTCTTACTCCCAGCCGTGTGAAGGATCTAGAAGTGAAACATAGACAAAAAGTTTGCCCATCTCATTTGCTTCTCAGATAGTTTCCTTTGCGTAAGAAAATACCGCAAACTCTGGTGATCGGTCTTGATCACAAAATCCGCTCCTAGAAGATGGTGCTTCCAGTTGGATAAGGCGTGAATCACTGCCGTGAGTTCCTTTTCGTAGATTGATGCATGCAACTCTGCATCCTTAAGCCGTCTGCTTTCGTAGGCCACTGCATGGCCTTCTTGGTTTAACACTGCTCCGATGCAATCGCCTGAAGCATCGCAGTGAACCTCAAATGGTTTTCGTAAGTCAGGCACTATCAAAATAGGCCCATGGCTTAGCAAGTACTTGAGCCGATCAAAAGCTCCTTGTTGTCTCGATCCCCATCTGAAAGGAATCTTCTTCTTTGTCAAGTCATGAAGTGGTCCTGCTACATGAGCAAATCCTCGGACAAACCTTCGATAATATGAACATAATCCCAGGAAACTACGTACGTCATGTACCGTAGTGGGAATAGGCCAATCTTCTACCACTCGGATCTTGGCAGGATCCATACTCACTTGATTCTGAGAGACTATATGGCCGAGATAGTGTATCTCTGAGAGAAAGAACTCGCTCTTCTTTGCATTCACATGCAACTCATGCTTTCGCAATTCTTGAAACACTAAGTCCAAGTGCTTCTGATGTTCCTCTTCTGACTTAGAGAAGATGAGTATGTCATCAAAGAATACTCCCGTAAAAACTCGATACGGGCTGAAAATGCGGTCCATCATGCGATTGAACCTCGCAGGAGCATTGGTCAAGCCGAAAGGCATTACCAAAAATTCATATAGCCCAAAGGTTGTGCGGAAAGCAGTCTTATGGACATCCTCAGGGGTGATCCGTATCTGATGATACCCACTCTTTAAGTCTATGCGACTAAAGACACTTGCACCCTGCAACTTATCAAGTATATCATCAATCCGAGGGATCGGAAAGCGATTCTTGATTGTGATCTTGTTTAAAGACCGATAGTCTATGCACATTCAAAACGTGCCATCTTTCTTTTGCACCAGTAGAACTGGAGAGCAGTAGGGTGAAGCACTTGGCCGTACTAACCCTTTCTCTAGAAGCTCGTTGACTTGCTTCAAAATTTCCTCTTGCTGAGCAAGACTTACCCGATAAGGGGGTTGATTGGGAGGCGAGCTACCCGGTATGAGATCTATGCGGTGATCTTTCGGGCGTACCGGAGGGAGTTCATCAGGAAGTGTTTCCGTGAAGCAATCCTTGTACTTTTCAATAAATTGAAGACGCTTGATTTCCAGACTAGAGAGAGAGTCTCTACTAGTTTTATCCTTTGCAAAAATCCAGTAAGCAGAAACACACTTCTTCATTTCTTTCTTAATGGAGATATGGCTTACAATTGGGAACTGCCAATCTCCTGCATCAGCTTGAATCTTTATTTTCTTACCCCCATGATCAAAAGTGAGGGTCTTTTCCACATAATCGGGAATAGGTGTCATGTGAAAGTGCCATGGCATACCCAAGATGATATCACATCCCTCGATGGGTGCCATCAAAAATGATTCGCGGTCCTTGTACTCGCCGATCCGAAGATTGAGCTGTCCTTGCACGGGAGTTGCATTGGTTGTCAACCCCTCGAATGCCGATCCGGATGTAACCGGTGTGCCAAGCTGAGCCGGTGTGAGGCACAATCGTTCCGCAATATCCAGGGAGATGAAATTATCCGTGGATCCTGGATCATAAAGAATCAGTACTCGCTGGTTGTTCAAAGACCCCAGCCCTTCAGAAGTTGACGCTTCCCTTTCTCCGTTTCTGTGTTTCCTTGAACATCTGGTATTGAGTTCGAGCTTGGCGGTGCGGGTTCCTTCCTTGCTTTCTCTTGCCTCGTAGAGGCTTGTTCTTGCCGTTGCTGCTTTAGCGGGCAATCCGTTTTCATATGTCCTTTCTCGCCACAGTAGAAGCATCTTCCTTCCTCTCTGAAAGTTTGAAGTTGAGTAGGAGAAAGATACTTAGTTCGCTTGCCAGTGCCCTCTGGCTTTTTAGAATGATCATCGTCCCCAGATGGAGGACGTTTTCTTCCTTGGCCCCCTTGGTCATCGTAGACCCCTCTTTGTCTTGCACGGTAAGTGCTATGTTCCATCTTTTTGGGCGTCCCAGTTGAGTGAAAATCCTCAGCAATGATTGCTGACTCCATCATCCTTTGAAGAGTATCATGGGGATACACCTTCATACTCTTTCGAAGCTGCGGTTGGAGACCCGCTTCGAACTTTCTTTTCTTTTCCTCGTCGGCAATCTTCATGAAGGGAGTGACCTTCAGAAGAACCGACCAATACTTGTCCACATAGGTCGTTACTTTTTCATGTTCCTTCTGGGCAAGCCAGTCCCATTCCTTCCGTATGTCCTGCTCGAAGTCAGGTGGAAGAAATTGTTCATAAAATTCAGATTTGAAGCTCTCCCAAGTTGTGGCCTGAGAACCTTCCAGAATCTTGGCTAGCCACCAATTACTTGCCGTTTCCTTGAGGTGCATCCCCACATGGCGTAATTTGGATCTTTCTGTGAAGTGCCCATTGGTAAAGGCGACTTCAAACTGTCTGATGAAGGACAGTGCTTTGGAGATGTCTCTCCATCCATTGTAGGTTTCGAACTTGATGTCCTTGTCGTCCGATTTGAAGACTCTCATGCGATGTTGAGACTTGCGACCATGCTTCTTGAATCCAGGCTTATCTTTAGGTTGAGGAAGAGTAGTAGTAGTAGCGGCTTCCTCCTTCTGACGAGATGATCGAGAAGTAGAATTATAATCAGGAGAGTAAGATGGAGATGAGATAGAGATGTCCTTGCTCTCGTCTAGCAAAGAGAGCGCTTTTTCCTGGCCTTTCCTTGGAGTAGGCCGTTCATTACGATCCGAAGATCCTTTGTGCACCTCGGCACGTTCTTCTTCTCTTGCCTCCTGTGGTCTCAAGCCAACAGTGTTGTCTGGATGCTTGACTGCATCAGTTCCATTCGTTTTCTTCATTCCGCCCAAAAGCTTTTGGACGTCCGGCAACAGTAAAATTTGTTGCAACTCCGCAAGCTGAGCTTGCACTTGTTGAAGTTCCTCTTCAACGCTTCTCCCTTGGCTCGACATGGTTCTTCCTGTTCTTCCCGGAATCGTCATTCTTTGCAGAGAAAGAGAGGAGTCCGAGCTCTGATACCACTGTCACAAAACAGGAGCGTACACGAGCACTAGAAAATCTGAAAATTAAAATACTTTGCAAATGTGAGAGAAGGGATAAGATCGACACAGTATTGGGGACCAGAAGATGGGCTGGTCCCCCCCCCCGTTAAGAGTATTCTTTTATTCAGGGAGAACTCGTATACAAGCACGAGAACCCGAGGAAACCCCTCCGTTCTGTAATCTTAGACCCGAAGGTCGTTCCTTCCCGTAAGGGACTTAGGCACGAGGCTGTACTTTCCCGTAAAGGGACTTAGGCACGAAGCCGTACTTTCCCGTAAAGGGACTTAGGCGTGAAGCCGTACTTCCCGTGAAGGGCCTTCCCGTAAGACGGGAGATTCCTGCAAAACAAACCACACAAATACGTGACAACAATTCGTATGGCGAATCCACAATAGATACCTGTCGCTCTTGCGCGGGAAAAGCGACTTCCGTGCTTCGTAGTCTCGCGAACTCTTGCGGCAGAGTCTTCTCTTGCTGACGTTGGCACCCCCTTTGAGTGAGGGCATGTGGTGCTTTTATAGCTCCCTGGCCACGGCACGAATAACTGCTCGCGTAGAGATCGTGGCTGTTTTTTTTTTCTTAATTTTTTTTTTCCACTGTTCTACCCGAAATAGGGAGAGAGAATTCGTTGGCTGGTTTTGTTGCTTTATCTTCTAAGTGGCTGCCCACTTATTAAGTGGGCGGCCGGCATATTTTAAAATTGGTATGAACCTGTCCAAAAACTCAATAAAACCTTATAAGTTAAAACCAATGCATTTCACAACACTTCCCAGGCGTCCTTGGATGCAACCACATGCACGAATGCAATGCAAACATAGATTCCTCGTTGGAAAGCGTCTGCCTTCCCGCGATTGTTCCTGCTTTTCGTAAAAAGCTTCATTGAACCCATCTTTATTCTTGTGCTTGCGTTCTTACGCGTATTTTCTTACTCAGTTCGGATTTCCTCCTTAGCCTACGGGATGCCCCCTTACTGATGCACCCGTCACCCATCATGTGACGCATCAGGGGCACTCGTAACCCGGCCCTTTCCACCGAACTTACGGAAACTCCTTCGCGATGTTTACCGTCACCCATCAAATGACACATCAGAGTTTGTCCGTTCTTGATGGCAGTTCCTGTAGCTACAATCTTTTAACAGTTCTTAGTGCGTATAATAAAATATCCTAAAAGAAGAGATTAATCATTAAAAATAAGAAAATAGTCCAATTAGCAACAGTAAGTCCATGGTCGGGACTCAAAGATTCTTTTAGGAAAAAAGAACTGAGAGGTTCCTTGGGTTCTTGATGGTTCTTTGTTCTCCTTGTGTTCTTGGTGGTTCTTGATGGTTCTTCTCTTGAGTTCACAAAAGCAAAGGACACACACAGCTCTGATGCCAATGTCAGGTGCAACGCACACAAAGCTCTGATACCAATGTCACGGCGGAAGTGTTTAGCTTGGATGTAGTACTCCGCACAAACACAAGGGGCACTTTACTTGAAAGAACTAGACGGAACTGAAAGAAAGAGAGAGACACAAGAGAGAGAAAAGAGACGACATAGGGATGTCGGGTCCCAACCGTCATGGGCCCCCTTGCTCTTTTACCAGAGCAAGTACTTTCTCTTGCACAAATGCTCATACAATGAGTGGATGCTGAGATGCTGATGCTAATGGGTATTGATGATGTGGTACTTGACGACGACGACAACGACGACGACAACGACGACGACGTCAAGGCTGAAAACTGAAAACGCTAGATGTTCCGTTGTGGATTGCTACTGCGGCGGTTCTACGGGGCTGATTTGCCAACCGCAGAGGCGTGCAATGGCTGAAATGCAAAAACGCTGGTTGACCTGGGCTGAATCTGCAAAACGCTGGTTGTTTTGGGTTGAAACCAAAAAACGATAGGCTAATCTGGGTGCTGATGGGAAATCCGGCGAGGATCTGCAACCGGATGGTGCGGGTACTCGCGAGGCTTAGGACTGATTTGAAAACGCAGGTTTTATGGTTTGAAAACGCTGGCCTTCTACTATTGAAAACGCTGATCTTGTCGTGATAAAACGCTGGGGCTCCTGAGGTGCTACCTGACTGCTGGGTGCCTGCCTCCTTGTGTCCCTGCTTCTTCTGCTTCTACTGAGTGCCCAATGCGTTTCTTTTATAGTTCCTTTAGCCATTTGCCCTACCTACATTCCAACAAGGGTAAATGAAAATTCACTTATTAATAAATGACCTGTTCACGCGGTAAAATGCCTGCATGATGAAATGTTGTCCTGTGCAAGAGAGGGTAATGCAACTGTGACCGGCCTGGACATGCTAGTCTTGCTAGAGGCTCACAAAGGGCCCAGGTTCAGTCCTAAGCTATTGGATCATGCTAGACTGTGGCAGAACATGCCCACGTAGCACAAGTGAAGTGCGCATGTGACATGCACAATTAAGTCTGTTAAGCATATAGGCATATGAAAAGTCACTTAAGTCATTTATTAGTAAGTGACTTTGACATGACATTTATTAAAAGTAGGTAGGGCAAATGGCTAAAAGACCTATAAAAGAAGTCCTTTGGGCGCTAGAGAAGACAGAAGACGAAGTAGTATCGACAACACGCTCTTTTCAGCATTATTCAGCAGCCATCAGTGTTTTCACCCAACGTTGGTGTTTTCCCTCAGCCTCTCCCACCAGCATTTTTCAGACCTAAGCACCTTGAATATAGCGATCAGCCCTTGCGGATCAGCAACGTTTTCAGATCAGCCAGTAGGACCAATGTTTTCAGTTTTTCAGCCATCACTATCTTCAGCGATAGCAGATCAGCCCACAGCCTTGTCGTTGTCATCATCGTCGTCCTCGTCGCAATATTCTTAGCGTCTTCAGTTTTCAGCCCATAGCCTCTTCAACGATTTCAATTATCAGCCCATCTCCATCCCGGCAATAGCAAATCAGCCCACAGCCTCGTCGTTATCGTCGTCGTAGCACCTTCAGTACCGAGCAGTACCCGCAGTATCAAGCATTGCAGTACCCTAGTACCTCATCAATACCCAGCATGAGTAGCATCAAGTATCCATTAGCATCTGAGCATCTCAGCACTAGCATCTCAACATTTAGTTATTGTATCAGCATTTGTGCAAGTAATAAAGCAAGTACTTGCTCTGGCAACAAAGCAAGGGGGCCCTTGAGGGTGGTTGGGACCCGACATGCCTTCTGGTCTCTCTCTCTCTCTCTCTCTCTCTCTCTCTCTCTCTCTCTCTCTGTGTGTGCGTCTCTCTTCCATTCGGTTCAGTTCTTTTCTTTCAAGTGAAGTAAGTAACCTTGTGTTTGTGCGGAGTACTAGATCCGAGCTAAATCCTTAAACCCTTCTGTTGCACCTGACATTATGGTGTGCCATTGGACAGATACGGACATCTTCCCATCAACTTGAGATTGAGACTGGTAGATTTAGAGGGATACCGGAGGAGCTTCACAGCATCGACAGAGACTACAACAGAGGATTCGAGCCATACTATCTCAAGATTCGACATCTAGAGTACATATGAGGATAGACTCATGGCCTTCATCACCAGCTCTTAAAGAACAGAAATTTCCATGCCTCAGAGCGGCTCCACGAGCCCACCTCAATTGCTCCTGTTCTTGCTAAGCCACCCTTAGAGTTGTTTCAATGCTGTGAACTGTAAAAGCTTCAATCATTGGCCTGTAATGCTGACTTCGCAGGACAGAGGAATTTTGCTGACTCGCTGGCCTTTGTTTTCCTAGTAGTACTGTAGTACTACTAAAGGGGGACTTCTGTGCGTTTGTTGGTTCGCTTTGCTGCCTTTCAGCCTGTCACCCATCCAATGTACGTGGGCCCTGTAATTAGCTTCTGTAGGCAAATGCCTGTGATATCCAAAGCAAGCCCACTTTGACTTCAGCTGCAAAGCAAGAGATGCTTTGAGTACAGCGGTGGTCCCATCCATGTACACTCTTCAAGTTCATATTTGGGCCCAGTGGTGCGTCTGTTGATTCAACTTCAACTTGATGCATCGTTCTGCCCCAACACTTTCTTGGTTGAAGTGCTGCCTCCTTTGACCACCCCATAGTCCGCGGCATAGATACCCTTGCAAACGATCCCCAAAAGCGCCTGCAATCAGATTCTTGCAAAGGACCTTCTCAAGACAGAAAGTTACCTGGGGCCTTCACATGGCTGTTGTGGGATAAGCATGGTGTGTTACAGAGTGCCTTGGCGGTACATTGGCAACGGATGAGCCTTTCTGCCTCAGCCCACTCTTACCACTCGTGATTAGTAGGCAAGAGGGCGTGCTTTTTTCAAAGCTTGTTGAAGGTAACAATAATGTAAGTGAGAAAATTGCCATGTTCAAAATCACATTGAACGGCCTGGAATTTGGCATGTACATTCCTTTTGAAAGGACGAGATTTGTCCACATGGCGCTCTTTCTTTTGAGCATTAGCAAAAACCTTGTTGGGCTAACGCAAAGTAAAATAGTCTATCAAGGAGGTGAATAAATTTATCCAAGGACAAGACTATTGCGCCATAATCCTCAATAAAATGACTATCAAAAACCATAGTTGTTACACAATTCGTTACAGGCAAAACTTGCTTTCCTCAACCCTACCTTTCTATCATCAGGACACAGTCAATGTAAGCCTGCCAGACTTTTGCACTGCACAGAATATATAAGAGGGATGGAGCAAACGAGTTACATCAATCAGATTCTCTGTTATCAGGGGGAATCACATTATAGCAAAATGAAGCATTCTGTGTGTATTTGAGCTTTATATGGGTCATACCTGACGGACATCTTATCCTAGCAGGAAGAAGCGGAAGTGGGATCAGCCAGCAGAGTCGGTCATTGCTATTTCAGCATCGCCAGCAGGATTGATGCCCTTGAACAGTACTGCTGCATTGTCTGGGCTATCCCTTCCAGGAATATTTCCTTCATTAGTTGGGGTTTATCCTTCAATGCCTACATCAACAGCATCTGCACAAATATCGTTGGCGTTTTCAAGTGTTCAACAAAGTGCCGCAGCCATCATCCAAAAGATCAATCAGGCATGACTCTAAAAATTCACCGAAGTCCTCTGCAAGAAGTTGTTTTCATGAAGTGAACTGGGAGTTTCATACCTACTTTGTTCTTCATATATGTTCTTTCAGGATCTGGCAGCAAAAGGAGTGGTACCACCAAACAAGATACAGGATGAAGTTATTGCAAGGGAAATAGTAATAAATGATGCTGAACCTGGAGTGCGCTACAAACTCACGAAACGCCAAACACAAGAAGAGGTTGGTGATTTTTTGAAAATTTTTCATGATTTCTTTAACCTTTTGTAGTGTTGATTCTCACGGTTTACTTTTCTGACAGATTCAGGCCAAAACTGGTGCAGTTGTGATTACAAGGTTAGCTTAGTTACTGTATAGAAACTTAATGGCAAGAGGGTCTTTAAATGGCTCTCTTAGTCACATAAAGTCCATTTTCAGTAAGTTTCATTGCCATTACACTGCTGTCGTCCTCAGCTGTTCATCACTTCTGTTATTTTTCCCAGAGGAAAATACAAGCCCCCTAATGGACCGGCTGATCACGAGAAAGCTTTGTATTTACATATATCGGCAGGGGCACATGTAAATTTACTTCCAATGATACTTTGTGTTTACTGACTTGTGAGACATCATTCATTAGCTTTTATTTTTACCAGCTCAAAGACACAACTGAACGTGTGAGGGCTGTTGATCAAGCAGCTGCTCTCGTGGATGAGATGTTGAAACAGGGTCGTCAAATATTAGGCCCATCCTCAAATGGGCAGCTTGGGGTAATTTTGTAATTTGAAGTATTGGCTTCTGACTTGTTACTGTCGTTTTGTGTGCCGTTTTAAAACATGATGGAAGCATGGTTACCTTTTCTCTTTGTCCTTTTGCAACAGACAAATTCACCTCTTAGTGCTGTAGTTTTTGTTGATTTTGAAGCTGACTCGTCTGTAGATCTTATCAGTCGGATCCGTGGGCCAAATGTAAGCTCACTTGTTTAATGAAAAGTTTTTATTGCATTGTGAAACTAGTAGCATCTTTTAATAGTTGGAGTGTTTCTTTGACACGTAAATCAATCACCTGATACTTTTAAGGTATCTTTTTGTTTTTATATTTTTATGATGACTTCCCTGACGTCTTTGTATGTTTTGGGAGATACTGTTTTGTGTGTGTTGTTGGCCTGGGGTTGGTGGCCGGGTTCTGAAAACCTGCAGGATCAATATATAAACCACATCATGCATGAAACAGGAGCTACCGTGCTTTTGAAGGGAGGTGCTTGTGAAAGTTCTTGCAGTGATGGTATGAAGTCTGTTGTTATGCTAGCCATGATATACTTGCTGGTACTAGTGGTTGACAGTATGTCTCACCGATCCCTTATTCAATGCAGAAATCCCTCAGCCCTTGCACCTCCTCATCTCAGCAGAGCATGCCAAGAGCTTGGAAGATGCCAGGAGTCTTACCGAACACCTTTTAGAGACAATACGTGCTGAGGTTGCTGGAACCAGGTATCAAGAATTAGGGGTTCTCATTTTTCTCTCACAAGGAGCTAGCTGTATTGAACATTTTTTGGTCATCTTGCATTATAAGATTCTTCCTGTTTTCTGAGCTTTTGGATGATAAACATTTTTGTTTTGCTGATCTGGTAGTTGAAGCTGGTCTAAAGTAGTTTGCCCGTTTTTTTCCAGGCCTCCTTACTTTCCCCCTCCTGTTTCTTACAATTTGCAGCAATCGCCTCAAATCGCAAGTAATCTGGAGCTGGGAAATACATCTTTACCACTGTCACCGGCCATCTCAGCAGCTGTCGTGTCTGTTAGCTCTAACCCAATAAGCCTTCCTTCATTGGATGTTAATGCTGGGTGGGTTTAAGAAATTGTTTTTGGAAGGTGAATTTTGAAGGTTGTTTGAGCATTTTGACGTGAAGTTAACTGTTCTCTGTTCAGGTTGGGGTCTCTTAAGAATTACAGTGCCGTGCCACCCCCAAAGCAGCTTTTTGCAGCTGATGGAGGACCAGGCAAAGTAGAGACTGGGCACTTGTTTGACACAAGTTCAGTGTCCACGAGTTCCAGGAGTCCTCTTGCCACCTTTGCAGGCTCTTTTCCTACAACATACGCATCTGGGGCCCTTCACCAATCCTTCTCACAGCAAACATATGGTATCTACCCCCAAGCTTCCCGAGGCAGTGAGCCCCATCCCAGTTACAGTGCATACAGTGGGCTGTATCCTCAAGCCTCTCCCTTGCAGCAGGTTGCTCGTGCTCTGCAAAGACCAGCTATAAGCCAGAGTACTGCTCAATTGTCGTCTTGTTTGCCTTCAGAGTCAATCAAGAGCCCCATTAACACACCAGCCCAGAGGCAGGTAGAGAGACAAGAAAGGCAAAAACGGAAGTTTCAGGAGGGACCAGCGTTGAAACGAGACCCTCTTGCTGATCAGGTATATGTTTGGCAGAAAATTTGGACTTCTGATAGGATGTTGCGAAGAACTTTATTTGGCTGTTTTGCAATGATCAGCATTGTTAACATTATTGCATCTTTTTCAGGTAATTACTTCAAGCTAACCCTCTACACATCCAGTCTGGAAGTACTCACATTTTTTCACAGGGATGCACTCACCAGAATAGGTGGAAGGATTAGGAGAATTGCAGCATGGCACATATGCCATGCCCTCTAAATCTTTTTTAATGTTTCTTTCCATACGTATGGTGAGCACCTGATTGAGGAGTGGTTCAGATCTCTAAAAATCGACTCTAAAAGAGAGATCTGCTTGTCTGCTTTCTGTTGCTACTGTTTTTGAATCGAGGAATCAAAATCATGTCTGTTTTTCCAGGTCTTACTACCGAAACATAGTAAACCGGTTGGTTCTGTTGAAACTGCAACTGCAAAAAGTAAACTTATGCCACCACCAAGAACAGCTTCAACACCATCGCCTGGCAGCATGCCACCTCCACCTTCTGTTAGCATGCCACCCCCGAGCTTGCCACCTGCTCTCCCAAGATCGAAGCCTAATACAGGACTTCCACTAAGTGGTGCAAAGTCTGTTCCAAATCAGCCAGCTGCAAGCGAGTCTTCTTTTACTTCATCGAGAAACATCTTAGCCCCACCTGCCAGCACCAAGTTGCCCCAACCTGAGACTCCAGGTAAGTTTCTTGTGTCTTTTATTAACCATGAGTCGTATATATCTACATGGAGCTTATTCCCTATCATCATGCCGTGTATTTTTGTTGAAGGCATCAAGCTTGTTGAGTATGGTGAAGACGAAGATGAGGACGATGATGACAATGGAAGGATTGAGCCTACTGTATCTGATGAGCTAGTTGCAACGCCCTATGCTAATGGCAAACCCTTCTGGGCTGTGTGACATGGTGCCTGGGTAGTTTATTGATAAGTCCTACAGGCTGACCAATTTGTCTTGCTCGTGGGATGCCATTTTTTGTGACTGGCATGGGCAGTGCATTCCCATGCAGTGCTTTCAAAAAAAGCAGATGGTGTTTTTCGTGGTCAGTGAAGATCGTTGATTACTTCCAACTCTTGGATGCTCTCTTATAGAGATCAAGATGATAAGTGTCATAGCTTAGATCTTCAACCTGATCTACAGTTCCATGTACATTGTTTGCTTTGTCAATCTTTTGTACATGGAGTATTGTGTAATCTTTCTTATGCAGTTCTTGTAATGTTAATTGAATTTTGGACCTGATGCTCAAAAACCTTGATCAATTTGAAAGTAGAGTTTCTAGTATGCCCATTAAGTTTAAAAAAAGGGGTTAAGGACGACAGCCGCAGCCTGTGCCGAATGTTAATACTTGCAAAGGCAATTTAGAGGCCAGGTTTTGACCGGTGCTAGTGAGTTTAAGAGGAGAGAAGATTCTGTAGTGTCTACTTCACGGCAACTATTAGGACTTTGACAGTACAGAATCTTCACTGGCTCCATAAAACCAAGACGAACTCTAGCACCAATTGAAATCTCACAGCTACATGATGATAAGCAATGTGAAGCCTGGTTTTGGTTGATGCTAGTGAGCTCTTCTTGGTTTTAAGCAGTCAGTGAAGATACTATCATGTCTTAAAGTCCTATATTTGTGTAACATCACATCTGCGAATGTACCATTATGTGACATTACACAGTTCATGTCTTGGGGTTGTAAGTATGCATGTAGGTATTGATGGATGAGAGGATACTTGTACGTGTCCTTTTATGCTTCTGTGTTCCAAGGAGCCACCTTGGTCTTTCTACATGCTTGCTTAAAGTTGTACATGTCTTCTTATGGATGTAAATATGCTTGTAGTTTCTGGTTAAATCAGTATATGTGGACATGCCCTTTTTTGCTTCCATGGATGCTTTTCATTGTTCTGGGAAACTGCCCTGGTCTCAAGGACCTTGCCAATGCATACCCTTGTGTTGGCAACTGCAGCTGCGCATGCATGCAACATCCTCTTGACTTGATTTGATCACAGACAGCACCAAGTACCTTTGGAAGTGCTGCTTATTGAGGCTCTCCCTGTTGACTTCGCTCTGGTGTGCATGGATTGCCCTGCTCCATCTTTGGGCCTTTTGAACTCGCACACAAGCGTTCAGTGCCAATGCCACACGTGGCATTACCTTGTGCCCCACTCTGTGGAATGGTACCGCCAATGTCTTGGCCAAGGAGCTCTCAATGTTCTTCATTAGTAGCAGCCTTCCATTAAATCTCGGAATACCACCTTTCATTTATGCCTCTGAATGGTACTCTCATATTTTTCCATTGGTTAAAATTGGGCAATAATGTCGAGTTTTTTGACCAATACTAAGAGGTGATTCCGATATCTGCACAACCAGCACACATCATACTAAATTTGGGTAGAAGAAATAGTGAACTGGATTGCAATCTATCCGTTCTCATTTGTGAATCCTTTGCAATGCTCGGCAATGTAGTGTCATGCTTATGATAATGACGGGTTTCAAAATTTTTGGTTGGTCTGCTTGACACTTTATTTTGTTTGATGGGCGGCTGTTTCAAATCACCCTGAAAGAATGCGTCTACTAGTAAGGGATTGACCATCATCATCAATAAAACCACACGAGTTGCTAAATGTAGACAAGGTATGTATGGGACTTCAAATAAATAAGACAGGAATTCAACATCTTGAAGTTTTATTATTTCATGTTGATTCGCAATAATTGAGATGATCGTTCCATGAGGTCATGATATTGTTTTATTATCTTTTTGATTTGTAATGATTGAGATGAGATTTCTTCATCTGCAATGAAGACATCCATTTTTGAGATAATGTTCTAGAATCAATACGTCTTCAAAAATGAAACCAGAGCATTACTTATTGGTTGAAACATTGTAACAAGATCATGCTCCCTTTTAAGTTTACAAGATCATTCATGTGGTGTTAGTGTTCAGATTGGAATGGCTTCTTATTCTTTCAAAAGTCTGTGCATTCTGAAGGAGTATGCTTCCCTATGGAAAAGGGCATATTTTCATTATGATTTGCTACCACAAAAATTATAAGTCCATTTTTGCAACTTAGTGGCATGCTTGGTGAAGGATATAAGGAGGTACACAAGAAGATTTAGAAATTTCTCATGTAGGAAAATGGAGTCTTTTCCAGTGTTTTTCATACAATGCATAACATCATGAGCTGCTGCTCGGGAGGCACCACATACCTAGCTAGGTACGATTGGGGGCAAGGGACCACCGGTCACCCACCGGGCCGGCGGTCCCCTGTCCCCAATCGTACCTAGCTAGCTCATGATGTTGAGGTAAGTCGCAATGTGGGAATTATTGTGAGAATTTGCCCAAAACTTCTTGTGGTAGCAAAGCTTGGTCAAAATATACTCCACTACGAGCTTTGGACAAGATGAAAAGAGAATTCTATTTTACATGCTACTTTTTTTATTTTCAATGTTAAAAAGTAAGTCTAAATTTTCTCATGTCCAAGCTTGTAAGGAAAATAATACTCTTAGACATGCTTTTATGCCCAAAAACATAATCCCAGCAACCTTTGACCATAAGCTAATTCTTAACCATAAAACATGAAAGCAAATATTCAGAACCATCCGGCTTGTTTGAGTTCCAAAGGTGTCTTCGAATCCACACATCACAAATATTTCAATCACATGAAAAACATCGAAGATTCTTTCCACAACTCCAAGACTAGTAAGAAAACATGTTTACGTTAAACCATGTGCTAACCATGAATAACAAAACATGTTAACCAAAAATATGACCCACCGAAGTTGAAGCTTGAAATCAGATGTACAAACATGTCCAAAAACTTCCAATCAGTACAACCATATAATCAAAGCCATAACCATAAATTACGTCAATATAGGAAACTTGGTTAAAGTTTAAACATTCCGAAGACACAATGACATTAAAATCAACGCTATAGCAAAATACATTTAGATTCTACTCTTGCACTGTTGCTTCCTTGGTACCTTACAGATTGCTTTTTCAACCAAGAAATCTACGCTACAAGGAATCGAGGAGACGTGAACATTGATCTAATGCTCGTACTGGTGCTTGCTCAGTACCTTAAAGAGTGCTTTGCACATGTCACCTCGAGAAGTTATGACTTGACAAGAACTCAAACTCTGATTGGGTGTACAAACGAAAGTACTTGAAGAACGCTGTAAATTATGGAATCTTGCATGTGGTTATATTCAGATCAGTATAATTAAAAACCTTTCGTAATGTCATGAAAGTCTTTTTATTTTGTGATTAAGGATAGAAGTTTGCAAACCTCTAAAGACCAATCTTTAACTGCATTTTAAATATAAAAGAGAAATAAATCACATATGCAAAAAGACTTAGTTTGCCAAGAGAACCTTTTGCAGATGGTCAAAAAGCTCGGCTGGAATAAGTATGAGTTTACTAAGTAATTTCTGTTAGATATGATACCTGAAATCTACATACATAGTCAGGAGGATTCAAAAAGCCTCAATATCAAGATCTCCAAGCAACCAAAACAGTTCCCGTGCATAGGCCACAAACAAGTTCTAGGACGCAGTAATCTGCATATCATGCCACGAGTGCTTGATGAAACACAGGTGAAAAACACTTGCAATGTGAACATTGACAGTGCCAATGTGCCATCCAAAAATTTCACGTGAACGATCTTGTTACCAATTTACCACTAGTATGTGGCTCCATCTACTTAGGCCCGGCTTGGCCCGCGTGCAACCACCTCGGCAAGGGTTCTGACTGAAGCTGCCAGGTCTGCCACTGTGACATGGTGAAGGAGAATAACATTCTCATTCTTGTGCGCTGCAGTATTCGTAGCATCAGCAGCCGTGTCATGTCCCACACCCTCTTCATTAACATTCTCTTGACTGATATTATCCTCATGCATCTGAGTTGAGCATCCTGACGCTTCTTGTGCAGGCTCCGCCTCACCCGCAGCTGCCGCTGTAGCAGTGCCGCATCCCATGTTGCTGGTTGACTTTCCGTTCACATGTTCAAAGGATATGCCAGCATTCTTACGGAATGGCACTCTATTTGTGCGCGGAGCTGCAGCATCATAAATAATTCAGCTTCATTGCACAGTTCTCTAGCATGTCAAATATATATAATACTACTCCTGAGTCCTAACCTTTTTTGATGGAAGCCCATCCTGCATTTGCATCTGCCCGAGAGCCTTGATATGCCTTATTCTGTGCCATGCCTGCCACTCTCTCATGCTTACCATAGTACTGCCCTCCCCAGCGGCCTCCTGCATCTAGTACCCAGCGTGGAGTTACAAGACACATCGGCAGGAATGGACTAGCATTGGATGAAAATGTGCGTGCGTCAGCTGAGAAAAACACGTTCCCTGTGTGTGTGGGCGCATGTGTCTGTGTGAGCGTGTAAACAGCCGCACCCATGTAGTTACGAATGAGAAAGTTACCTTGATGCGTAGCCCCAGAATGAGTGTAGCTGGAGGGAGAAGGTGAGGCAGAGCGGCTTCTAGTCGAGGCAGAAGAGGTACTGTTGGGCGAGGCTGCTGGTGCAATATGATGCATAATTCGGGTCCAGATTTGAACGCTGTCTCGCTCTGCGAGATGGAGCGTCTTGGCGGCACCGTCAGCAAGTCTGCGGAAGCGGAGATGGAGGTATCGGACCTTGGCCTGCATCTGCTTACAGGTAAATACGCCATTGAAGCGTTTCTGGCAGAGCTGCCAAAAGGAGCGGTCACCTGCGTCTGGTAAGCGTCTGTAGAGGCGTGCGAACTCGAGCACAATTCGTGACAGATCTATCGCTTGCTCGCGCGCCCATACACGCGAAGCATTGCTTCTCCCACGTGGGCTTGCAGCGGGTGCAGCAGCTCGTTGCGTCTGAGACTGGATAGGCTTCGTCTTCTCTGCGGTTGTGCCTGCTCCGCGCCTCAATATCGTCATCGTTGCTGCAGGTGTAGCGAACTAGGCCTACAGCTGCGCTATAATACAACCTCTCTCTCTCTCTCTCTCTCTCTCTCTCTCTCTCTGCGTCTGCGAGCCTGAACGGTACATGGGAAATGGGCGCGGCGGGTACGGTTCTGCATGAAGATGAAATGATGCACGCACTAATTCGCGCACTCTAAACATCAATTTCAAATGTGAGGATAGTCCGAGATAATACAAAAGGTGTGCACACGCAACATCAGTGTGACCTTAACATAGAGCCGAGAAAGAGAGAGAGAGAGAGAGAGAGAGGGATAAGAAGAAGAAAAAGATCATGAGTAGTTCTGAAAGGGCCGCTGCAGCTGGAGGGTAGTTGACGTGAAGTTTGTTCTATAGTTTTCTCGGTTCTCCATTTCACTTCCGGTGCCCCCCTCGTAAGACGAAGATTGCTATCAAATTGTAAGCCATAGAGATTTTGCAAGGTCCATGAATAACTCTATTTGTAGAGGGGTCTAATAATGAAATGGTGAGGTGTTCTCTTTCTATCTCATGTATGCAACCGTCTCCCACACCCCCTCTCTGTGTGTGCGTTGCAAACTAGCACTCAATTCAACTTGGACACCTAGCTTGGTTCAATCGTAGAGGTTGCCCCTTTTACTTCTCCTGCCTTGGCCCCCCAAATTTCCCACCTTGGGTAGAGGCTTTGTCATAAAATCTAATATCATTAATATCTAACCAACCCAAATGATTTTCTCATATTAAATTGATCACTTAATGTGGGAGAATAAACGGGAACAAGTGTTAAGATATAGACATGTGCTTATAGATCTATCTCAACACGGGGCCAATGGTAAAGGGGCCCAAATGAGAGATGGTCTATCAAAGAGCAAGGCTAACAAATGGAGCATAAGACCTTAGGGTTAGCTTCATTGAAGACCTCCAATAATGTGTATAAAAGGCCTTTGACCTTAGGTAAGCTAGGGGTGAGCTTGAGGCGCGGGAACCCGACCCAGCTCGAGGTGCTTTTCTTGCTTGTCATGCTTGATGACTAAGGTGCTTGAGGTGCTTAATTATTGAGATGCTTGAGGTGCTTGACATGCTTGAGATGCTAGGGTTGCACTTAAGGTGAGAACCCAGCCCAAGCTTAAAGTGCTTATGAGCCAAGCTTGTGGTGGGAACTGGGCCTATGCATGAGGGGCTTGAGGTGTCAAAAAGTCAAATATTCAATCCCTACAAGGAGGGGGCGAGCCCTACATGAGGGGGGATGAGAGAGAACACCCACACACTCACACAAGGCATGCATAGTACAAAGAAAGCAAAAGGGATACTTGTCAAGTTCCTCCTCATGTTGCCCTCATGGTGTGCCTGAAGCCTATTGGTTGGCCACCCAAGGGGTCCAATAATAATTTAGGAGATTTAATTAATTGATTTAGCATTTATCTAGCCCTCTCTCTCAACGGGGAAAGGGGGACACTGTCTCAAGGCTACCCTTGCTGCTTGTAATGCCTCCTGCTTGTGATTGGCTAGGCCTGGAGGGGTCCAATGAGCTTCAAGCATGAGCTACAAGGGGGGGTAGACCCAAGCAAGCTAGGGGGTTGCTTAGGGGGTATACTCACCCACACACACTCACAAACACTCTCATTGTGTGCTATGCAAAGTGCAAGAGCTCCCTCTCTTTCTCCAAGCAAGTAGAGGTTGAGAGCCTACACCAACACTCTTGGCTATGGAGTGCAAATCTAACCAAGAGCCATGCTTCAATGCTTAAGCTTGCCATCTCCTTCTTCTTCATTACTATGCTATTATGTATGCTGGCAACACCAAGAAGAGTTATGATAAGTGAGGAACTAATTCTTTCTCCTATGAAATGTTTCTTCTTCCTCTTCCCTACCCTCATTCCCTGCTAGCTCTCTCCACCTTTGAAGGTGTTTGAGGTCTTGGGACTGAGGCTTGGGATAGTTAAAGCTTTCTTTAAGTTTATGTTATGTTTGTGATGCATGAAGCTTTCCATCTTCATTGCATCACCTAGGTCACAAGGAACACAAAGATTGTATTGTAACAAGTCTCTCTTAATGGGAGAAATCATAATACAAATGCCTATTGGAGGGGGGACCGGCTCCACATAAATCCGGTCCTCAACTGTTGTCATGTTCTCTAAATTCTCTCTCTTGCAAAAGTATTGTTCCTGCCAAGTTAACTAATTGCTATGATTATATTGCTATCTTCAATTATGTTCACCCGCTATGCTCACAAAGTCATTTCTCAAAAGTAATCTCATTAATTTCAGATACTCTCAAATTAAATAGGCCAATTCCATTACATTGGTATCACAGCATTTGGTTTCTCTTTTCTTGCTTAAGAAGAGAGGTCCTTAAGTAGCCTATAAATGGTTGATGTTGTTAATTATATTAGGGTAAGTGGAACTGGGATCTATTATCGGTTTTGTTGAGCCCACTATGTGGGGGATGGTGCACACCTCGGGAGCTTTGGACTTAATAATGGAGTCTTTTTAGACTTTCCTACGACTTTACCATTATTGAGCCATAAGAAGTCCGAAAGGAGCTAGCCCTTGGCAACTCTGCTATGTTAGACCTACTCCTTTACTCTCTATAATTAACCACTTCGAGCCGTGGGTGTAGATACTTAAGAGCCGATTTTCAAAGGCTAAGAGGAGTGGCAACTAAGGTTTTGAATTGCCAAAGCATACACTAAGTATATACATAAATTTTGTTAACATGGCTGACAATAATCAAGAGAGTAGAATGAACATTGATAGCTTTGATTTTGCACATGAAGGTGCTAATGATGATGCTCCCATGTTTGTGAATTATCTTGTCACTAGGTTGCCGCAAGCTATGGGCAACCCTGCTTTGCAAGCCGAAGTTACTCAACAACTTCGTGCTTATGGAATTTCCCTTCCTCTCCAAGAAGAGAGAGAGCTTAGGAGGCCTCTTGAAGAGACCCCCAAAAGAAGACTCTCTCCCATTCAAGAGGAGGAATCCAAAGAGCAAGAAAGCAATGAAAGTTTAAGTTCCTCTGAAGATGTGGCTCCACGAAGACGGCGGTCTAGAAGATCGCCCACTCCTCCCAAGAGGAAAAGATCAACACGTAGTCCTTCTCCTCATCACTCTGAAAGGCAAGAGAGGAAACAAAGGAAGAAAAGGGCTAGGAAGAGGTCACCCTCTTCTCCTTCTTCTTCACCTTCGTCCTCTTCCGACGAAAGTTATGGCTATTCTCCTAGAGAATACAAGAGGGGAGGACATCGCAAATCATTTCCTGCATGGCGTCACAAAAGCTAAAGAAGTTGAAGGAGGGAGGAAAGAGTATCTCTTTTCTCACCTATGATGGCACCTTCGGTGCTACCGACAAAGTATTGGCATTCATCCAGCAATTTGATGCGGCCTTTGGAGATGAGGGCTTCACAGAGTCCTCTAAGCTATGCCATGTAGCTATGCAATTCCAAAAATCAGCTCGTCAATGGTGGGCTAGCCTTCGTGGAAATGGTGAATCCCCAAAGACATGGAAAACTCTACGAGTTTCTATCATGAAGAAATTCCTTGCAAGCGATGCAAAGGACAAAGTGCTTACCGAATGGCACAACTTGATGCTCCTCTCCCATGAGTCTATCCACAAATATGTAGACAAGTTTTGGGATTTACATCTCAAGGCTCCTGTCTTTCAAAAGATAGACTTTGCCGAGCAAAGGCAGCAATTTTATGCGGGATTACCTGAAGAGATGGCCGAATACATCAACTCTCAACTGCCTGGTACTATTAGCGAAGTAATCCATCACACCATGGTTGCTTCACGCATCAATTTCCATCAAGGGGCTAGACGTAATGTCAAGCCCATGGAAAACAAAGACAAAAATGATGCAAAGGGGAAAACCAATGTTCAAAATACTTCCCAAGTCAATTCCAAAAACAACAACAATCGGTCCAAGGAGAAGGGAGTTTACAAAGGTAAAAACAAACTCTCTCTTGAAGAGCTTGAAGCTTTTCGCAAGGACCATAAGTGTTTCAAGTGTGGGGAGCAAGGACATGGCTATCGTTCTTGCCCCAAGAAGAATACTCGCAATGAGACTCCTAGGGCTTCCACCATCGAAGCTCCAAAAGAGGATGCTCATTGCAAAGCATCATCACTTTCCTATGCTTGGGGAAAGGTAAGAGAGCATGATGCCTTCATCTTGTTTGACCCTGGTTCTACTCTTAACTTCATATCAATGGAGTTGGCCACCAAGTTGGGCATTCAAGCTTTTGAGATGGGAGATATAGTAGTGGCTGATGCAGCTTTCAAGGGACAACAAGCCTCCGTTACTCCCTTGATTGGGAAGTTGAGGCTTCATGTCCAAAGCTATGTCGACAAAGAAGACTTCTTCATCTCTCCTCTCCAACATGAGGATGTTATCCTAGGGGCACCATGGTTTGATCGCATGGCTGCCAACATGAAGTTCCCTGAAAGGAGAATCTACTTCACCTACAGGGGAAAGAACATGTATATAGATGCTAGTGAGCGTGGTTGCACTATTCCACTTGTAAATCCTCTTGCTTTTGATAAGTCAATGAAGAGCTCAGTTTCTGCGTACATGATTTTTGTCAAAGAGTCTCTAAAAGATACTAATGTTTCATCAAATGTAAATGGTAGGAATCAAGAAGAGTTAGACTTGTCTAATTTTCTAAAGGATTCCAAGATGTGTTCATCGATGATATCCCTATGGACTTACCTCCAAAACGAGGGGATGATGACCATCGCATTGAGCTCCTTCCTGGAAGCTCACCACCTAAGAAGCCTCCTTATCGAATCTCACAAGCTCAACAAGAGGAGATCATGAGGCAAGTACAAGAGCTGGTAGACAAAGGGATGGTGAGGCCTAGTTCCTCTCCCTTTTGTTCTCTTGTCCTTTTAGTGCAAAAGAAAGATGGTACATACCGTATGTGTGTGGACTATCGAGCACTAAACCATATCACTATCAAAAACAGATTTTCCGTACCTCGGGTAGAAGATCTGTTTGATAAGCTACAAGGCTCTACCTACTTCAGTAGGATTGACCTTAAGAGTGGCTATCATCAAATAAGGATAGTGGATGAAGATATCTTAAAGACCGCGTTTCACACAACATTTGGTCTTTATGAATATCTAGTCATGCCGTTTGGCTTGACTAATGCACCAGCTACGTTCAATCGTTTGATGGAGAAAATTTTTAGACCATACCACAAATTCACTGGAGTGTTCTTTGATGATATCATCATCTACTCCAAGTCTTTGGAGGAACATAAGCAACATCTCCAAGTGATTTTTCAAGCATTGAGGGAGAACAAGCTTTTTCTCAACCAAAAGAAAAGCGAATTCTTCCTTCAAGAGATTCAATACCTAGGTCATATTATCTCTAAAGATGGTATCCGAATGGATCCATCAAAGTTAGAGGTAATAAAAGCATGTCCTAACCCAAGAAATCTACATGAGCTAAGAAGCTTTGTTGGTATGTGCGCATACTATAGACGCTTCATAGCAAAATTCTCTCAAGTAGTAGGACCACTACACGACTTAACTAAGAAGAACGTTAAGTTTGTATGGACTGCTAAGGAGCAGAATGCTTTTGAAAAGCTCAAAGAGAAGCTTACTTCCCAACCAGTCCTCGTGCTTCCGGATCTCTCAAAGCCATTTGAGGTCCAATGTGATGCTTGTGGTGATTGCCTTGGATCAGTTTTGCTTCAAGAAGGGCATGCCATAGCATATGAGAGCCGAAGGCTCAATATTGATGAACGAGTCTTGGGCATTTATGAGAAAGAGCTTTTAGTTGTTCTACATGCCCTAGACACATGGAAGCACTACCTATTGGGGATGCACTTTCACGACGACCCAAAGTTAATGCAGTGTCTATAGCTACTCACAATGATCTATCCTCTATGATAGATGAGTATGCTACTGACCCTGACCTTAGAGACATAATGTCAACCCTTGCTTTGGGGAAGAAAGAGGAACCATTCACCTTGCAAGATGGTTATCTTCTCCACGGCAATAGGCTATGTGTTACCCATTCCCTTCGTGAGAAAGTTATGTATGAATCACATGCTCCTCCATATGCGGGACATAGAGGTATTCAACCTACTCTCCGAGGAGTAGAGACGTACTTCTATTGGCCTACCATGAAAGTGGACATACAAGAGTATGTTTCAAAATGTGTAGTATGCCAAAAGACCAAGTATGATAGAGGGAAGCAACCTGGATTACTCCAGCCATTGCCTATCCCAAATTCACCATGGGCGAGTATATCCATGGATTTCATCTTTGGATTACCCAAGTCTATCCATGGGAATACAGGAATATGGACAATAGTTGACAGGTTTAGCAAGCAAGCACATTTTATTCCTGTCAAAAAGACTATTAAGGCACATCAAATGGCAACTCTCTTCATATCTCAGATTTTCAGACACCATGGATTACCCACATTCATCGTGTCACATGACCAGTAATTTCTAGAAAGGTCTCTTTGAAAATCTAGGAACAAGATTGAATTTCTCTTCGGCCTATCACCCACAAACGGATGGCCAAAGTGAGATAGCCAATCTTACGATACTCGATCTACTCAAGACTTATGTTACCGAAGTAGATCAACGCTCACAATGGGAAAAGTACTTACCTCTTGTAGAGTATGCCTACAATAATACTGTACATACTTCTACGAGAAAAGCACCTTTTGAGATCATTGAGGGAAGACCTAAAAGTCCCTTGCTACTCAAAGTACATGGGAAGATCTTCGCCGCCGATGATTATAGCCGTGACCTACAAGAATCTTTTCAAAATATTAAGGAGGCTATATCCATCTCTCAACAAAGGCAAAAAGCTGCTTCTGATAAGCACACAAGAGCCTTAATGTTCAAAGAAAATGATTGGGTCTTACTCAAGTTTCCTAAGGCTCGATTAAGGCAAACGACAAGAAAAAATCCTACGGGCCATCAAAAGTATTATGCTAAACTAGCAGAAAGATACTATGGTCCTTTCCAAATCTTGAAGCCCATCAATGAGACGGCTTATCAACTCAAGTTGCCTAACCATTGGCTCATACACAATGCCTTTCATGTAAGCCTACTTAAGCCCTACAAAGGAGAGCCACCAACTGAACCAATTATTGAAGACCCTCCAGAAGTTGAAGACCAAGAAGAGGTGCTACAACCCGAAGCTGTTCTTCGGCATGAAGACAAGGTACTACGACATGGTAAGATTATCCGACGGTATCTTATTAAGTTCAAAAATTATCCTTTTGAAGATGCTAGATGGATGCAAGGAATACAGCTTAAGGATAGTATGAACCTTGTCAATGCTTACAATGCTACATTAGAGTAAGCAAATGTACAAATTTCTTTTAAATGACTCATGTTTTTGTCTTATAAGACTAGTCCTCTTTTTAATTGTGCACAAATTTAACTAGTATGCATGCTTAGAATCATGTTTGTGATGACGACGTCTCTCAAACACCAAGTAAAATTTGTCACTCTACTTTGGGAGAATGAAATGGACTAAAGAGCAGACATGCTTGCGGCAGCTATGTCTCCCAAGCATCAAATGGATTAGTCATCCATCTTGGAAAGATGTCGTAGGGTAAAAAGGGATCCTCTACCGCTAAGTAAAATTGATTAATGACTAAGGCTTTATCTCTTCTACCTCATAGTCGAGGACGACTATGATTTCAAGAGAGAGTTAATGTCATACAATCTAATATCTAATATCTAACCAACCCAAATGATTTTCTCATATTAAATTGATCACTTAATGTGGGAGAATAAACGGGAACAAGTGTTAAGATATAGACATGTGCTTATAGATCTATCTCAACACGGGGCCATTGGTAAAGGGGCCCAAATGAGAGATGGTCTATCAAAGAGCAAGGCTAACAAATGGAGCATAAGACCTTAGGGTTAGCTTCATTGAAGACCTCCAATAATGTGTATAAAAGGCCTTTGACCTTAGGTAAGCTAGGGCTGAGCTTGAGGCGCGGGAACCCGACCCAGCTCGAGGTGCTTTTCTTGCTTGTCATGCTTGATGACTAAGGTGCTTGAGGTGCTTGATGATTGAGGTGCTTGAGATACTTGAGGTGCTTAATTATTGAGGTGCTTGACATGCTTGAGATGCTAGGGTTGCACTTAAGGTGAGAACCCAGCCCAAGCTTAAAGTGCTTATGAGCCAAGCTTGTGGTGGGAACTGGGCCTATGCATGAGGGGCTTTAGGTGTCAAAAAGTCAAATATTCAATCCCTACAAGGAGGGGGCGAGCCCTACATGAGGGGGGATGAGAGAGAACACCCACACACTCACACAAGGCATGCATAGTACAAAGAAAGCAAAAGGGACACTTGTCAAGTTCCTCCTCATGTTGCCCTCATGGTGTGCCTGAAGCCTATTGGTTGGCCACCCAAGGGGTCCAATAATAATTTAGGAGATTTAATTAATTGATTTAGCATTTATCTAGCCCTCTCTCTCAAAGGGTAAAGGGGGACACTTGTCTCAAGGCTACCCTTGCTGCTTGTAATGCCTCCTGCTTGTGATTGGCTAGGCCTGGAGGGGTCCAATGAGCTTCAAGCATGAGCTACAAGGGGGGGTAGACCCAAGCAAGCTAGGGGGTTGCTTAGGGGGTATACTCACCCACATGCACTCACAAACACTCTCATTGTGTGCTATGCAAAGTGCAAGAGCTCCCTCTCTTTCTCCAAGCAAGTAGAGGTTGAGAGCCTACACCAACACTCTTGGATATGGAGTGCAAATCCAACCAAGAGCCATGCTTCAATGCTTAAGCTTGCCATCTCCTTCTTCTTCATTACTATGCTATTATGTATGCTAGCAACAAGAGTTATGATAAGTGAGGAACTAATTCTTTCTCCTACGAAATGTTTCTTCTTTCTCTTCCCTACCCTCATTCCCTGCTAGCTCTCTCCACCTTTGAAGGTGTTTGAGGTCTTGGGACTGAGGCTTGGGATAGTTAAAGCTTTCTTCAAGTTTATGTTATGTTTGTGATGCATGAAGCTTTCCATCTTCATTGCATCACCTAGGTCACAAGGAACACAAAGATTGTATTGTAACAAGTCTCTCTTAATGGGAGAAATCATAATACAAATGCCTATTGGAGGGGGGACCGGCTCCACATAAATCCGGTCCTCAACTGTTGTCATGTTTTCTAAATTCTCTCTCTTGCAAAAGTATTGTTCATGCCAAGTTAACTAATTGCTATGATTATGTTGCTATCTTCAATTATGTTCACCCGCTATGCTCACAAAGTCATTTCTCAAAAGTACTCTCATTAATTTCCGCTACTCTCAAATTAAATAGGCCAATTCCATTACAGGCTTTCCTCAGTAAGCTTCCATGACTCCATCTATACATGGCATAGCCTCTGACCTAACACCTTGGTAAGATGGGACCCTTTTCTTTTCAAGATCTCAAGCCTCTGACCGTGATAAAAAAGGGCAAGCGAAACCTCCTATTTCACCAGTAAGGACTAGGGTAGCTCTACTCCTAGGGTGGGACATGGTCCATAGACTAAGAGATAAGGCCAATCTATGTTAAGTGCTAAGTAAAGGGGTCTCCTAAAGATAGTGGCTGGGAGCATTGGTGCTCATCTTCCTTAGCTCACACGCACCACGGGAAGGGGTCCTTGGGGGGCGGGCGCGGGCGCCCCGAGGGGGGGGGGGGGGGGGGGGACACAGTCGAATTGCTAGGTTCACATTGCGACTAGTGCCGAAGAGGGTTGCCTCAACATGCTGGGAAATTAGTTTCATCACATCGGCCCAATTTGGGCTAGATAGGTAGGTACAAGCAAAGTTTCATCTCCACGATGTTGCCGTTCAATGCCATAGACATGTTGGCTTGAGGTTCACACAAAGGGCAGCCACACTTTTAGGGCAAGCTATTTTTGGCCCGAGAGGTTATTTATAAAGGGCTCCCTTCAAGATCCGATGCAAATAGCTACTAGTGCACTCGAGGAGGCAAAGAGCACCATGGCAACCAAGGAAAATGAAATTAAAAAGCTTGAGGATACTCTCTCACACATGAAGAGTACTGCCATGGGACGTAGGGTGAGGAAACGAAAGTTGTCCGAAATTCAGACTCTTGCACCACATGGTGGGGCAAGAAAACAAAGGGTGACAGCTATGATGTAAGATGTTTTGCCCCTCATGTTGTTTAAGTCTAGCACCGCTCATCATTGTTGTTTTGGGTAGTAGGAACTTCGTCCAAGAAACGTGCGGCGGCGAGAATGCGTCAGCTCGGGCATCTTTACTTCATTCTTGTTTCAACAAAGAGGACTTTATTGGGATGGTTGATGCTCCAGAGGAAAAACACTTGAAAGACGCAATCACTAAGAGAGTTCTTAGTGAATTTTCTAATATTGTCATTGACCTAGATGTTCAGGATATTTGTGATGCTGTTGGGATTAGTACGAAGGGCTATCAAGCAATACATCAAGTGTTAAAAGATGCATTAAGAAGTCGAGGAGTCACGAAAAACCTATTCCCACTTCCTCACAGAGTGACGATTGCCAAGAGGGTGTCAAATGAAGATGTTGTTCACCGATTAGGGGACTACTTGTATATTGAGGACACGATGCCTCTTCAGCCGCTCCATAGAAAATCGCAAGGAAGGAAGGGCCGCGGGAAGGGAAGCGGTACTATTTCTAATAGTGTGTTGCGGACCGAAGGCTTTGTTTCAACAATATCTTTGTGGACTTGATACGATTGCAGCAGTCCATGGCTGTTTTCTACAATTTGAGTGATGCAGGTTAGTTTAGGGTTGCCTACATGCTCTATGATGTGTCATAACATGCATTCTGAGGCTTTATATTGTTGGAAGTTCTTGAAGGCAAGCTTGTGTTTGTGCTGAAGTTGGATGAGTGTGTAATTGTAAAAGGGAGAAAGTTGGAGAGAATGAGCATCACGCTTATGAATGAAGCCCTAGCTTATGCCAAGCAATCTTGCAGTTCAAGTGAAGCGACAAAGCCCTCTTTTAGTGTGCAATCAGAGAAGGATATATGGTGTCTTGGTGCAATTGAAGTTCCGAAAGAGACACATGAAGTCCTTGCATGTATTTTTAGTAGAATCCCATGGGTCACAGAGGTCATTAAAGCTCAAATAAACAGTGAGAAGCTCATGGTTCTAGGGCGTGGGGAGTTTGATGTTGAATGGCATTTAGGTGGTGATCTAAAGACCATAAAGTGTATGCTTGGATGAAAATAAGGTGCAAATTCTTTACTTCCCTGCCCATTCTGTGTGGAAGGGCATAAGACAAGTCAAGCAACTCAAGTGGAAGGTCAGAACGAAGATAATGATGATCATGTAAATAGAGAGTGGCAAACTTCGGTTCTTTCATATGATATGCTAAAGGTGCCCAATAGGGATAGCAAAGATCCTGGGTGGAACCCCATAATTCCCTTCTCCCTCAACAATGTTCACTTTTGTACATTGCATGCGTTTATGCGAATATTTGATAGGATGCTAAAGCATCACATTGATTATGATTTCACAATGAAGCCCCTTCAATGGTCAAAAGACTCCTTGTAGGGGGTGGAGACGCTCCTTAATGAGATTGGATGTCACCGATCAAGGATGAACATTGTAGCAGAGACTTGTAGGGAGAAGACATATGAGGTGGCATAGAAGGTTTCCATGAATGGAGCCAAGGCACGTCGATTTTTCAAGAAGATGTCAAAGTCTCCAATGCAGGTACCCAAGGCAAGTGTCGATCTAGCAAGTGAGAAGCGGTGGGAGTTGTGGAAAGATTTGTGTTCATGCACGACAAACAAAGATCCCAATGTGGAGGTTGCTAACCAACGCAAGCTAGTATGGTCATCCTTTCAAAAGGTTGTGCAATTGATGAATCTTTCAAGCACCATCGTTGAGCAGCGAGAGGAGTTCAAGAAGGTGCTTTATGAGTTCACAAAGGCCGCTAAGGACGGATGGTCTGAAAGCAAGATTACACATCACATGGTTTGTTTTAACGGACTTAATAGATATGCAATGTTTGAAAATGCAACTTTTCTATTGGCTTATCTCCTTTTTGGTTGTTTTAGCACATTCTCTATGCGCATGGTGCATACTTCATGGACCGCTATGGTTCGCTTGATATATAGAGTACACAAGGCATGGAGAAGTTCCACTATCGAGCAAAAGAAGTCTACTTCAAGAATACTCGGCATGGTGGTGGTGGTTCACACTCCAACTACCTCCAAGAGATGTTTAACTAGTTTTTTAGGCACACCTTTGGGAGAACTCGCACTATTGAGAAAGCAAGAGAGTCGATGTTAGCAAAGCAGTTACGCAAGGCGTCCCGTACTACAGCATCCGAGAAGTGGAAACGCTCGCGAGCGTCCCTGGGCCATGAGGCTTGTCATGCAACTAAGTATCGAAAAGGCAGCGTTTGGGTGTGGCGTCAGCCATCCGTATGATCCAGGTTTACTTGTTAAATTCAATTGGTTTATTTGAGTTTTTCACTTAATTGGCCGCATAGTGTGAATGGGCCCAAATCCCACAAAACCCTATTTAAAGGTTGAAGGCGCTCATTTTGTCATTTTCCATACTAGTTGCTACCATGGCAAGAACAAAACAAAAGGCAAGGATTGCATATCCAGAGGGCCCGGATGGCCAACGAATCCAAGCTACAGCAACAGAATCTGGAACTTCACAAGCTCAAGGTGAGGTCCACACAGAAGAAGCTGGAGCTTCAAATCAACATGGTCAGTCCTCTACAACAACAGCAAAAGAGAGAAGGAAGCATCGCCTTATTGTCTATTCATCGGACTCCAACGATTCTAAGGGCAACACGGCGGATGAGAGCGACCAAGGCCAAACAACCAAAAGCAGCCGTCAGAAGGCTCTAGAGAGATGCAAATGGATGAAGATCCCCTATGGGTTGGCGTCAAAATACAAACTTATGCCGCTCACATGTCTACTGGGGGTAAGACACTCCCTAAAGGGAGTGGACCCACACAATCACATCCGCTCAATAGTGAAGAGCGCGAATCAGATGGAGAGTGGGTGGAATTGGATTATGAGGTGTTGGAGGTGCCTGTGCGGCTGAAAAAGAGAAAGAGCATTGTCTACAAGAAGAGGAAGCAAGCTGCCCCAACTCGTGCAACAAATGCACCTCCCCGTCGACCTCAAAAGGTGCGAAAGCGCAGCCGTGCTTTTGCGGAGATTCGCCACTATCAGAAGAGCACCGAGCTCTTGATTCGGAGGGCCCCTTTTGCAAGGCTTTGCAGGGAGGTTTTGCAAATGTACAACACTCAGTTTTGAATGGGCGCCGTGGCCATAGAGGCAGTCCAAGAGGCAGCAGAGCAATATCTAACTAGCATATTCGAGGATGCGAACCTATGTGCGATCCATGCAAAGCGTGGAACGATTATGCCCAAGGATATGCAGCTTGCTCGCCGTTTGCGCCATGAGCACTAGCTTGTAATTAGTCATCAAACCTTTTTTGTATTTACGGAACTTCCAAGATTGGGAAGAATTTGAATATAAGCGTCTTTTGATTGTATACCCCACTCTTTGTGCATTGTATTGCTTTAATTGTGTACCATGCGATGTAGCACTGGTCCATGTTTTTTCTACCTTCTTTTGTATGTATGTAGCTTTAAGCTTGGCATTGTGAAAACTTGCCTACGCTAAGCACCTTGGCTAAGTGGGGCATGCACTTCCTGATGCATCCATGCTATGTGAAGAATTGAAGCAAGGGAAACATCACTAATGCATGGAAAAAGTTTCTGGAAAGCCTTGGAAAGGGCTTGGAATGAACCCAAAGTGGCTGCCACAAGGACGCGCATTTGGTGCTTCCAAAGGCAGATGGATGGACAAAATGCGCGCCCTTGTGGCAGCCATTCTTATGGAATTTCAAGCCCTTTCCAAGGCTTTCCAGAAACTTTTACCAAGCAATAGGGATATTCCCTTGCTTCAATGCTTCACATAGCATGGATGCATCAGGAAGTGCATGCCCCACTTAGTCCATGTAGCATAGAATTTTTGAAGCATGGTTCTCTCTTGTGTTTGGGTTTTGCAACTGTAAAGTATCTGGGTATGCTCCAAAATGGGCTTGAGATGCTCCAAAATGGGCTACCACAAGGGCACACATTTGCCCCTTCCATATGCTGATGGAAGACCCAAATGCGCACCCTTGTGGCAGCCCATTTTGGTGCCTCCCAAGACCTTTACTAGGCATATCAATAACTTTGGAAGCCAAACACATAAGAAAGTAGGCATATCAATAATTTTGGGGCCTCCCAAGCCCTTTAGTAGGCATATCAATAATTTTGGTGCTTCTCATACACATTGGAAGCCAAACATATAACAAATTCAAAAGCTTGCAAGTAAGAGAGAGTCATAGACACCAAAAAGTAGATTCATTAAGGAAATCAACGCTTTACACGATATCCGGCTTTTGCTTTAGGATCTTTCGAATTAGAATTTTCTCGCGCTTGGCCTTTTGGGGTGGCTCCCTGTTAAGCAAAGTGGTTGTGATTTCTTGGGTGTCATTAACCCCTACAGCTTGGTTCATGCCGACATGGGCGATGAGGCGCCCACGAAAGTTGACGCCGAAAGTGGATATTGAAAAATCTTTCTTTACAAGCACTACAAGGTTGGCCGATTGGGCAAGGGTTGTTAAGCAAAATTCCTTGGAGAGTGAACGGAGGGCAAAAATGTTGTAGCGTCCATTGGGGGAGTAGTTGGCATGCACAAACACCACGACACCAGTCGGAAGTGTGCCGAGGTAGTGAGAAAGTTCTGCTTGAGGTCCGAACGGCATCCTCTTCCCCCCTGACCGTTGCGCCCAGGCGTCAACCTCCAAAACATCCTGCAAAACATAGGTTTTGTGAGAAATATGACAAAAAATTAGTTATAACATTAACAAAATCATTTGTAACAATCAAATTTAAGTGAGCATCTATACCTCTTGTCTACGATCCTCCTCATCAGCATCCGGGTGCAAGTAAAGATCCACACTTGACTTCCCCTTTGGATCAAGCAAAACAGGTGTTGTAGCAGGTGATGGTGAATCCACTCTTGCGCGTTTAGCCAAACACATGGCTTGCACGGCCACAAACGCCTCCTCAGAGACCTTGGCCTATTCGGCCGCTGCCACCTCGGCTTGTGCAATCGCCACTGTGTCCGCCAAAGTATTCCCCATGGGCAGTAGGAGATCATCGTCATGGGAGGTGGTGGTATCAACCTCAAACTTGCCATGGGCATCGAGGATGGCGAAACACTCATCCATGCAAAGCTCAAGGGATTTCTCCAGATCATGCAAAAACACAAACTCCTCCCCACCCACCACAATGGAGGAGAAACGGGTAATCTCTACCTCACGGATGGCATCCCGAGTGGTGGTTCCTTTTGGCGGCCCCGAGGACGAACCGACAGATGGAGAGGCCTCCAAGAGGCCTTGAATCCCTACAAGGTAGGTCAAGGCAAGCATCCTCTCCTTTGCGGATGTGTCAATGGCCACGGGCTTGGGGTCCTTCACATCAGCCAGTACCCCGCCGATCTGCAAGTGTGGTAGCACTACGTCAGGGCCTGCTGGGCACTCGTTAAGGAGGAAGATCATTATGGCCTGGACAGAGAAAAAAGTGTTTCCGATCTTCCCCTTACGCATTGCTTGCACATCATCATCTTCAAGCCGCACATATTGTCCGGCGGGTTGTGCTATGGTGGCAAAGCGTGCAAGCCGCTGATGAAATGGCCTGTCCCCTTTGTAGATGTGGTGCAGAAAGCCCTCAGGGACCCATTGCCCTTTCCGGTTTGGTATCTCAACAATGAATCTCCCCATGCATGTGGAAATGTATGAAGTGATGTGCTCAAGAGATTGAGAGTGGAGGGTCAAGGTGGTTTCCAAATTGGGTTGGGTTGTGAAAAATGCATGAAGCTCAGGGCGATTTGCATGCCCAACATCACTAAGGAATGCATCTAAAGCACTAGTTGCATCCATGCTTTCTCTTTGCGTAACTGGGTATGCTAGGTCTCTCTACAATGTTGGGATGAAAATGGTAAAATGAGGAGGTGGTCCCCCTTATATAGACATATTCCATCTCGAAAAATATAAAAAATGCTACATTTTGGAGGTGACTACACCATTGCGTTAACAATGGTGAGAACTATGCTTCAACACCAAGCTTGCACGATTCCAGTCTCCTCTATGAAGAGCTCTCCTACGAGATTCAAAGCGAGTTTTCTCTCTAACCATATGTCCGTTTTGTGATTGCTTTATGTCATTGCATTCACAACAAGTTTAACTACACTTTAGGCCTAAATATATTGAGAATCGATGACCTATAATTTCTTGTCCTTCTTCATATGTGTTTTCTGCACCAAGTGTTTGCTAGTATTAGATTGGGTTAGAGACTTTAGGGTAGTGTCCTCTAGGTGTGTAGAGGTACCCCTTGAGTTTCGTGACCTTCGACAACGTTAGGCCGTGTTCTGAGCATAAGTATCACAAGTAAGGTAGCAATTGCGTACACATAACTTTGCGTTGATTTCCCTTGGTAGTGATTGTCTCTAGAAGGTTGAGTAGGTGATTGACATCGATCTATTCGTTTCCATGCGCCTAGGGGTCAAGCTCCATCCTTGGTTGACATCTTGTTTGTTGGCTTGGTTCTCACTTTGCTGACACCGCTACTGAGGACGAGAGTTGTAGATAGGTGACCTTAGACTAGTCCTACGAGGTAGAAGTTCCTCTTGTTCGCTAGAGTCTTGTTATTATACTTTAGGTAGGATCCGGGAGTTGGACTCTTGAGATCTTAGGAGAGTGCTAGGGAGTATTAGTCATAGTTTAGTGTTGATGGTGTGTGGTTGATTTGTGAGGTGATAAAAACATAGCCCGTGTGTGGTAGTGAAGCATTTTCCTAGAGATAACACCCCACATGATGTGTAGGAGCAGCTGTAGATACGACATGTGATTGTGATCTAGAGCTATTCATCATCAAATTATTTGCTTGTGTGTTTGTTTGCGTCTAAAATCCTTTTTTTTTTGGCTTTTAGGGTAGAAAATGCAACAAACAAGCTTTGGGGATATTTGTGCATAACTCAATCATGCTGCATGTATAAGAAAGAAATTGCAAGAGATCTATTGAGAAAATCTGTAATTCTGTGACTTTGGACATCATACACGTATGATGTCTTAGGCCTAACAGGAGACCAAATTTGACAAAACAGACTACATCAAAGTGTTCAAAAGGGGTGTTTTCCCCTTAGTTCACCTTGAGACTAAAGTTTCACCCCAACACTTAGTACCCAAAAGATGAGAGATGGAGTGTCAAAAACGAAAAAGATAGGAAACTTGTGGTCATGAGAATATTTTTGCATGAAAATTGGTAAAAGTGCTTGAAAAGCAGTGATGGAGACTTGTAGATGCTTGTGAATGAATCTGGACAAAAATCCATCAACAGACATCATACGCGTATGATGTCTGAAGTATGAATATGGTAGTCAAATTGAACTTTTGACTTTATAACCATAGTGTGCATGTTGTGTAGAGCACATACACCAAGTATCATTTCATTTGGACATATAGATTGAGTATTGAGAGATTTTTACTCTTTCTAAGAAGTTCCTTGGTAAAAAGTGGTGATTTTGTGCAAGTTTGAGCTCTAAAATTTGATGTGAGCACGTGTGCATGTTGTACACATCAAGGGGCACCTAGGGTAGAAACAAAACTTCATTTTGACGTCATAGACATCATGTGTGTATGATGTCTTAGAGGCCAGATTTTGGGTCAAAAGACACATTTGGGTTAGCCATTGTGATTTAGAGCAGTTAAGAAGCAAAAAGGCAAAATTCCATTGAATTTGAAGCAATTTGAGGCTTGTAAATACCAAGAGACGGATCTAGGCAAAGTGAATACTTGATTTGATCATATCTAGCATAAAAAGGTGTTGGAATTGAATTTTGAAAGTTGCAGTGAGTTTCACCTCATTTTGACCAGTTGGACATCATATGCGTATGATGTCTCAAGGGCATTTTTGGAGACCAAAGCTGACATTAGAACTTACTAGGGTGATTAACACCCCAAAACAAGCTTAGTTTAACCCAATTTGGATCATTTTTGGCTTAGTTAACCTCTTAGAGAAGTTGGCAGCAACCAAGGCCTACCTAGGAGAGATTGACCTACCTACATGTGTTAGAACTTCAAAGTAAGAATAGATTTGAACAAAGCATATCAAGGAGAGTACAAGATTCAAGTTTGAGATGATTCTGAGCATTTAGACATCATATGCGTATGATGTCTAAAGGCCCAGTTTAGGATTCAACATGTGAACTTGGTGGTCCAAAAGTCTTCCTTGGAACCCTAGGATCCCATTTGTTCTTTCAGACCAGAGCATAGAGGGAATCAAGTCCTTATATATACTTGTTGGGTTGAGATTAACCCTCTAGTGAAACCAATCTACAATGCAGAGCACTTAAGTGAGAATCACTAGTTTAACAAATAATTGCAGAGTCAAAGTTTTGTACAGATAGCTAGAACCAAGGATCTTGCAAGTTGGTTATCAGTTGAAAGTGCTAAGTACTTTACAAGTTGAGAAAGCACTTGGAAAGAAAATCAGAACAAAGAACAACTGCGAGCAGGCCTCTAAGGTAAGAGGTTTGGGTTGATAGTTGTGTGTGTGAAACATTTGATGAATTTGAGATCTGGTCGGTGTCTTCAAAGAGATCGAAGAGTGGTAGGAGATCTGGATAGCTTAGTGTCGAAAAAAGAGAGTGTAAACCAAGCAAGGATAGATACACTAGCACCTATCATAGAAGAGGGTAGTGATACTGACACCTCTTCCGAAGGATCATATCAGTGGATGGCTAGCTAACAACTTGGAGGTTTCCAACAACAAGGGACCATGGGGGGTAGCACCTCTCAAAAACCCTTAAACATGCCAAAATCCACAACAATCTTCCTAAAGGGAACAAATGCTCATGGAGCCTTAATGTATGCTGATGTTCAAGGACGTCAATGCATCTTAATTAAAGAATGGCCAACAAGAGGATTGTCAATAATCATGGTAATCGACGATGGTGATAGGGTCCGCGATGAGGAGGGAAACCACTCTCATTGTCAAAGACCCAGAAAATTACAATCGGTATTGAGACAATGTAGCAAAAGGGAAGATGGTTATGGAGACCCAAGGAAATCCTAAACTAACTCTTTTCAGAGACTTCAAATTCATGACAAGAGAGTAGAGAGAATGACTACAATTCAGGAAAATATTGGGACCTACAAGCACGAGGAGGGAAGAGTCACCTCTTACTGGAAATCATATTATTTTTGTCGATACGTACAGACAAGAATATGACCAATTCACCCAGAAGATGTTGGGAGAGTGATAACGCCAGAACTGATGGAACATGCTTTGGAAGAGAAGCAAAAGCCCATAGAAACCTCAAGCAAGTCTACAAATCCCTTCTCAGATGATTATGACACCACATCACAATCAAATAAATAACCATTTGTAATGGAAATGGCCTATGAATTTAGAGAATAGCGGAATTAAGAGAATTAGAGTGAGCAACTTTGAGAGCATAGAGGGTGAACTTAATTGGTAGTAGCAACTTAATCATAACACTTAATTAACTAGGCATGAGCAATACTTTTGCAAGAGAGAGAGAGAGAGAGAGAGAGAGAGAGAGAGAGAGAGAGAGAGAGTTTAGAGAATATGACAACAGTTGCGGACCGGATGTATGTGGAGTCGGTCCCCCCTCCAAAAGGCATTTGTATTATAGATTCTCTCATTAAGAGAGACTTGGTACAATACAATCTTTGTGTTCCCTAAATCATTTGAGTACATGAGGATGTATACTTTTATGCATCAACTTGTGCCTATAGCAACAATTAATCTTCCTTGCAATACAATTAATCTACTTGCATTAAGTAACTAGTCTACTTGCAATAAACCATTAGCCTTCTTGCAATAAGCATAACATGCACTTTGTGGAAAGCATTAACTATACCAAGCCTCAATCCCAAGACCTCAAACACCTTCGAAGGTGGAGAGAGCTAGCAGGGAATGAGGGTAGGGAAGAGGAAGAAGAAGTATTCCATAGGAGAAATAATAATTTCTCACTTATCATCACTCTTCTTGCTTAGCATACATAATAGCATAGCAATGAAGATGGAAAGCTTAAGCATTGAAGCATAGCTCTTGGTTGGATTTGCATTCCATAGCCAAGAGTGTTGGTGTAGGCTCTCAACTTCTCAAGGAGCTTGGAGAAGGAGATGGAGCTCTTGCCTCTTGCATAGCACACAATGAGAGTGTTTGTGAGTGTGTGTGGGTGAGTATACCCCCTAAGCAACCCCCTAGCTTGCTTGGGTCGACCCCCCCTTGTAGCTCATGCTTGAAGCTCATTGGACCCCTCCAGGCCTAGCCAATCATAAGCAGGAGGCATTACAAGCAGCAAGGGTAGCCTTGAGACAAGTGTCCCCCCTTTCCCCTTTGAGAGAGAGGGCTAGATAAATGCAAAATCAATTAATTAAATCTCCTAAATTATCATTGGACCCCTTGGGTGGCCAACCAATAGGCTTCAGGCACACAATGAGGGCAACATGAGGAGGAACTTGACAAGTGTCTCTTTTGCTTTCTTTGTACCATGCATGCCTTGTGTGAGTGTGTGGGTGTTCTCTCTCATCCCCCCTCATGTAGGGCTCTCCCCCTCCTTGTAGGGATTGAATATTTGACTTTTTGACACCTCAACCCTCATGCATAGGCCCAGTTCCCACCACAAGCTTGGCCCTTAAGCACTTTAAGCTTGGGCTGGGTTCTCACCTCAAGTGCAACCCTAACATCTCAAGCATGTCAAGCACCTCAAGCATCTCAATCATTAAGAACTTCAAGGATCTCAAGCACCTCAATCATCAAGCACCTCAAGCACCTTAGTCATCAAGCATGACAAGTAGGACAAGCACCTCGAGCAGGGTCGGGTTCCCGCGCCTCAAGCTCACAGCCCTAGCTTACCTAAGGTCAAAGGACGTTTACACATATTATTGGAGGTCTTCAATGAAGCTAACCCTAAGGTCTTATGCTCCATTGGTTAGCCTTGCTCTTTGATAGACCATCTCTCATTTGGGCCCCTTTACCAATGGCCCCGTGTTGAGATAGATCTAAAAGCACATGTCTATATCTTAACCCTTGTTCCCGTTTATTCTCCCACATTAAGTGATTATTTTAATATGAGAAAAAATCATTTGGGTTGGTTAGATATTAGTTTTTATGACATTACCTCTCTCTTGAAATCATAGTCGTCCTCGACTATGAGGTAGATATGGTAAAGTCTCACCCATTAGTCCATTGGTCTTAGCGGGTAGAGGATCCATTTTTACCCTACGACATCATTCCAGAGTGGATGACTAATCCACTTGGTGCTTGAGAGACATTGTTTGCCACAAGCATGTGTGCTCTTTTTAGTCCATATCATACTTCCAAAGTAGAGTGAAAAGTTCTTCTTGGTGTTTGGGAGACGTAGTCACCACAAACATGATCCTAAGTATGCATACTTCTTAAAATTTGTGCACAAAACATAAAAGAGAGTCTTATAAGACAAAAACATGGATCATTTAAAATGCATTTCTTTTACATTTGCTTACTCTTTTGTGTCATTGTAAGCATCATTAACAAGGTTTATATTATCCTTAAGCTATGTTCTTTGCATGCATTTAGCATCTTTGAAAGGATAATTCTTAACTTAAATAAGATACTGTCAGTAATCTTACCATTTCTTAATACCTTGTGTTCCTGTCGAAGGAGGAACTTGGGTTGGAGCTTGTTTGCTTCATCCTCGATCTCTAATGGGTCTACATTTATAGCCTCTATTGGTGGCTCTCCTTAATAAGGCTCGAATAGGCTCTCATGAAAAATGATATATATGAGCCAATAGTTGGGCAACTTTAATTGTTTAGTAAGACCCAAAGAAAGATTTCTTTTTCTTTAAAGGATAAGGCTCTTTTATGCCTAATGGCAGGAGCCTCTTTTGCCTAGCTAATAGATGGATATAGCCTGTTTAATCTTCTAAAAAGATTCTTTTTGATCTCGGCTATACTGCTTTTCAATGAAGATCTTCCCAGGTACCTTAAGCGACAAGGGACGTTTGGATCTTCTGTCTTTAGCCTCGAAAGGTACTTTCCCCTTAGAAGTATGTTCATGTTATTAGAGACTTACTGTTGTTAGGGTAAGTACTTCTCCCATTTTGAGCATTGATCTACCTCGAATCACAAGCTTTTAGTAGATCAAGGATCATTAATTTTCTAATTTTCCTTTTGGCCATCCGTTGGAATAGTAGGCCAACATAATAGGGTTACTCTAGTTCTGATAGAGACTCTATCAGAAATTAGTGGTCATGGTAGGATTTCTATCCGACACAATTAGATGTTGGCCTACCATGGTCCTTCTATCATACTTCATCTTTTGGTATACCGTACATTTTGAAACAAGCTCTTGTATGTCCTTGTTTCTTGGTAAGCCAATACAAGTATGCTTTTATTCCTAAAATAATAAATTCGAATTCCTCTTTGCCCCGCATATGGGAGGAGCATGGGAAGTGAGGAAGATATAGCCTATTGAGGTATGGAAGATAACCATCCTCTAATGTGAGTGGTTCTTTTTCTTCCATTTGTAAAGGCTATTATTATATCCCTAAAGCCTGGGTTAGAAGCATATTTAACTATCATAAAATATAGTTCATTGTAAGTTTCTATTGATATCCTATTTACCCTCGGCCATCGGGAAAGTGCATTGGCTACATGTTTGTGCTTGCCATCAATGTGAGCAATGTAAAATTTAAATTGCAAAAAGAAAATTTTCCCACCTCATTTGATTGTCGAAGAGCTTGGTTTGTATCATGGATGGAGTCCAGCATTCGCTCATTGGATTTGAGTCTTTGAATCTTGTATTCTATGGTATTCCCTTCTTGAAGAAAATTTTTTCTTGAAGGCATGCATCCACGCATTACATTGGACCTCAAATAGCTTTGAGAGATCCCGTAGTGTAAGCATAAGTTGAGAGATAAGTTTCTCTTTGAACTTTTCAAAAATATTTTTCTCTCTTTGTAGTCTATGTACACTTAACGTTCTTTTTTGTTAAGTCATCTATTGGACCTGCTATAGGCATGAATTTTTCCTATGAAGCATCTCTAGTATGCACTCATACCTTTAGAGTTTCGCAACTCATGTAGACTCCTTGGATTAGGCCATCTTTTTATTACCTCTACCTTTTGTGGATCCATACAAATACCACCTTTAGAGATAATGTGACCTAATTATTGAATCTCTTAAAAAAAAAATCCACTTTTCTTTTGGTTAGAGGAAAGCCTAACCTCTCTCAAAAATTACCAGTTCATACTATTGCCTTTTGAACTCCTCTTGTGGAGCTTATAAAGCTCAATAAGGAGGCTTATTAGGCAGTGAGCTTCGTGGTAAAAGCTCCATTGCATGGTCATTGTCCCCTCATTGTGGAGATAGCTCATGGGGGTATCATCAATAAAAACATTTTGGAATCCATTTAGGAATGTAGAAAATTCTAATTCCTCTTGATTCCCGTCTTTTTTTTTAATATTGTTATCGGTTGAAACATTGAATTCATTTATAGAATTTTCAACAAAAATCATGTATATGAATATATAGATTTTCGTTAACTTACGAAAAGCATTCATATACATGATTTTTGTTAACTTACGAAAAGCATGCATATTTACATGGTATAGGATGCTACCCGGCTCATAAACATGTATGTACATATCTCCTAGCTTAGGAAAAACAAAAGCCTTTTGCTATGAGCATCCTCTTTTGGAGTTTCCAGCATAGAAACTCAAGGCGGCTTGTTGCATGCATTTCTTTGGGGACAAGCACGATAGACATGCCCTTGTTGTCCACACTTGTAGCATTTGTTATCCTTACGATAACACTCTAGCTCTATTGGAGAGAGTCTATTCTTACCTTTAGACTCCTTTCTCCTTAGCTTTGTTATTGGTGTTGCTAGAGTTGCCTTTGGAGGAAGTTTGAGCATTATTCCTTCCTCTAGGCTCATTTTGATCCTTCACTTCCATGGGCTTAGAGTTTCTCTTAACCCCTTGTTGGAAATTGATTTGAGATGCGACCATAGTATGGTGTATGACTGATGATATGGCATTAGGCCTTTGTGAGTTAATATACTCGGCCATCTCTTCAAAAATTCCCGCACAAAATTGTTGCTTTTGCTCCTCAAAGCCTATCTTTTTGTAGACAATGGCTTTGAGAAGTAAATCCCAAAACTTATCTACATACTTCTGGATAGACTCGTAGGGAGAGAGTTTCAAGCTTTGCCATTCTGTAAAGACATTGTCTTTAGTGTTGCTTGCCAAAAATTGTTTCATGATGGAGGCTCTTAAAGCCTTCCATGTCCTTGGAGCTTTCCTTTGGGCTCGTAGGCTAGCCCACCATTGATGAGCGAAGCTCTGAAAATGCATAGATACCTGACGCAGTTTAGAGGACTCCATAAAGTACTCATCACCAAAGGCCACATCAAACTGTTGGATGAAGGCCAAGATCTTGTCCGTAGCACCAAAGGTGCCATCATAGGTAAGAAAAGTGGTGTCCTTTCCTCCCTCCTTGAACTTCTTCAGCTTCTTGGACCTTCTCCATACCGGATAGGACTTGCGATGGCCTTTCCTTTTGGGCTCTCTAAGAGAAGAGCCGCTACCTTCATTGGAATATGAGGAAGGTGATGAAGATGGAGAAGAGGGTGACTTCTTTCTCTCCTTTTCCTTCTTTTGGTACCTCTCTTCCTTTTTGTGATAAGAGGAGGAGGAATTTCCGGAAATCTTTCTCTCTTGGGGGGGGTTGGAGATCACTGAGGCTGCCGTCTTCTTGAGCCACATCTTCAGAAGTATTAGGAGACTCACTTCTTTCTCCTTCTCTTGGGGAAGGCTCTATAGTAGAGACTTCACCTTTCTTCTTGGATGGAGGTAAGCCCACTAGTAATCGTTTAAGCGCTTCATATGGGTTCTCCTCTTCTCTCACCGTAGAGAGCCCTCTCTTGGAAATCTCTTGAAGAGACTTCTCAGGTGCTCTCTCTTTTGGGGGAGTTTGGAGAATCCCATAACTATGAAGTTGTTGGAAAACTTCACCTTGTAGGGCTAGGTTTCCCATAGCTTGTTGCAGCTTAGAAACAACACACTTGATAAACATGGGAGCATCATCATTAGCACCTTCATGTGAAACATCAAAGTTATCAATACTCGTTCTACTCTCTTGATTATTGTCAGCCATGTTAACAAAATTTATGTATGTACTTAGTGTATGATTTGGCAATTCAAAACCTTAGTTGCCACTCCTCTTAGACTTTGAAAATCGGCTCTTAAGTATCTACACCCATGGCTCAAAGTGGTTAATTATAGAGAGTAGAGGAGTAGGTCTAACATAGTAGAGTTTCCAAGGGCTATCTCCTTTCGGACTTCTTATGGCTCAATAATGGTAAAGCCGTAGGCAAGTCTAAAAAGACTCCATTATTAAGTCCAAAGCTCCCGAGGTGTGCACCATCCCCCACATAGTGGGCTCAACAAAACTGATAACAGATCCCAGTTCCACTTACCCTAATATAATTAACAACATCAACCATTTATGGGCTACTTAAGGAACTCTATTCTTAAGCAAGAAAAGAGAAACCAAATGCTCTGATACCAATGTAATGGAAATGGCCTATGATTTAGAGAATAGCGGAATTAAGAGAATTAGAGTGAGCAACTTTGAGAGCATAGAGGGTGAACTTAATTGGTAGTATCAACTTAATCATAACACTTAATTAACTAGGCATGAGCAATACTTTTGCAAGAGAGAGAGAGAGAGAGAGAGAGTTTAGAGAATATGACAACAGTTGCGGACCGGATGTATGTGGAGTCGGTCCCCCCTCCAAAAGGCATTTGTATTATAGATTCTCTCATTAAGAGAGACTTGGTACAATACAATCTTTGTGTTCCCTAAATCATTTGAGTACATGAGGATGTATACTTTTATGCATCAACTTGTGCCTATAGCAACAATTAATCTTCCTTGCAATACAATTAATCTACTTGCATTAAGTAACTAATCTACTTGCAATAAACCATTAGCCTTTTTGCAATAAGCATAACATGCACTTTGTGGAAAGCATTAACTATCCCAAGCCTCAGTCCCAAGACCTCAAACACCTTCGAAGGTGGAGAGAGCTAGCAGGGAATGAGGGTAGGGAAGAGGAAGAAGAAGTATTCCATAGGAGAAATAATAATTTCTCACTTATCATCACTCTTCTTGCTTAGCATACATAATAGCATAGTAATGAAGATGGAAAGCTTAAGCATTGAAGCATAGCTCTTGGTTGGATTTGCATTCCATAGCCAAGAGTGTTGGTGTAGGCTCTCAACTTCTCAAGGAGCTTGGAGAAGGAGATGGAGCTCTTGCCTGTTGCATAGCACACAATGAGAGTGTTTGTGAGTGTGTGTGGGTGAGTATACCCCCTAAGCAACCCCCTAGCTTGCTTGGGTCAACCCCCCCTTGTAGCTCATGCTTGAAGCTCATTGGACCCCTCCAGGCCTAGCCAATCATAAGCAAGAGGCATTACAAGCAGCAAGGGTAGCCTTGAGACAAGTGTCCCCCCTTTCCCCTTTGAGAGAGAGGGCTAGATAAATGCAAAATCAATTAATTAAATCTCCTAAATTATCATTGGACCCCTTGGGTGCTCAACCAATAGGCTTCAGGCACACAATGAGGGCAACATGAGGAGGAACTTGACAAGTGTCTCTTTTGCTTTCTTTGTACCATGCATGCCTTGTGTGAGTGTGTGGGTGTTCTCTCTCATACCCCCTCATGTAGGGCTCTCCCCATCCTTGTAGGGATTGAATATTTGACTTTTTGACACCTCAACCCCTCATGCATAGGCCCAATTCCCACCACAAGCTTGGCCCTTAAGCACTTTAAGCTTGGGCTGGGTTCTCACCTGAAGTGCAACCCTAACATCTCAAGCATGTCAAGAACCTCAAGCATCTCAATCATTAAGAACTTCAAGGATCTCAAGCACCTCAATCATCAAGCACCTCAAGCACCTTAGTCATCAAGCATGACAAGCACCTCGAGCTGGGTCGGGTTCACGCGCGTCAAGCTCAGCCCTAGCTTACCTAAGGTCAAAGTACTTTTACACATATTATTGGAGGTCTTCAATGAAGCTAACCCTAAGGTCTTATGCTCCATTGGTTAGCCTTGCTCTTTGATAGACCATCTCTCATTTGGGCCCCTTTACCAATGGCCCCGTGTTGAGATAGATCTAAAAGCACATGTCTATATCTTAACCCTTGTTCCCGTTTATTCTCCCACATTAAGTGATCAGTTTAATATGAGAAAATCATTTGGGTTGGTTATATATTAGTTTTTATGACACCATTGCCCAACCCTAAGAACTCACAACATCCACTATCATTTCAAGCATGGCTCGAGTACTTTGCAACACCATACCTGATCAGGCTATGTCAGGGCTAGAAGCACCACCAAAACCACCACTCCATCAACAATACCAGGATGAGAGTAGAACAAGAATGCCAAATCCAACCAGGATTGAAGCACCACATCAAGAACGAGAACAAGAAGAAAGGAGCCAAGTAGAGGAGAGACCACTTGCTAGACCAATTAGGAATTATGGATTAGGAGCACTTCTAGGCTAGAAGCACCACCAAAACCACCACTCCATCAACAATACGAGGATGAGAGTAGAACAAGAATGCCAAATCCAACCTGGATTGAAGCACCACATCAAGAACGAGAACAAGAAGAAAGGAGCCAAGTACTTGCTAGACCAATTAGGAATTATGGATTATAGGCACCTCTAGGGGAGGAACATGTACCATATCCTAAGCTAGAAAGGGCTCATAGAGGAGGAATGGAGGATCCTATGTTTAGAATGATGGATCATCGGAGGATCGACCTTCTCAAGTCCAAAAATGGGTTAACAAAAAATATTTTGGAAATAGGGATCCAAGGGATCACGTGGTAGCATTTGTGCGTGTCATTACGGTTGAGGAAGTACTAGACTTTCCCATGCAGTTTGTAGGATTTGGGTTAACTCTAGAGGAGGATGCAGCCACTTGGTTTGATTCTATTGAGAGTAGAGATTTTGAGTCAATTGAGGAGGTATTTGACAAGTTTGTCAAGGAATTCTCTCAAAAAGGGATAACTCATAATACGGTCTCACAAATCTATAAGTTCAAGCAGAAAGAGGGAGAATCCTTTAGGAAAGCAACCTTAAGTTTGAAATGCTAAGTAGAATTTTGCCCTATGAATGAGTTACCAACTCAGTCCCGAGTCATGTTGATATCTATCCAAGGATTGAAAAATGTGGACCTTCAGAAGGATTTGCATATGAAGAAGAGCTCAAACGAGTTGACCAAGGAGGCTCTATACCTAGTAGACAATTGTGCTGTGTATAAGGAAGGTGACTAAGAATTTAGATGATGATTTGTCATCACAACATAGTGGAGCTAAGACCACAAAGTTATCACAAAAGAGAAGCAGATGTAAATCAAGCGAGACTTATTGAAGAAGTGCTCAGAAGGATAAGCCCGTTTGCTAAGCCACATGCTAAGCAACCCAAGTGGTGTGCCATTGAGAAAAAATTGGACAAATCATGCAATTGAAGAGTGTTATTACAACAAGGGATATGTGAAAGAGCGACCATATGCCCCACAAGCCTAAGTAGCACCTCCCCAGCTACCACCAATGCCTAGGTATACAGTAGATACTTTGCCAAGACCAGTAGGGGTTGAACGACCACAACCAATTTTGCGGCAATAGACACCTCTTCCAGGAGAGAGACTAGTGGGAATTAGGTGCACACCCACTATAGAGGAATCAGAGGAACAAGCCTTAGTGCCTGTGCCTCTGTATTACAAAGAGCCAAGTGAATACATGGTGAGGCGGTCCGGGGCGGGCGACAAGAAGAGCGGCCTCTAAACACCCTTCGAGGCTCCCGTGCTGCTCAATTGGGGCTGGGGCAAGCACAATCAGAGACAACAACAACCCACAACCAAAAACCAAACAAGAAAAGGGGCACCACCTAGTTGTAGATGCGAACTAGGACGCACGTGATATCTCCTTGTACTCAAACGCACAAAGAGAGGGGAATGCAAGATAGCCACACACACCAAACACAAACATTCACCACGCCAGAGAGAGGTAAAGAGCACAAATCAACTTGAGCAACTCAGTCTTAGTCTTAAAGACTAGATGCACACAAAGCTTGATGAGAAATAGAGAGACAACAAAAAACTTGACCTTGTTGCCAATGCACAAATTGTCTTAGGGTCATGGGAGCCCTCTCACCGAGCACCCTCTTACAATTTACCTTTTAGGAAAACAATTCAACAAGCCCTCAAACCACCAAGCATGAAATGGCACAACAAACTTCAAGGACAATATACCTTCAACCACCTGATGAGCCAACTTATCAAGTCAATTTGGAGAGAAGAGTCGTAGTTGCAGCATACAGTTGCACCCAAAACTATGAATCTTGTTTATGGACAAGAGTAGTCTACAAGTGTGATTGCAGAGTATAGTATCACTCCACTCCTCTAGATGGCATAACTAACTTCAAGCTTCTCCATGCACCTATGTGTAGTGATGGAATAGAGCACTCACAATGCACACACTCTACACAACTAGGCTTGAAGAGTGGTGTGTTATGTGTTGAGAATGGTGTGGTGTAGTGTGATCATGGGATGTTTTACAAGGGAGAGAAGGGCTCTATTTATAGGTTATAGAAGCCCCGATTAGGATTAGGCCTAATCAAGTTTATTTGAAGGAATAAAAGATTATGCATATTTTTATTTTTTTTAATGAGGGTGGGTCTCTCTTGTCCTTTGAGTCACATGGATGTGGACTCAAGGGAAGAGAATTATTGAGGATGAAAGGAGAGAGGATTGAGTGAATAATTTGGGAGTGCCTACTCTAGTAGAGGGTGCATTTTACAATAAGGTTAGTGGTTAGTAGTTAGTAATTATCACTAAAAAATAATTACAAAATCATTCACCAAATGGTGAGATATATGATGAGAAAAGTTAGACAAGGGATAAGCTTGTAAAGCAAGGTTGAAGCTTGGAGAAGTTGACATTCACCTCTTTACAGCACCGGTAGAAGAAGCGGTCAGCATGGCGAAGTAACGCGTGTCGATGAAGCTATGTTATCTTCAAACCTTGGAAAATTCATGATAAAGCCTTCATTTGCAGAGGTTAACCTTGGATTTTTGCTGATTTTTTGAAGTTTTTTACAAAGATGAATAGAGTATGGTAATATGGACATATATGTAGAGAGAAAGGGGGACACACAGGGTGTAGAAATGGAGGATGAAGGCTATGGAGGTGTGAGAGATGTGGCAATGGTGAAGAGGGTGAGTTAGGACATAGGAGTTGTAGGTTTGGGAGTGGGAAGGAGAGGGAGGAGTGTGTGTGAAAGAGGAAAATGATAAAGTGGAAGAGGGAGTGTGGCTGCATAGCATGGGCAAACTGGGGTCCACCAATAAAATCATAGCTCACGGCTCGTAGCTCAAAAAAAATATGAAAAAATTTGAGGTGAAAGTTCAGCTCACGAGCTACAACTTTTGTTTGTATCACCTTTTCAAATTCGGGGAGCATGTGATCTTTAAAAAATCAGCAAAACCGACTGTTTTTTCCACTGCACAAGGTCCTTGTGAGGTCCTTCTTTGAATGATTCTTTTGAATACCTCCAAAAGTGAGCTCCCCATGGTGCATGCATGCATTCGACATACCCTTGACCTTATTTGGTAGGTCTATAATTGAAGATATTGTTGAGATCATGATATAAATGAATAGTACAACTAAGAAAAGCAAATATTGAGGGGTCTAAAAAATATGTACATGTCAAATATTGAGGGGTCTAATATAGGTGGAAAAAATATAATGGGGTCAAAATAAATCTCTCTCATTATAAGTCTACCATAAAAAGATGAATATTTTTGGTGGTCTAATTTATGAGAGTAATAAAGAATAGATGTAGGAAGGAAAAAAATCACAATAGTGAAAAAATATACACATAAATAAACTAGTGTTTTGGGATTTTTGTTGGGATGGAGTTACACCAAAAATAAGAGAAGCTTGCATGAAATTATTTTTATATGGAATAAAGAGTACGCAAAATGGTAAGAAAAAATATGGTAATGTTGAGTCAATGTACATAGCATAAATAACACACCATAGGTAGAAATATTTAAATAAATACCAAAATAATTATGAAAAATCCTTTTATTTAGGCCCTATATACAATGAAATATTTACACACAAATGGGCCATAATATTTAATTTTTATTTTTTTATTTTTTTGGCTCAACTAGCCCAGTGACTAGCTAATTGAGGGTTTTTAAGAAAATATGGGAAAAGTTCCCTAACTCACACACGCCTATATATAGTGAAATGGTAGGGATAACCAAAATGTTTGAGTGATTTGATAGGGTGAGGTAGCTTACTATCTCAATTATGGAAAGCTGAAAAACGGCTATCATTAGCCCCCCCCTTAGATAATGGTACATTCATGTACCATTTATCCGATCATACAACATGTAGATTGTGTAACGTCTGTCTTTGTCTGCTCTCATCATTGAAGAACCTTTGTTATATGATTAAGAAACCTTGTGTGATATGAAAGGTTCATCAGAGCCAATAGGAGGATGTAATGAAGTGATAGAGTAAACCTCCTCCATTGAGAAAGTTTCCATAAGCACCCCCCACGATCAAAGATCTTGAAATATCTTTCCCAAAGAGAGATGTATGGTATGGAATCACTTACTGATTTCGGTTGAAGAAACTTGTAGATTTTATTGTTTTCCATCATTGCATCTATCACTATGAATGTGATATAAAAGATTGATTGCTCTTCCTCCTGTGTAAAGTTGATGTATCTGCTACGATCTTCAAGAGCTTGTATGAGCAAATTCCTGAACTGTAGCTCATAAATTTCATTCAACCCGGGTAGGCTCATCAAGTCAAAATTTCTATGATCTTCATGATTTAGGAAAGCTTGATCTATGCTTCCAACTGCTATTGGAAGATATTGCAAATGGTTTACCACATAAGTAGATAATAGACGAAGGTTTCTATTGCTTCCAACACATTGGAAGAGGATAGATTTTGGTACTGATTCATGAAATATCCACATGTAGCAATCAACAAGTTTTTCATCTATGATGAAAACCAAAAGCATCACAATGTGCGACCTCCATACACCAAAGAACCAAATGTAGAAGGTTTGGAAACATCTCTTCATCACCAAGTATTCATGTCCTCTTCCACTTAAGGAGGTATGGTGCCCCGGATGAAAGGTATATGTGAAGAGAGGAGAAGCTGACTTTGAAGAGGTGAAACCCAATGTGAAGATGATTGGGGCTTCAAAAACTTGGATTTTCTTGCTAAGAGATTGTCCCATGAATGAAGAGCCACCCACTAAAACACCATTGGAGAGAATGATACCATTCTGATAGTTTTATTTTATGGTTTTATTTTTTACTACTCTGCCATGTTCTTCATCCCCTTCTAAGCCCCCCCTTTGGCAAGGTTGTAACTCGTCACATTGTACCACCTCAAAGGTTGATGGATTACTGTTTGATTTTGTGAAAACTTTGGCTTCTTGCATGATAGGTTCCTCTATGCTTAACATATATGGGTCATACCAATGCTTTTCAACATCCTCAAACACTTTTTGAAGATTATCCTCACATGGATTCAACTCACACTCTTCTACTTTGTTTTGGAGTTGGCATTCCATGTACACAATCATCTCTTTATGATGAATGTGGTCTATGATCTCCCCACCTATGATCTCATCTTCTTCTTCACTCTCTTCTTTTAGACAAGATACACTCTCAGAACATTCCATAAGATCAAGGTTACCTTCAAGGTCTTCATTCTCCATAGAGTCATGTTGCACAAAAGCTTCGTCTGCTCGAACTAGAAATTGATCCTCCGCCAAAAGGTTGGATGTATCCATTATTGAATCATCAATGCCATTTGAGATATCTTGTGTCGATTTTTTCATGCTTGTGATAAAGGTAGAAGAAGGAGATTCCACATTTGAATCTTGGCCACACACTTTAGCACTTGAATAATCAGTTGGCATGTAAGTAACTTCTTCAACATTTGTCAGAGTAGAAGGAGGCAAGTATGGCAAAGGAGATGACTCCTTGATAGAAAAACTTTCATGATGGTTGGTTCTTCCAGCATGATGGAAACCATTTTTGATGTAGAAGTACTTGTGAAACTTTCTTCGGGCGATAGTGACCGCTTCTCCAAAGGTAGAGGGTCCACTACAAGTAACCTTAGTCTTTGAGAAAGGAGACAAACCTGAAATAAATTGATCCATTTTTACATAATCTGGAAATGTAGAACTAAATCCACATCTTCCCCATTGACGAGAAAAAATATCCTCATAAGCATAGTAGTCTTCACCATGTTGTTGAAGTCTCCCTAATGAAGCCCATGCTATCTCTCTTGTTGGAAATTTAGAGAATCTGGTCTTCAAAGCTTTGGAAATTTGGGTATACCCATCTTCAATCTGAGAAGACATACTCCAAAACCATTGCTCAGCGTTGCCTCTAAGGCATAGCAATAGAAAATCCCCTTTTTCAATGTCATCCCTTTTACCAAGGATACGACAAATCATTCTAAAATCAGCAAGAAATCATCAACATCTTCGTCTAGATTTCCAAAGAATATTGGGATATCATCAAAGGTATAGCATGTCATAGTCTCTCAATGCTATAACCACACAAAGATTAGTTCCAAACAATCATTTTCTCTCATGACATCAACTAACTACACAAAGTTTTGAAAGGTCTCATGAATTCTAGATTCTTATGTGAAAATGTTTTTTTCCTTTTTTATGTTATGCTAATCCCATATTGTAGATCAATTTTTGTTCCATTGAAATTAAACTCAGTCATACAAGTTTTCATGATTCATATAATCTTCTTGATTAAGCTAAATTCAAGCATTCATACAATACAACAACAATAAGCACAAAGTCAGTTCCTCAGTGGGGGCACCAATTTGAGGCGGTCCGGGGCGGGCGACCAGAAGAGCGGCCTCTAAACACCCTTCGAGGCTCCCGTGCTGCTCAATTGGGGCTGGGGCAAGCACAATCAGAGACAACAACAACCCACAACCAAAAACCAAACAAGAAAAGGGACACCACCTAGTTGTAGATGCGAACTAGGACGCACGTGATATCTCCTTGTACTCAAACACACAAAGAGAGGGGAATGCAAGATAGCCACACACACCAAACACAAACATTCACCACGGCAGAGAGAGGTAAAGAGCACAAATCAACTTGAGCAAATCAGTCTTAGCCTTAAAGACTAGATGCACACAAAGCTTGATGAGAAATAGAGAGACAACACAAAACTTGACCTTGTTGCCAATGCACAAATTGTCTTAGGGTCATGGGAGCCCTCTCACCGAGCACCCTCTTACAATTTACCTTTTAGGAAAACAATTCAACAAGCCCTCAAACCACCAAGCATGAAATGGCACAACAAACTTCAAGGACAATATACCTTCAACCACCTGATGAGCCAACTTATCAAGTCAATTTGGAGAGAAGAGTCGTAGTTGCAGCATACAGTTGCACCCAAAACTATGAATCTTATTTATGGACAAGAGTAGGCTACAAGTGTGATTGCAGAGTATAGTATCACTCCACTCCTCTAGATGGCATAACTAACTTCAAGCTTCTCCATGCACCTATGTGTAGTGATGGAATAGAGCACTCATAATGCACACACTCTACACAACTAGGCTTGAAGAGTGGTGTGTTATGTGTTGAGAATGGTGTGGTGTAGTGTGATCATGGGATGTTTTACAAGGGAGAGAAGGGCTCTATTTATAGGTTTTAGAAGCCCCGATTAGGATTAGGCATAATCAAGTTTATTTGAAGGAATAAAAGATTATGCATATTTTTATTTTTTTTAATGAGGGTGGGTCTCTCTTGTCCTTTGAGTCACATGGATGTGGACTCAAGGGAAGAGAATTATTGAGGATGAAAGGAGAGAGGATTGAGTGAATAATTTGGGAGTGCCTACTCTAGTAGAGGGTGCATTTTACAATAAGGTTAGTGTTTAGTAGTTAGTAATTATCACTAAAAAATAATTACAAAATCATTCACCAAATGGTGAGATATATGATGAGAAAAGTTAGACAAGGGATAAGCTTGTAAAGCAAGGTTGAAGCTTGGAGAAGTTGACATTCACCTCTTTACAGCACCGGTAGAAGAAGCGGTCAGCATGGCGAAGTAACGCGTGTCGATGAAGCTATGTTATCTTCAAACCTTGGAAAATTCATGATAAAGCCTTCATTTGCAGAGGTTAACCTTGGATTTTTGCTGATTTTTTGAAGTTCTTTACAAAGATGAATAGAGTATGGTAATATGGACATATATGTAGAGAGAAAGGGGGACACACAGGGTGTAGAAATGGAGGATGAAGGCTATGGAGGTGTGAGAGATGTGGCAATGGTGAAGAGGGCGAGTTAGGACATAGGAGTTGTAGGTTTGGGAGTGGGAAGGAGAGGGAGGAGTGTGTGTGAAAGAGGAAAATGATAAAGTGGAAGAGGGAGTGTGGCTGCATAGCATGGGCAAACTGGGGTCCACCAATAAAATCATAGCTCACGGCTCGTAGCTCAAAAAAAATATGAAAAAATTTGAGGTGAAAGTTCAGCTCACGAGCTACAACTTTTGTTTGTATCACCTTTTCAAATTCGGGGAGCATGTGATCTTTAAAAAATCAGCAAAACCGACTGTTTTTTCCACTGCACAAGGTCCTTGTGAGGTCCTTCTTTGAATGATTCTTTTGAATACCTCCAAAAGTGAGCTCCCCATGGTGCATGCATGCATTCGACATACCCTTGACCTTATTTGGTAGGTCTATAATTGAAGATATTGTTGAGATCATGATATAAATGAATAGTACAACTAAGAAAAGAAAATATTGAGGGGTCTAAAAAATATGTACATGTCAAATATTGAGGGGTCTAATATAGGTGGAAAAAATATAATGGGGTCAAAATAAATCTCTCTCATTATAAGTCTACCATAAAAAGATGAATATTTTTGGTGGTCTAATTTATGAGAGTAATAAAGAATAGATGTAGGAAGGAAAAAAATCACAATAGTGAAAAAATATACACATAAATAAACTAGTGTTTTGGGATTTTTGTTGGGATGGAGTTACACCAAAAATAAGAGAAGCTTGCATGAAATTATTTTTATATGGAATAAAGAGTACGCAAAATGGTAAGAAAAAATATGGTAATGTTGAGTCAATGTACATAGCATAAATAACACACCATAGGTAGAAATATTTAAATAAATACCAAAATAATTATGAAAAATCCTTTTATTTAGGCCCTATATACAATGAAATATTTACACACAAATGGGCCATAATATTTAATTTTTATTTTTTTATTTTTTTGGCTCAACTAGCCCAGTGACTAGCTAATTGAGGGTTTTTAAGAAAATATGGGAAAAGTTTCGTAACTCACACACGCCTATATATAGTGAAATGGTAGGGATAACCAAAATGTTTGAGTGATTTGATAGGGTGAGGTAGCTTACTATGGCAATTATGGAAAGCCGAAAAACGGCTATCAATGGCTAGTTCAACATACTATCCACTCCAAGAGTCAAAAACACCAAAACCTTGGAGCATGATTGGGAATGTTGGGCCACCAACAATAGCTCATGTTGCAGGTGAATGTAGATACAACTCAGATGAGAGAACATTATTGTTCATATCCAATGGAGGCTTAGCAGGATAAAGGCTTGCCTATCAACAGAGAGTGGTTCTAGGAGCACCACACCAACCTTTAGGACCGTGCTACAAGTGTGGTGGTGACCACCTTATGAAAGACTCTCCTCATACAAAAATCATTAGAGTGAATGTATATTGTCTAGATTGCGGTATTACTCATTTAAGTAGTGATTTTTCAAAAAACCCAAATAAAACAGTGAAAACAATGTTAAACATACTGGGGGCAATGCCGTCAAGTAGTGGTTCTAAAAATGAAATAGTGATACCTATACAATTGCAAGGGAAGAACCAATAACTGAGGAACCCGAAACAAAAGCGCCTAGTTATGAAAGAAGAAGTCAACAAGACACCTAGAAGGCTAGAAAAGCGTGCATGAAAGCTAGGAAGGAACATGAACAGACAACCCTACTTGAGGAGTTAAAAAAAATCAAGGACAAGTTAGAGAGATTTGAGAATCAAACTAATCCTAAGTTGGAAATTCCAGAGACCGGAGAACCTAATGAGAAAAGAGACTAAAAAGTGCAAGTTCAAGGGGGATCCGTACTAATTGAGAAAGTGAATGAACCCCTAGATGCACTTATGAGAGCTTATGAGGAACGACTCAAGATTAACCAGACTCAAGAACATGAGATACCCATACGCGGAGTTGAAAAAGCAAAGATTGGAAATGTGTCAGAAGATGATCCAAACAGCCCAAGCTTTGTTAAAACCATAAAAAGAAAAAAAGAAGGGTAGGACAAAGATTCTAGATCCCACACCAGGGGTCCCACCGAGACATGAGCTTGGAAGGATAGCTGAGAATACCAAAGCTAAAAGAACCCGAGAAATTAATCTAAAAGCCAAGGGAAGTGATGAATACCACAGATTAGGCATATGATGGCTTCCATCCTACAATATCGGAGGCCTACACAGAGGATGACCGCTTAAACAAGCTTTGAAGACAAATATGAGAAGCAAATGAAGCATATGAGTTGATTCAGAGAGTTAACCAAACCAGTAATCGGAGGGATGTGTTTCATCCTCCTATTGAGGAATTTGAGGCGGGATCTCTAGCAAATCTAGATATTTGCTCATATTGGGGAGACAAAGGATTTGTGAGATCTTTGGATAGCCATTGTCTATCTTTGAGAACCTTACCCTCTTACATGGGAGAGTACAAAGAAAAATCAAATGTGAAGGCAATCCCTTCACAAATACTTTCCTCAAAGAAGATGATGGACTCCAAAGGATTGATAGACGTATTGTCTACACTCATGACTTGTACTATCACACTAGTAGAGCTTCTCCAAATATGACCAAACATGTGGGCTATTGAAAATTTCTTAGAGAAGTTTGGAGTAAAAGACCCGACTTCAAGGATTGAAGGAGGAATCAGAGAGCTGGAAAAGCCTCAGATAAACACACGACCAATGCCACTAAACAAGGTAGGAGAGTAGTGCGAGGGTGAAGATGAAAATACTACGCTTTCAGTATAATTTCAAAGTGTAACAACCATGGAAATTCTCGATAGTGGAGCTGGTGTTGCTATCAAAACCAAAGAGATATGGAAAAAATGGGGAAAACCTTCCGTGAGAGCTACCAAGATGAAACTATAGCTAGCCGACGGATACATGGAGAAGCCCTTAGGACTTCTAGAGAAAGTGATTGTTATCTCTTGCACCATAGAGCATGAGTATACGTTTGCTATAGTTGATTTTGAAAAGAAGAAAAATTATGACATCATACTTGGACGACCCTTTATGAGACAACTTAAGATGGTCCAAGACTGGGGATATGATCATATATACCTCAGACACATGGAAACCACAACATGAATAAACTTGAAAGACCATAGTTACAAGGATGTGAACCGAACCCCGGTGGAGGATTTCAATTCAGCTACGTTAGCAGAATAAGAACTCTCAGCATAGTTAGGTAAGCCCAAAGAGCTATGGATGTGCGACGCATCATTGTGGGATCTTGAAACGAGAAGAGTGTATTCTCGAAAGAGCTATTGAGGATAAGGAATACATTCTTGAAACATTTCTTGAAGAAGCTCTACATACATTGGAATGGACTCATATTCTAGCCACCCTAGATGTGTGTGCTCTTGACAACGGACCCACAACAAAGTTTTGTGACAAGGACGGATATGATGTGGTTTCGTATTTTATGGTCAATGTGGTACAAGGGGAAGAAGGAGAGGCATCCTCAGAACAACCTAAGGGAGATAAAAGGGTAGAAGGAGAGTAAGAAGAGTTTATACGACTCTCTAGAGCATTTTGAATAAGATGATGATGCAAGCAATGAATGCTTTGATAACCTGACTGAACAAGAAGAAATGATAACAGATGTCCGGTTTTACAATTTCCCAAATCAAAACCCTAGACGTTGTTGGGTGCATTTTGAGAAACTCGTTCTTTGTAAAAATTTTACATATAGGCTTGAGATATGATTTGATTAGAATGCTCGGACATGTTCTTGTGGGTTTTTATGATTGCTTTTGCAAGCACATGTAGATGCAGGGCAAGTCGATAGCATAGCGCCAACTCTCAAGTTACTACAAGTGCACGTGAGTGAGTTTTTTGAAGTGAGACTTGTATATAACTAAAGCTCATGTAAAAACTTAAAAAATTTCAGCCAAAGTTCAGAAATTTATAGGTTTTATCTCGTTGTGTCTCCTTGATGGTTTCTGATGCAGTTTTTTGCCTCACCTTGCTTGCTCTACGTGTAGTCGTGCCGGGACAGCTCTCCGTTTACGAACATTTTGCATGTAGTAGCATGTAGAATAAATTTTGATCATATTTCGCTTTCTCTCCAATCATTTGTTAAGCTTTCTCTTAATCTTTAAAGTACCCCAATTTGAGTTGTGCTCTTCAAGTTACGACTAGTTCTCTGCAGGGTTATGGCTATGGCAACCTAGTGGCAAATTGTGTGCAGACAAATTGGGAGGGCATGTATCTATGAATTATGGAATTGATGTTGAAATTGTGGGTTTGTGATGTTCAATTGTGAAAGGAGAATCCCTTGTCTTCATATTCATTGGTCAGCGTGTGCTGGAAATCCGTGCTTTGACAGGGTTTTTCTCCTATGTGCTATGTTCCTTTGGGTGGGCGTGTGCTGGTAAGTTACCAAGGGAGCATAGGCATTTTGCTTGGGGTTTACTAAGGGTTGTTGGGGTATAATTTTTGGTGCTGAGGTTGAAGTTTTAACACTCTTGGGATTTAAAGCTATAGAGTGTCAAAGTGTAGAAGCCTTTGTCAAAGATGTTTTGTGGAGAAGATGGTGTGTTTCTTTGGCCACGATGCTCCTCCTCTTGTGATTAAGAAGTGTATGTTTATGCAAAGCCTAAGGGCTGATTTGATAATGAAGGTTGAATTGAAAAGACCAAAGACATCTGAGGATGCAGTAAAGATTGCAAATCATAAGGAATGGAAGCTAGAGAGATTGAGAAAGCTTGGATTGCAGCTGCAGGTGATGTGGAGCCAAAGGTTTCTCTATGCATTGATGTGGATACAAAGAAAGACTCTAATATAATATTGTATCATGATGGCTCTCTTGAGAAAGAGCAAAAATCATATAATGAGGAGAAAGACGTTAAGATGAATGTACCCATCATGCCATCCTGGTTGTTTATGCCACTCAATGGTGTTTCACATGCGAAAGATGATGTTTCTACCAATATGAAAGCTAATGAGAAGGAAAAGGATGCAATTAGTGAATTGTCCAATATGAAAGATGAGCATGTGGGTGATGTGAAAGTGGATGTTGAGTATCCCTCTTCTTTATGTGAAGTAGTTGATAATGATTGCAAGTCAATGAGGATACCTATATGGAAGTGAACTATGTGAATGAAGAGCTCTTTCAAATGCATGCTATTGTTGAGCCCTCTCCAATAAATGATGATGATATTGAGCAGGTGGTGGGCCTTGTTAATGAGGAGATTGTCCATGAGAACTCTTGTGATTGCATTTGTAGTGATGTATGTGGGCATCCCTTGATTGATAAAGAGAATATTGAGGAGTTAGTGGATATGGAAAGTGATGAAGATACTCTTTCTATGCCTCAAGTGAATATGGTTGATGCTACTTTGTTTGATCCTCTTGTTAAGAAGCCCAAGGTATTTATGGAAGATGGCTTACATATCAATCATGGTGCAGATGAATTGGTGGATGGATGCTTAATGAAGAGTGGGGTAATGATATGAATATGCATGAGGATATAAAAATGGCTGAGGTAAAAGTTGAAGACTTTTTGCATGAGATGTTAAAGGCTTCCTTACATGCTATAATGATGAAAGGGTCTCTCTCTGTGGTATTTGTTGAGAGTCGTTTATGCCTAAAGAGGATTTAAATTTTACATATGGTTTATGCCTTGATATTGGGAGAAAAAGAATTGATATGGTTGGTGGTTTTTCATGCATTTTGTGCTTATGTTGTATGGCCTTTTGATCCAGGTGGACATTATTCTTTTGCTACTGTTGAGCATGACTGCTCTAGCAGACTGGGGGGTTGGCAAACTATGTTGGGTGCATTTTGAGAACCCCGTCTTTTGTAAAAATTATACATATGGGTTTGAGATATGATTTCATTAGAGCCAAAGTTCAGAAATTTGCAGGTTTTAGCTCGTTGTGCCTCCTTGATGGTTTTTGATGCAGTTTTTTGCCTTGCCTTGCCTGCTCTATGTGTAGTCATACCAGGACAGCTCTTTGTTCGCGTCAATTTTGCATGTAGCGGCGTGTAGAATCAATTTTGATAATCTTTAGCTTTCTTTCTAGTAATTTTTCAAGATTTCTCTCAAGATTTAAAGTGCCCCAATTGGAGTTGTTATCTTCAAATTACGACTAGTTCTCTGCAGGGTTATGGCTATGGTAGCCTAGTGGCAAATTGTGTACAGAGACAGATTGGGAGGGCATGTATCTATGAATTATGGAATTGAAGTTGAAATTGTGGGTTTGTATGATGGTCCTAAGTGTGTTCACACAGATCACTACCACTTATGTATGGTAACACACCCAGTTTGTTTACCTTTTTCTGAGTTTCATGGAAATTTGGAAGAGGTAGTTCATAGATTTGTATGTCAAAGCACATCCGTTTCATTTGCACCTTTTATGTATGCATGGCATACTCTTTGTGTGCATGGAAACAATGCTTTCTACACATCTCTATATGTATGATGATACATTCATGCAAAGTTGAAGCAATTAAAGTTTCCATGTTGCATTGTTTAAGCTTCATGATGCTAATGGTAAGTACATCTAGTTTGTGATGCTAATGGCCTAATAAGGCATTTTTTGAGCTTATGTAGACCACCAAAATGGTCATAAGGTAGTCACACAACAATTTCCAAGGGGGAGGCCTTCCAAGGCTTGGCCACTTAGAATGGGTTGGTTTCCTAACTAGACAAGCTTTCCAAGCGGGCATGATTCCTATTATGCTTATTTTATGATTCTATGGCCAAGGAGCTAGTTATAGCCCACTATGTCATCAAGGTTCTGCAATGAATATCTTTTGCATTTTCTCTCAGCATTAGCCAATCTCACGTACACTTTGTCATTGCAATTATGATTTTCGGATACTTTTTATGCTTTTGCTACTGCATACAACTTGACAAGGTTGATTATTTGTCGATGATCAACAAGGTCAATTTTATTTGAGATTGTGTATCATGCATGGCATGTGAATGTTTGCAAAAGCATCAGATGGATATGAGCACAAAAGCTTGATAAATTTTTATCCTTAACATGTCATTATGTGAAGCAAGGCTTTGATTTTATGCATATCGCACAGTAGCTTCTAAAGTTTGAGATATGCTATCAGTATACAAACTTGGGGGAATTTGCAATGCATGTGAAAGGTCTCTCACTAGGTGTCAACATGAACCAAGCCAAGAGGACCTACCTGGTACATACGATAGCTCTCAATCTATTAGAATCCATGGCTATGATCCAGATTCAAGCAAGGGCAACAAAATCAAACTAAAATTCACTCTCAATTGAGCATGTGCTTCTAGATTTTGACCCACAGATGGGCAACAAGGTTATAGAATTCAAGTTCTTCTTTCTTTTATGTGCTTTTAACCTTTAATTTGGAAAACTCTCTTTCTTTGCAAAGCAAAATGCCTTAAAGGTCATAAATGGGGGCAAGGCTGTAAACTACTCCATGCCAAGGTATTGCTCATTGACTTAGGATCAAGGGAAATGGCACATAGGTTTGGGGAATTGGCATTCTTGTATGATAAGGTCAACTTGTGCTTGAATGTCTCAATTTTAGTTTTTCCATAACGCAAGGCACTTAAATGTATCGGCTCAAACCATTGAGGCCATCATTGTTGCCAAAGGCTTATCACTCTACTTTTTTGAGTTGCATGCATGTCATGCCAGTAAGATGGAATTACTTCCACTCAATCAATGTTTATGCTTTTACTATAACACCAAATACTCTATCAAGGACATCATTGTCCACCTAATGGTCAATGTGGATTCCACTTGATGTGGTCTCCACATGCACTAGAATCGCATGCTTCTTTAAGAAGAGGTAATATCTTGTTTGTTTCCAGTGATTTTTATCGATAATTATTCTATTCAAATGGTTGCAGGGGTTAATCATAATAATTCTACTTAATAGAAATTGAGGCCAGTATCTTTGCTTGTGTTCGTTGCATGTGACTACATCAGTAGTAGGCACTCTATATCATTGACTATATGCATAAGGTGCATTCAATAAAGGCACTAATTTTCTTTTGTAGTAGACATGCATGTCTTGGATATAAAGGAACTAGTTCATGTGCTTCATTACTCTTCTACGAGAGCCTCAAGGCAATCAATTTCTTGTTTACATTATACTATGCAAGGCATATATTCAACAAAGCCAAAGAATACCAAATATGAATACTTTCTTTGGTTTTTGTGGATCTTTCTCTTCTTTCAATGTGGAGATATGATTGTTTCAAATATCTAGTTGTGAATATTATTCCAGGTTGAGAGGATCTCTTGCTTTGTCACTAGGCTTTCAAGGAAATACCTTCTCAATTAACAAAGGGTAATGACTAAGTGCATCATACCAATATACACATGATCACTATTGGTAGCATGGTGCCCTCTATTGCTGTCATCTACCTAATAATTTAATTAGTTTCTTTTTAGAATACGAACAAGGGGTTTTGTCAGGCCTAAGGTAAGACCAGGTAGGCCAAGGTCTAGGACATACATGCGGTAAAGGGAGTCCTATAAATAGCATGGCCAAGTGTCTATATAGGGCATGGTTAGGTGGTTATTTGCATGTGCTAGTCTCATCTGTCTTAGATTGGTATAATAGTACAGTGGCCGTGGATCTATTTTTAGCTAAAAAAGATATGTATGAAGCCACCCCAAGTTAGGGCCTCTTAGGGAGGACAAAGAGCTCACAACACACAGTGCAAGGCCACTTAGGAGGAAAGGGAGGAGTCGATCAACCATGCCAAAATTGGGTGCTACTGAGCTCGTTGGGTTTGCAGTGGGAAGAGGATGAAAACTCATCACTGTGGCATTGTCGGTTGAAGTCTGTATCAAGCACGGCATTTTATTCTTCCTTGCTTGCACTACCCATCGTTATTGAATCTCTATAGAGGTGTTGCTTCCTCACTTGGGTGCCCAAGACCAAGGGCCATACATTTTTGTTATTAAAAAAGACAAGGGTCTCCTAAGGGAAGGTGCTCACCACCACCACCCCCGCCCCCCAATCTCCTCTAAACTCTCATGCAAGCACACGAGCTTGACTTCAGTACCTTGGAGTTTGTAGGCAAGGGCTTGGAATCAAGGACTCCAAGTCGAGGTAAATTTATTCGAAGGCAAATTTTTCAAGGTAACAAAGGAAAAGCTCTCAAGGAAATCGAGGCAAAGGCTCCAAGGGCAACAATTGAATCTCTGTAATCTCAAATAGAGATTCAAGCATTTGTAAGTATTCAAGAGATCCTCACAACAAGGTGGTACTATCTCAAAAAACTCTTCTTATGACCTACACAAAGGGTTGCGGATTAGACACAGTCTTGTTCGATGATCGCTCAAGTATTGGCATAGTCGAGATTGGACGCACTTTCCAAACATGACAAGCGTACACAGTTTCAATGTTGCAAAGGCCACACAAAGCAGAATGTAGCAGCAACAAGATGTTGAAAGTCAAGGACAAAGTGTCCAGATGGTTGCTTAGTAATAAGACAAGTTCAGGCATGGCCTGTGGCATAGTAAGGCAAGTTTAGGCAAGGCCTCTGGCTTGTAAGACTAAGTCAACCGAACTCTTTCCATCTAGTTCAGAGTTTTGGATTTGCTAGGGCATGGCTCCTAGGACAGTTTACTAACCTCGAAGCATCCAAAAATGATCATGATCATGATCAACCCATTCTTGGCAAGCCAGATCTGACGGGTGCTTGCAAGCAGTATCTAAGCAACTCAGGTCTGCTTTGTTTCTGCAATTAGTGTAGGTGTATGCTTCCACTATGGTATACTACTCAACAAGGTCAAAAAATTGGTAGGGTTAATTTTCTTTTACTTGTTTTGAGTATGAAAATGCCATAAGATGCACCACGAGATCAAGTCTTTGTATAAGGATATTTAAGAACCTGGCTTGTGTGTTAAGTTGGCTAGTATCTCTTTAATGTGTCCACTTTGTGCTATCAAGCAAAGGGGAAAAGCAAGGCTTTTAGGAGCATGTTGTAAGAATCCAACAATAATAGAGGCCAACTATATAAAGAAGTGGCCGACCATACTTTTTTTTCCTTGTAATGGAAACTACTTATAATATTTTGCCCAAAACCCTTACCCACATGATCCTTTTGTAATCATAAATAAGTTGAGATTATGAGCCCTAAGTTGTAATTCTTGCGATTCTTAAAGTAGATTCAGCCTTTGTACATGAAGCCCCAAGCCAGGGTATAAAAGGCAACATTGTAAATTTTAGAGGGGGATTATTATTAATGAAATGAGAAAATAAGGTTTTCTTTTGTACGTCGTGTGCTTCTCTCTTTCTACTATGATCTTATCTCTTTGAACTACACTACACGGTTGTTGCATTCAAGGTCTGAGGACACCATTGTGTTAGTATCATCGAGCTCTATGCGTGGATATCTACATTGCAAGTGCTTCGCAAGATTTGAACATCGACCTTCCTCAACTTTCCAACGAATTTCTCAATTTTCTAGTGACTTATCTCACTATCCGAGTGTTGTATTGAGATTCCCAACACTTAGGACTACCTAGTAGGCATGTCTAGAACTTGATTTGATGACTTGCAATTAGAAAGATGGAGAAAATCACATTTTTTCTTTTCCTGTGATCAGATTTTAAGTCTGATGACCTAGATAACTGGATTTTCATGTGGATGTGCAAAGGGATTAGAGGGATAGAACTCAAGTTTTTCGTTAAATAGAGCACACATTGACTATCCAATTAGAGTGTATAGTGTTCAAGCAAGAGACTGACAACCTCTTGGCATGCCTCCATGCCGTAGTCAAGTCACTTGCTTCACAGGATTGACATTTTAGACTTGGTTCCATCTCATTGTGAGATGTGATAAGTGATGACCATTGGGTCTTGAGACATTGGCATTGTTGCCGGGGAACGAGTACCTAAACTAGTGTGAACACATACAAGCCCAAAAAAGTTTCTTGAGATAGAATAATTAGTTGGATAAGGTAGAATAGGAATGGAGATCAAGGTATCTTTGATCTTGGTGTATTCATGAGGTGAGTTTCTTGCGAGAAAAGTAATAAAGAGATAGAGTAGAATATTGAGAGTAGGTAAGAACGCTTGGTATGAAGTTTTGTTGGCTATTAGAACCACTAAAATTGCACTAGCCTGAAAAACACAAGAAAAAAAATATATTGCAGAGTTCATGTAGGGAGTTGTTTGTATGAGCATTTTGGGGTTGTTTTTAAGTTAGTTTATTTTGTCATAGGAGTAGTACAAGTATAAAAGTGTGACAAGTACTCTCATCATCTTGGATTTGGAGCGAGTTGAGAAAACAATAATTGTGGTTTGAAGCTTAGTGTGATGAAAGTTTGAAAAATGAGATGCACTAATGCAATTTGTGGTTTGAGAGCATAGATTGCATGTACAAGAATATGTCAATGCACATCCCTCAACAAAAAGTTAAAAAAAAAAACAATCATCAGTCTCTGTGAGAAGAAAAAGAGTTTTTTTCTAATAGATTGATATGGGAAAATTTGGCAAAGTTTGACTTGACCAAAGTGTTTGACTTGTGTATTTGAGCACTGGTGTGAAAATTGAGTGAAAAGAGGAGCAGAGTTTGTGTGTATCTATGAGTTAACACCAATTGATAAATGAGAAGGTGATTGCAGACCATTCATTGTGCTTGAGATATTGGGGAAGTGATCCTGGATCAAGAAAAAAGGTTTTCTTGGGCTATCATAAAAAAAGCCTTTTTTTGGCACAGAGCAGCTCTAGGAGTTCAAATTTTGACTTTTTCTTGTACAATTGTGTTCATTAGGTGTTTGCTTGAGGGTGTTTTGATGCTAAGTTGTGATGAAAATCTGAGTGCTTGCTTTTAGATACTCACAACACACGAAGATTTGAGCTTTTTGAAGGGACATATAGGAGCTTATCAGGCAAGAAAGAATCAAATTTTACCAAATTTGGGTGAAAAGTTTTTAAAGTGCTAAGCATAATCCAATTGCAAAAAACTAAACTGGAATCCAAATAAAGAGGGATAGAAAAAAAGCACGATTTTTCCCATCACCTAGCTGCAGGAGCCAAAATTGAACAAAAATTGGGACAGGGGTTTTGCTTAACCCTAGGAAGCAAGCTATTAATTAAAAAGTTAGTTTGGACTCATAATGTGAGTGTGAGTCAAATGTTGGCTTTGAGATTGAGGAAATTGCTATAAGTGGAGTTAATCTCAAACCAGATAACCAAACAATGTGAAACTTGGCTTATACATTCTTGGGATAGGGGAAAACACAAGTATTGGCAAAAGATGCAAAAAGTGCCAAAAGTAAGTTTGAAGAAAAAAAAGGGATTTTTTGATGAAAATCTATTGGAGTGGAAAATTGTGGGCCAACTTTGGACTTGTGGGAGACCTTGGTGCAAGGATCACACCTATCAAGTCAAAAATGAGATTGGGCTTCTGTGTACTAGATTAAGCCAAATCCTAGTCAAAGATGATTGAAAGAGGGTTAGATGACCACCAAAAACCCAAAAAAAAGCCTAAAAATTGGGATTGATGCATGATTACATTCTTGGAAGTGTGTGGTAGACTTGTGAGAGAGATAGAGTGAAAATCAATTCATAAGTTAACAGGTAGGAAAAAAACTCCATAGAGTAAGGAGCACAATTTTTTGACAAATTTTGGTTCTAGATTTTGAAGTGGGTCTTTTATAGCAATAACAGACCCTGGATCAATTTTTTTTTTTTTGCATGACGTGTTGCTGGTTGCTAAAATGGTGTAAACCATTTCCTAGCTTAACATAACTCCGTTGTTGCTTTAGTTTGTGTTGAATCTTATACATGCAAGGACATCGGTGCACAAGGGGAGTTGGAGCAGAGTAGAGGTTGCAAAAGATCTAAAGAATTATAGGTTACATGTCAGGTTACGAATTCCCATATTGTTCATGTTCTTGAGGTCAGGAGCTTGGTAGAGGCTTGGTACAAGTCAGACAATACACTACCAAGAGATCAAGTGAGTCATGGGTCTACTGAAGTGAGTGTCAAGCACCTATCGACTGTTCAAGAAGAGTTAGTCTCTAATACTTCATCAGAACAGGCTTTCACTATCCTTATGGTTGAGAGAGCACCAAAGATGAGCTATCATAGTGAGAAAAATGGAGCTGTTACCTCAAGGAAACCAAAAATCGTGTCAACCATGCAGTTATACTACTTCACAGTAATGGTAAAGGAGCCAAAATCTATGTGGATATCCATCATAAATGCTATGTTTGTGAAGAATTAGGAAACCCTAAGTTTGAAGAATAGGTAGTGGTTGACGATAATGGAGACCGATACATTGACAAGAGAGGGGTTGCCTACCTTAGGACCGATAATCATGATCTCATAGATGTAACGGGGATGTTAGTGGGTCGCTGCAAGATGGATGTCTATAGCATAGCTATCGGGCACGAACATAATGTCAATACTCAGAGAAATGACTCGGATGGGGCACGAAGACTCTTTGAAATAGTCAATCTCAAGAAGTGGACCTTAACAAGCAAACATACCAACTCAACAAGCAAACCAACACTCAATGATGAGGGAATCTGCCTATGTCCTTTCTCACAGCTCTAGGTCACCACGCCATTTTGGCACTCAAACAGACTCGAAATGCAATGAAACTTTAGGAGGAGGTCTAGGACACCTAGGGGCACTATCCTACCAAGTCTGTGGTTACAATTCGACAAGGTACCAAAATCATGATCCATCATGAAAAAGGTCATGAAAAATGCAACAGATCAGTCTAGAAAGGTTGCCCTATGGTCTAGGAACACTCTCCTATGGTCAAAACAACTAAAAATAGTGATTTAAGCACTCAAATCTATAGTTAAGACTCATAGACACGTAGTCACAAACCACAACGAAACTGACAATGCTTACACCTAAATGAAAGAGCAAAGAGAGAGGAACACAATGCAAGTTTTGGAATCAAAAACTGATTACCCAATCGGTACAAAAGTTGATTACAAGTTGGAGCAGCTTCATAGCTTGACCGTACGTACAATAGAGCTCTCTCTTCTCTAAAGATAAGCCTTCTTTCACATTAAAGTTATTGACCTTTATACATAGGGCAATCTAAATGGCCAGTGGCCGACTCACGTGGACCTTTACAAATATCATTACAACATTACCACTCAAGGAATTGATCCACTACTCCGGAATCAGGATTTACATAGAGTATTACTACACTAGCTTGGAAAACTAATAGAGTACAAATGTGGTGTCCGGCTACGTGTCTGACCAGTTGGGCATCCATTCGGTTTGTCTCTTAACATTTCTGAAGTGAAAGAACAATGGCCACAGGATCTCTGGGACCTCAATCGTTTAAAACATTACCTTCATTCATTGGCAACCATGAAACCATATCAGAAGTAAAAAAAGTACCATCTCAATGGAAAGCTAATCCTAAAATGATGGATACCAAAACTCTTCATAAGGTAATGTGTTCCCCTATCCGTTGTACACTAACTCTATTAGAGTTATTGCATATAAGACCTCATATTTGGGAAGAGGTGGAATTTTTTTTGGAGAAAATAGGGCTGGTAATTTCGCCACCAATTGTTTCTCCAAAAACACTAACACTGAATAACCAAACCTCAAAACAAAGTAAACATGAGCCACTACCAGTTGACACCGGGTTAGCCGCACCGCCCTCTAGCCCGGCCTGAGAATTTAAAGTTCTCGATTTTCAAAGCCGAGAATCGCATGAATCAACCATTCGGGGAGCCGGAGGTAAAGAAAACCACAAAAAAAAGCATTTTTCCTTATTATCACTGCCGCCAAACCCCGAAGGGTGCATAAAATATCACGTACCTCTCTATCCCTATAGCGGGCCACCATTTTTTTCAAAATCTCTCTCTTTCTCTTTCATTATTTTTCCACACTCTCTCTCTCTTACCCCCCCCCCCCCCCCCCCCCCCCCCCCCTCTCGCTTGTCTTTCTCCCTCTGATAGGGCCGCCATACCTCAACCACCCTCTCCTCTCGTCCACACTCTCTTGCCTCACACACACACACACACACACACACACACCACACACACACACACACACACACACACACACACACACACACACACACACACACACACACACACACACACACACACACACACACGTGCATACGCACTTACAACTGAAATGCTTACACGCACTCACTCATACACACAATACACGCACACATATAACGCACACACCAGAGAATAATAATAAGAAAACCAAAGGAAAGCAACACCAAGAACAAAAAGAAGACGACCAGCTCGCATGCCGCCAACACCAAAACAAGAAGTGGTGCCGAAGGCACGTCCCAGCCGGCACCGAGAGGAAGTGATACCTAGCATCTCGGCTTCATGCGACAAATACCAATTCCGGCAGCTTTAAACCTCAGACCGACCACCCAAACCATCAACAAAGCCCTTGTCAATTTTCCGAACTCCACTTTTCCCTAATAACCTAGCTAGTGGCTAGTGGATTGTAAAAAAAACACTTTTCTCTGGGACCTCAATCGTTTGGGACCTCAATCGTTTAAAACATTACCTTCATTCATTGGCAACCATGAAACCATATCAGAAGTAAAAAAAGTACCATCTCAATGGAAAGCTAATCCTAAAATGATGGATACCAAAACTCTTCATAAGCTAATGTGTTCCCCTATCCGTTGTACACTAACTCTATTAGAGTTATTGCATATAAGACCTCATATTTGGGAAGAGGTGGAATTTTTTTTGGGGAAAATAGGGCTGGTAATTTCGCCACCAATTGTTTCTCCAAAAACACTAACACTGAATAACCAAACCTCAAAACAAACTAAACATGAGCCGGTACCAGTTGACACCGGGTTAGCCGCACCGCCCTCTAGCCCGGCCTAAGAATTTAAAGTTCTCGATTTTCAAAGCCGAGAATCGCATGAATCAACCATTCGGGGAGCCGGAGGTAAAGAAAACCACAAAAAAAAGCATTTTTCCTTATTATCACTGCCGCCAAACCCCGAAGGGTGCATAAAATATCACGTACCTCTCTATCCCTATAGCGGGCCACCATTTTTTTCAAAATCTCTCTCTTTCTCTTTCATTATTTTTCCACACTCTCTCTCTCTTACCCCTCCCCCCCCTCGCTTGTCTTTCTCCCTCTGATAGGGCCGCCATACCTCAACCACCCTCTCCTCTCGTCCACACTCTCTTGGCCTCACACACACCCCTCTCTCCCCTCTTGTTTTCTTCCTACCAGCGGGCCACGTAGCCTATACCCTCTCTTTTTCTCTCATACTCTCTTTCACTCTCTAACTCTCTCTCTTTCTCTGCAATAATACACACTCTCTTTCTCTCTCTCTCATAATCCCCCCTACCCTTACCCCCACCCCGTTGACCCTCAATAACTCCCCCCCCCTTACTTGCCACCCTCGGCCAGGAGCAGACTCGAGGCCCTCTCTCTCTCTCTCTCTCTCTCTCTCTCTCTCTCTCTCTCTCTCTCTCTCTCTCTCTCTCTCTCTCTCTCTCTCTCTCTCTCTCTCTCTCTCTCGCTTTCTCTCTTGCGCTCTCTCTCGGTGTCAATCCCACAGCCGCATACGAAGTCTCTCTCTCTCTCTCTCTCTCTCTCTCTCTCTCTCTCTTATTCTTATCCACACACACACACACACCCTCTCACACTCCCTCCCTCACTCTCTGTGTTGGCCACAGCAGCCTAAAACTCTCTCTCTCTCTCTCTCTCTCTCTCTCTCTCCCAGGCCTGTGCAGGCGCAAACCAATAGCAGAACTCTCTCTCTCTCTCTCTCTCTCTCTCTTCTCTCCTTCTCTCTCTCTCTCTCTCTCTCTCTCTCTCTCTCTCTCTCTCTCTTACATTATACACACACCCACACACACGATCCCTCTCACACTCTCTCCCCTCACTCCCACCACCCGCTCACAATCACCCTCTCTCTCTCTCTCACATTCTCGTCAGCCTGTGCAAGTGCAGGGTTTCTCCCTCTTTCTATCGTTTACCAGCGCCTAAACACACACACACACACATACACACACACACCCACCCTAAGACACATACTCACACACTCTCTCTCCCTCTCCCTCTCCCTCCCCTCTCCCTCTCCCTCGTTTTGTGTAGACGGCGAGCGGCAGGCAAGCCAGGAAAGTTATATATATATATATATATATTATATATATATATATATATAATCACTCTCTCCCTCGTTCCCACGCACACACCCCTACACACCCATGACCCTGCACATATGCACACATACACTCACGTGCACATATATAAACACACACACACACACACACACACACACACGTGCATACGCACTTACAACTGAAATGCTTACACGCACTCACTCATACACACAATACACGCACACACCAGAGAATAATAATAAGAAAACCAAAGGAAAGCAACACCAAGAACAAAAAGAAGACGACCAGCTCGCGCGCCGCCAACACCAAAACAAGTAGTGGTGCCGAAGGCACGTCCCAGCCGGCACCGAGAGGAAGTGATACCTAGCATCTCGGCTTCATGCGACAAATACCAATTCCGGCAGCTTTAAACCTCAGACCGACCACCCAAACCATCAACAAAGCCCTTGTCAATTTTCCGAACTCCACTTTTCCCTAATAACCTAGCTAGTGGCTAGTGGATTGTAAAAAAAACTCTTCCCACCCCACTCTTTCCTCTCTCTCTATCTCTACGTTATCTCTCTCTCTCTCTCTATCTCTCTTACTAGAGAGGCATCTAGAACTTCTACAACAACCAGTGGATATTAGGAAGGACCATTGGGTAAGGACCACCTCTCAAGCCTATATAAAGAGGCCTCCGCTAAGCACAAAAGGTGGGAGGCACAAGTGAAGGAGGAATACACTAGATCCATGCACTCTACATTGTAAGCACCACTAAGCACATAATGCACCCCAAGCTAGAGAACTCATGGCATCATGTTGAGTTGCAAGCTTGGGCATCTTAGCATTGACAACATCACCATTTTTTCCATTATCCACCACAACATGGTTGAGTTACTAGTCACACGACCACTCCATGCACATAAGGCAGCAACTACTTCCCCCATAAGGCAACACGAGCATGCTAGGATTGAATGCATCCACACCATGGTACTTTGGGCCACTCTCAATGTTGGTGATTGACGACGTCGGTGGCTGCATCGTCTTGATGTTTTCCCTCAACTAACCTTCCCGCTAACTCCAACTTCGGCCATGCACCATATCGCGTTCACATTCCATCATTCATCCCTAGTGCCAAGAGCCAAGTTTGTAACAGCCAAGACCACCATTTGTAAGTATCATCATTGACAATAAAAGGGTGCAATGTTGTCTTGATCTTTGGGTCCATTCTCGTTCTCCTTAGTTTTGTTTTCCCACATTCGCGGATGTTTCGTCTCTTGTATATCACTCTGCTGTGCCCATCACGTTCAACTCCACACCTCTCCAATCAGTCAGTATGCTCCATTCCAACCTTGTCACATACCTCCCTCTTACACACACTCCTATGTATTGACTAGGAATTTTCTACATGTGGACGTTTGCTGTATCACCATTTCATGTTGGTTACCTAGAGGGCATCTCACTTTTGCTACCCTAGGTCATGTATGTCTGCATCCTAGCAGCACTTATGCTAGGTGGTTCCCCTTCTCTACCTATAGGATTACTCGTACCTTGAGATGATTCTTGGGGATGTTCAGGCTATGTGCGGTGTAGAGGCCACCCCATATGGCATGTTATTTCCGGTTATCATTTTCTTGCCCCCCCCCCCCCCCACCGAGGATCCTTTCATGAAACCCTCTAGTTTACAAGACTGAAACCCATTAACTTTTGTGGATGGATGAATGGTTAGCAGGGTTCGCTGACTGGAGGTCAGAAGAAGAAGAGCTCCAAGCACAACTAGACAAACTCTGCATCTCCATCAAATCTCGAGTGCCAAGCGTAACAGTAATCGATTTGCAGTGGGAGAGTCAACCAACACACGAAACTCAGTGGATATACATAGGCCGGGTGCCAAGAAGAAGAAGGAAAAAGTCAAAACCATGTCCCGAACCTACAACCAACCCGCAACAACAAGATGGAGGGAGCTCTACACAATAGAGAATCAACACTATTCTACTTCGAGAATCGGGTAACTGAAGTCACCGAGGTAATTATCACAGTCAGTTTCCAAGTTGCACCTGATGCTGCAGCACAAATAACGGAAGCACATGCTCACACTCTCACTAGAGAGACTAGGGATAGATACTGAGTTTGCTTTAGGAAAGAACACCACCCTCTTCCACAAGCTTGGACAATGACTAAGCACCTCTAAGCCTCACATGAATCAGTACAACTTACCTCAAGGCAGATCACACATTCGGATACGAGTATGCTCAATCAAGGTAATATTGGACTTGAAGGCTCACTACCAGCACGTCATCGACACCATGCTGGGTGGGGAGAGCTTCTTTGAGGTTCTGGCATCAGATCAGCCATTTGTCTTACCTTTCGTAAAAGGCAATGTACTGTTTGAGATTTTAATCTATGTTCTAGTGTAGAAGGGTATACACGCCTCCTTGTAAAGAAAAAGAAGAAGAAGAAGAAAAAAACTTTTGATTGCAAGCTAAGCAGTGTGTCTTTCTAGCTCTCTCTCTCAGTAATTATGGCAAGTGTAGCATTTCCAACATTTAAAGGAAAGAAGGGGGAGGATTTGGTAACAGATTTCTTAGATGACTTTGAAGTAGCATGTGTAGTAAGCAACAAAGATACAGATGAATCCCGAGTTAGAATCTTTAAGCATCTCATGAAGCTAGAAGCTAGGTCATGGTACCATGCACTTCCACAAGCAACTAAGGATGACTGGGAGCCCTTAAAAACTGCTTTTAAGAGGCTCTTTGGAGGAGGTACCACTTCAAAGAAGCTGTGGGACAAGTTGAGAGACCTGAAGCAAGAGGGTCTTTTAGAATATGCCACCTATGAGTCCAAATTTGTGGATTTGTGGGAATGGTGGGTTGAGTCACTGGCAAGAGGGGAAACTGCACCCGATTTCCTAAAAAAGGACCGGTTCACACATAGCTTATGGCCGCTTTTCAAGGAGAAGGTGAAGGGTAGATTCTCTGCTACGTATGAGTTAGCCGTCGAGATTGCTCACCTTAAGGACAAGAAGCTACAGATGAAAGCCAAAGAAACCGAGTCAACAAAAGCAGGAACATCGCGTTGACCAACAACCAACAACCACCATTCCTCCACCACCATCGACTCCTGGGGTAAGAAATGACCAACAAGATATGTTGGTCCATATTACTGACCAACTATAGAATTTGTCTGTCCACTTGATACAACAAGGAAGGAATCAAGAAAGAGATCAAGATCCGGGAGGAGCACGAAGAAAAAATAGGGAGTATCACTGCTACAACTGCGGAGAAGATGGTCATGGTATGTACTACTGTCCCAAACCATGAAAAAACTATAATAGAGGAGGTAGGAGGAACCAAATGTCACCCCCTAGAGAGGGAACACCCCCACCCCGAGCACCAGCCCCACCAACACAAATTCTACGTCCACCCCAGGCACCACAAGCACGCATTCCACCTCTTCCACCGGCACCACCACCTGATCGCCCTGTAAACATCATAAGGCTCGAAGAGAAAGGAAAGGCTGTAGGAGTGGATCCACCCAGAGCAAAGGAGAGGGATAAGGGTAAGGAGAAGGTAACCTTTGTAGAACTATTTGAAGCCATGACTATAAAGAGAGCTAGGAGAGAGAAATCTACACAATCTGATGATGAGAGAAGCATGAAAGGAGAGACCAGCAAGAGGCCATCAAGGCCACGACGGAAATTAGGCATCACCGACTTCCAGTTAGGGAAAAGTTCTAGGCCCTATGATATAACATTGGATGTGGCAGAGCAAGGACCAAAGATTACATGGCCACAGCTACTAGATCTCGCACCAAAGTTAAGGCGACAATGGTCCAAAATGGTAAGTACAAAGGTGCTCCAAAGCAAAGGTAGCCGGAGCAATTTTGGGTTGCAACATGGATGACATCCTTCCAATTGTTGATGTCAACATAAAAGGTAAGAGGGTTGGAAACACCTACATTGATGGAGGTGCACAAATTTGTGTGATGAGTGAAGCTATGATGCTTCGTCTAGGGCTCGAGGTTGATAGGTCTTCTCCATGCAAGGCAAAGATGGCAACCAATGCAAAAGTAAAATGTGCAGGTGTGGTAAGTGCTGTGAAGATAAAAGCTTTCAACACTGAGGTAGAAGTAGATGCTTTTGTAATGCCTACTAAGGGGGAGGGCTATCCATTAATCTTGGGAAGGCCATGGTTGATGGACATGAACGCAAAATAGGATTGGGGCACTGGCCTTTTACGCATGACTGGTGAAAAAGGGGAGACAATCTACTACGACATGAAGACTGGCAAGCAGAAGCAAATGGACCTAGAGACATCAGTAGATAAAACCACTAGTGAGTCTTCCACTTCTGAGGAGGAGACTACATCCACCGACAAAAGTGACAGTTCCATTGATGTGATGGGTATCATCATGAAGGATCCACAAAGGATAAGCACCACTGGTGATCTGTCACCAGAAGGGCAACACAATGAAGAGGAAAGTAAATCACCTGGCCTAGGAGAAAGTAGGTTGAAGGGTATGTTGTCTATGAAATTAACAATTGAGGAGAAAGATAATTTTTTGCAAATGTTGATGGGATTTCTTGACCTTTTCATTGACAACTGGAAACAAGGGAATGTCCACTAGATTTAACAAAAGGACAGAAGCAATGGCTCACCCGGAAGGCCACAAGGTATCGGCTTATCAATGATGGTTTGTATTGTAAGGGTAAGGACCAAATACTTAGGAAGGTCCCTCTCTGTAATGAAATTACGGGGGTAATTGCCAGTTGTCATGATGGTGTTTGTGGTGGTCACTTTGCCCTAGATATAACAAGTAGAGAAATCTTGCAGGAGGCTGGTTTTGTATGGCCTAGCCTCAACCGTGATGTACACCACTGGTGTAAGACCTGTAAGTTGTGTCAAAAGGCCGGCACCAGGTCACTTATGCCTGAACCTCGGAAACCTATCCTTTCATATGGACCATTTGAAAAATGGGGTATAGATGCCACAAGACCATTGCCTAGGGCCAACTCAGGGAAGTTCTACATCATCATGGGAGTCGACTATATGACTAGATGGGAGGAGGCTACAACCACAACTAGGATCACAGCTGTAGAGGTAGCTAAGTTTTTCTATGAGCACATATGTTGCAGGTTTGGCACACTAGTAGAAATCATCTCTGATAGAGGGCCAGGTTTCAGAGTAGACTTGATAGGAGAGTTAATGCAAAAACTTGGCATTACAAGGAGGCACTCCTCACCATATTACCCTCAATGTAATGGCCTAGTTGATAAAGTGAATGGAATGGTTTGTAAAATTATCACCAAGCAGGTTAACAATCATCCTGGAGATTGGGATAAGTATCTACTCCCAGCTTTGTGGGCCTACAGAACCTCATTCCGTACATCTTTGGGTTCACCCCATATCATTTGGTATTTGGCAAGGAGGCAATCTTGCCTATTGAGGTGCAACTAGCAAGTCTCAGAGTGATGGCAAGCCAACTTCAACGGCCCAACATGCATTTGAGAGATCACATCCTCGACTTGGAAAGAATACAACTGGACAGAGAAGAAGCAATCAATTATTATGCGGCATAGGCAAAGCACAGACGGCTTAGTTTCAACCAGCATCTTCAGCGCAAAGAATTAAAGAAAGGCATGCTGGTGCTCCGCTACGACAATCGCTTCAAAACACGCAAAGATAAGAAGCTCCTACTCCAATGGGAGGGCCCTTTCATCATCAGGAAAAAGTATGCCAATGGGATTTACCAGCTTATGGAAGTTGATGGCAAGCTTCATAAGACCAGAATAAATGGTTGGCGGCTCAAACCTTATTTCCTTTGATTTGATTAGACTCCACCTATCGCCATTCCTGATGAGGATACACCATCAACCTCCACCTCCGATGACAATGAGCAACAGATGAGTTAGAAGCATGAATGCCCCTAACCTTAGGGGGAGGGCTAATGACACCGGGTTAGCCGCACCGCCCTCTAGGCTGGCCTGAGAATTTAAATCTCTCAGTTTTTGAAGCTGACAACCGCATGAATCAACCATTTGGGGAGCCAGAGGTAAAGAAAACCACAAAAAAAAGTATTTTTCCTTATTATCACTGCCACCAAACTCTAAAGGACGCATAAAATATCACGGACCTCTCTATCCCTATAGCGGGCCACCATTTTTTTTCAAAATCTCTCTCTTTCTCTTTCATTATTTTTCCACACTCTCTCACCCCCCCCCCTTCACTTGTCTTTCTCCCTCTGATAGGGCCGCCATACCTCAACCACCCTCTCCTCTCGTCCACACTCTCTTGGCCTCACACACACCCCTCTCTCCCCTCTTGTTTTCTTCCTACCGGCGGGCCACGTAGCCTACACCCTCTCTTTTTCTCTCATACTCTCGTTCACTCTCTCTCTCTCTCTCTCCCTCTCTCTCTCTCTCTCTCTCTCTCTCTCTCTCTCTCTCTCTCTCTCTCTCTCTCTCTCTCTCTCTCTCTCTCTCTCTCTCTCTCTCTCTCTCTCTCTCTCTCATAATCCCCTACCCTTACCCCCACCCCGTTGACCCTCAATAACCCCCCCCCCCCCTTACTTGCCACCCTCAGCCAGGAGCGGACTCGAGGCCGCCCCCCCCCCTCCCCCCCCCCTTCTCTCTCTCTCTCTCTCTCTCTCTCTCTCTCTCTCTTGCTTTCTCTCTCGTGCTCTCTCTGTGGCGAGCCCACAGCCGCATACGAAGTCTCTCTCTCTCTCTCTCTCTCTCTCTCTCTCTCTCTCTCTCTCTCTCTCCTCTCTCTCTCTCTCTCTCTCTCTCTCTTATTCTTATCCATGCACACACACCCTCTCGCACTCCCTCCCTCGCTCTCTCTGTCGGCCACAGCAGCTCAAAACTCTCTCTCTCTCTCACTCTCTCTCTCTCTCTCTCTCTCTCTCTCTCTCCCAGGCCTGTGTAGGTGCAAACCAATAGCATAATATCTCTCTCTTACATTATACACACACACACACACACACGATCCCTCTCACACTCTCTCTCCCCTCACTCCCACCACCTGCTCACCATCACCCTCCCTCTGTCTCGCGTTCTTGTCAGCCTATGCAGGTGCGGGGTTTCTCCCTCTCTCTCTCGTTTACCGGCGCCTAAACACACACACACACACACACACACACACACACACACACACACACACACACACACACACACACACACACACACCCACCCTCGGCGACATACTCACACTCTCTCTCTCTCCCTCACCCTCTCCCTCGTTCTGTGTAGACGACAAGCCGCAGGCAAGCCAAGAAAGTTATATATATATATATATATATATATATATATATATATATATATATATATATATATATATATATATACCTCGTTCCCACACACACACCCCTACACACCCATGACCCTATACATATGCACACATACACTCATGCGCACATATATAAACACATACACACACACACACACATGCGCATACGCACTTACGATCGAAACACTTACAGGCACTCACTCATACACACAATACACGCACGCATATATGCACACACCAGAGCATAATAATAAGAAACCAAAGGGAAGCAACACCAACAACAAAAAGAAGACAGCCAGCTCGCATGCTGCCAACACCAAAACAAGAAGTGGCGCCGAAGGCACGCCTCGGCCAGCACCGAGAGGAAGTGATACCTAGCATCTCGGCTTCCTACGACAAATACCAATTCCGACAGCTTTAAACCTCACACCGACCACCCGAACCATCAACAAAACCCTTGTAAATTCCCCGAACTCCATTGTTCCCTAATAATCTAGCCAGTGGCTAGTGGATTGTAAAAAAACTCTCCCCACGCTACTCTTTCCTCTCTTTCTATCTCTACCTTCTCTCTCTCTATCTCTCATACTAGAGAGGCATCTAGACCTTCTAAAACGACCAGTGGATATTAGGAAGGACCATTGGGTAAGGACCACCTCTCAAGCCTATATAAAGAGGCCCCCGCTAAGCACAAAAGAGGGGAGGCACAAGTGAAGGAGAAATACACTAGATCCATGCACTCTACATTGTAAGCACCACTAAGCACATAATGCACCCCAAGCTAGAGAACTCATGGCATCATGTTGAGTTGCAAGCTTGGGCATCTTAGCATTGACAACATCACCATTTTTTCCATTATCCACCACACCATGGTTGAGCTACTAGTCACACGACCACTCCATGCACATAAGGCAACAACTACTTCCCCCATAAGGCAACACGAGCATGCTAGGATTGAATGCATCCACACCATGGTACTTTGGGCCACTCTCAATGTTGGTGATTGATGACGTCGGTGGATGCATCGTCTTGATGTTTTCCCTCAACTAACCTTCCCGCTAACTCCAACTTCGGCCATGCACCATATCGCGCTCACATTCCATCATTCATCCCTAGTGCCAAGAGCCAAGTTTGTAACAGCCAAGACCACCATTTGTAAGTATCATCATTGACAATAAAAGGGTGCAATGTTGTCTTGATCTTTGGGGTCCATTCTCGGTTCTCCTTAGTTTTGTTTTCCCACATTCGCGGGATGTTTCGTCTCTTGTATATCACTCTGCTTGTGCTCCATCACGTGCAACCTCTCCAATCAGTCAGTATGCTCCATTCCAACCTTGTCACATACCTCCCTCTTACACACACTCCTAAGTATTGACTAGGCATTTTCTACAAGTGGACGTTTGCTGTATCACCATTTCATGTTGGTTACCTAGAGGGCATCTCACTTTTGCTACCCTAGCTCATGTATGTCTATGTTCTAGTCGGTGTAGAGACCACCCCATATGGCATGTTATTTCCGGTTATCATAGTGAACAAGATAGGAGATTATTGTGAAGGAGAAGAAGGAAACACGACCTTGCCTGTGGAGTACAAAGAAGTAAAATCGGTAGCAATACTGGATAGTGTAGTTGGAATTGCCATAGCCACCAAACCAATGTGAAAAAAATGGGGAAAGCCTGCTCTAAGGAAAACTAGAATGAAACTTCAATTAGTGGATGGGTACTTGGAGAGACCTATTGGCATTTTGGAACAAATCGTAGTAACCTCTTGCGGAATCGCATACAAACACACATTCGCTATTATGAATTTCGACAAGAGCAGCAATTTTGATATCATTTTGGGTAGACCATTTATCTGTCAGCTCAAAATGGTACAAGATTGGGACTATGACTACATATACCTAAGACACAAGGATGTCACTACGAAGATCATTGTCACAGACCCTAGTTATAGAGATGTGGAATGAGCCCTTGGAGAGGAATTAAACTCCACAACTAACCAAGAAGGAGAAATACCTGCTTGGCTGTAAAACAAAGTTCACAATTGGACATGTGGAGCTTCTGAGGGTGGTAGTTTGAAAAAAGAGGATTGTATTCATGATAGGTAAGTACATGTTTGAACCTTTTGGATGGCAGAAGATACTGGCCACTCTTGATGTGTCTGTAAATGAGGTGACCAACACGAAATTTCGCGATGAAGATGGCTATGATATAACTCCCTTATTTACGATAAAGGTGTTGAAGGAAGCTAAGGAGGTTTGTGAGTGTGAAAGCAAAAAATGTCAGATAGATGGCTATGTTCGGAACATAAAGCCAAAGTGCAAATGAAGGAAGCAGAGCAACCATGAGAATATGTCATCATTGACATACCTGAAGAATCGATAAAAGCTATTTCAAAGAAGTCGACTCCAAAAAAAGTGCAAATGAAAGCAAATAAAGGAGAAAAGATTCCAAATTCAATGTCAAATGTTCAACAAATGCAAGATCAAAAGAAGAACAAGGACAAGGAAGAAGATCGTCTGTCTCATATGATGAGCAAATTTAGCATATGCAGAGAAACAGGACTCAAAATCACATGTTCAGCTGTGATAGATCTAGGAGCGACAAAGAATCTAATGCCTTATGGAACATGGATCATGATGGGAAAGCCACAAATTACCGAGCTAGAGGAGATAGCATACACAAGTTCTAAAATGGCGATTCCTAGCTTTGGCATGGCAAAAGCCATACTCAAGTTGAGTACTGGGGAGTACAAGGATACTTTCCACATAATTGAATCCCATCATATCAAAGAGAGTCTGATCCTGACAAAAAGCTGGAGGAACATCTTCTTTCGACAACAATCAAAAGCTTCAACAACAACAACAGTAAGACGCCATGAAGCTTCTCGAATCCATGCAAAGAAGAAACCGCCAACCATCGCAGAAAAAGGTAAAACAAAGGTAAACACTGAAGTATATCAACCTTGCAAGACGACTTTACCTTTGATGAGTCTACATCAAACTTTCAATGAAGCTTCTACATCAAGAGCTAAACCCTCAACAATGCAATGGAGACCAAAGCAAAAAGTCTATCAACCAAAGTTTCCATCACAAAGAAGAATGTCAACCAAGTATTGGTATCCAAAGAGCACATCCCCAATAGCGGTGCCAATGTTAGTGGGTCAACGGGCGATAGACGTCTGTAGCATAGCTATCGGGCACTAACATAATGTCAATAATTAGGGAAGTGACTCGGATGGGGCACGAAGACTCTTTGAGATCGGCAATCTCAAGAAGTGAACCTTACAAGTAAACATACCAACTCAACAAGCAAACCAACACTCAATGATTAGGGAACAATCCAGAAAGGTCGCCCTATGGTCTAGGAACACTCTTCTATGGTCAAAACGACTAAAAATAGTGATTTAAGCACTCAAATCTGTAATTAAGACTCACAGACACGTAGTTGCAAACCACAACAAAACTGACAATGCTTACACTTAAATAAGAGAGTAAAGAGAGAGGAACACAATGCAAGTTTTGGAATTGAAAACTGATTATCCAATCGGAAGAAAAGTTGATTACAAGTTGGAGCAGCTTCATAGCTTGAGTGTACGTACAACAGAGCTCTCTCTTCTCTAAAGATAAGCCTTCTTTTACATTAAGGTTATTGACCTTTATACCTAGGGCAATCTAAATGGCCAGTGGCCGACTCACATGGACCTTTACAAATATCATTACAACATTACAACTCAAGGAATTGATCCACTACTTTGGAATCGGGATTTACACAGAGTATTACTACACTAGCTCGGAAAACTAATAGAGTACAAATGTGGTGTCCGGCTACGTGTCCGACCAGTTGGGCGCCCGTTCGGTTTGTCTCTTAACAAGGGATGATTAAGACTAAGGACAAGGTCGATGAAGGAATAGAGAGACATCCTCTGGAGAATGATCCAAGATCTAGATTCATAGCCATAAAAGAGCTTGAGAGAGTGCTTGTGCATGATTCTATAATGGGGTTATACAAGCTGCCGACCAAGGAAGGGGAAAACTATTACATCAGGGGAGACACAAGCCCAATAGAGCTTATTGACATCAAGCAGATGTACATGCATGTTTATCAATTTGAAATAGAAAAACCTATTTTGGAGTATAAAATGGTCATGCGTATAGATATGTGTATATGATGGACATGGAAAAGCTTTCCTGTTGCGGAGAATCATTTTCTGTCATTTATTTGAATCAGATGGCCTATACAAAGCTGATTGAGAAAGAGGTAAGTTTTGTGGACAAAGTCACAGAGATTCCACCCCATGTAGAGAGCACCCACATGTTAGGATCAAGAACACCAAAAGTTTGTGATCCTTGGTTGAGAGTAAGTCACTTATCCAGAACAAGATCCTATCAGAGGTGGATTTATGACCATTATAGGGTCATCCATACCACACCATACTGAGTGATGGATGTGGAATTAAACATTTGTACCTGTATTGCCCTCAGAACCAAGACAAAGGGAGAAAAGCAACGATGAACATTGTGGAGGTCTTGCCCTCTTCAAGTAGTTCGGACTTAGAGACAAAAGTACCATTGAAGGCGGTAAAAAGAGCGCAAGAAAAAGCAACAAGCGAGAAAGGTTGTAGCAACTCTAACAAATCCGTTAGTGTCAAATTTGTCAAGAAGGCCATGAGGGATGGAATTAGAGTCTAGTACCATAAGAAGCTGAGGCTGTTATGACTGAGCTATCACAAGCTCGAGAGCAATCACATCAACCAAAAAAACCTTCATCTCTTGTCATACTAGAGGAAATACCCGAGGGCAGAACAAAAGAAGAGCGAAGCAAAGCCAAAGGATGCTAGCTTAGGAGGTTCGGTCCTAATCAACAAAAAATTTAGCCCATTAGAAGCAATTCTAAAGGCATATGAAGCTGGACTAGATAACAAATAGACAATGGAGCACAGATGGATGACATCTCCTAATGTGGAATGGAAAAAGCTTAGGCTGGAGATGTGCAAAAAGTTGATTGACACTGCTCAAGCCCTCATGGAACTTCCACCAACCATGCCAGTCCAAGCTAGTGAGAGCGGATTTTTTGAGATGGGGCTCAACTCAAGGCTCCCACCAGACAACCACTCCGTGAGACCCTACACACGCATATTTCTTAGGGGCACCACCCTCTTTTATGGAGAAAGAAGGAAACCAAAACAAACCATATACAACACACACACACACACACACACACACACACTCACACCTTCCTTATGTGCTTCAACACAAAATGCCCTTCAACCATTCAACACACACTCCTTAAGCAATCCCTTTGAACACTGCACAAACTCACATGCAAAGATTGACCTTCACCATATTAGTGCTCATATACTTCTAAGAAAAGCAAGCACAAAACCTCAAAACTCAAAACACCATAATGCACAAATACTTGACAACTCCTTTCCTTTCCCAAAAGAAGAGACTACTTACACACATAAGGCGGCATGCATAGAGAGCTCTTCTCCATCTATGCAGCCCCAAGACTTACTTACACACAACATAAGGAGAGAAGCCAAGCAAATAGACACCATGGTGCACAAAAAAGAGGGTGGTGCCCCTAAGAAATATGCGTGTGTAGGGTCTCACGGAGTGGTTGTCTAGTGGGAGCCTTGAGTTGAGCCCCATCTCAAAAAATCCGCTCTCATAAAAGTGGTGCCCCCACGGAGGAACTTTCCTAATTTCCTTCTATTCTCCTCATGAACAATAGAGTTGCACCATATGCTTTTCATTTTTCACAACGCATCAGAATTAACATTTGTGTAGATCGCAAATTTTTTTACCAACAACGCATTGTTTTTATGTTTGGAGCAGAAAGACTTGGTGAAATCTTGGCATCTCCAAATCCCATCATTCTTCCATTCATTAATTATGATGATTCATTTGATGTCCATGTTTTTATTTTGTTTTGAGGCAGGGACAAGAGGCACTTAGATAGCGATCCACTCAAAGGAAACTTTCTTCAAGAGAAAGAAAAAGGAGAACACATTGTCACATGAACCAACCTGGAGCTGCTTCTCCTTTTACACCCATAGCTCGTCAATCTGTGCACATCATAATTGCTACAAAATTTAGATTTCAAGCAACCATTAGGAGAATTTTTGGACCCACTCGCCTTAATGAAATTAATGCCTCAATCAACCCTTTTATTTTGCCTATGATAAATTATGAACTAACACTTGATGTATATATTTTCATTTTGATGTGATCACTCATCGTAGTCAAAACTTTGTGGTACACAAACCTCCTTGTATTGTAAAAATGTCAAGCACTTTTCCTACCTTTCATTCTAAAAATGGTGAGGATGCACAAGAATTTCTGGATAATTTGGAGATGGCACATCTCATCTCTGGGAGAGATCAAGAAGAGGTAAAGCTGCGTGCTTTTCCACTCGTTCTCAAAGGGGAGGCTAAGGCATGGTACGAGGCCTTGCAACCTCAAAACAAAACCAATTGGGAGAGGCTACGTGCAATTTTCTTGCCAAATTTGGGCAAGGAGATACTCTAGAGGGTCTTTGGAAGTGTCTACTTCAACATAAACAGGTATTCCTTGAAGACTACCCATCTTATGAGGCCGTTTTCCTTAACCTATGGGATAGATGGGAGGCTACCTTACAAAACCAAGGTGGTGCACCAAACTTTCTAAAGAAAGATAGGTTCATGGCTGGCTTGTATCCAATTTTGAAGACCAAGGTAGAGTTAAAAATTCCCATCAACATTTGAGGAAGCACGTGAGGTGGCCATGGTCAAAGTCAAGAAGTTAAATTTTCAAGCACATAGAACAAGGGACCTAAATGAAGTCATTGAGAGGGATTCTTCACCAAGCATGGGAGCACAAGTTAGGGGCTCTCTTGCCCAAACTTCACAAATAGGGGAAGGATCACAACAAGAGATCTTGCAAAGATTAACTCAACAACTAGAGAGTCTCACCTTGAATCTAGTGCAGGGCCTACCCCAACAACGACAACCAAGAGAAGGAATCGCAATCAACGACGTCAAGCACAAGAGTTGAGATCTGGAATTGCAACGAAGTTGGTCATGGCATGTATAATTGCCCTCACCGACCACGAAGGCTTCTAGGGGACATATACCCTCCTAGACCCCCTCCGCTCATGGTGCAGCAAGAGCATGCTCAAGCCCCACAAATTCTTCGTCGACCACCACCACCTCCAGTGGCAAACATCCCTCCTGTCCCACCAGTGGAGGAAGAGAGAGGAGTAAACGTCATAAAGCTGGAAGAGGAGATAGAGGTGAGCCCTATACATTTTGATGTTATGCCAGTAGAAAAGCGCACAAGAGCACACAACAAGGATGAAGACACAAGGAATGAAGAGTCAGAACCTGCAAGGAAGGAGAGGAAGAAAAACTCAAAGAAGGAGGAAGGAGGCAAGAAGCAGAGGTCAAGGCGAAGGGAGATCGGCATCAACGATTTTCCTTGACCTCTGCTTCTTTAAAGAATTCCGACTGACCACGGCTGATGAAGAAAGTGAAGAGAGTTTTGGCTCAAGCGACGAGGAAAGTTCTTGCCAAAGGGCCTTTTTATAGCTGTACAAGACCTTGGGTTAGGTTAAACTTGACTAGGGTAGGTAATTAACCATAGTTAGGTTCCCTTTTGACCATTCCTTCAATTATGCAAATAAGGGACTTATTTTTTCATTAAAAATAGCCTTTTAGGTCGTGGAGGCTCCATAAGGGTTGATAATGTATGTGGGCCCCACCATGATGTCCCTCCAGTGGCTCCTGCAGAGTGTCCCCATCCTGTTTGTTGTGTCTCTGGAAGCATCTTGAGCCGACCCCTCCACATGCAAGTGGTTTTTAACTCCCCATTGGTATTTTAGAATGTTGGAGAAGTCAAGAAAACTTTTCACCTTTGTGGTTTACCTGATTGTAACTTTGACCTGCAGTAACAGTGTCCGCAACACCTTGTTTTCACCATAACTTTCAGCTTGTAACTCAGAATTGGGTGTTGTAAAAGGCAAAGTTGACCTTCTCAAAGTGTTTAAGATGATTTTGGAGTGTTCCTCAAGTATACCCACGAGCTAAGGCGTTCAAGATGCATCCAAAACACCTTTTGAACCAAGTCTCCTTGTAGGGGGCCCTTTAGCATGCATCCAAGGTGTAGCATGCTTTTTCAAAAGAGAATCCACCTTAAACAAATGAGGTAGGCTCCAATAAAGTTTGATTTATTGGGGATATACATTATATTTAAGATTTGTTGACCAACACAAGTAAATGATCCAAGAGTTGGGTCACATAGTGGTGGGGAAGGGAAGGCCTATAAGGTTAACCCTACCCTTGAGAGAAGATGGGTAAGATAAGTGCCCATAAATTATTTATTTACAAATTATGGGATGTAGATAGCTATTTAAATTAGTAAAGGTAATTAGTTAAAAGAATATGCAGTAAAAAACTAAGAGAGTAGAATTAAGTTTACTATTTACATTTAGCATGAAGAGAGAAATATGATGTAAATGCATAAAGATCTACGAAGGGTAAGGTGTTTGTATGGAAAAAGGCTATTACGGAAAGAGAGAATGAACACTAGGTTAAAACTTTGATAAAAAATATATACATTTGAGTAGAAATGTAGTGCAAATGCAAAGTTACCATTTAACGCTACTCAATGGTATACCCAGATTTTGTCATTGCATTAATACATGGTTGCCTATTCCATGTAGATGGGCATTTAAAGATTCTCTATTGTCATCTTCTCATGTCTCTATGCACTCTATTTCACCCTCCACTAAATTCTCTCTCTCTCTCTCTCTCTCTCTCTCTCTCTCTCTCTCTCTCTCTCTCTCTCTTTCCACAACGTGGTGTACACATATATTCACCCTCCACAATGTTATATTTTTCTTGAGTACGCTTTCATTCATAACACCCATTCAAGGGTAGCACTAGTCGCTAGGTACCTTGGATGCAGTCCGGGCTCATGGCCTAAACTCCATGCTTCGTCGGACGCTGAGAACTCCTCCCCTATGCAAATGCTTCCGCAACTCTGATGTATATTGAAAATTGTATAAAAGTGTAAAATTGTATATTCTGTGCATAGACCCCTGGGAGGGGTATCTCGCAAAGGCCACTTCCTAGCCAAAGACAACAACCAAAGAAGGTTTTGTTAATAGATGTATTTGGTGTGATAGTACAAACCATGTAAGAAGGGATTGTGATAATTTTAGTGATGCTTTGACAAAAGATGTTTTTTTCAAGGATGGTAAAATCCACTTAAGAGAGACATGTCTACCCTTGAGAACTAAATTTGGGAAGGAGGAGTGCAAACCTTAGTTGAAGATATGGAAACTAACCATGCCACCTCTTTAGTTGAGGCATCTACTTATGGAGTAAAAATTGAACATCTTAATGATGAAGAGATGAGTGACCACCATCATGGTCGACTTTGGCCAAATGTTATGCAATTAGCTAAAAAGGGAAAGCTTACAAAAGAGATTCTACATGAACTAAGTGATTGCATACGTCTAGAAACAGGGTGGAGTGATCAAGTGGATTCAATGCCTGTCCATGCCTACATTACAAACTACCAAATCCATGAAGCTATTGTAGAAGAAAAGCGTAGGCGTGAAAATGGTGATAAAGGGCCTTCAAAAAGATCTACAAGAAGTGGAGGAAGGAATGATGTAGCACCTTTGCAAGCACCACCAACATAGGAGGCACCTTCACCAGAAGTGACCATGGAGGAATCTACAACAGGGAAGAAAAAGGAGCCAACAAAAGGTAAGCCAAAAGGACCAGCTTACAAATTACAATCTTACATTGAGCTTGCTACAGACTTGAAGAAAGTTCTGGGTAAAAGCATGGTTTGATGGTACAAAAAAGGACCTTTTTTACTTCTACCAATGAAAAAGTGGGTGTTGACCGCTGGGTCAACAACACAACATAACTCAAGTTTCGTACCAAAGTCTTATCTTTTGCGAGTTATGAAATGCTGCGGATTATGGCTATAAATGTCATTTGTAATGAGTAGTTATTCTAGTTTCAGAAGCCGGGGTGCAATGGCACTTCCAGATTGTAAATACAAAGCCATTTGACCCTTTCAACCCCATTTTTGGTTAAACCTAAGGTAGCCTTAGTATATAAGGTACCTAGGTCATTTTGTAAAAGAACTTTTTTGATAATCAAAACTGAGCGCTGCCGTCTACTGTGTGTGATAGAGAAAGAGAGTGAGTGTGAGCTTCATCCTCTCGCTACGCCTGGCTCGCTCAACACATTGGAGATCCAACTGCACCATTGCTGTAGGCTCGAGGAGAGCTACGCGACAACGCCAAGCATTCCACGCGAGAAATGTATGAGGATGCTTGTGGTGGTTGTGTCTTCACCGAGGACTTTGGAATCCACTTTTGATGCACTTTATTCGTGTAGCGATGACATTGATTCCGGGGTTCTTGATCTTCTTGAAGCTCGAAGTGTTCTACAGAGTCATAGAACTCGTCGTCTTCTTCATCTTTTGATTCTCCACATTTCTTTGTTTTCTCCTTGTTTCAAGAGCTTGTTGATGTCTGGATCTCTTCGTTTTCTTGGATTACACTCACTGTAAAATAAGGAACGACATCATAGCCATTTTCATCACAAAACTTTGTTGTAGGAGTATCCTCCACGGCGCACACGTCCAGAGTAGCCAAGATGTGTTCCCATCCAAAAGGCTCTAACTCTTCTTCAGGAAATGGTTCTACGATATAGTCCATATCCTCTATAACCCGCTCTAGGATACATTCCTCGCGTTTCAAGCTACCACATTGTGAAGCTCCACACATCCACAGTTCTTTAGGCTTACCTAACCAAGCTGGAAGTTCTGATCCTGCAATTGTGTCGGAATCAAACTCCTCAACCGGTGTTCTCGTCACATCCCTATAGCTATGGTCCCTCAAGTTTATCTTTGTTATGGTTTCCATATGTCTCAGGTATATATGGTCATAACCCCAATCTTGGACCATTTTCAATTGTCGCATGAATGGTCTTCCCAGAATGATGTCATAGTTGTTCTTCTTGCCAAAGTCAACAACAACAAAAGTGTGTTCATATTCAATGCCACAAGAAGTAACAATTACTTTTTCTAGCAGTCCTAGGGGCTTTTCCTTGTGTCCGTCTGCAAGCTGCAGGGTCATTCGTGTGGATATCAAGGCAGGTTTTCCCCATTTTTTCCAAACCTCTTTGGTTGCAATGGCCACGCCAGCTCCATTGTCAAGGATTGCCATGGTTTTTACACCATTGAATTCCATAGGAAGGGTGTAATTTCCATCTTCTCCCTCATAATACTCGCCTACCTTGTTTAATGGTACTGGCCTAGTATTTAGTTGAGGCATTTCAAGCTCTTTGATGCCTTCCTCGATTCGAGTCATTGGGGTTTTTACACCAAATTTCTCTAGACATTTACCCACATTAGCCCACATGTTTGGTCTTATTCTGAGAAACTCGGCTAACATTATTGTATAGGTGACTGGGGTAGATAGAATATCTACTAGCCCCTTTGAATCTATGGCCTTGTTGGGAGACAGTCTCTGTGATGGGACTGCAACCACATCTGACTTGGTCTCGTACTCTCCCATGTAGGACGGTAGTGTTCTTAGCGAATGGGGTTGACTATCCATAGATTGTACAGATCCTTTGTGGCCCCAACACGATTGCATGTCTAGATTCATTTGAGATCTAGTCTCAAATTACTCTATTGGTGGTAGAAACACTCCTCGTTCATCACCAGTCTTGTCTACTCGTCTTCTTAGGTCATCGGCTTCATTGGCCTCTCTGACTTGTTTCCACAATTCGTCAAGACCAACTATCTCTTTACAATCCTCAGGTATAGCTTGGTGAAATCCCTCGGAAGAGTTATCCGTGGTATTCAGTACTATCCTTGGTTCTAATGCTAGGTCTTTGAGGTTTGGTCTGTGCTCATGACTAGAATCTGGCTCTTTTAGTTCCTGGTTTGGTGGGATTACTTGTGTAGGCATGACACGGATCACATCCTCAGGTTTTGCAACTGTTGGTTTTAGTAAAGCTTGGGCTGTTTGAATCATTTTCTGCCACATTTCAAACCTTTGATTTTCTAGTTCCGCATAGGGATATGTCATCCACCTTTGTTCTTGGGTTTGGTTGTTTTTGAGCCTCGCACCATAGGCTTTCAAGAGGGCATCTAATGTCTCATTAACCTTCTCTGCCAACACATATCCTCCTGAACTAGCACTTCTCGGTTTCTCATCCATGGATGGGTCTTCTAGAGGTTTAACCATCTGTGTAAGAGAAGGTGCCTCCTTTTCCTCATGTTGTTTTATCTTCTTTTCAGCTTCGGTAAGCTTCTCAGCTAGGGATTTTTGCTCTCGTTCCCTGCATGCTTTCATCCTAGTCTTTCTAGCTTTCCAACTATTTCATTTGCTCTTGGTTTTCTGACTAGGTGCGTCTGTCTTTGGTCCATCATCCGTCTTTGGACTCATGTCACTTTCCGTGTTCTTTGTCTCTGGGTTCTCATCAGCTTTCTTTTGAGCTTGTGCTCTCGTAACTACTTGAACTGGTACAACATTTTCATTTTCTGAGCTACTAGGGAGCTGAACAATCCCTCATACATTTGTCGTGATTTTCTTGATTGGTTTGGTTTTTTCGGGCAATCGGGGATCAAGTGAGTGATGCCACACTCAAGACAATAGGCATTTACTTCAGTGATCTCCATATGAGGACATTGTTCGACCAAGTGGTTGTCACGACTTTTGTGACAATCTGTCTCTGGTTGAGGAGATTCTTTTAGCATTTCCTCTTGGCTATAAGCAAGCTTTGACCTAGATAAGCCGCTATTTGCAATGAATGGCAATGTCCTTTCGTCCATTTCATACCTTCTTTCTTTCGAATGAAACCCAGGAGGTGGAGGTTGTACCGGCCTCACCACTCCATGTGTTTCTCTCACATTTTGTTTCTCCGAAAGGTAGTACCCACTTTGGTTGCTATACCACATTGTAGCTGGTACTAGCGTTGGTTTATTTGATGCTTCCACCATTGGCATGTATCTCATGTCTACCTTCATTCTAGCACCTGGCAACGGAGGTTGTTGTCCTAAGACAAGCTGTGGCCTTAAATCTCCTACTGGTCCTGGCGCATTCCTCGTAATGTATCTAGGTGGAGTAGGTGCCTCTGGAACAAGTTGTACATACCTCTCCCTAGCATTTTCCATGCTATAATAGCACTCTTCCCCTGTATGTTTTGTCCATTTTCTCTCAATTTCACACTACTTCGGCTCTCCCGAATCAGACCTTACAAGAGGAACTAACCTCTTGACCAAGTCGTCGATAAGATTTTCTTGATCAATAGGTGTCGTTGGCTTGGCAATGGGCTCACTTATCTGTGAAACACTGTGCTGAGAGGATGTGTCATCTCCTTGACTCTTTAAGTCCTTTTCTTTGTATGCCTCACAATTATCCACTAGATAAAGAGCTTCTTTGATCAACTCGTTTAGCGTCATCCTCCTTATCATATGCAGATCCTTCTGAAGGCCCGCATGTCTCATTCCCTGGATAAAGATCAGCATCAATCGTGCTTGCGTAGGTAATTCCACTCTCGGACAGAGCTTAACATATCTCTTGAGCCGTAATGATGCTTTGCGTACTGATTCATCCTCTTTCTGTTTGAATCTATGGATTTGTGAGACCGTGTTGTGAGCAATGCCTTTTGGCGAGAATTCTTCAATAAACTCCTCAAACAGCTCATCTAGGGTCTCAAAATCCCATTTTTCCACCGAGTCGAACCATGTAGTTGCATCATCTTCTAGAGTCAATCCAAATCCCGCAAACTGTGTCGCAAAATATGAAACTTCCTCTGCTCTAATAACTCTTCTAAAAGCTGCTACATGATCTCTCGGATCTTTATCTCCGGAGTATTTTCTGTTTACCCATTTCAGGACTTGGGATGGTCTAACTCCTGGATTGTCTACAAGTCTAACCAGAGACTCTCCCAATCCTTCTCTCGTTATCGCTCTTGAAGGGAATCCTGGTGGCTCTCTTCTTGGAATTCCTATAGGAATTCTCGTGTTTGGTGGAGGCATTTGTGGTCCTTCATTGACCAAATATCCACCTCTTTCTAGTACAGTCTGTGGATTTGTGCTTTCTACAACTCTGTATTCTCGTGCATACTTGTCAATAACTATAGATCTCCATTGACAGTCGACTCCGTATGTGTAGACATATAAGAGCTTGTAATCCGTTATCTCTTCTAGGTATGGATCTGAGCACCTATAAAGATTGACCTCATTGTCGTCAATGTATCTATATAGTCCTTCACTCTCATGACCAATCATCCAAACTCTCTCAACAAGATGGGTCTTTATCAATTGCAAGTTTGGAAGATCCATTGTGGGAGGATATTCCTCTATCGTCGGGATCTCCAAGCTTGTGTAAGCTGCGTTTGAATCTAGGGTAGACATGATTTCTGGGCTTAAGAGCTTTTGCTTGGTTCAAGTAGACTTAGTCCACCGTGTTCAAGTTCTTTGGTTAGGGAAAAGTCGAAACTATGTCCAAAACCGCAACCGTTTCGTCACAATTCTCGCAAATTGTCGCTTTCAGACACCCTTGACTTCCGGATGAATTTTGAGGCCTTAAACGATGTTTTTTTCAAAGTTGCATGCATTTAGTTCAAGTTTTGCTCTAAGATCTGTAGAGCCGCTCTTAGGCTACGTTTTGATATAAAAACTTTTTCAATCCGATACCGTTTGTGAAAGTTATGGCCAAAACAGTGAATTGCAGTTTAGACTGGTCAAAATGAGTCCAAATTCAATTTTAAAAGAAGATTTGGGATCTCTGTGACACTGTGAACACTTCTGTATGGTCAAAAGTACAGTTGGACCCTAAAACTGGCCTAGAGATATCCTACGCGTAGTATGTCTATATACTCAGAATTTAACAAAATTTGGTCCAGAGACTCCCCTTAAGTCCAACAACACAATGGTATGCTCAAAATTTCATTTAGACCTAAAAATGGCCTTGAGACATCCTACGCGTAGGATGTCTTTTTGCTCAGAATGGCTTGAAATTTTCACCCCAGCTTCTCCTTGATGTGCTGATCACAATATTGTGCTCATAGGTTGGTTTGGAGTCCTAAAGCAAGCTAGAGACATCCTACGCATAGGATGTCTTTTTGATCTGTTTCAACTCAAACTTGCACTGTAGCTTCCCCTTGATGTGCTTAACTCACAGCTATTTTTACTTTTTGATTCTGACACCTATAGGTTGGTCAAATGATCAAGAATCTGCTTCAAAAGCCTGATGTCTGTTCTGATGAATTCCCAAGTCAAATTAACTCCAAATTGGACCAAAATTGACTAGGAGGCTTGCCTAAGGCTATGGAACACCCTTCCATGTCCACAATTTGAATTTTGGTTTCAGAATTATGCAGTAGATATACTACACGTACGATGTATTTTTGCTCAGAATTGCCCCAAATTTGAACCACATACTCTCCTTGAGGTGCTGATCACTGTGGTATGCTCAGATTTTTGTTTAGAGTCCAAAATCAGCAGTAGGAATCCTACGCGTAGGATGTCTTTTTGGCCTGTTCGACCCCAGACTTGTCCCACAGCTTCTCCTTGATGTTAGTAACCCAGTGGTATGCTTAAAATTAAGTTTGGAGTCCAAAATCACACAGAAGACATCCTACGCGTAGGATGTCTTTTTGGCCTGTTTGACCCCAGACTTGTCCCACAGCTTCCCCTTGATGTCAATAACCCAGTGGTATGCTTAGATTTTGGTTTGGATGTCAGAAGTCCCAAATTTTAGCTGTTCTTGCCTTTTTCAGTAAAAAATGCTAAAGTCTGCTTTGAACCCAATTTTCTCACCCAAATGAGCTGAAAACTCTCACATGCACTCAAAACATCATGTATAACATGCACCTGAAGACACCCTATGGTTTGGTCTCAAAAATTATGCCTTGGCACAATTTGGGTAGGATGTCTGTCAATTCTCGTCTTTTGGCTTTGATATGTCAAAATTTGGTCAAATTTCCACTTTCCAGGTGAAAATAGGGTAAAACCTACCTTCTAAACACATTGGTAATCTCAGATTTTCAAAATTTCCACCAGATCACCGTGTAGACATCCTACGCGTAGGATGTCTACTGCTGCTTTTTTGAGACTGAAGTGTCCCTGATGCTTCCTTATGCTCTCAGCAAGTGCAAGTATGCTTCATAGTTGCAAAAACATGCAAAAATCACTCAATTTAAGCCTTTTCTGAAATTTTACGTTCTCTGACTCCGCCTTTTGGTTTTTGGTCAACAAAAATAGGGAAAAACACTCAAGTCAATATGTTACTAGGGTAAAACCTACCCTCTGAACCCACTGGTGCAGTCAGAATTTTCAAATTTGGTCTCCAGAACCCCCTTGAGACATCCTACGCGTAGGATGTCTATGTTTACAGAATTGCAGGTTTTCTTCACAGAACCCTTGCAAATGCTCCTTTATATGCACAACATCAGTCAGTCATACAAAAATATCCACAAAAGCTTGTTTAATGCATTTTTACCCTCAAAAGCCCACTTTTCCGTGATTTCAAATGCAATCAAGCACTTTAGCAAATAATTTAGTGATGAATAGCTCTAGATCAGAATCGGATCACTTACCTAAAGCTACTCCTACAAATCATATGGGGTTTTGCATCTATGAGTAGAAAAACGATTCACTGCCACACACGGACTAGTAAACGCTTTTATCACCTCACAAATCACTCGACCACCAACAACTACTCTAATCCACAGATCCTAACTAAACCTATCTAGTCGTAGACCCTCGGCAAGACACACGCTTCCTGGCTATCCACTTGATCGCGGAATATCCTCTTCCAGATCCACTTAAGAGAAACACTTTCTTTAGCCGAAACTAAATCAAGCAACCATCACACGAGTGTTAGTAGGAAACCTACTTAGGTCCTTGTGTCCCCGATAGCGGCGCCAATGTTGGACGGGAAGCTACTCACACACCCATGAAGTGCATGCAAACACTACCTAGATCAACATAATTTCAATCGAGGACACAGATGACACGATAGGCACACGGAGGAAATCTCTTAAGCTTGTCAGGCTGAGATCATCCTACACATACAACACTCAGGAAGGCCAACTAAACCACAATCAAGAACCTCACTGCTCTCAACTACACCACCTAGCCACATACACACATACCGAAGGTAACTCACCTAATCATGCCAGATTCATACGAAACTTAAGGAACACCATCCCCTCACTAGGATACACCTGTCCCTAAGCTCCTACACTCAAAACTCTCACTCTAAACCCATCTGCAGAAAACGCGTAGGATGACAGAGCCAAATTTTGAAAGTGTCCGAAACTGAAATTTATGAGTACCTATGCGTAGCTTATGTCGCCACGATTCTATAGACTACTAGCACGCAGAAAACAGACATCTTTTGATACACTTATGGCCACAAATAGCTCGTAGATGCATCGGCGTGTGCGCTTCTTCTCGCGTGGAATGCTTGGCGTTGTCGCGTAGCTCTCCTCGAGCCTACAGCAATGGTGTAGTTGGATCTCCAATGTGTTGAGCGAGCCAGGCGTAGCGAGAGGATGAAGCTCACACTCACTCTCTTTCTCTCTCAGACACAGTAGACGGCAGCGCTCAGTTTTGATTATCAAAAAAGTTCTTTTACAAAATGACCTAGGTACCTTATATACTAAGGCTACCTTAGGTTTAACCAAAAATGGGGTTGAAAGGGTCAAATGGCTTTGTATTTACAATCTGGAAGTGCCATTGCACCCCGGCTTCTGAAACTAGAATAACTACTCATTACAAATGACATTTATAGCCATAATCCGCAGCATTTCATAACTCGCAAAAGATAAGACTTTGGTACGAAACTTGAGTTATGTTGTGTTGTTGACCCAGCGGTCAACACCCACTTTTTCATTGGTAGAAGTAAAAAAGGTCCTTTTTTGTACCATCAAACCATGCTTTTACCCAGAACTTTGTTCAAGTCTGTAGCAAGCTCAATGTAAGATTGTAATTTGTAAGCTGGTCCTTTTGGCTTACCTTTTGTTGGCTCCTTTTTCTTCCCTGTTGTAGATTCCTCCATGGTCACTTCTGGTGAAGGTGCCTCCTATGTTGGTGGTGCTTGCAAAGGTGCTACATCATTCCTTCCTCCACTTCTTGTAGCTCTTTTTGAAGGCCCTTTATCACCATTTTCACGCCTACGCTTTTCTTCTACAATAGCTTCATGGATTTGGTAGTTTGTAATGTAGGCATGGACAGGCATTGAATCCACTGGATCACTCCACCCTGTTTCTAGACGTATGCAATCACCTACTTCATGTAGAATCTCTTTTGTAAGCTTTCCCTTTTTAGCTAATTGCATAACATTTGGCCAAAGTCGACCATGATGGTGGTCACTCATCTCTTCATCATTAAGATGTTCAATTTTTACTCCATAAGTAGATGCCTCAACTAAAGAGGTGGCATGGTTAGTTTCCATATCTTCAACTAAAGTTTGCACTCCCCCTTCCCAAAGTTAGTTCTCAAGGGTAGACATGTCTCTCTTAAGTGGATTTTACCATCCTTGAAAAAAACATCTTTTGTCAAAGCATCACTAAAATTATCACAATCCCTTCTTACATGGTTTGTACTATCACACCAAATACATCTATTAACAAAACCTTCTTTGGTTGTTGTCTTTGGCTAGGAAGTGGCCTTTGCGAGATACCCCTCCCAGGGGTCTATGCACAGAATATACAATTTTACACTTTTATACAATTTTCAATATACATCAGAGTTGCGGAAGCATTTGCATAGGGGAGGAGTTCTCAGCGTCCGACGAAGCATGGAGTTTAGGCCATGAGCCCGGACTGCATCCAAGGTACCTAGCGACTAGTGCTACCCTTGAATAGGTGTTATGAATGAAAGCGTACTCAAGAAAAATATAACATTGTGGAGGGTGAATATATGTGTACACCACGTTGTGGGAAGAGAGAGAGAGAGAGAGAGAGAGAGAGAGAGAGAGAGAGAGAGAGAGAGAGAGAGAGAGAGAGAGAGAGAGAGAGAGAATTTAGTGGAGGGTGAAATAGAGTGCATAGAGACATGAGAAGATGACAATAGAGAATCTTTAAATGCCCATCTACATGGAATAGGCAACCATGTATTAATGCAATGACAAAATCTGGGTATACCATTGAGTAGCGTTAAATGGTAACCTTGCATTTGCACTACATTTCTACTCAAATGTATATATTTTTTTATCAAAGTTTTAACCTAGTGTTCATTCTCTCTTTCCGTAATAGCCTTTTTCCATACAAACACCTTACCCTTCGTAGATCTTTATGCATTTACATCATATTTCTCTCTTCATGCTAAATGTAAATAGTAAACTTAATTCTACTCTCCTAGTTTTTTACTGCATATTCTTTTAACTAATTACCTTTACTAATTTAAATAGCTATCTACATCCCATAATTTGTAAATAAATAATTTATGGGCACTTATCTTACCCATCTTCTCTCAAGGGTAGGGTTAACCTTGTAGGCCTTCCCTTCCCCACCACTATGTGACCCAACTCTTGGATCATTTACTTGTGTTGGTCAACAAATCTTAAATATAATGTATATCCCCAATAAATCAAACTTTATTGGAGCCTACCTCATTTGTTTAAGGTGGATTCTCTTTTGAAAAAGCATGCTACACCTTGGATGCATGCTAAAGGGCCCCCTACAAGGAGACTTGGTTCAAAAGGTGTTTTGGATGCATCTTGAACGCCTTAGCTCGTGGGTATACTTGAGAAACACTCCAAGATCATCTTAAACACTTTGAGAAGGTCAACTTTGCCTTTTACAGCACCCAATTCTGAGTTACAGGCTGAAAGTTATGGTGAAAACAAGGTGTTGCGGACACTGTTACTGCAGGTCAAAGTTACAATCAGGTAAACCACAAAGGTGAAAAGTTTTCTTGACTTCTCCAACATTCTAAAATACCAATGGGGAGTTAAAAACCACTTGCATGTGGAGGGGTCGGCTCAAGATGCTTCCAGAGACACAACAAACAGGATGGGGACACTCTGCAGGAGCCACTGGAGGGACATCATGGTGGGGCCCACATACATTATCAACCCTTATGGAGCCTCCACGACCTAAAAGGCTATTTTTAATGAAAAAATAAGTCCCTTATTTGCATAATTGAAGGAATGGTCAAAAGGGAACCTAACTATGGTTAATTACCTACCCTAGTCAAGTTTAACCTAACCCAAGGTCTTGTACAGCTATAAAAAGGCCCTTTGGCAAGAACTTTCCTCGTCGCTTGAGCCAAAACTCTCTTCACTTTCTTCATCAGCCGTGGTCAGTCGGAATTCTTTAGAGAAGAAGAGGTCAAGGAAAATCGTTGATGCCGATCTCCCTTCGCCTTGACCTCTGCTTCTTGCCTCCTTCCTCCTTCTTTGAGTTTTTCTTCCTCTCCTTCCTTGCAGGTTCTGACTCTTCATTCCTTGTGTCTTCATCCTTGTTGTGTGCTCTTGTGCGCTTTTCTACTGGCATAACATCAAAATGTATAGGGCTCACCTCTATCTCCTCTTCCAGCTTTATGACGTTTACCCCTCTCTCTTCCTCCACTGGTGGGACAGGAGGGATGTTTGCCACTGGAGGTGGTGGTGGTCGACGAAGAATTTGTGGGGCTTGAGCATGCTCTTGCTGCACCATGAGCGGAGGGGGTCTAGGAGGGTATATGTCCCCTAGAAGCCTTCGTGGGTGAGGGCAATTATACATGCCATGACCAACTTCGTTGCAATTCCAGCATCTCAACTCTTGTGCTTGACGTCGTTGATTGCGATTCCCTTCTCTTGGTTGTCGTTGTTGGGGTAGGCCCTGCACTAGATTCAAGGTGAGACTCTCTAGTTGTTGAGTTAATCTTTGCAAGATCTCTTGTTGTGATCCTTCCCCTATTTGTGAAGTTTGGGCAAGAGAGCCCCTAACTTGTGCTCCCATGCTTGGTGAAGAATCCCTCTCAATGACTTCATTTAGGTCCCTTGTTCTATGTGCTTGAAAATTTAACTTCTTGACTTTGACCATGGCCACCTCACGTGCTTCCTCAAATGTTGATGGGAATTTTAACTCTACCTTGGTCTTCAAAATTGGATACAAGCCAGCCATGAACCTATCTTTCTTTAGAAAGTTTGGTGCACCACCTTGGTTTTGTAAGGTAGCCTCCCATCTATCCCATAGGTTAAGGAAAACGGCCTCATAAGATGGGTAGTCTTCAAGGAATACCTGTTTATGTTGAAGTAGACACTTCCAAAGACCCTCTAGAGTATCTCCTTGCCCAAATTTGGCAAGAAAAATTGCACGTAGCCTCTCCCAATTGGTTTTGTTTTGAGGTTGCAAGGCCTCGTACCATGCCTTAGCCTCCCCTTTGAGAACGAGTGGAAAAGCACGCAGCTTTACCTCTTCTTGATCTCTCCCAGAGATGAGGTGTGCCATCTCCAAATTATCCAGAAATTCTTGTGCATCCTCACCATTTTTAGAATGAAAGGTAGGAAAAGTGCTTGACATTTTTACAATACAAGGAGGTTTGTGTACCACAAAGTTTTGACTACGATGAGTGATCACATCAAAATGAAAATATATACATCAAGTGTTAGTTCATAATTTATCATAGGCAAAATAAAAGGGTTGATTGAGGCATTAATTTCATTAAGGCGAGTGGGTCCAAAAATTCTCCTAATGGTTGCTTGAAATCTAAATTTTGTAGCAATTATGATGTGCACAGATTGACGAGCTATGGGTGTAAAAGGAGAAGCAGCTCCAGGTTGGTTCATGTGACAATGTGTTCTCCTTTTTCTTTCTCTTGAAGAAAGTTTCCTTTGAGTGGATCGCTATCTAAGTGCCTCTTGTCCCTGCCTCAAAACAAAATAAAAACATGGACATCAAATGAATCATCATAATTAATGAATGGAAGAATGATGGGATTTGGAGATGCCAAGATTTCACCAAGTCTTTCTGCTCCAAACATAAAAACAATGCGTTGTTGGTAAAAAAATTTGCGATCTACACAAATGTTATTCTGATGCGTTGTGAAAAATGAAAAGCATATGGTGCAACTCTATTGTTCATGAGGAGAATAGAAGGCAATTAGGAAAGTTCCTCCGTGGGGGCACCACTTTTATGAGAGCGGATTTTTTGAGATGGGGCTCAACTCAAGGCTCCCACTAGACAACCACTCCGTGAGACCCTACACACGCATATTTCTTAGGGGCACCACCCTCTTTTATGGAGAAAGAAGGAAACCAAAACAAACCATATACAACACACACACACACACACACACACACACACACACACACTCACACCTTCCTTATGTGCTTCAACACAAAATGCCCTTCAACCATTCAACACACACTCCTTAAGCAATCCCTTTGAACACTGCACAAACTCACATGCAAAGATTGACCTTCACCATATTAGTGCTCATATACTTCTAAGAAAAGCAAGCACAAAACCTCAAAACTCAAAACACCATAATGCACAAATACTTGACAGCTCCTTTCCTTTCCCAAAAGAAGAGACTACTTACACACATAAGGCGGCATGCATAGAGAGCTCTTCTCCATCTATGCAGCCCCAAGACTTACTTACACACAACATAAGGAGAGAAGCCAAGCAAATAGACACTATGGTGCACAAAAAAACTTTCTCAACAAACAAGCAACCCAATGAGCACAAAATATGAGAAGGTGCCAAGATAGGCTTACCAATTTTACATGCGTTTAGAGCAAAAGTGTGACGACGACACCCCAATTGCAACAATTTGTTGATCAAACCATGAGATAGATCATTGAACTTGATATCCTTGCTCTCATATAGAATCTACAATCCTTATTTAGGGATGAGTATGATAAGAGAAATGTTTGCAAGAGAATGGTAGCAATAGCATATTGATGCTCTCTCAATGGTGCCGCTTATGATAGCGAGCTTAGGAAATGGATAGGGAGACAAGAGGAGAGAGAGAATAGGGCTTCCCTAACCTTAGAGGAGCTTATTTGTAGCAATGGAGTAGGTGTGTGTATTTTCGTGCTTGCCAAAGGGCCTTTTTATAGCTGTACAAGACCTTGGGTTAGGTTAAACTTGACTAGGGTAGGTAATTAACCATAGTTAGGTTCCCTTTTGACCATTCCTTCAATTAACCATAGTTAGGTTCCCTTGACATCCTTGACCACGGCTGATGAAGAAAGTGAAGAGAGTTTTGGCTCAAGCGACGAGGAAAGTTCAACCACTACATCCAATAGTGCAGAAGAATCATCTTTGGAGGTAATGGGAATCATCTTCAACACATCAAAAACTCCATCAATAGAGGTTGACCCAACAAAGGAGCAAACACAAGCACTTTGAAGACTTTGAGAGGATGCTTGCAAAAGATCTTACCCTTGAGGAGAAGCAGTCCTACATCGATATGCTCAAGAGGTATCCCAATTTGTTTATCACTGATTACTCACAAATTAGAGGTGTGGATGTTATAGAGCATGGCATAGAATTAAAACCAGGTACTAAACCTGTGGCTCAAAAGCTAAGGCGCCTAGGAAAAATACAACAAGAGGCACTTTTGACAGAGGTTAACCAACTCCTCAAAGCTGGTTTCATTTACCCTGTGTCTAACTCTGAGTGGGTGTCCCCAATTGTAGTAACCCCTAAAAAGAACGGAAAATGGAGGGTCTGTGTTGACTACAAACCGCTCAATGCTGCAACAAAAAGGGATCATTTTCCTCTTCCTTTCCAAGATGAAATCTTAAACGAAGTAGCCGGCTATTAATGTTACTCAGTGTGTGATGGGTATTCAGGGTATTTTCAAATCAGAATAGCAGAAGAAGATCAGTTAAAAACCACTTTCATCACACCTTGGGGTTGCTTTGCCTATAGAGTGATGCCATTTGGGCTCACAAATGCTCCTAGTACCTTTATAAGGTTTACAACTCTTGTCTTTCAGCCCTTCTTTGGAAAGTCAATTAGGGTTTTTATGGATGACTTCTGTATCTATAGTAGCCAAAGACTTCATTGCCAAAAAGTTGAGAAGGGGCTTAGGAGGCTTCATCAATTTGGGGGACAGCTTAATCCTGAGAAGTGTCACATTGCAGAGTCACAAGTGGTATTGCTAGGTCATGTGGTTTCTTTGCAAGGAATTCAAGTGGATCCATCAAAAGTAAATGCTCTCTTGTCACTACAACCACCAACGACAACCAAGGAGCTCATGACTTTCAACCACAAAGTAAGGTACATGTCTCGTTTCATTCACCTTCTAGCGGAAGCTATTGCACCTTTGCACAAGCTAGCAAACAAACCCACATTTGAATGGAGAGAGAAACACGAATTATGCTTTACTGAAGTAAAGGGTATTCTCAACTCTCTTCCAACAATAATGCCACCAAATCCAAAGGATACATATTACATCACGCCAAGTGTAGGAATGGAGGCCATCGGTGTAGTTCTCATGCAAAAAGACCCAAAAACATGCTACATGAGGCCAGTATACTTTGCAAGCAAAGTCATGACCGCTGCAGAGAAGGGCTACACCGATATGGAGAAGGTGGTATTCACAATTATGTTTGCGGTAAGAAAGTTCCGATCATATCTCTTACCTGCACCATTTGTCATTCTCACCATGGAAAACAATTTACCATATGTTGTGCAACACATGAGCCTCTCATCTAGGATAGACAAATGGGTTCTAGAACTTCAAGAGTTTGAATACACTTTTCTTGTGGAAGATAGCACAAGGGCAGGTCTTGCAGACATTCTCACATACAAAGTGAGAGAAAGGAAAGAGTCACCAAAGGCAGGAGACAAAGCTACACCACAAAATAATGAGGAGGAGATGGACAATGCACACATTTTGTGCTTTGATGGAGCTTACCGACGACAACACGATCAGGCAGCAGGGGGGGTTCTTATTCTAAGTCCACAAAGGGAAGTTCTTGTTAAGAAAGGTATCACCTTGGAAAATGTTCATTCTAATAATGAGGCTGAGTATGTCACCTTAAAGTTGGGGCTTGAAGAATGCAGAAAACTTGGCATCGAAAGACTTATAATAAGAGGGGATTCCTTACTAGTTATTAGGAAAATCCAAGGGATATGGAAGTGCAAGAACCCTACTCTAGTGGAGTGGCTTAGACAGGTGAAGGCTTTGATAAAGAACTTTGAAGCTACACAGGTACAACATGTTGTGAGATACCTCAACAAGGAAGCAGATTATCTCGCCAATGAGAAACTTCAGATCATGGTGGGAGGTGTGAAGCTCTACAAACCAAAGTACCAAGGCCAAGAGAAATTGAAGGACATCATATTTTTCCTCCAAATTGGTGAGTACCCTAAACACTTGGATAAAGTGCAAAGGCATAGGTTGGTAAAAAAGGCAACTCCTTACCAACTCATAGGAGATGATCTGTATCATAAAGGGAAAGATTTGGTGCTAAGAAGGGTGCCCTCTGTTCAAGAAATAGAGAGAATCCTCTTTTCATGCCATGATGATGTCTGTGGGGGTCATTTTTCTCATGATATTACAAACAGGAAGATTTTGCAAGCAGGGTTTGTTTGGCCAAGTCTACACCGTGATGTCCAGCATTGGTGTAAGTCATGCAAAGGTTGTCAGATTGCTGGAAATCAACGACTCACTTACGAACCTCGAGTTCCAATAATTTCGTATGGTCCTTTTGAGAAGTGGGGTGTGGATGCAATAGGCCCCTTACCTCGCACATCTACCGGGAAGGTCTTCATCATTGTGGGAGTAGATTACATGACACGATGGGCAGAGGCAACAAGTAAAACACGAATTACAGCCGAGGAGGTATCAAAATTTATCTTTGATCACATATGCAGTAGATTCGGCACACCATTAGAGATTTTGTCAGATCGTGGTCCAGGGTTTAGAGCAGAGCTCCTAGATAATCTTTTGACAAAGTTAAAAGTCAAACATTTGCATTCTACACCTTACTACCCTCAAACTTGCACTGTAGCTTCCCCTTGATGTGCATAACTCACAGCTATTTTTACTTTTTGATTCTGACACCTATAGGTTGGTCAAATGATCAAGAATCTGCTTCAAAAGCCTGATGTCTGTTCTGATGAATTCCCAAGTCAAATTAACTCCAAATTGGACCAAAATTGACTAGGAGGCTTGCCTAAGGCTATGGAACACCCTGCCATGTCCACAATTTGAATTTTGGTTTCAGAATTATGCAGTAGATATACTACACGTACGATGTATTTTTGCTCAGAATTGCCCCAAATTTGAACCACATACTCTCCTTGAGGTGCTGATCACTGTGGTATGCTCAGATTTTTGTTTAGAGTCCAAAATCAGCAGTAGGAATCCTACGCGTAGGATGTCTTTTTGGCCTGTTCGACCCCAGACTTGTCCCACAGCTTCTCCTTGATGTCAGTAACCCAGTGGTATGCTTAAAATTAAGTTTGGAGTCCAAAATCACACAGAAGACATCCTACGCGTAGGATGTCTTTTTGGCCTGTTTGACCCCAGACTTGTCCCACAGCTTCCCCTTGATGTCAGTAACCCAGTGGTATGCTTAGATTTTGGTTTGGATGTCAGAAGTCCCAAATTTTAGCTGTTCTTGCCTTTTTCAGTAAAAAATGCTAAAGTCTGCTTTGAACCCAATTTTCTCACCCAAATGAGCTGAAAACTCTCACATGCACTCAAAACATCATGTATAACATGCACCTGAAGACACCCTATGGTTTGGTCTCAAAAATTATGCCTTGGCACAATTTGGGTAGGATGTCTGTCAATTCTCGTCTTTTGGCTTTGATATGTCAAAATTTGGTCAAATTTCCACTTTCCAGGTGAAAATAGGGTAAACCTACCTTCTAAACACACTGGTAATCTCAGATTTTCAAAATTTCCACCAGATCACCGTGTAGACATCCTACGCGTAGGATGTCTACTGCTGCTTTTTTGAGACTGAAGTGTCCCTGATGCTTCCTTATGCTCTCAGCAAGTGCAAGTATGCTTCATAGTTGCAAAAACATGCAAAAATCACTCAATTTAAGCCTTTTCTGAAATTTTACGTTCTCTGACTCCGCCTTTTGGTTTTTGGTCAACAAAAATAGGGAAAAACACTCAAGTCAATATGTTACTAGGGTAAAACCTACCCTCTGAACCCACTGGTGTAGTCAGAATTTTCAAATTTGGTCTCCAGAACCCCCTTGAGACATCCTACGCGTAGGCTGTCTATGTTTACAGAATTGCAGGTTTTCTTCACAGAACCCTTGCAAATGCTCCTTTATATGCACAACATCAGTCAGTCATACAAAAATATCCACAAAAGCTTGTTTAATGCATTTTTACCCTCAAAAGCCCACTTTTCCGTGATTTCAAATGCAATCAAGCACTTTAGCAAACAATTTAGTGATGAATAGATCTAGATCAGAATCGGATCACTTACCTAAAGCTACTCCTACAAATCATATGGGGTTTTGCATCTATGAGTAGAAAAACGATTCACTGCCACACACGGACTAGTAAACGCTTTTATCACCTCACAAATCACTCGACCACCAACAACTACTCTAATCCACAGATCCTAACTAAAACTATCTAGTCGTAGACCCTCGGCAAGACACACGCTTCCTGGCTATCCACTTGATCGCGGAATATCCTCTTCCGGATCCACTTAAGAGAAACACTTTCTTTTGCCGAAACTAAATCAAGCAACCATCACACGAGTGTTAGTAGGAAACCTACTTAGGTCCTTGTGTCCCCGATAGTGGCGCCAATGTTGGACGGGAAGCTACTCACACACCCATGAAGTGCATGCAAACACTACCTAGATCAACATAATTTCAATCGAGGACACAGATGACACGATAGGCACACGGAGGAAATCTCTTAAGCTTGTCAGGCTCAGATCATCCTACACATACAACACTCAGGAAGGCCAACTAAACCACAATCAAGAACCTCACTGCTCTCAACTACACCACCTAGCCACATACACACATACGGAAGGTAACTCACCTAATCATGCCAGATTCATACGAAACTTAAGGAACACCATCCCCTCACTAGGATACACCTGTCCCTAAGCTCCTACACTCAAAACTCTCACTCTAAACCCATCTGCAGAAAACGCGTAGGATGACAGAGCCAAATTTTGAAAGTGTCCGAAACTGAAATTTATGAGTACCTATGCGTAGCTTATGTCGCCACGATTCTATAGACTACTAGCACGCAGAAAACAGACATCTTTTGATACACTTATGGCCACAAATAGCTCGTAGATGCATCGGCGTGTGGCCTGAGCACTACAAAGAGAAGAAGGTACAGGAAAACGATGAAACTTCACGAAGTATGTCTCAGCAGCCACTACAACAACCGAAGAACTTGTCACAAAGCAGTGTCAATAGGCAACCGACAAGTCATACAAGTCAGAGTCGAGTAGCTAAGCCATAAAATGAGTGAGGTGTTAGTCCCAAAACTTCAAGTAATATTCTCTGTGGTCTAAGCGTCTTAGCTATTCTAGGTACTGCTCAAGCTGGAAGAGTTGAGCATATTTACGTTGTGTCGCTCATGCTAGTATAGGTGAGCAAAAGAGTCGAAGTCTACTATACTTAAGTCTGGTGAAGTGAAGGAAAAGGTCCAAAAGACACTCACGTACTGAGCACAGTGAGATACGAGTGGAGAAACTTCTACATCGAAAACCCTTCTTGGAAAGGTGGAAGCTATTGAGACATCTTTTGATGTCACATGTGCTACATTTATTCCTCGAAACACCCATCATCTCCTTCTTTCACATTGCATGCTTTTATTGACAAATTTCTCATATGCATATAGAGTGTCCTATAATTGGCACTTGCATCAAGCACTCTTTCCGTGTTTCACCCAAGCACTCAACTTTCATGAACATGTACTTCACGTTCAACTGCTCAACTCTTATAAGAGCGTATACCAAAGGCATTTTTTCCCACCGGGTTTTTTCCCTTTGGTCATCCAGGTTTTAGACCCTAATCTAAAGACACCTATCACCATCCTCTTGTACATATTCCTTCTACATCAAAAATAAGGAAATGCTACTCAAATCAATTGACAAATGAATTGGAGCGCCAATTTCAGATCATAGCATACTTCTCCTCAATGGCGAGTCGAAGAATGGCCTACAATGACAAAGCTGCAGACAACACTAACAACATGATTGCACAGGAACAAAGAAGTCCTCAATGAAAAAGAGCAGACATAAGGGTAATCAGAGGATCGCAAAAGCTTGTCCTTGATAATGCGCATCGAATGCTCGGCAGGGTTTTGAAGAGTTGATGATAGGGGATGTCGTAAGATTCATCACTATCGCTACTATCCTCAACAAGGTTGATTTCTTGTACTTTCCCTTGATTTTTTGGCTGGTAGTGGAAAGTTACTGTTGTCTTCGCCAGCAAATCGTGTTGCCCTGGGAGGAAATGCAAAGCTTCGTTGATGATTTCTTTCGTGATCTTTACTTTCACCTTCGATCCATCCTTGTCCATGAGCATTGTCTGCCCATCACATTGTATCGAGCTCATGAGCTCGTGGACCCTCATGTAATCTGTTTCCCATGGCTGTAATTTGAAAAATTGCTCCAAGTGTACAGCTCGCATTGCCTCTATACCTCCGGCCTTCGATGGAGGTTCCATATCTCTCGTGGCATGATAGTTGTCTTTACCATTGATAGCCGTTTTTCGGCTTTCCATAATTGCCATAGTAAGCTACCTCACCCTATCAAATCACTCAAACATTTTGGTTATCCCTACCATTTCACTGTACATAGGCGTGTGTGAGTTAGGGGACTTTTCCCATATCTTCTTAAAAACCCTTAATTAGCTAGTCACTCGGCTAGTTGAGCCAAAAAAAGTAAAAAAAATATAAAAAATATAAGTATATTATGGCCCATTTGTGTGTAAATATTTCATTGTATATAGGGCCTAAATAAAAGGATTTTTCATAATTATTTTGGTATTTATTTAAATATTTCTACCTATGGTGTGTTATTTATGCTATGTACATTGACTCACCATTACCATATTTTTTCTTACCATTTTGCATACTCTTTATTCCATATAAAAATAATTTCATGCAAGCTTCTCTTATTTTTGGTGTAACTCCATCCCAACAAAAATCCAAAAAAACTAGTTTTATTTATGTGTATATTTTTTCACTATTGTGATTTTTCCTTCCTACATCTATTCTCTTTTACTCTCATAAATTAGAACACCAAAAACATTCATCTTTTTATGGTAGACTTATAATGAGAGAGATTTATTTTGACCCCTTTATATTTTTCCACCTATATTATTTATATTTGACATGTACATATTTTTTTAGACCCCTCAATATTTGATTTTCTTAGTTGTACTATTCATTTATATCATGATCTCAACAATATCTTCAATTATAGACCTACCAAATAAGGTCAAGGGTATGTTGAATGCATGCATGCACCATGGGGAGCTCACTCTTGGAAGTATTCAAAAGAATCATCCAAAGAAGGACCTCACAAGGACCTTGTGCAGTGGAAAAAACAGTCGGTTTTGCTGAATTTTTAAAGATCACATGCTCCCTGAATTTGAAAAGGTGATACAAACAAAAGTTGTAGCTCGTGAGCTGAACTTTCACCTCAAAGTTTTTCATATTTTTTTGAGTTTTGAGCTGTGAGCTATGATTTTATTGGTGGACCCCAGTTTGCCCATGCTATGCAGCCACACTCCCTCTTCCACTTTATCATTTTCCTCTTTCACACACACGCCTCCCTCTCCTTCCCACTCCCAAACCTGCAACTCCCATGTCCTAATTCACCCTCTTCACCATTTCCACATCTCTCACACCTCCATAGCCTTCATCCTCCATTTCTACACCCTAGGTGTCCCCCTTTCTCTCTACATATATGTCATAGTACCATACTCTCTTCAGCTTTGTAAACAAATATGAATTTGGATTACCGTAGCCACAATAGCAAAGATTACAAGTTTGAACAAGAAGGAGCTCTCAAATGTACGCTATCTTCTCAGTTTTCCATCAAAAAGATCATGTTCAAACTTACAAAAAATGACCTTTATAGATTAGGTCTTTACAAATGGCTTGTCCGGCCAAAAGCTCCTAAACTTCTAACTGGCTCTCTAATATACAATTGCTCCCATAAGAATAATCATAAATCCTTTGACAAGTTCTCGGCTTAGAGAGATGCTTCCTTACAAAATAATTTTACAATGGTTTCTCATAAAAATATGATCCTTCTCTGGAAACGGCCGCTTGTTGCTTCGTCCGCCAAACAATCCCATACCTATAATTGAAGATGTACTGAATTCACGTCAAGAGGAAGGAAAAGGCTTGGCACTTACACAAGGTCTCAATATAGCACAATGGTTGTCAAAGGTAAAGGTTTCTCACATTGTGGGAAAAGAAACCATAAATCACAAGATTGCTTCCACATTAAGGTATGCTCTCATTATAACAAAAAGGGAAATGCACCTAATAGGTGTTTTTTTAGAGATAATGCAAAGAATCAACAAAATCCTAGAGATTCCCAAGGCAAGGTACCTATAGAAGAAGAAGAAGAAGAAGAAGAATAAGAAGAAGGGGATGTCAACACCATCTACTATGAGGATGCATTGTAATGGGTTTAGACATTTACATAAACCCAAAGTTTGTTGGTAAGACCTACCCTATTGTAGTAGATTCATCTTCATGAGCCATATGTAGCTACACAATGTATCCCATATCAAGCTTCAAGATTAGAATCCATGTTTCTAATGTAAGCTTCAACTTACAAGGGTGGTTGTTGGGGTAAGCCTTTAGCTTACACTCTAATGTGACAGATCCCTCAAGCCAAGCATACATGCATGCACATCTATATGCATGGATACAACCTCCTACATAGAACTCCCTAGCACATGCTACTCATGCTATGCACACATGCTACACATGGTGACCAACATGCTACTTGTTGTAGCCCACATTCTACTTCCTTTCTACCATAAGTGGTGAATATCTCTCTCACCTTTATTTGCATCTTACATCTTGAGCCTATTAGAGTTTTGGCATCTCAAGTGAACTGCCCAATGTGATCCCATTATTTAGTTTGGCTTTGAGGTATTTATTTCACTTATTTGTCAAAGTCTAGGTTGGGCAATTTACTGAGGTTTCTATATAAGAAACCCCTTGCCTCCATTGTATACACATTCATTTATTCATTGCCAAGGTTGATTGGCTCAAGACTCTCTCTCTCTCTCTCTCTCTCTCTCTCTCTCTCTCTCTCTCTCTACGCTTTGACATTGTCTACTTTGACAGAGCCTATATAAGGCCACTATGCAAAGCTTCCATTCCTCTCTCACATTCTACAATCAATCAAACAATTTATCACTTCTAGATTGTGTATTGAGCTCTATCTAATATACCTATTATCTATTGCTATGGTGTTTAAACAACCATGAATGCCACAATTGTTTATCCCCATAGCTCTTACAACTTGCCTATTAAACTTGAAAAGTGCAATAATAATGAGAACTAGATTGTATCATATATACAAAGTGTTATTCATGTCTACCAAAAAGACCATAACTAGGTGGGCTTCCCACTCCCCCACAACCCCCAAAAACCAATGGTTTGTCAAAACAGAGATTCAAATGAACTCCATGCATCCTGTGGCACAACTACTTACCAACTAGCATGTACCATTGGGAAAATCTTTCTACTTCTTCTTGAACTACTTCTAGAACAAAAAATACAAATAGCTCTCATACTTTGTCACCAAATATCCTTCCTAGATACTTGTTAGCCGATCATTGCGACAAATGTCTATAGCAGCTATTTGGTACTAATATACTATATGTCAATACTGAGGGAAGCAACTCGGGTGGGATATGGAGACATATTGAGATTGTCATATCCAGCAGAGCTATTGTGACTAGAGAAGCACTATGGTACAATCAAGGAATAAACTCAGATAGTCTAGGACTACCTATGCTCAAAATTTTCTCCTAACCACACCAAGGGCCAAGAAACACATGCCATATATGGGGCCTATATTTAGCAGGCCAAGGGCCTATATATGCATGATTGGGTGGATATGTGCATGTGCTAGTTACTAGTCTCTTACATTGGTATTAGAAGGGGGATGGAGGAGGGACAAAATCATGGAGGGTCGTGGTAGTATAGACTCTCCCTTCATCGATATCTCATGGGATGCTCCCTCCCCCTCCCCCCCCCCCCCCCCCCCCCCCCCCCCCCCCCCTCTCTCTCTATAGGAGGAGCGCTCTTGGAAAATCAAAGGAGGACCATGCTTGCATGGCAAGGAGTCAGTCTAGATGCAATTGACTTGAGTGATAATTGCGAGATCTTCGTGAGGAAAGCAAAGTTAAAGATACTCAGAGCGAGCAAAACACATCTACTATGCCAGCACAAGTAGGATCAGCAGATACAACTCCTACCAATGTGATAGAGCACATGCTTAAATGCATGAATGATATGATAAAAAAACATGCAAAAAAATTCCAATGTGAGGCCCAGTGCAAGGACAAAATTAGGGGCAATCTATGGGACAACAAAGGCAATTAAAATGGTGAGCTATTGAAGGGAAATGGATAAATCATGAGACAAATGAGTGCTACTACAAGCCAAAATATATTGGAAATGTCCAGTATGTGCCAATGAGGCCACAAGGCAACCCAAGTATAGATACCCGCCCAATATGGAACCCGTGCAAAGATCACCCATGAATGTGGAGCGACCACATCTAGTATTAGGTCAGCAACCTCCACTTCTAGGGAATAGAACTATATCGATCAAGTACATGGTGTCTGAGGAACAAACAAAGGAACAAGCACTAGTACCCATTACTCCATATCCTGAGACTAGTTCAATAACAATGGGGCTAGAAAAAGAGTGGTATAACCAACCTACTCCTGTCCCTATAGAGCCTATGTGCGAAGCACCCATACAACACATATTTATTTTATTGCAAAGCAGGGGGCGAGACCACCCATGGTCAAGCCAATGCCCAAACCAAACAGTGGAAATTGTCACAATTCTAGAGCGAATGACCATTGGAAAAATGAGTATTCTGAACCGGATAAGAATGTGAGACCTATAGAGGCATATTGTGGAGCGTGCAGACGCAAGGGTGGACACTTTCTTGAGGACTACCCTAGGAATCCGGCAAACAAAGGCAAAATTGCCTTAAACATTGTTCAAGTGGTTTCGAGTAGTTCATCAGAAGGGGAACCGATAATTCGAGGTCAAGTAATGACTAAAGCACAAACCAAGCAAAACAAACAGAAAAATGCAAATGGACCGGATAAATCCAACAATTTCTCCAAAAAATCCAAGAAAGAAAGACACAAAAGATACGAACTCAAGAGACAAAAACAGTGAAAGGAGATCGAGGGGAAGATACGAAAGGAGACCCGAACCACTTGGATCCGTTCTAGTTTATAAAATTTATGAACTAATCAATGCAGCTTTGCAAGGTTTTCAAGATGGACTAAAAGCCAAGCAAACATTGGAAAACCAATGGAAAAACTATCCAATGCCTGAAATGGAAGCAACTAAATTAAAAGCTTACAGAAACCTTGTGCAAATCACACAAGCCCTGATGAAAAAACAGAATCCTCAGCAAGAAGATATAGGAGAACCGAAAGAAGTTGAGAGAAAAATCCTAAGCAAAAAAAATCAAGAAAAGGAAAGGTAGAAAAATTGGGAAAACAATGAAATACAACCACATAAACTAGAAGTTCTTGATGGTGAAGAAGGATGGGACGAGGTGCCGATAGTTGAGGATGATTGGCCAAACTATCTGTGGAAACAAGTTAGGGAAGCAAAAGATGGGAGCTTGACTCTGAAATTAGCACCAATAGAAGAAGTTTGGTTTGACAGATCACCCATGAAACTAGATGAACAGTCGTTGTATTGAGATTGTGGATCAGAACAGTCAAACTCTACAAATGATAAAACCTTGTGAGCACTACCATCTTACTTAGGCAAGAATGAGGAGAAATAAATGGTGTACAAAACAACAAAATTAGAAAGGCCAAGAAAAACTTTGGATGTGGCTAATTTACAATCCATTATGTCGACACCAATTCATTGCACAATCACTTTGGGTGCGTTGTCTAAACTGAGACCACACCTGTGGGGAGATATAAAAACTACCATGGGAAGGATGGGAATGAAAGGATCATCTCGAATGAACCTGGAAATTTTGAAAAAAGGAAGAGACATAGACTAGATTTGTGAAGCCGGTACCTATGAATAAGGTTGGAGACTATTATGAAGGGAATGAGGGAACACGACCGTTCTAGTACAATACAATGATGTAACAAATATGTCTATTTTAGACAGTGGAATAGGCATAGCCATAGCAACCAAAGGTGTTTGGGAAGCTTGGGGAAAAGACAACAATTAGACAAACAAGAATGAAACTACAATTGGTAGATGCACACATAGAGAAACCAATGGGCCTACTAGAGAATGTGATAGTCGCCTCCTGCGGGATTGATTACCAGCACACTTTTGCCATTGTAGAATTTGGGAAGAAGATCAATTACAAAATCATCTTGGGAAGACCGTTCATGAGACAAATACAATTAATCCAAGATTGGGGCAACGATTATCTCTACCTGAAACAAGTAGGGGCAATCACTCGAGTGAGCTTGAAAGACCATTCTTACAAGGATGCCATGAGGACACCAATACAGGAATTGGACTCTAAAACTTGTGCAAAAGCTGAACTATTGAGGTGGTCCGAGGTGGGCAACAAGAGAGGCGACCTCTAAACACCCCTCAAGGCTCCCGTGCTGCTCAATTAGGGCTGGGGCAACCACAAACAAGAGATACCATAACAAACCCACAACCAAAAACAAGTGAAGGGGCACCACCTAGTTAGAGAGCGAACTAGGACGCCGAAGAGGAGAATCCCTGAGCAATACAAGTGAGAAGGAAGGGTACACTAACACTAATATCAATGTTACAAATACACATACCAAACAGCTAGAGAGAGAGAGAGAGAGAGAGAGAGAGAGAGAGAGAGAGAGAGAGAGAGAGATTTGTACAAGAATTAAGATTCACTTTAAATGATTGACATGGGTGTATAAACAGCTTGGAGCAGAGTCAAGATACACAATTAAGTTTGATAATTTTGCGATCTACACATTATCTTAGGGTTATGGGAACCCTCTCACCATACAACCCTCTTATAATGTTTTCCCAAGAAACAAAAAACAAACACAAGAGCTCTTGAGTCACACACAAGCAATAACTACAAAAGAATCTCAAAATAAAAATGCATCACCTTAAACCAAACAAGGTGAGGTTTCCAAGCGTGAATTGGAGAGACTCAAGAGAATTTTGAACCGCAGTAGCACCCAACTTATTGATTTAATTGATGTGCAAGAGTAGGTACAACTTTGATTGGAAGTTATGAATCACTCACTCCCTTGCAATGCTACAACTAGCTCAAAGAAGCTTTCCTATACACCACAAGTAATGGTGTATAGAGAGCTCACTCTCTCTCCCTACACCTAAGATGGCGAGTGGTACGTTCACAGTAGTGAGCAATAGTGTAGAGATTATACCATTTACAAAGGGAAAAGGGCTCTATTTATAGGTGAGGAGAGCCCTTATTAGGATTATCTCCTGATCAACATTTACATAGAAAACCATGTTTATGAATTTTTTTATATGTTCTTATGAGAGTGGGGCTCTCTTGTCTCTTGAGTCACATGGATGTGGGCTCAAGCAGAGGTAATTATTGAGGTGAAATAGAGAAGATTCTAGAAAGGTGAGTGATTTTTGTGTGAGGTTGCCTACTCCCAGGTAGAGTAGAGTGGGTGCAATTTATAGGAAAGGGTTAACAGTTAATGTCAATAATCCCTAGAAAAAGTCAGTAATATAGTTACAATGGGTAGAATGACTTGAAATATGAGAAAAGAGGGATGAATGAGATGGGTGTACCCTTGGGATGGTGAATCCTTGAGGAATCTTGGACTCACCCTTGCGTAGATTGCCAAAAGCAATCATCGTTCTCCTTCTTCTTCTTCTTTTCACGCCGCTGCCATAGTCGAATCACCACAAAGAGAATTAGGTTTTTGTTGATAAAATATTCCCATTTTGTAGAGATTAAGTATGGTTAGGCTGCTGATTTTTTATGCATTCTTGAAAGGGTAGAATAAAATTGTAATATGGGAGTAATAGAGAGATATGGAGATGGTGGATGTAGGTAGAGCTTCAAAAGAGAGCTACGGGTGTGAGAGGGGAGGTTAATGGTGAAGAGGGTGAGAGAAAACCATGGAATTTGTAGGTTTGAATGAGGAATAGAAAGAAATGAGTGTGTGTGTGTGTGTGTGTGTGTGTGTGGAAGTAGGAAAGGAGGTGAGAGAAGACTATGGGTTACTTTGGGAGAAAAGTGGGCAAACTGGGGTCCACAAACAAAATCCTATCTCACTGGTAGTAGCTCCAAAAATTATCAAAAATTTTGAGGTGATTATTCAGCTCTTGGTCCACATTTTGTTTTTTAGTCACCACTTCATGTTCGGAGTGGAGATCGATATAAAAAATCCCACCAAAATGCCTATTTTTCTTCACAAAAAAGTTTTCAGTGGCCCCTCTTTTGTTGAATTTGCATAAGCCCCGAAAGGTGAGTCCCTCTTTGCATGAGAGCATGATATAATATATTTCTAGAGGTTTGAAAGCATGCTTGGTTGTGGATTATGCACAAATATAATTTATGGATACGATGGAAAAAGAACAGATTAGTATATAATTAATTCATGGAATCTAGAATAGTGTTAGCTGTATATACAAAAAATAAATATATGAAAATATAGGGAATCAAATGAGGAGGATGCTCATTTGTTTTTATTGATGTATATTTATTTACAAGAGATAAGAAAAAATACATGTAGAAAATAGGAATTTAGTAAAAGGCAATGATTGATGGTGAAAGGCATTCTTTTGAGGTTTTTCCTTGGAGTGGATTCACCAAAAAAAAAAAAAAATCTTGCATGAAATAATTTTTTATAGAATACATGATAAGAAATATCATGGTAATGGTGAGTAAATATATATAGCGTACTTAGGTAAATAACAACACACCCAAGCAGAAATATTTAAATAAATACCAAAATAATTATAATAAAAAATCATTATATTTAGACCCTATATACAATGAAATACTTACACACAAATGGGCCATAATTTTTTTTTATTTTTTATTTTTATTTACTTTTTTGGTTCAACTAGCCCAATTACTAGCTAGCTGAGGGTTTTAAGGAGATATGGGGAAAGTCCCCTAACTCACACACGCCTATGTACAATGAAAGGATGAGGATAACCACAGTGTTTGAGTGATTTTGATAGGGTGAGGTAGCTCACTATGGAAATTACAGAGAGCCAAAAAACTGTTTTCACTACCATCATGGGTACATAGAAACATTCTAATTTGGATGTATGATGCTTCTCAATTGGGAAGCTTACAAAAGCAAAACTGCATGTTGGACAGAGATGTAAATGATGCAGATTACATACGAGAACCATTCCATGAACATGTTTTTGAACCTTTTGAATGGATTCAAATCCTGGACACCATGGATGTATGATTTAACAAATCTACACCTACACACTTTTGCGACGAAGAGAGCTATGATATAGTCCACATCCAAATGGTATCCATTGAAATGATCGAGGAGCAACATGTCTTCTTTGATCACTATTATGATGCTACGGATGAGTGGGAAGAAGAACCAATTATAACAGAGGGATCAAACTATGAGAAGAAGCAGGTAAGAGCCAAGCTTCTACTCAAAGGAGGGAAGGAAAGATTTTTTGAGTTTCCAAGCCAACACCAAAGATGCCAACAAAGATACCGGACAAAACGAGACCGTAACTTAAGAAAGAAGACTATAAGATGTCCATTGGAAACCAAGACTCAACTCTTGATGATTGTGAACGTAGCAGATTGCAAAAAAGACAAGAAAAACTGGAAGATATCTAAACATAGAGCATGCAAAGATATAAAACCAAACAAAACCAAGGTTGATTAAGCCAAATAAAATCAAAGGAAAAGAACCTTTGATGACCAAGAAGAAAAATACAAAGAACTAAAATGAACACATTGAAAGAAGTATGGACCACGAAAATAGAATCAGATAGTGACAAATCGGGAAAAATCAGTATTCCAACGCATTATAAGAAATACACTTTACAAGATCACAGGATCATTGTAGAGAAACCCTTGCGACAATCAATAGAACCAAGAAAGTTCTTTGAAGGGCTGGAAAACGCCAAACGAATTGACCTTGCAGAGCTTGGAGAAGAGTCAAAACCGGCATACATAGCCAAGGATCTATTGCAAGAAGAAGAGGAGATTCTTACAAGAACGTGAAAAGAATATAGGGATGTTTTTGCATGGTCTTATAAAGATCTCAAAGGGGTGGATCTTGCCATATGCCAACACACTATCCCTATGAAAGATGACGCTAAGCCAAGTAGACAAAAACCATACACCTATGATGAGACCTTTGCCAAGAAAATCAAGGAAAAGATAGAGAAACTCAAGGAGGCTGAGTTTATCTATGAAATAGAACACATTGATTGGGTATCACCAATTGTAGTTAGTGCCTGAAAATAATGGAAAACTTAGAGTGTGTGTAAATCTCAAAAAGGTGAACTCTACCACCATACGCGATAACTATCCTCTTCCCATCACCGATCACATGCTAGAACGGGTAGCTGGCAAGGAAGCCTATAGCTTTTTGGATGGCTTCTTTGGATACAACCAGTTGACTATCAATCCAAAGGACCAACATAAAACAGCCTTCACCACGGAGTGGGGAATTTTTGCTTATTGAGTAATGCCTTTCGGATTGACCAATGAACCGACAACATTCCAAAGGCTAATGAACCATGCCTTTAAGGAGTATCTGCGAAATTTCTTGGAAGTATACATGGATGATCTTTGTGTGCACTCCAAAAAATAAGAAAGTCATTTTGAACATTTACGATGTGTCTTTGAGAAATGTCTATATAGGATTTGCTTAAATCCTGAAAAATGCATTTTTATGGTTAGACAAGGCAAAATTCTTTAACATATTGTGTCAAAAAATGGTATAGTTACAGACATGGAAAAGGTGGCAATGATTGCAAAAATGGCTAGGCCAACAACAACCAAAGAAGTTCAGGCATTTATGGGACATTGTGGTTACTATCGTAGATTTATCTACATGTATGCAATAATTACTCGGCCCATATATAGCCTTATCGCTCACTTTGAATGGACTGATGAATGTGAGGAATACTTCCAAAAGCTTAAGCAAGATTTGAGCTCAGCACCAATACTGAAAGCTACAGACTAGAACAAAGTGTTCCACGTACATGTTGATGCTTCAAGGTATGCCATTGGCTGCATCTTAGCCAATGGATTTTCCTATCTCCTATGCTAGTAGACAATTAAACCTGGAGAAAAAGAACTATACATACACAGAAAGGGAAGGTCTTGGTATGGTGTATTCAGTCAAGAAATTCTGACACTACTTGTTACCTAACAAGTTTGTCTTCTTCATAGACCATCAAGCCTTACTCTACTTGGTGAATAAGCCATGCAATACAGGAAGGATAGTAAGATTGTTTATCATCCTACTTGAATTTGACTTCACATTTGTGGTAAAAAAGGCACGACTCACCAGTGGGCAAATCAGCTATCAAGACTCACCACAGGGGAAACACCTAAAGGGGTAGACGATGACTTACCCGATGCATATTGTCTTTGTGTGGAAATGATTCCAAAATGGTTAGAAGAACTTGTGTCTTTAATGAATATAGCATAAGTGGATTCTCAAATACCAATTCCTATTACACCACGATTGATTGAGAAATTGGCTCTATATTAATTATTGCCGGGAAGATTGTATCATAAAAATAAGGAAGGAATCCTGCTCTTGTGCATCAATCTTGAGGAGCAAGAAGCCTATTTGAGTCAATCTCATACCACAATCATAGTTCTACACTTTGTGCGAGACGCTACAAAGATTAACTTGGGTGGGTGTTTATTGGCCTACCATGAAGAGAGATGCTCATCACTATGTGAATGATTGCTCTCAATATAAAGAAAAATCCGCCATACCCCATGCCACATTATTCCACATTTCAATCACACCCCAGAGGAGCAGATACCTAGTTGAGTATCTGACTAACAGAATATTCCCAAAAGACATGAGTAAAAGACGAAAAAGAGCACTAGAAAAATAGGCCGCCAACTACACAATGATTGGAAACTAGCTCTATCGATACAAAAAATATCAGCAGCCCAGACTGTGCACCAGTGAAGAGGAATATCGTCCTATTATGGAACAAGCTCACTCAGGTCTAGCAGGGAGTCACTTCTCTCACGAGACCACAACAAAGGCTATATTGATAACAAGCATTTGGTGGACGATTTTATTTGCTGATGCAAAAGAATTTGTTCGATGATGCAATGCATGTCAACGAGAAAAGATGCCAACTAGAATGGATAACATGCCACTCCGACCTATGATGGGAGCCCACACATTTTCTAAATGGGGTATAGACTTTGTAGGTCCAATACAACCACCATCTTACAAAACTCATGCACAATATATTATTGTGGCAACAGATTACTTAACCAAGTGGACTGAGGCATGAGCCACCCGGAAGAACGATGCTAGAACCACTATTGCATTCCTGTACGAATGTGCCTTTACTAGATATGGATGTCCTATTGAGCTTGTGAGTGATCGCGGATTGCATTTCCTCAATGAGGTGATAGAGTATCTACTAGAAGAGTTCATGGTAATCTATAATAAATCTGCACCCTACCACCCCCAAGCAAACGGTCAAGCAGTACATACAAACAAAATTTTGAGCTCTGTATTAACCAAAATTGTTAGTTCAAACACAACAGATGCATCAATCCTGAGGAGCAAGAAACATATTTGAGTCAAGCTCATACCACAAGCATAGGTCTACACTTTGCGCTAGACCAAACCCTACAAAGATTAACCTGGGTGGGTGTTTATTGGCCTACCATGAAGAGAGATGCTCATCACTATGTGAATGATTGCTCTCAATATAAATAAAAAGCCGCCATACCCCATGCCACGTTATTCCACATTTCAATCACACCCCAGAGAAGCAGATACCTGGTTGAGTATCTGACTAACAAAATATTCCCAGAAGACATGAGTAAAAAACGAAAAAGAGCACTAGAAAAATAGGCCGCCAACTACACAATGATTGGAAACTAGCTCTATCAACGTGAAAAATATCAACAGCTCAGATTGTACGCCAGTGAAGAGGAATATCTTCCTATTATGGAACAAGCTCACTCAGGTCTAGCAGGGGGTCACTTCTCTCACGAGACCACAACCAAGGCTATATTGATAACAAGCATTTGGTAGCCGACGTTATTTGCTGATGCAAAAGAACTTGTTCGATGATGCAATGCATGTCAACGAGCAAAGATGCCAACTAGAATGGATAACATGCCACTCCGACCTATGATGGGAGCCTGCACATTTTTTAAATGGGGTATAGACTTTGTAGGTCCAATACAACCACCATCTTATAAAACTCAGGCACAATATATTATTGTGGCAACAAATTACTCAACCAAGCGGACTGAGGCACGAGCCACCGAAAGAACGATGCTAGAACCACTACTGCATTCCTGTACGAATATGCCTTTACTATATATGGACGTCCTATTGAGCTTGTGAGTGATCATGGATCGCATTTCCTCAATGAGGTGATAGAGTATCTACTAGAAGAGTTCATGGTAATCTATAACAAATTTGCACCCTACCACCCCCAAGAAAATGGTCAAGCAGTACATACAAACAAAATTTTGAGCTCTATATTAACCAAAATTGTTAGTTCGGACATAACAGACTGGGAAATGCATCTTAAATTTGCCTTATGGGCTTATCAAGTTTCCTTTAAAAAAGCTTTGAACATGACTCCTTTTAATTTGGTCTATGGTCTGGATGCAATATTGGCAATGGAATTCTTATTACCCACACTCAAAGTTGCAACTGAGTTGGAATGGAAAGGGCATGAGTTGTCAAAATGACTCGAGGACTAAGAACGCCTAGATGAACAAAGCGGCCATTGCCCACATATACACACAAAAAAGGAAACAAAAAAAGTTCTTTTGACTCACATTTGTTGACTAAAGTTTTTAAACTAGGAGATTTAGTCCTAATATACTTGTTGAAACAACATATACCCAAGTTCAAGAAAAGAGGACATGGTCCTTTTGTCATTGAAGATGTTTCACCAAGTGGAGCTGTCAAGTTAGCCATTGTAGATGGAGAAATCATGGGAAACTAGATTTGTGGATGTTGACTCTGCAACTACAACCTTCCCGTAACTAATGAACTTCTACAGAGAATGCATGCATCCAACAAAAGGAAGCTTAAACGTCCAACAGGTTATTGAGGAGGCTCAAGAAGAAGCTCACATTCGAGTTCTAAAACAAAAATCTACAAGACAACCTGTTCTTCAGACTATCCGACTCAGTACTCTCCACATTCAACAGAGGATGAGGTCAAGACTGATGACAAGTGGCTAGATGGTCTTGATATGCAAACCAATCTAAATTTGAACGACAATTACAAAGTCAAATCTTTAGCAGATACAGGAGTCCGAGTCAATGCAGTCAACTTTCCACTTACCGCAAAACAACTACCCAACCACTTCAGTATCGTCGAGCCACTGTCAAGGGCTACAACAAGAGCGCCGCTCCAACTTTAGAAAAGATCAGCTTGAATATTATGGTTCATGGATTCTCCTGCCCGCATACTTTCATATGTATAGCAGATGAACACATGAATGAGGGCCTAATAGTAGGTGTTTTGTGGATGAGAACCTACAGAGCAATTTAGGATTGGGATGCCAAAATTCTAGAGCTCACACTCAAAGGAGAGAAACTAAACATACCATTTGCATACAACAAAGAGGAATGGAAAGAAGCTCTAGGTGATTTCCAATCAAACAAGGATGAGTCATCAATCACAATTACAACTACAACTCCAATAAAGACTTCTACTACTCCACCAATGGAGGGAGACAAGCAAGTTGGGATACCCAAAAGTCAACTTATCAACCGTGATCTTAGCAAATTTGGGTACCCAAAAGATTTCTATGCACCGCCAACAACCCTAAGGGAAAACAATTGTATCCATCTTTTCAACAAGAACCACTACTACTAAAGATGAAATGGATGTGGCAACCAAACAAGAAATGTGCAGCTCAGAGTAGAAGACCAACTACCAAAGCAGACAAGTCAAATTATGGGTACCAAAGACCCCACCACAACTCAAACCAACCTCCATCACGTACAAGTGGATACCTAAAGTCAAACCACCAACCATGATTGGACCCACCAATTCCAATCATAACTCAGCAGATGGTGCATATTGCACCATAAAAGACGTGCTCAAGTGCTATAAGATTCAATCTTCAAGAGAGTTCAACCACAACATACCTCACCAACGGAAACCCTTAAGTACAATACTCAAGACCCACCTCTTGCATTGACATCAATAGCATTATAGGGCCAATCAGGGGCATGCATAGACACAACTTTGTAGCCTATGCACTGCACAACTAGAATACTCTGTTATTCCAACGGACTGCAGCAAATGGGGGGAGATGATCTGAAAATGGACAATGCATATCGATTTGGAAAAGATAAGAGCAATGTTTTGAAGTAATTGTGTATTAACGTACAATCTCTCTGTACGATCTTTCTTGAATAAATTAGCTGATTGGTCTCATAACACGATAATTGGGGGGAATGCAATAAGTTAATCCCTCGATATGTGTATTTAGTGTACATAACTACCAGCATGCCAAAAATGGTGCAATTTTTACTCATATTGTATGTTTTCGAGGCAAAATTATTGTGAAAATGGAGCAATCCACAAAAATAGGGCCAAATAATAAATTTAGGAGTGTTTTAATAATTTTTCCGTATAGGATGGAATTTTTTGAGCAGCTAGGTTAATCTTCCTTTAATTTTGTTGATAAAAGCTAAGAAAATAAAAAATAATGAGCAAGAATGTCAGAATTGGATTTCGACTTCAAACGCCAAATCTCAAAGCTTAATGGAAAAGCCAAAAAAAAATTGAAGCAAATCCGTTCTAAAAAACTCGACGGCCACTCCAACTTACTAATCATCTAGAACAGAATGCAACAAAAAGATCCATGGATGTCAGTTTTGAAAGATTTTTTATCTGGGTGTACATTGTAAGTGAGCCTATTAGGCTCACCGGTGGACAGGGGGTGTCTGAAAAATCCAAGTATGTATAGTCCCTTGGGCCATTTTTCCTCTCGTTTGCATTCTAGAATTTCGAGAGAGAGAGAGCTCTAGATTGTGGATTTTGGTGACCTTCCACGCTCTCCTATGCCCTACTTGCCGGCTCTCACTCACTCCAGCCATGAGGGGTAAGTTCCTAACTATGTCTAGAAGCATTTTGAATATCACATTGCAACCACACGAGCAATAGGAGGCACAGATACACATACCAATTTGGGAACTTTCGGGATCGAAACCACTGACACCGGCCACCATATTGCACCAAAAGTGAACTAGAGACTCTTCACTAGTAGGGCAGCACAATGCTAGGGTCAAATATTTTGCACCACAATGCAAAATCTTGATCCATTAACCTCAAACTCAAAGGGGACACTCTATACCTTACAATGGAGCCTTACCAACCTTCAATGGGCATACATGTGACTAAAGACTCCAAGTACATCTCGTCTCAAAAGGGAACTGTCAACCTAATTGGGGATACCAACAAGTGCAAGAAACACAACCAAGGGCTTCACCCTACATATTAACCTAGTAGAAGCTATATAGGGCAAGATTAGGGCCTAAATTGCACTAATTTGTAAAAGTTATATTAGGCGCACCGAAGATAATCTGCTAGGATGTAAGCACATTTTGCACACACTTTCACATTGGCATGATTCCCCTACTCCTCACAGAGCCCACATCACACTGGTACACTCATTTTATGCACAACTACTCTCAAATGCACTTTATCGCACAAAATAGACTCAAATACCCAAAAAATGACTTTAGCCTATCAATTTAGAACCCAAATTTGTGTGACATCAAGAATCTACTCTCCACTACCAGTCAAGGTGATAGAAACACAAAACCTGCCCAAATTAGTCAAATTTATCTTAGGTGCACCTAAGATAGAAATGCTACAGGGAGGGTTTGACTTGCAATTTGATGAGGGTTTGACTTGCAATTTGATGACACAGATATGTCTACAATGGTCAAATAAAGCACTTTAACAAGTTTCATCAAGTTTGGCAAAGTAAAATCCTATCAATCACCAAAAGCTTTAAAAGCGATAAAGCGGACACAAATTTAGTGCACAATTCTCACCACAAGTGTCCAAAAGCTATCCAACTCCATGCATATCATCAACAACCTATACACTTTCCATGCATTCACTCTGACACCAATTTGCATGCACCTGCACCCATCTGTATCTTAGGTGCACCTAAGATAAATTTTTCCAAGATTGTGCGTTTTAGAGCTCATTTTTGTCTTATTGGTTTCTCTACTTGATTGGGACTTGCTAACTTGGTTTAACCAATGAATTGGATGCTACCCTATCAGGATCAGTTTTGTCTACCTTGGGAGCTCTAAACAAGAAAACCATGAAGGAAAAATTTGATGAGCTTCCACCATACCAGTTAGAAGAAGACTCCATGAAGGAAGAAAATGTCACCTGGTTGTCAAAAGAGTTCACCCGCAAGGAGTGTGTAGGTGAAGGTGAAGGTGGTGCCCTAAAAACTATGTACGCAGCAACACTATTTTGCATATCACTTCTCCTTGTAGAAATCAAATTTGAAAATTCCAGCCTCAGATCCCCTCCGTTTCGATGTGATCTACAATTTTGCAAAATAAACTTTTTACAAAATCCTCATCGCTTTACTGACATTCAACTCAGACTGACTGTATGCAAAAAATTTCAGGTTTTCTCTTTTTGAGATTAAAGATGGGATTTCAACTTATGCATACCTTGAAGTTTGAAGTTTATTGGTAGATTTGGGTAAAGTATCACCGAGGCATTTACACACCATCGAAGTGATCTCTTGAGAGATGTTGTTTTTTGAGCACACATATGGAGCTTTTTTTAGAGGTTTCACATGACACTTTGGTAGCAATTTTGTGCTTTGGTCTATGATCTTTGAAAATGGATTTGCAACACTATCACAACAAATAACCAATTGTTAGCTGTTTAGCTAACAAGAGCCGGAGAAAGAGCATCAAAATCCAATCAAATGTATTAAAATCCTTTTGTATTATTGAAAAATCCCGCAAAGTCCATAGCCACTGTACTATTATTGATTGCCAAGTAGTGTAAAGGGGTTGAGGGCCTCCAAGTTTGTAATCATATGTAGTTTCTAAGCTTTGTATTGAGCCCAAATAGCTAGAAATCCATTCTTTGAACCTTGGCTAAGGTATGAAAGCCAACTTTTGTAATTAAAAACCTAAGTTTTTGGATAATGGAAGTAAGCGTTTGCTGCAAAAACTTAACGTGAGTCTATTGTTTCTTTGATTCTTTGTGTCTCTCTCGTACGGTGTTGCATGGCTATTTTGAGCATACCAATGCGCTTGCAGATGAAAGCTCTTCCATTTAACATAATTTTCTTGCGATGAAAGTGTGATTTTAATCCTGTTGTCTACAATATGATTTTTCCCTCCATGCACCATACACACACCAAAACTGGTTTTTGACCTTGGGAATAGGTACAGCACGTCTAGAGGGAGCTATAGAGTGCTTTAAAGTCCAAAATCGACTGACCTAAAATAGGTTATTTATCTTAGGTGCGATTTTGTATGAGTGTCAAAAATGACATTTGAGTACAGGGCAGCGTTAAGGATACTCTGCTCATGCTAGGCGTAAAGTTCCATTGCATTCGAAGACTCATAACTATACCAAATCATCAGAACAAGCTTGCGATAAGGAAAGTAGCTTTTGATGTCTGACACACTTTTGAAACTAAGATAGGTAGGAACGGCTTAGACTTGGGTTTTTTGAGAGATTAGCTATTTCTTGTAGCCTCCATGCACTAGTCAGGTTAGCTACTGATACCCGTTTTTCGGCTTTCCATAATTGCCATAGTAACCTACCTCGCCCTATCAAATCACTCAAACATTTTGGTTATCCCTACCATTTCACTGTACATAGGCGTGTGTAAGTTAGGGGACTTACCCTATATTTTCTTAAAAGCCCTTAATTAGCTAGTCACTGGGCTAGTTGAGCCAAAAAAATAAACAATATATAAAATATATAAGTATATTATGGCCCATTTGTGTGTAAATATTTCATTGTATATAGGGCCTAAATAAAAGGATTTTTCATAATTATTTTGGTATTTATTTAAATATTTCTACCTATGGTGTGTTATTTATGCTATGTACATTGACTCACCATTAACATATTTTTTCTTACCATTTTGCATACTCTTTATTCCATATAAAAATAATTTCATGCAAGCTTCTCTTATTTTTGGTGTAACTCCATCCCAACAAAAATCCAAAAAAACTAGTTTTATTTATGTGTATATTTTTTCACTATTGTGATTTTTCCTTCCTACATCTATTCTCTTTTACTCTCATAAATTAGAACACCAAAAATATTCATCTTTTTATGGTAGAATTATAATGAGAGAGATTTATTTTTACCCCCTTTATATTTTTTCCACCTATATTATTTATATTTGACATGTACATATTTTTTTAGCCCCCTAAATATTTGATTTTCTTAGTTGTACTATTCACTTATATCATGATCTCAACAATATCTTCAATTATAGACCTACCAAATAAAGTCAAAGGTATGTGGCATGCATGCATGCACCATGGGGAGCTCACTCTTGGAGGTATTCAAAACAATCATCCAAAGAAGGACCTCACAAGGACCTTGTGTAGTGGAAAAAACAGTCGGTTTTGCTGAATTTTTAAAGATCACATGCTCCCCGAATTTGGAAAGGTGATATAAACAAAAGTTGTAGCTCGTGAGCTGAAATTTCACCTCAAATTTTTTCATATTTTTTGAGCTATGAGCTGTGAGCTATGATTTTATTGGTGGACCCCAGTTTGCCCATGCTATGCAGCCACACTCCCTCTTCCACTTTATCATTTTCCTCTTTCACACACACTCCTCCCTCTCCTTCCCACTCCCAAACCTGCAGCTCCCATGTCCTAATTCACCCTCTTCACCATTGCCACATCTCTCACACCTCCATAGCCTTCATCCTCCATTTCTACACCCTATGTGTCCCCCTTTCTCTCTACATATATGTCCATATTACCATACTCTCTTCAACTTTGTAAAGAACTTCAAAAAATCAGCAAAAATCCAAAGATAACCTCCGCAAATGAAGGCTTTTATCATGAATTTTCCAAGGTTTGAAATAGCATAGCTTCATCGACACGCGCTGCTTCGCCATGATGACTGCTTCTTCTTCCGGTGTTGTAAGGAGGTGAATGTCAACTTCTCCAAAGCTTCAACCTCTCTTTACAAGCTCATCCCTTCTCTAACTTTTCTCATCATATATCTCACCATTTGGTGAATGATTTTGTAAATATTTTTTAGTGATAATTACTAACTACTAACCACTAACCTTATTGTAAAATGCACCCTCTACTAGAGTAGGCACTCCCCAATTATTCACTCAATCCTCTCTCCTTTCATCCTCAATTATTCTCTTCCCTTGAGCCCACATCCATGTGACTCAAAGGACAAGAGAGACCCACCCTCATAAAAAAAATAAAAATATACATAATCTTTTATTCCTTCAAATAAACTTGATTAGGACTAATCCTAATCGGGGCTTCTAAAACCTATAAATAGAGCCCTTCTCTCCCTTGTAAAACATCACATGATCACACTACACCACACCATTCGCAACACATAACACACCACTCTTCAAGCCTAGTTGTGTAGAGTGTGTGCATTGTGAGTGCTCTATTCCATCACTACACATAGGTGCATGGAGAAGCTTGAAGTTAGTTATGCCATCTAGAGGAGTGGAGTGATACTATACTCTAGAATCACACTTGTAGCCTACTCTTGTCCATAAATAAGATTCATAGTTTTGGGTGCAATTGTATGCTGCAACTACGACTCTTCTCTCCAAATTGACTTGATAAGTTGGCTCATCAGGTGGTTGAAGGTATATTATCCTTGAAGTTTGTTGTGCCATTTCATGCTTGGTGGTTTGAGGGCTTGTTGAATTGTTTGCCTAAAAGGTAAATTGTAAGAGGGTGCTCTGTGAGAGGGCTCCCTTGACCCTAAGACAATTTGTGTATTGGAAACAAGGTCAAGTTTTGTGTTGTCTCTCTATTTCTCATCAAGCTTTGTGTGCATCTAGTCTTTAAGGCTAAGACTGAGTTGCTCAAGTTGATTTGTGCTCTTTACCTCTCTCTAGTGTGGTGAATGTTTGTGTTTGGTGTGTGTGGCTATCTTGCATTCCCCTCTCTTTGTGAGTTTGAGTACAAGGAGATATCACGTGCATCCTAGTTCACATCTACAACTAGGTGGTGCCCCTTTTCTTGTTTGGTTTCTGGCTGTGGGTTGTTGTTGGCTCTGATTGTGCTTGCCCCAGCCCCAATTGAGCAGCACGGGAGCCTCGAAGGGTGTTTAGAGGCTGCTCTTCTTGTTGCCCACCCCGGACCGCCTCAAATTGGTGCCCCCACTAAGGAATGACTGTGTGCTTATTGTTGTTGTATTGCATGCATGCTTGAATTTTTGCATAATCAAGTAGATTATATGAATCATGAAAACTTGTATAACCGATTTGAATTTTCAGGCAACAAAAATTGATCTAGAATATGGTTTGGATTAGCATAACATAAGAAAGGAAAAAACATTTTCACATAAGAATCTAGAATTCATGTTGAAAGACCTTTCAAAACTTTGTGTAGTTAGTTGATTTCATGAGAGAAAATGATTGTTTGGAACTAATCTTTGTGTGGTTCTAGCATTGAGAGACTATGACACGCTATACCTTTGATGATATCCCAATCTTCTTCGGAAATCTAGAAGAAGATGTTGATGATTTTCTTGTTGATTTTAGAATGGTTTGTCGTATCCTTGGTAAAAGGGATGACATTGAAAAAGGGGATTTTCTATTGCTATGCCTTAGAGGCAACACTGAGCAATGGTTTTGGAGTATGTCTTCTCAGATTGAAGATGGATATACCCAAATTTCCAAAGCTTTGAAGACCAGATTCTCTAAATTTCCAACAACAGAGAAAGCATGGGCTTCATTAGGGAGACTTCAACAACATGGTGAAGACTACTATGCTTATGAGGATATTTTTTCTCGTCAATGGGGAGGATGTCGGTTTAGTTCTACATTTCTAGATTATGTAAAAATGGAGCAATTTATTTCGGGTTTGTCTCCTTTCCTAAAGACTAAGGTTACTTGTAGTGGACCCTCTACCTTTGAAGAAGCGGTCACTATTGCCCGAAGGAAGTTTCACAAGTACTTCTACATCAAAAATGGTTTCCATCATGCTGGAAGAACCAACCATCATGAAAGTGTTTCTATCAAGGAGTCATCTCCTTTGCCATACTTGTCTCCTTCTACTCCGACAAATGTTGAAGAAGTTACTTACATGCCAACTGATTATTCAAGTGCTAAAGTGTGTGGCGAAGATTCAAATGTGGAATCTCTTTCTTCTACCTTTATCACAAGCATGCAAAAATCGACACAAGATATCTCAAATGGCATTGATGATTCAATAATGGATACATCCAACCTTTTGGCAAAGATTCAATTTCTAGTCCAAGCAGATGAAGCTTTTGTGCAACATGACTCTATGGAGAATGAAGACCTTGAAGGTAACCTTGATCTTATGGAATGTTCTGAGAGTGTATCTTGTCTAAAAGAAGAGAGTGAAGAAGAAGATGAAATCATAGGTGGAGAGATCATGGACCACATTGATCATAAAGAGATGATTGTGTACATGGAATGCCAACTCCAAAACAAAGTAGAAGAGAGTGAGTTGAATCCATGTGAGGATAATCTTCAAGAAGTGTTTGAGGATGTTGAAAAGCATTGGTATGACCCATGTATATTAAGCATGGAGGAACCTATCATGCAAGAAGCCAAAGTTTTCACAAAATCAAACAGTAATCCATCAACCTTTGAGGCGGTACAATGTGAGGAGTTACAACCTTGCCAAAGGGGGGGCTTAGAAGGGGATGAAGAACATGGGAGAGTAGTAAAAAATAAAATCATAAAAGGAAACTGTCAGAAGGGTATCATTCTCTCCAATGGTGTTTTAGTGGGTGGCTCTTCATTCATGGGACAATCTCTTAGCAAGAAAATCCAAACTTTTGAAGCCCCAATCATCTTCACATTGGGTTTCACCTCTTCAAAGTCAACTTCTCCTCTCTTCACATATACCTTTCATCAGGGGCACCATACCTTCTTAAGTGGAAGAGGACATGAATACTTGGTGATGAAGAGATGTTTCCAAACCTTCTACATTTGGTTCTTTGGTGTATGGAGGTCGCACATTGTGATGCTTCTGGTCTTCATCATAGATGAAAAACTTTTTGATTGCTACATGTGGATATTTCATCAATCAGTTCTCTTCCAATGTGTTGGAAGCAATAGAAACCTTCATCTATTATCTACTTATGTGGTAAACTATTTGCAATATCTTCCAATAGAAGTTGGAAGCATGGATCAAGATTTCCTAAATCATGAAGGTTATAGAATTTTTGACTTGATGAGCCTACCCAGGTTGAATGAATTTTATGAGCTACAGTTTAGGAATTTGCTCATACAAGCTCTTGAAGATCGTAGCAGATACATCAACTTTACACAGGAGGAAGAGCAACCGATCTTTTATATCACATTCATAGTGATAGATGCAATGATGGACAACAATAAAATCTACAAGTTTCTTCGACCAAAATCAGTAAGTGATTCCATACCATACATCTCTCTTTGGGAAAGATATTTCAAGATCTTTGATCCTGGGGGGTGCTTATGGAAACTTTCTCAATGGAGGAGGTTTACTCAGTCACTTCATTACATCCTTCTATTGGCTCTAAGAACCTTTCATATCACACAAGGTTTCTTAATCATACAACAAAGGTTCTTCAAAGATGAGAGCAAACAAAGACAAACGTTACACAATCTACATGTTGTATGGTCGGATAAATGGTACATGAATGTACCATTATCTAAGGGGGGGGGCTAATGATAGCCGTTTTTTGGCTTTCCATAATTTCCATAGTAAGCTACCTCACCGTATCAAATCACTCAAACATTTTGGTTATCCCTACCATTTCACTGTACATAGGCGTGTGTGAGTTAGGGGACTTTCCCTATATTTTCTTAAAAGCCCTTAATTAGCTAGTCACTGGGCTAGTTGAGCCAAATATATATATATATATATATATAATATAAGTATATTATGGCCCATTTGTGTGTAAATATTTCATTGTATATAGTGCCTAAATAAAAGGATTTTTCATAATTATTTTGGTATTTATTTAAATATTTCTACCTATGGTGTGTTATTTATGCTATGTACATTGACTCACCATTAACATATTTTTTCTTACCATTTTGCATACTCTTTATTCCATTTAAAAATATTTTGATACAAGCTTCTCTTATTTTTGGTGTAACTCCATCCCAACAAAAATCCAAAAAAACTAGTTTTATTTATGTGTATATTTTTTCACTATTGTGATTTTTCCTTCCTACATCTATTCTCTTTTACTCTCATAAATTAGAATACCAAAAATATTCATCTTTTTATGGTAGACTTATAATGAGAGGTTTATTTTGACCCCTTTATATTTTTTCCACCTATATTATTTATATTTGACATGTACATATGTTTTTAGACCCCTAAATATTTGATTTTATTAGTTGTACTATTCACTTATATCATGATCTCAACAATATCTTCAATTATAGACCTACCAAATAAAGTCAAGGGTATGTGGCATGCATGCATGCACCATGGGGAGCTCACTCTTGGAGGTATTCAAAACAATCATCCAAAGAAGGACCTCACAAGGACCTTGTGTAGTGGAAAAAACAGTCGGTTTTGCTGAATTTTTAAAGATCACATGCTCCTCGAATTTGGAAAGGTGATACAAACAAAAGTTGTAGCTCGTGAGCTGAAATTTCACCTAAAATTTTTTCATATTTTTTGAGCTACGAGCTGTGAGCTATGATTTTATTGGTGGACCCCAGTTTGCCCATGCTATGCAGCCACACTCGCTCTTCCACTTTATCATTTTCCTCTTTCACACACACTCCTCCCTCTCCTTCCCACTCCCAAACCTGTAGCTCCCATGTCCTAATTCACCCTCTTCACCATTGCCACATCTCTCACACCTCCATAGCCTTCATCCTCCATTTCTACACCCTATGTGTCCCCCTTTCTCTCTACATATATGTCCATATTACCATACTCTCTTCAACTTTGTAAAGAACTTCAAAAAATCAGCAAAAATCCAAAGATAACCTCTGCAAATGAAGGCTTTTATGATGAATTTTCTAAGTTTTGAAATAACACTGCTCATCCGAGGTCGGATTTGAGCACTTTGACATTGTAGACTGGGGTTTTGGGCCGTTCCGGACGCGATGGCGCTGTCCATTTTGCCAAATTCCTCACTCTTTTCCTGCTGTTTTTCTGTGTAAGTTTCTCCTATGAGCGAAGTTTCTGCTTTAGTTTGTGATTGTATCTGGTATCTTTTACCCATATTGTGTGAGCTGTTTGCCCCATTGGTGTTGGCCCAAGCTCATTTGTATCTAAACATCAGAAATTCTCCTCTTTTGAGCTGAGTTTTTTGGGTGTGTGTGTGTGTGTGTGTGTGTGGAGTGGGCAAGTGGATAGTCTCTTTCCTCTCACTCCAGAGGTGTGTTCCCTGTCTCGGCCAGGTGTGTTGTGTAAGCCGAGTGGTGCCCCATAGTGTGTGTGTGTGTGTATCTTCCCAAGAGTGTGTGTCGGGTCGTTATAGAGGCGCTGTGTGTGTTTTCATCCTGCTCACATTCTTTTGGCGCCCCCACTGAGGATCTTCTTCGAGTACCTTCTGCTTCGAGCTTCGAGCTTCGAGCTTCGAGATTCGGGATTACAGGTTACAGGTTGCAGATTACAGGTTACAGGGACAGGTACAGGTACAGGTGATTCACACAGGTACAGGTAGCTGGAGTACAGTGATATACCAGCAGTGATGTCACTTGCAGTTGTTGTGGGTATGCATCACTTGGCGTCTATTTGAGCGCATTGTCTGCTGGATTGTACGTTACTTGTGGAAACTGCCATTGTACGCATTTGTGGAGCCATACTTGGTTGTATTTGGCAGTCCCAGCCATTTCTGAGACTTGACTATACGCGATTTGCATTATCCTTCGTGTGAGGGTCGATAGCGTGAGGTTTTTATTGAGTTGGGGGATTCTCAAATGTGGAGATCCTTTCGGTGATACAGGTAGCTGGAGCACCCTTTTTGTGACCTCGTCATAGGCTATGTACTAGTGAGTCCTATTTGATGCTCGGGTTCTATTTTTGGCAGTTTATGCATACAGATACAGTCTATATTTTGGGTTCTCATTGCTCTACTTCTGGGGAAACTCTGTCGAAATTTTCCCAAGTTATGATGGCTGGTTTTTTGGTATTTTGAGCCATTTATGCTGTTATGCTGCTGAAATTTTGGCAAAATCAGAGGTTGAGTCAGGTGTGCCTTCTTGGGAGCTTCATGGTTGGCTTTAATGGATGATCAAAATGGCCCTCAGTTCACTCCTTTTCATTTAACTCAAAGAATTCAGATTAATGTTCATGTGTCCAGGAAGATCTTTTTCCAGTAGCGCATAGTCTTTATGTTTGGGCCAAGAAGATTGAGAGAGATCCTGAAATGTCCTTTGCCTGTTGTCATTCCGATGATCAACTATGAAAACTCATTTGATGTGCATGTGTTTGTCCTTATCTAAAGCTGAGCTCCATTGAAGTTTCTGGGGATTGGGAAGTGAAAAGTTTTGGGTTCTTGCACGTGTGTTCAAAGGGATTCTCAAAGCATTGTAACTTGGGTAACCATGGCTTTCTCTTATCCGGAATTTCATGGAAGAAGTGGTGAAGATGCGGAAGACTTTCTGGAGCAAGTCGAGGTGGCATGCATAAGCAACAATATGTGTGATGAGGACAAGATTTTGAGGCTATTTGGATTGCTTTTGAAAGATGAGGCCCATGTTTGGTTCATGGATTTGGAAGCTAAAGAAGCAGTGGCTTCTTCTTATGGTTTGAGTCTTGACAAGTTTATAGAAGCTTTTTTAGAGCGTTTCCAGGTTTTTGAAGATACAAATGCAGTATGGAATGAGCTCAATGCTCTTAAGCAAGGTTCTTGTCAAGGTGTTGATGCCTATGTACAACGTTTTACAGATTTATGGACTCGTTGGTGTGTTGCTCTTAAGGATGAGACCCCCCCTTGTTCATTGAAGAAAAGTTTTTTTGTTGATGGTTTGTCACCTTGGTTGCGGTTCGAGGTTGAGTTGAAGAGGCCCAAGTCTTTTGAAGATGCTGTATGCATTGCAAAGCACAAGGAATGGAAGTTTAAGCGTCTTGAGGAACATGGTATCAGTACAGGTATGCATGTGCAAAATGGATTTGACATGGAAGATGAAGTTAAGCCTAAGCAGGTGAAAAGTAGCCTATCCTATGATGTTTCTCGTTTCTTCCCAAGGTCTATTGTGAAGCGTAAAGCGGTCTTGCAGGTTGACAGGTTTATAGAAGAGCCTAAAGAGGTGAGTAATGCTTTGGATACAGGATTGAAAAGTCTTAAAGAGGATGCATTGGCTACTTGTGTACCTTGTGATTCTGGGTGTGAGTGTGAGGTCGAGGTTATTGATGATGAGCACGTATCTTTGGATACTAGTTCCTTGGAAATTAGGGAAGAGGGCAAGGTTGAGAGCCATTTTGTGGATTTGTTGGATGTGGAGCCTGTTTTGAAGCCATATTTTGATGTATGTGCAGTGATTGAACCGATTTGTGAGCATGATTGTGGTTTAGAGCAGGGATCTGTATTCTTTGAGACTGATGAACCCATGCTAGAAGCTATGGATAGTGGTGATAGCCATGATTATGATGTGGATAAAGTTATGTGTGATGATGAGTATGCTTATGATGATGAGAAGGGGTTTGGCATATATGAGTCCGATCTCAGCTATGTGGATGCCTATGCTAGGGATATGTGTGTTGCGGGGATACTTTTGTGCTTTGGATATCAACAACTTTACCTTCACACAATGATTTTAGCTACTTGGGTGCATGATTTGCAGGTTGTTGCTATGGTTGGTGAAGCCAAGATGCGAGGTGATGAGTCACTTGAGTTGTCTCTATCGGTTGGGTTGAATGTGGCATGCAATATTTATGCTTTTGGAACTCCAGATAAGGCGGATGTGTTAGATGGATATGCCTATGGTGCATTTTGGTTGATTGTTGACAAATGTAGGTGTGGTGTTATGATGCTTCTTGTGAATCGAGCGATATGCCTTTGGCCTTTTGATCCAGGTGGAATGAGCATCTACTAGTGCTGCTGCTGCTGAGAATGAATGCTCTAGCAGGCTAGGGGGTGGGCAAATTATGTCAGGAGTTTTTTGGAGAAAGGGATTGCGCATATGTACATACCCATGCATGGTGCATCGAATAAAGGATTGCCCATTTTTCAGAGCCAGGTGGTTACGTGGGGCCCACATGTGTACAGGTAGGACAGAGTGTACATAGTGCATCGATTTTCATCGTTACCAGTACCAGTATGTTTTTTCTACAATAAGGAGGAGTTGGTAGCGCGTAAAACTTCTCGCGGAAGCTATCCGCGGGCCGACGACATGAGGTAAGAAGGTGCGTCAGATGGCATCTAGTGGCGTCAGGAGGACGAACGAGGTCAATACTTGCACGCGGAGAAGTACGGACACAACGTGGGTGTTTGCTTGTGAGAGTTATGCAGAAAGGTCATCATTAGGACCACTTTTTGGGGCCACTTCACGTGGTGGTGAGATGCATTATTGGAAAAAAGTTGAGTGCCAGGTGTGCGAATGATGCAAAAAGGTGACAACTATGCACTGCGAGGTCAGTTTTTGGCCTGTTCGGGGTCCGTTTGAGGTCATCTAAAAGGCCAAGGGTTCCTAACTAATAAAGCTAAGTGTGGGAACTGCAAAAACAGAGAGAAGACCAGAAAAAACGTGGAGAAGAGAGGAGGAACAGCCGCAGGTGTGTTTTTGGGGTTTTTGGAGCCTGTTTTGGCCGTAAACTGTTCATCCGAGGTCGGATTTGAGCACTTTGACATTGTAGACTGGGGTTTTGGGCCGTTCCGGACGCGATGGCGCCGTCCATTTTGCCAAATTCCTCACTCTTTTCCTGCTGTTTTTCTGTGTAAGTTTCTCCTATGAGCGAAGTTTCTGCTCTAGTTTGTGATCGTATCTGGCTTATTTTACCCATATTGTGTGAGCTATTTGCCCCATTGGTGTTGGCCCAAGCTCAATTGTATCTAAACATCAGAAATTCTCCTCTTTTGAGCTGAGTTTTTTTTTTTTTTTTTTTTTTGTGTCTGTGTGGAGTGGGCAAGTGGATAGTCTCTCTCCTCTCACTCCAGAGGTGTGTCCCCTGTCTCGGCCAGGTGTGTGGTCTAAGCCGAGTGGTGCCCCATAGTGTGTGTGTGTGTGTGTATCTTCCCAAGAGTGTGTGTCGGGTCGTTATAGAGGCGCTGTGTGTGTTTTCATCCCGCTCACAACGCTTTTGATGCACCAAACCTCAATTTATTGATGATGGAGAAACATATACAATAGTGGTTTTGAGATTTTTGAACTCACACTCTCTCACTTGCAATGTGTAGCTTGAAAGCTTCTCTCACACCAAAAATCTCACAAAGTGGTTTCTACGCCTAAGTCTCTCCTCACACATAGAGTGTTGGGGTGCTATGTGATATATTGGGGATTATTTATAGAAGAAGAGGGGCCTATTTATAGATTGGAGATCTCTCATTAAGATTATTGGAAATCCTAATTTACAAAACAACAAATCAAGATTATGATTTTTTTTAATATCAAAACATTGCGGGCCTTCTTTGTGTGCTTGAGTCATGGATGTGGGCTCAAAGGAGAGCATTATTGATAGTAGATAAGGTGAAAGTAGAGATTTAAGGAAGGGGGGAGAGAGAGAGAGAGAGAGAGAGAGAGCTACTATGCACATGTCTTGAGGTGAGGTGTCTTTTATGGTTAGGTCAATGGCTATTTTGTGTTACTATGTTAGTGGTTAGTGTTAGTAATCACTAGAAAGTTAATGATATATTTACAATGGGTAGAATGAGGTGGATGGTTGAAGTAAGATGGCTGAATGAAGTGAGAAAATCCTTGTGCTGGTGAAGCTTGAGGAAGTTTTGGACTAACTTGTGTAGGTTTGAAAATATACATGGTTGTGGATTATGCATAAATATAATATATGGATATGATGAAAAAAACAGGCTAGTATATATAAACAATTCATGAAATCTAAAATAGTGTGAGCTATATATATAAAAATAAATATATGAAAATATAGGAAATCAAATGAGAAGGGTCTTCATTTGTTTTTATTGATATATATTTATTTATAAGAGGTAAGAAAAAATACCTGTAGAAAATCAAAATTTAGTAAAAGGCAATGATTGATGGTGGAAGGTATTTTTTTGAGGTTTTTCCTTGGAGTGGATTCACACCAAAGATAAGAGAAGCTTGCATGAAATGATTGTTTATAGAATACATAGGCAAGAAAGATTATGGTAATGGTGAGTAAATGTGCATAGTATACTTAGAAAAATAATGCACACCTAGGTAGAAATATTTAAATAGATACCAAAATAATTATGAAAATTATCTATATTTAAGCCCTATATACAATGAAATATTTACACACAAATGGGCCATAATATATTTTAATTTTTTGGCTCATCTAGCCCAAATTACTAGCTAGCTGAGGGTTTTAAGGAGATATGGGAAAACACACCTGCGGCTGTTCCTCCTCTCTTCTCCACGTTTTTTCTGGTCTTCTCTCTGTTTTTTCAGCTCCCACACTTAGCTTTATTAGTTGGGCACCCTTGGCCTTTTAGATGATCTCAAACGGACCCCGAACAGGCCAAAAACTGACCTCGCAGTGCATAGTTGTCACCTTTTTGCATCATTCGCACACCTGGCACTCAGCTTTTTTCCAATAATGCATCTCGCCACCACGTGAAGTGGCCCCAAAAAGTGGTCCTAATGATGACCTTTCTGCATAACTCTCACAAGAAAACACCCACGTTGTGTCCGTACTTCTCCGCGTGCAAGTATTGACCTCGTTCGTCCTCCTGACGCCACTAGATGCCATCTGACGCACCTTCTTACCTCATGTCGTCGGCCCGCGGATAGCTTCCTCGAGAAGTTTTACACGCTACCAACTCCTCCTTATTGTAGAAAAAACATACTGGTACTGGTAACGATGAAAATCGATGCACTATGTACACCCTGTCCTACCTGTACACATGTGGGCCCCACGTAACCACCTGGCTCTAGAAAATGGGCAATCCTTTATTCGATGCACCATGCATGGGTATGTACATATGCGTAATCCCTTGCTCCAAAAAACTCTTGACAGCGTGATTCGACGTTCAAATCTTTGTCCTTTCACTTGTGCAATACGGTTTGGTGAATTCAAGGTGACTTGTGTATTTTACGTTTCTATCATTTAATCTTGTTTGAGAAAGTGTTTTAGTGTGTTTTCCTTGCCAATTTTGTGTCCATTGTAAGAGGGTATCATGGTGACACGTCTCCCACACCCTAAAACAGTGTGTGTGTGTTGGCAATGTTTAGCATCCACTAAGCATTGAGTTAGTACAATAGCATCATAACAAACCATCTCAGTTTGCAAGTGACAAATAAGGTAAATTTGTAAGTTCCATTCCTCTCTCTCTCTCTCTCTCTCTCTCTCTCTCTCTCTCTTCCCTTTGCTCTAGCTCTCTCTGATCCATTTAGTTGTGCCTTGGTGTGAGATTGCTTGTGTGTGTGTTGTGGCGCATCTTCTTGGGTGTGACAAAATCTCTCTTGCGTCCTAGTTTGCATACCATAACTAGGTGATGCCCCTTCACTTGTTTGGTTGTGGGTTTGTTGTTGTTCTTTTCTTGTGGTTGTCCAAGCCCTAATTGAGCAGCACGGGAGCCTTGAGGGGTGTTTAGAGGTTGCCTCTCTTGTTGTCCACCCTAGACCGCCTAATTTTGGTGCCCCCACTGAGGATGGCTTGTGTATGTTGTTGTGAATATTCAGTCTTTAGAGTAATCAAGTAGCTTGCATGAATCACAAAAAATTGTATGACTCGTTTGTTCCCATTGCAAGGCAAAAGGTTCATATCATTGTAAGCACAAAATTACAATTTCAACGAGTAATTCGTAGAATTTTGGGCCCTCTAAAGTTGGCCAAGATAAACGCTTCAGTAAATCCTTTTATTTTGCCTCTTATTAGGTATGACCTTAGTTTGGACGTCTATATTTTTGTTTTGTTTTAAGCACTAGGTCATGCATAGACCATGGATAATGGCCCAAGAATAGAGGTTTTTTCCTCCCATTTCACTCCACACATTAGAATAACGTTGCAATTAGTAGAAAGATCCATTTTCAACAACGTATGGTGTTCATGTTTGGTGCCCAAAGAGTAGGAGAAATTCTTACGTCTCCAAACCCTGTCATCCTGCCTCTTGTTGACTATCATAGATCATTTGATGTGCATATTTTTATTTCGTTATAGAATATATTGCAATTTAGAAAACATTATTGTGTATTTTTTTTAAGAAATACAAAACGTGTTGTCACTTTGAAATCGATTCAATGGAGGCCCAACGCCAATTGTCAAGATATCCTCTCTTTTTTGGAGAGCCTGGCAAGAACGCCAAGCTATTTCTAGCAAATTTCAAAATGGCTTGCCGCATAAAAAGAGTGATACGAGATGAGAAACGCTTAGAAATGTTTGAGGTAGTTCTGAGGAAGGATGCTAGCACTTGGTTTGAATCTCTATCTCAGGAGGTTAAGGGAAACTATAACAAATTCGTTGATCATTTCAAGAGATACTTATTTGATCCCCAAAACACTCAAAAGCTATGGCAAGACATCGTTTCTCACAAACAAAAAGACTTAGATGACTACTACATGTATAAACAAGAGTTTCTACGTCTTTGGGCTGTATGGGTGCGAAATGTTGCTAACCTTGGTGATGGTGCAGAGTTCCTAAAGAAGGAAAGGTTCATAGCCGGTCTCTTTTCCACACTCAAAATAAAAGTCGAGGCGGGTGCACTTGCAACTTTTGATGGAGCTAAAGCTAGGGTGTTGAAAAGTATAGAAAACTCAAGTGCCTGAGGGGAGAGGCTCCAATAGAGGGTCCTAGACCTAAGGGAAAATTGCAAGTCTCAACATCTAGAGAGATTCTTGAGGTAACAGCAGAGGTAACTGAAAAGTTAAATGAATCCTTAAGAAACTTGTCAATCCACCTTGCAGAAGCTGTAGGTCCCAAGGGACAAACAAAGAAAGCAGAGGAGCAAGAGCCAGGACCTAGACGACTTTTGCAATGTTGGAATTGCAGAGAGTTTGGATATGGTATGTATAATTGTCCTTGGCCCCATGGGGAGCCAGGGAGACCTAACTTGAATTACCCACTGATCAATACAAGTGAAGGAACTAGTCAACAACCACGGCTTCTGCAAAAACCAAATGGGGCAAGACCACCTCCACAGGGAGTGGAAGGATTTCCACCTTTGCCAGACCCAAATGTGCATGTGGTAGAGGTGAAAAATTCAAAAGAGGCTGACATGGAAGCAAATGGAATTAAGCGTGGCCAAGGAAAAGGTAAGGAGAAAGAAGGAGTTATGTCACAAAGTGACCATGGATGAGAAAAGAAGGCGAAGGAGACCAAGGAAGCTAAGAGGACTCTACGTCGTATCAACCTCCAAGACTTCCCTCTTGGACATGGTATGGCTCCATACAACTTGTTGGAAGACATAAGAGGTAAGGGTCCTGATATCTCATGGCCTCAGTTTCTTGCATTATGTCCACAAGTTAGGTGGGATTTAACAAAGGCAGTTAGCACTAGGAGAAAGGTAAAAGAGAGTGTGCTTGTTGTAAAAATTGCACAAGCTGAAATGAATGAGGATATTACACATGTGCTAGATTGTTACATCAAAGGAAGATTGGTTAGGAAAGGTCTAGTGGATGGGGGTTCACAAATTTGCATCGTGACAAAGGGACTCATGCAAAGACTAGACATGCACATCCATGAGACACCTGAAATCAAAGTCAAGATGGCAAACAATAGCAAGGCTAGGTGTGTACGCATTTGTAAAAATTTTTTTGTGGAGGCCTTTGGCATTAAGAAGGCAATGGATTTTTATGTTATGTCAACCAAGAGAAGTGGCTATCCATTTATCCTAGGAAGACCATGGCTAATGAAAATGCAAGCTTTGTAGGATTGGGAAAGTGGAAAGTTGATCTGCATGAATGACAATCATAAGAAGGCTGTCTTTGACATGAAGGAGCACCGCCAAGAGGAGCTCCATGAAGAATCATCGCAAAGTGAGACGGAGGACTGATAGCACTTCAGAATAAGAAGGTAGCGATAGCACTACAGAAGAGGAGTCTTCCATTGAAGTCATGGGGGTAATTTTTAAGCCAAGCAACCAAGAAACCTCTTGCATAGGCTTGGAGGAGGTAGGTCCTCAAGAGAACCAAAATGTGGAAGATGAAGGAATTTTAGAAGGTATTTTTTCTACCACACTTAAAAAGGATGAAAGAGAGGAGTTCAAATGTGTGCTAAGGAATTTTCCTAAGCTTTTTTCTAAAGACTACACCGACGTGCATGGAGTAGATGATGTTCAACACAAGATCAAGCTAAATCCATAGGCCACACCTAAGGCTCAAAAGCTACGAAGGCTAGGAGTCATCAAGAAGCAGGCTTTACTCAAGGAGGTAAGAAATCTTCTAGCAGCAGGTTTCATTTATCCAGTGGAGAATTTAGAGTGGGTCTCTCCTGTTGTTGTCACTCCCAAGAAAAACGGCAAGTGAAGGGTGTGTGTGGATTATCGTCCACTGAATGAGGCAACAAAAAGAGATCACTTCCCCCCTCATTTTAGGATGAGATACTAAATTGAGGTAGCTGGCCATGAGAATTACACTGTGTGTGATGGCTACTCCGGCTACTTTCAAATAGGTATCGCATTAGAGGATCGATTGAAAACAACCTTCATCACTTCGTGGGGCTGTTATGCTTTTAAAGTCATGCCATTTGGCCTGACAAATGCTCCTGAAACTTTCCAACGCTTCATGAACATGGTGTTTCAAGCATTCTTTGGAAAGTCCATTAGGGTTTTTATTGATGATTTTTGCATTTATAGCTCAAAATCATCACATCTACAAAGGGTAGAAGAAGGTTTGAAGAAACTCTATTACATGGGAGGTCAACTCAACCCCAACAAATGCCACATAGGTGAGGATGAAGTGATCTTGCTTGGTCACAAGGTTTCCTTTAAAGGTATCGAGGTGGATCCTTCAAAGGAAAAGGCTCTTATTGAGTTACTATCACCCAAGAGTCTTAAGGAGGTCATCTCATTCATTCAAAAGTATATGTCACGCTTCATTCACTTAGCCTCGGAGTTACTTCACCCCTTGTAGAAATTGACACAACAAGTCAATTTTGTTTGGTCTGATGAGCTTGAAGAATATTTTTGTAACATTAAATTCATTCTGTCAGAACTCCCAACACTTATGCCTGCTTGTTGGGAGTACACATTATTTGTTAGCTCTAGTGTTGGGAAAGAAACAATTGGTGAATTTTTGCTACAACAAGCTCCCCACAGTACTAGGATACGACCCATCTACTTTGCTAGTAGAGTCATGAATGCTTTGGAGAGAGGCTACACAGAAGTAGAACTCATGATGCTTTCTCTCATGTTTGCGGGGTGAGAAAGTTTAGATCCTACTTGCTACCAAAATCTTTTGTAATTCTCACTGGAAAAAATTTGTTTCCTTGGGTGTCATCTCAAATGAATCTTAGTACTAGGATCTCTAAGTGGATTATGGAGTTGCAAGAGTTCCAATACTCTTTTAAGATAGAAGACAATATACATGCACAATTGGCAGGGCTTCTCACTTATAGGATGCATGAAAAGGAGATTAAGGTTCCTGAAGTAAATACCCTACCATTGCCACCACCAAAAAGTATTCCTAATGCTTTTACCTTGTTCTTTGATGGAGCTTTTCGACCAACCACAGGAAAATCAAGGGGAGGGCTAGTGTTGCTCAACCCAAGTGGAGAGGTGGTCATGAAAGAGAAGGTCAATCTAACAGGTTCAACTAGCAACAATGAAGCAGAGTATGACATACTACATCATGGTTTGAAGATATGCATTAGTCAAGGTATACAACGTCTCATGGTAAAGGGGATGCACTTCTCATTGTGAAGAAAATCTTAGGCATTTGGGCATGCAAGAATAAAAGCCTAAGGACAAAGGTTCATGGCATCCGTAGGTTGTTTAATCAGTTTGAAGAAGTGCAATTGTATCATATTCCTAGGAAATAGAATGAAGATATCCGTTACATGTGTTGAGAAAGAAGTGTAGGTCATCATGGTGGCAGCAACTATTAAGAAACCAAGATACCAGGGATTGGAGTCATTGGCTCCCATTATTGGCTACATTTTGGAATGCGAGTTTCCACAAGACTTCACAAAAGCTCAGAAGAGGACACTCATGCAGAAGGCAAGTTTCTATCTTCCTAGAAGACTCCCTCTATCAAAGAGGGAAGGATCAAGTGTGCACAAGAGTACCAACTATCGAGGAAATTTCAGCCATTCTAAAAGTTTTGCATGAAGAGGCATGTGGTGGTCATTTTGCCCAAGAATTAACCGTGAAGAAATGAAGATTTTGCTTGCGGGGTATGTTTGGCCAAGCTTGCATGTGGATGTCCAACATTGGTGTAAAAGCTGTCACAATTGTCAGGTAAATGGAAATAGAAGGTTGGTGCATGGTCCGAGGCAAATAGTGCTTGCAAATGGACCCTTTGAAAAATGGGGCATTGATGTTATGGGTCCTCTTCCTAGAACAAAAAATGGTAAACTCTACATTCTAGTGGCTATAGATTACATCACTAGGTGGGTAGAGGCTCAAAGTGTGGCAAGGGTAAATGGGAAAACAGTGAGCAGGTTTGTCTACACTAATATTTGTTGTAGATTTGACACACCTATGGAGATTGTTTATGATAATGATCCAGGGTTCAAGAAGGGTTTACTCATAGAAGTTTGTGAAGAGCTTCACATTCTACATCGTCATAGCACACCCTACTACCTGGCACAATCAAATGGTTTGGTGGAGAAGGCTAATGGTGTCATTGCAGGCATCATTAGAAAGATGGTTCAAAACAAGACAAAGTTATGGGATGACTTCTTGGATGGTGCCTTGTGGGCACATCGAACCACATATAGGAAAGCCACGAAGTTCACACCATTTCACTTGGTCTATGGTCAAGAGGCTTTGCAGCCTATCAAGCTTAACATTTCAACAATGCGGCTTCATGGCAGAGGTGCACAAGATGATCAAGAGGTACGATGAATTGACTTCTTACATTAGTGGAGCTTGAGTAGAAAAGAGAAGCAGCCTATGAGTGCTACAAGAGGAAAGCTACACAAGCGAAGGAAAAGCTTGACAAGAAACTGAAGGACAAAGGCATCAAGGAAGGAGATCTTGTGCTAAGGTATGACAATCGACTTGTGTGCGCGTATGTCGCAAGTGTCAATGCAAGGAATTTACCGATACACCGTGTGCGAGCCACAAATGGCTCCAAGCACACAACAAGCCTAAACTAGTAAGCTCAAAGATGGCGTTGGTGTGTCACTCACCGCTCTACGCTTCCTGTCATGGAGGATTCCTCGCCGCGAAGAAGAGGGAGACGCCACTACGCCGCGCTCAACCGCCTCACCGCCGTCGTGCCGCCGCAATGCTCTCTCTCTCTCTCTCTCTCTCTCTCTCTCTCTCTCTCTCTCTCTCTCTCTCTCTCTCTCTCTCTCTCTCTCTCTCTCTCACGCATACACACACACACAAGGAGATGAAGAAGAAGAAGATGGAGATGGAGCAAGAGCACTCTTCAATTGCACAAATGAGAGAATGAGTGAATTTTAGGTTTAGTTGACTTTTATATGAGCTCGCCCCATTCACACTTGGGCGCCCATGCTTAGCCAACTAATCCCTTGAATGTTCCAGTTAGAGTGCGCCTCTCATCGGCGATCATTCTTACCCTTTTCCTATTGGACCGACAAGCTTGGTACCTGACTCTACCAAGTAAATAATACAACGTCCGTCATAGGTGATATGGTGTCCCGTGAGCTGTGAGGGTTAGCATGCCCCCCTGCCTGATGTAGATTCCGTCCTCGGAAGCTATTGAGTTGAAGCTCGTTCATCGAGGTGAAAGAGTATTTGAGATGAATGTCCTTAGCCTTCTTCAGTCACTGCAAAATCAAACAACATAGGCACAATAATTGCATTCTCATATAGAATTAAAAATCATATGCAGTTGTAGGCAGACAATGTGATTGGTAACAGAATTTTAAACCATTTGTCAGCAATAAACATTAAATTGCAATATAATCAAATGCATAAACAAATGTAAAGGTAAAAAATTAAACAAGTCTGGGGTCGCTAATTTAACGGTCGAAAGGCACTAGAGATCGACTATTAATACCATGGGTAAGCTTCTTAATTTTCTCTGGCCAAGTATTTCATGTTCAAGGGCTAACTAGAGGCTATACCTAGAAGACCTTGTAGTTAAGCTACAATAAAAGGAATTTCTCATGAAATCATCTCTTGATTGATTACCTTTTCTTTGACCCCCCCAAAGTCTTTTCACAGTGATTCAATTTTGATGTGTGTGCTTATTTTGTATGCCTTGGGTTTTTTGCTTTTCAAGGAAAAGGGCCCATACGGGGAAGCTCTAGGGCTCTAGTACCATAGGCGATACATGTGAGTGAAGTACCCAATCAAGCTGAGATTTCTCTTCCAGCTTAAGATTTTACATTGTGGCACTTTGATTTTTTTTTTTTTGTTCGTTTTCAGCATTTTAATTTTGTAACTTTGTGGGGTCATATAACATTGCTACCCTCCCCAGGCTCATCACACTAGTAAACTCCCTTTATAATACTTAAGCTAAAGGTCAATAGGGACTAAGCCCATTAGAAAGCCCTAGTACATTTCACACAATGCTGATTAAGAACCTAAGTAACCATTAATTATTAGGAAGGCATTCCCCATGGTATTAAGAGAAGATCTCTAACGCCTAGCTTGGTCAAATTAGCTTAGTCAGACTGCTTGATTTTTAAGCCTAGACAAGTGATTATGACAAAAATTACATTGAATTAAATGTTTGATACTAAGCAAATGTGCTGAATATTATGCACCAATCACAATTAAAGCAAACAACATGAATGCAAAAAAGATAAGGGGCAATGCTAATGGATAAGAAACACCTATTTGTGTTGATTCTCGCGCTTGATTTGAAAAGTGGATGAGAGAAAAATTCCATGAAGGTCCAAATCCTAACCACAACAACACGTTCCTGTACACACAAGGAAACACAAAGTTTACCTCTAGGAGGCACATCAATGGGAAAAGGTACTTTGCTAATCACTAAACTCTAAAACAAAAACACTCCTATCGTACTAATCTTACCTACCCTCCATTACTCGAGTGATGAGGATCAAAGGTGTTTTATGACATAGGTTTCTGTTTTAGTGTACCGGATGTGATTGTGTAGGTCTGAGTCAATGTTTTGACTTTTATTGTGCATACTCGTTTGCTAATTGCTCTTGCTCTTTATTTTTTTTGTTTTTTGTGAGTATAAGGCTTTATATATACATTCCCTAAGGTTGGAGATTGAGAGGTCAGGGAGGAAGGTTGAGAGGGGAGCAAGTGAATGATGACTGCCAGCAAACACTCCCCCCTTCCTTGGGTAGATCATACCGTTTGGAATGAGCTTGTCACCCTTTGAAACCAATTGTTCCAGTTGGTAATAGGTGAGGATTTTTTCCAATAGTTTTCTATTACCTTAGGTGCCTCGTCGAGTTTCAAGGGTGGTAAGTTACTCTCCCAAGATCGAACTTGAAGTGGTTCATCAGGTGATTCTTGAATACTGAGTGGTGTGGATTCCTTTGTAGCTTCATGGAGGTCCACTATTGTAGGTGGAGGCTGTGGAGAAGCTTTTACCTCTATAGATGCATTACATGAGGAGCTAGAAGCTTCATGGGACTCCCCCCTTCCTGAGCTAGGTGGAACAAATCGTTCTTTCTTCGGCACCCAAACTAGCTCAGGATGCGGGTGTGTAGCAATTTGTGATTTTTTTCTTTCCGCAGTCATTGATTCGTTTTGGAGCTACGGGATTGGGCTCACATGGGTCAGGTGATAGGTAAGAACACAATCTACGTTTTGGCACCTAGATTTGATCATTTCCTTGAGAGGAGCCTTGGGCTTTCAATAGTTTTTTAGAAATCCATCGCAACATTTTCTTACTTTTCTTGGAGCGAATGGTATGTTTCTTACAAGGCTTCTGTTTTTTAGCATCAGCTATGGTTGCTAAAGAAGCTTTAGGGACCCACTTGTATATTTTCTTTGTTATATTAAGATGAGTCTTGTCAGAAGCTATATGCATTGCTTGTAGCATATTTAAGGGTACGGGCATTTCATCCCCCTCATGTGTTATCTAGGTTGTCCTCCTATTTCCCCAAGTGTCTATGGTTGCTGCTAGGTGGACCCAATCCACATTGTCCGACTCAGTCATCCCAGGTAGTACATCCATATAAGGAGAATCTTCCCCAACATCAGTGTCCGCTTTACACGTATAGCAATACTGGAATGGGGTCGAGTGAACTATGGTGTCAGATCTATGATCAATTATAAACCTGTTTCCTAGAGGATGTGCTCGACCAATCACAAGATCCACTCGAATGACAGAATCTTGGAACTGCACGTAGACATGGTTTTTAGACCAGTCATGCACCATTTTTGCTTCCCTCATGAAAAGATGTCCTAAGATCATCTCCGATGCCATAGTGTGCTTGGAGAAATCCATAACAATGAAGGTAACTCTTATTTTATGTCCAAAGACCTTGATCTTGAGATCTTCTAGCATCCCAATAGGTTTAACGATAGACCCATCGGCCATCTTCACTACAATGGTTGTGGTCGCAAGGTGAGGTCTTCCCATAGTTTCCGAGCAATTTTTAGTCATAATGCTAACCCCAGCTCCACCATCAAGGATTCCCTTCACAGTTAATCCCTTAATAGTGATTGGTATGGTCGCATTGAAACAATGGGAGGAGTAGGGACTACATGAGTACGAGGACCCATGGGTGTATACGACTGGTACACACTTGTAGGTACTATTGCAGGCATTGAGCTACCATGTAGTGGTGCTTTACTAACAAATGAGGTCCATGGCATGTTTCTCGGCATGCCCATCATTGGGGTAGGCATGGTAGCCATGGTGTCATCAAGGGAAAGATGAGCTAGACTTGGAAAGGTGAAGCTATCACTTGTGGGCTCAAATTGCATTGAGACCCCTGGAGAAACAACATATGGAGGATCCATCAGACTTACCGAGGGAGTCTCCATTTGCGATAAGGTCGGTTGTTTAGCGTTTCCTGTATCTAAGAATCTCATGAGACCCGTTGAAGGCATGTTGATCCCCTTGTTCTGTCTCTCTAACTCAATGACCCTATGGATGACCTCACAAACTCTTTGTTGTTGATCCTCCATACTAGTAGCACCCATTGTGGATTGTAGGACATCTAACCAACCCACGTGATAGGTGTGACCTGTGTATAGGTCGGTCAGAGTTTCTATTTGTAGTTTGTACTCCCAGTTCTCATTTAAGAACACTCTATCTAGGATTGAGGTGCTAGGGGTGTCCTTTGAGCTAGATGCAATGTTGCTTTCTAGGGGTTGGCCCTTAGCGGTTGCTAAGTCAGGAGCACTCGATTGATCTCTTATCAAGGATATTGACATAACCGGTATAGTCCCATGGAAATAAGAACTTGGGTGTTGTTGTTGCGATATAGTCGAGAGCTTAGTGTATGGCATTCCCTGGCAGCGGCGCCAAAAATGTGCGTGTATGTCGCACATGTCAATGCAAGGAACTTTCCGATACACCGTGTGCGAGCCACAAATGGATCCAAGCACACAACAAGCCTAAACTAGTAAGCTCAAAGATGGCGTTGGTGTGTCACTCACCGCTCTACGCTTCCTGTCGTGGAGGATTCCTCGTCGTGAAGAAGAGGGAGACGCCGCTACGCCGCGCTCAACCGCCTCACCGCCGTCGTGCCACCGCAATGCTCTCTCTCTCTCTCTCTCTCTCTCTCTCTCTCTCTCTCTCTCTCTCTCTCTCTCTCTCTCTCTCTCTCTCTCTCTCTCTCGCTCGCATACACACACACACAAGGAGATGAAGAAGAAGAAGATGGAGATGGAGCAAGAGCACTCTTCAATTGCACAAATGAGAGAGTGAGTGAATTTTAGGTTTAGTTGACTTTTATATGAGCTCGCCCCATTCACACTTGGGCGTCCATGCTTAGTCAACTAATCCCTTGAATGTTCCAGTTAGAGTGCGTCTCTCATCGGCGATCACTCTTACCCTTTTCCTATTGGACCGACAAGCCCGATACCTGACCCTACCAAGTAAATAATACAACGTCCGTCGTAGGTGATATGGTTTCCGTGAGCTGTGAGGGTTAACAACTTGATAATCATTTTGATGCCAAGTTTGAAACTAGATGGCAGGGGCCATACATAGTCAAGAAGACTTTCAATTCAAGTTACTATCAACTTATGGACTTGAATGGTAAAGAGCACTCCAGGAAGGTAAACGGGTATCGCCTGAAGCCCTATTTGAGTCGCCTTCTACCAAAGGATCTACCAAAGATCTGTCAAAAGGTAACTTTCTCATGTAAGTTTTGTTGCATGAAGCATGAGTGTAACTTGAGCCAAAATGCCAAGGGGCCAAACAATGAAAATCTTGTCAAGGACTTAGAAGCACTCTCTTTGGAAAAAATGCTTTATGATGGTACATGAATATACCATCATCCTAGGGGGGGGGGCTAATGATAGTTGTTTTTTGGCTCTTCGTAATTGTCATAGTGAGCTACGTCACCCTATCAAAATCACTCAAAAATTATGGTTATCATCACCCTTTCACTGCACATAGGCATGTGTGAATTAGGAAATTTTTCCCATATCTCCTTAAAACCCTCAGCTAGCTAGTAATTTGGGCTAATTGAGCCAAAAAACTAAATAAAATAAATTATATTATATCCCATTTGTGTGTAAATATTTCATTGTATATAGGGCTTAAATATAGAGAATTTTCATAATTATTTTGATATTTATTTAAATATTTCTACCTAGGTGTGCGTTATTTTTCTAAGTATGCTATGTACATTTACTCACCATTACCATAACCTTTCTTACCTATGTATTCTATAAAAAATCATTTCATGCAAGCTTCTCTTATTTTTTTTGTGAATCCATTCTAAGGAAAAACCTCAAAAAAAATACCTTCCACCATCAGTCATTGCCTTTCACTAAATTCCTATTTTCTACAGGTATTTTTTCTTACCTCGTGTAAAATAAATATACATCAATAAAAAAAAATGAGGACCCTCCTCATTTGATTCCCTATATTTTCATATATTTATTTTTATATATATAGCTCACACTATTGTAGATTCCATGAATTGTTTATATATACTAACCTGTTTTTTTCATCATATCCATATATTATATTTATGCATAATCCATAATCATGTATATTTTCAAAATCCTAAGAATCATTAATTCATGCTCTTATACAAGGAGGGGCTCACCTTTGGAGCCATATGCAAATTCAACAAAAGGGGGGGCACTGAAGACTTTTTTGTGAAGAAAAATAGGCATTTTGGTGGGATTTTTTATATCCATCTCCATACCAAATTTGAAGTGGTGGTTAAAAGACAAAATGTGGACCAAGAGCTGAATAATCATCTCAAAAATTTTGATAATTGTTGGAGCTACCACCGGTGAGGTATGAATTTGGACCCCAGTCTGCCCACTTTTCTCACAAGTAGCCCGTAGTCTTCTCTCACCTCTTTCCACACTTCTACACACACACACACACTCATTCCTCTCAATCCCTCACTCAAACCTACGCCTTCCATGGTTTCTCTCACCTTTTTCACATTATCCTCTCCAACACAAAATAGCCATTGACGTACCATAAAAGACACCTCACCTCAAGACATTTGCATAATAACTCTCTCTCTCTCTCTCTCTCTCTCTCTCTCTCTCTCTCTCTCTCTCTTCCTTAAAAATCTACTTTCACCTTATCTACCATCAATAATGCTCTCCTTTGAGTCCACATCCCTGACTCAAGCAGACAAAGAAGGCCCGCAATGTTTTAATATTTAAAAAAATCATAATCCTCATTTGTTACCTTGTAAATTAGGATTTCCAATAATCTTAATGAGAGGTCTCCAACCCATAAATAGGCTCCTCTTCTTTTTGTAAAGAATCTCCAAAATCTCACATAGAACCCCAACACTCTATGTGTGAGGAGAGACTTAGGCGTAGCAACCACTTTGTGAGCTTCACTCAGTGATGTGAGAGAACCTTTCAAGCTACACATTGCAAGTGAGAGAGTGTGAGTTCAAAAATCTCAAAAACCACTATTGTATATGTTCCTCCATCATCAATAAATTGAGGTTTGGTACATCAAAGGCGTGATTCGACATTCAAAATCTTCGTCCTTCCACTTGTGCAATACGGTTTGGTGAATTCAAGGTGATTTGTGTGTTTTACATTTCTATCATTTGATCTTGTTTGAGAAAGTGTTTTAGTGTGTTTTCATTGCCAATTTTGTGTCCATTGTAAGAGGGTATCATGGTGAGAGGTCTCCCACACCCTAAGACAGTGTATGTGTATTGGCAATGTTTAGCATTCACTAAGCAGTGGGTTAGTACGATAGCATCATAACGAACCATTTCAATTTGCAAGTCTCAAATAAGGTATTATGCAAGTTCCATTCCTCTCTCTCTCTTCCCTTTGCTCTAGCTCTCTTTGCTCCATTTGGTGTGTGCATTGGTGTGAGATTGCTTGTGTGTGTTTTGTAGCGCATCTTCTTGGATGTACAAAATCTCTCTTGTGTTGCATACCATAACTAGGTGGTGCCCCTTCACTTGTTTGGTTGTGGGTTTGTTGTTGTCCTTGATTGTGGTTTCCCCAGCTCCAGTTGAGCAGCACGGGAGCCTTGAAGGGTGTTTAGAGGTTGCCTCTCTTGTTGCCCGCCCCGGACTGCCTCACTAGCATCGATATGGTGAGGCTTGGCAGCCGACGGACACGAATGCTCTTGGACAAAAATTAAAAACTATACATGAGCATTGCCTACAAAGTTTTATTTGCTCGCTTTAAAGACCTACAATCAATTAGATTACACATGGTAAAGTTGGGAGTTGATTTCAAAATTATTATTCGTGAAATTTTTCCTACAATAATGATGTGCAAGAGGCCCAAAAATGGCACACCCATGCCTATGGTCAATTGGGTATAGTGAATTCTTGATTGTTCATTTTTTGCTTGTGAGCTTTTACTAACCCCATGATGATACCAGTGTTGCCTCCTTTCCCTAGGGCTAGAAGGTTTCCTATGATCCATCACAAAAGTTGATGCAAGGTTTTCTCCAATCCAACATGACAGCTGATAGTAGGCAAGCCGCAAGAGGAAACTTCCACATGATGAAAAACTTTAAGTGTGCTATCGGAATGATACCTTGAGCAAGGTTTGCCAAAGCTAGTTTTCAAACCAAAAAGAATAATACTCTCCCAGTCAATTAAACTAATTTGGATCATTTTTCAATAGTTAAATTAAGACTTGTGAGTTAGTGTTAGTTTTGACATTAAGACTTGTGAATTAGTGCTAATTTAAAGACTTGTGAATTAGTGCTACTTTATTAAACTAAATCCTAAACCAATCAAACGCTCAACACAATCAATCTAATCTTAGACTCATTTTGAACCCAAAGCTAATTTTAAACCATAAACTACCTTTTAACTTTATGTATCTCCGAAATTTTCGAACCCTAAACTAGCTTTACACTCGATTACCCCAATCGTCAAGACCATACCACTTCTAGGCAATTTGATGATCCCTTTTAATCACATTTAGGTGGCTAGAATCTTCCAAGTGCTTTTAGGATCTTCTTAATACTTCAAAGTGGTTTCAAAAGCCAAAAACCATGTAACTCTAAACTAGTCATAAACCTAAATTCTAAATTGACATGAAACACTAAACTTTAAAATTCTTTTTTTTTGCAAAACTCACAATGGTGAGTGGATTATGTTGACAAAACCAAAAACTTACACTTTCCTACCATGCTCGTGAGAAGTCATGACATCTTTAAAGGATCATAGATACATCAACGGACACTGAGCCCACACTTTTACCCATCATTCCTACCATGCTCCTAACAAGCCATGACATCTTTAAAGGATCATAGATACATCAGCTTATAAGGGAGCCACCCCATGACAAAGGATGAGTCCAAACCATGAAAGTCCATCATTGCGGCACCCATGGTCCTATTCCACTCCTCAGAGTACATTTGTTCTCCAATGGTGATGATCGTCCCTTTGCTTTCTTGGATTATCTCCATGAATTTAGCTATTTCCATGGAGTTCTCAAAGATCCAATAGTTCCTTGCCTTCCAAACATGTTTGAAGTAACAAAATCTCACGATTTGTGTTGTGATGAGTAGTGCTTGGCTCTTGAACACCTTCCCTCCCAATAAGAGATCATTCTTGAAGAACCCTGTTTTCTAGGTCTTTTGAACCCATTTGCAAATCTTCCTCCCTGATAGGCCACAGATCATCAGGCACTCCTTGAAAAGGTAAGAGATGTCTTTACTAATTGTTCTACATTGCGAGCATTTATCTGAGCCAACTCCCTTGGCAAGAATCTTCACCCCAGTCAGTATGGCTCATCCCATGCAGCCATTGAGGGCGCCAGATGTTCTTCAAGACCGTCTCCCATCTTGACCTCGGCCAATTTTTGCCCCACTGCTTGTTAAGCTATGTTAAGAGGTAGAGAAGGAGACAAGTTGAGATCTTGCAAGCGCGTGCACACACACACACACACACACACACAAATGGAGGAAAACTTTCTTCTTCTTCTTCTTCACTAATTCAATATAAGAGATCTGCAATGCACTAAAAATGAAAATACGACATAAGGGAAAACTAGTACAATGGTTTATCGTAAACCACTAGTGAGTGAGATGGATGGATAAGTGTGCCATCACTCCAGTAGGAAGACCAAGTCAATGTAATCTAGCCGTAGTATCACTAATGAAGATACATGTGTATCCACTAAGGTACACCAAATGTGATGATGGTTGTCAGTGATAATCATCCACTAGTAGTACATGTTGAGCTTGGCATCTCAACAACCTAAAATGCTAAAATAACCCTACTCTAGCTAAGTCCTAAATTTAAAAATCTCATCAAAAAGTTAGGTTACAAAGGCATATTCAATGACCTGCAAAACAAGTTTTGACATTCCAAAAAGCTAACAAATCATGTTAACAAGGTGTTGGACTCTGAGGATAGACGAGGGCACTGCCTTTCACCCACCCATAATGAAATCTAGCAAGTTATCACCCCATCCCAAAACCTATGCTTTGCCTCCATTGTTCTTACAAAACTGTTTGAGACGTCTATTCACGTGAGCATGGAGGTTTTGCAAACTTTATCCACAAAACCTTGATAACATGGCCCAAATATAGCCAACTACTTTTAAAGCTTTCGCAAGCAATAAAACTACCTTCCAAATGAAGGGTCACATTTTGCAAGCAATAAAACTACCTTCCAAATGAAGGGTCACATTTTGAGATAAGCTTGTCTTTCTTGCTTTCCACCTTCAAAACAGGCCTTTGGCTGCATACTGAAATGCTTACATCACATTCTAGATGGTTGTTTGGACTAAACTCCAAAACTAAGAGAAACCCATGTGCACGCGAGAGAGAGAGAGAGAGAGAGAGAGAGAGAGAGAGGCCGTTGAAGACGATCGACTGTACTAGTATCTACTAACATATTATGGCAGAGGGGGGAGCCCTTTACACGTGTCGCAATCTGCGACCTGAAGACTAAAGTCCAAAACAAAAACAAGTCCCTTTGCACGCGATAAAGAGGGAGAGATGGGGAGACAGAGAGGCCGCCGAAGGCGGCCGGCCGTACAAGTATATATATACATGAATGACACCCTACTCCTTAATATGATGGGGCGTCTAATGACACCTTGCCCCTAGTAGGAAAGTTTCGTGGGCCATTCTAGACTTCATTTGATGCCCAAGATGCTAATGACGTCCAAAATGGCCTCCAAATTTAAGGCCTGGTTAAAAATTTAAACAGTAACAATAACAGTCATTGATTGTCATTGATTCGGAATAAGACTATGGAACCTAGCCAAAATTTTGCAATTTTAGCCGGTTAAAATTACACAAAACGCAGGTTTTTGCTAGCAATGACCTTGAGCCTTGAGGACCCATAAAAGACAGCCTTACAAAAATGGATGGAGCACATCGTGCTATGAGTATAATTTATGAGTGATGTGTAAATTGATGTGTAATATATGACAGGCCCATCAATAGCTTTAGGCTGGATTCACATAAGGCGGCGGCAGGGAAAACGCGAAACACTGCAGCCAATCGGGGCGCGCCAGTTGAGACAGTCCGTTCACAATGGGCGGCGGCAGGGAAGCCTTTTCGTTGCCAGTGCACGGCAATCAAAGTGCAACTCTCTTCCGACCCCCCCCCCCCCCCCCCCCCCCCCCCCCCAGCCCATGGCGCTTCCACCCTCCACGTAGGAAAGAGGGCCCTCCTGCCAACGTTCACAAAGCTTTGCCTTTTCCCAAAATAGTCACCCCCCCACCCCCCTCCTAAAAAAAATAAAAACGGCTCTCCAAAATGTGTGTAACGTTCACAAAACACCCACCCACCCCCGCGCCCCTCCACTCCTTATAAAATGGTAAATTTTATAGCCTTTCAAGCTCTGTCACATCAACATAGAGATCAAGGAGGTCATCATGTTCTTTCACATTTGAGGTGCATGCACACAATAAGCCATGCTCTTTTCCATTTGAAGGCCTCTTCAAGCAATCTCAAGGCCATGCTCATTTACATTTGAGGGCTTTTCATGAATAATGAGTTATCTTAAAATTCCAAGTTTATTTCACATGTTTTTTATTTTTTATGCTCTATGATGTACCAACATTCCCACATTCCCATCATTGCACCAAGGGATGTTAACAACAACGGCACACGGACACCCATCACCTACGATGGACGCGTATTATGTATTTGGTAGAGTCAGGTACCGGGCTTGTCGGTCCAATAGGGAAAGGTAGAGTGATCGCCAATGATAGGCGCACTTTAACTTGGACATTCAAGGGATTAGTTGGTTAAGCATGGGCGCCCAAGTGTGAATGGGGTGAGCTCCTATAAAAGCCAACTAAACCTAATTTTTACTCATTCTCTCATTTGTGCAATTGAAGAGTGCTCTTGCTCCATCTCCATCTTCTTCTTCTTCACCTCCTTGTGTGTGTGTGTGTGAGAGAGAGAGAGAGGGAGAGTGTGTGTGCGATCGAGCATTACGAAGGCAGGGCGGCGGAGAAGCGGTTGAGCGCGGCACAACTGCAGCTTCTTCTTCATCGCGGCGAGGAATCCACCACGAAGGCGAGCGTAGAGCGGTGAGTGACACACCCTTTGTTTTCTTGAGCTTGCTAGTTTAGGCTTGTTGTGTGCTTGGAGCCGTTTGTGGCTCGCATACGGTGTATTGGCAAGTCCCTTGCTTCGACAGTGCGGCAAGGAGCGCACATTTTTGGCGCCGCACAAAAATGTGCGCTCCTTGCCGCACTGTCCAAGCAAGGGACTTGCCAATACACCGTATGCGAGCCACAAACGGCTCCAAGCACACAACAAGCCTAAACTAGCAAGCTCAAGAAAACAAAGGGTGTGTCACTCACCGCTCTACGCTCGCCTTCGTGGTGGATTCCTCATCGCGATGAAGAAGAAGCTGCAGTCGTGCCGCGCTCAACCGCTTCGCCGCCGTCGTGCCTTCGTAATGCTCGATCGCACACACACTCTCCCTCTCTCTCTCTCTCTCTCACACACACACACAAGGAGGTGAAGAAGAAGAAGATGGAGATGGAGCAAGAGCACTCTTCAATTGCACAAATGAGAGAATGAGTAAAAATTAGGTTTAGTTGGCTTTTATAGGAGCTCACCCCATTCACACTTGGGCGCCCATGCTTAACCAACTAATCCCTTGAATGTCCAAGTTAAAGTGCGCCTATCATTGGCGATCACTCTACCTTTCCCTATTGGACCGACAAGCCCGGTACCTGACTCTACCAAATACATAATACGCGTCCATCGTAGGTGATGGGTGTCCGTGTGCCGTGAGGGTTAACATGCCCCCCTTCCTGATGTAGATTCCGTCCTCGGAAGCTATTGAGTTGAAGCTGGTTCGTCGAGGTGGAAGAGCATTTGAGATGAATGTCCTTAGCCTTCTTCAGTCACTGCAAAATCAAACAACATTGGCACAGTAATTGCATTCTCTTAAAAAGCATATGCAGTTTTAGGTAGACACATTGATTGGTAAAAGAATTTCAAACAATTTGTTAGCAATGAACATTAAATTGCAATGTAATCAAATGCATAAACAGATGTAAAGGCAAAAAATTAAACAAGTCTGGGGTCGCTAATTTGACGGTCGAAAAGCACTAGAGATCGAATATTAATACCATGGGTAAGCTTCTTAATTTTCTGTGGTCATTTAAGTTGTTTAATCGCGAGAGCCAAGTATTGATGTTCGAGGGCTGACTAGAGGCTATATCTAGAAAACTTTGTAGTTAAGCTACCATAAAAGGAATTTCTCATGAAATCATCGCCTGACTGATTACTTTTTCTTTGACCCCTCAAAGTCTTTTCACACTGATTCAATTTTGAAGTGGGTGCTTATTTTGTATGCCTTGGGTTTTTTGCTTTTCAAGGAAAAGCGCCCACACTGGGAACCTCTAGGGCTCTAGTACCATAGGCGATACAGGTGAGTGAAGTACCAAATCAAGCTGAGATTTCTCTTCCAGCTTAAAATTTTACATTGTGGCACTTTGATTTTTGCTTGTTCATTTTCAGCATTTAAATTTTGTAACTTTGGGGGGTCATATAACACTGTTACCCTCCCCAGGCTCATCACATTAGTAAACTCCCTTTATAATACTTAAGCTAAAGGTCAATAGGGTTAAGCCCACTAGAAAGCCCTAGTACATTTCATACAATGCTGCCTAAATCGGATTAAGAACCTAAGTAACCATTGCTTATTAGGAAGGCATTCCCCATGGTATTAAGAGAAGATCTCTAACACCTAACTTGGTCAAACTAGCTTAGTCGGACTGCTTGATTTTTAAACCTAGACAAGTGATTATGACAAAACATTATATTGAATTAAATGTTTGATACTAAGCCAAATGCGCTGAATATTATGCTACCAATCACAATCAAAGCAGACAATCATAGATGCAAAAAGATAACGGCAATGCTAATGGACAAGAAACACCTGTTTGTGTTGATGGTCGCGCTTGATTTGAAGGTTCCATGAAGGTCCAAATCCTATCAATAGCAACACGCTCCTGTACACACTAGGAAACAAAAGGAATACCTCCAGGAGGCACATTAGTGGGAAAAGAGAACTTTGCTAATCTCTCAACTCTAAAACAGAAACACTCCTATCGTACTAATCTTACCTAACCTCCATCACTCAAGTGATGAGGATCAAAGGTGTTTTATGGCATAGGTTTCTGTTTCACTGTACCAAATGTGACATGTGTAGGTCTGAGTCAATGTTTTGACTTTTAATGTGCATACTCGTTTGCTAATTGCTCTTGCTCTTTATTTTTTGTTTTTTGTGAGTATAAAGCTTTATATGTACATTCCCTAAGATTGGAGATATAGAGGTCAGGGAAAAAGGTTGAGAGGGAAGCAAGTGAATGATGACTGTCAGCAAACACTCCCCCCTTCCTTGGGTAGATCATACCGTTTGAAATGAGCTTGTCACCCTTTGAAACCAATTGTTCCAGTTGGTAATAGGTGAGGATTTTTCCCATTAGTTTTCTATTACCCTAGGTGCCTCGTCAAGTTGCAAGGGTGGTAAGGTACTCTCCCAGGATCGAAATTGAAGTGGTTCATTAGGTGATTCTTGAACACTGGGAGGTGTGGATTCTCTTGTAGCTTCATGGAGGTCCACTACTATAGATGGAGGCTGTGTAGAAGCTTTTACCTCTATGGATGTATTACATGAGGAGCTAGAATCTTCATGGGACTCCCCCCTTCCTGAGCTAGGTGGAACAAATCGTTCTTTCTTTGGTACCCAAACTAGCTCGGGAGCGGGTGTGTAGCATTCTGTGATTTTTTTCTTTCCACGATCATTGATTCGTTTTGGAGCTACGGGATTGGGCTCACTTGGGTCAGGTGATAGGTAAGAGTACAATCTACGTTTTGGCACCCAGATTTGATCATTTCCTTGATAGTAGCCTTGGGCTTCCAATAGTCGTTTAGGGATCCATCGCAACATTTTCTTACTTTTCTTGGAGCGAGTGGTACGTTTCTTACAAGGCTTCTGTTTTTTAGCACTAGCTATGGTCACTAAAGAAGCTTTAGGGACCCACTTGTATGTTTTCTTCGTTACATTAGGATGAGTCTTGTCGGAAGCGATATGCATTGCTTGTAGCATATTTAAGGGTATAGGCATTTCATCCCCCTCAGGTGTTACCCAGGTCGTCCCCCTATTTCCCCAAGTGTCTATGGTTGATGCTAGGTGGACCCAATCTACATTGTCTGATTCCGTCATACCCGGTAACACATCCATGTAAGGAGAATCTTGGCCAATGTCTGTATCCTTCTTACAAGTGTAACAATATTGTAGTGGGGCCGAGTGAACTGTGGTGTCAGAGCGATGATCAATAATGGTTTTACTCCCTAAGGGGTGTACCTTACCAGTCACCAAATCCACTCTAAGGACAGAGTCTTGGAATTGCAAATAGACATGATTTTTAGACCAATCGTGAACCATTTGTGCTTCCCTCATGAATGGTCGTCCTAAAATCATTTCATATGACATAAGGTGTTTAGAGAAATCCATTACAATGAACGTATGTCGTACCTTGTGTCCTAGAACTTTGATCTTAAGATCCTTGAGCATCCCCATAGGTTTGGCTATGGTACCATTTGCCATCTTTACCACAATGTTAGTAACACTGAGGCGGGGTTTTCCCATGGATTCCCAACAATCTTTTGTAACGATGCTAACTCCCGCACCACCATCAAGAATTCCCTTTATAGTTAATCCCTTGGTAGTGATGGGTAGGGTCGCATTAGACTCGTCGCCTTCAAAATACTACCCTAATTCGTTAATGGGTACCTCGATCACAGACTCGTGTCCATCTAAGTCAAGTGATTGCACATGATTTTCCTCATCAATGATAATCGAGTCAGGCCTATTTGGTTGCGCAAACTGCGGTAATCCCGTTCGTAGATCTCCGTTAAGGAATGCTCGAAGTGCAAGGAATAACTCAGGATCTCCATACAGCTTTGCTATGATCGTGGTTCGGACCTCAGAAGACATGAAGTCCACTAGTTTGGCAACATTCATTGGCGTTTTGCAGGGTGTAGGTCCTTGACTAGGAACTGGTGAGGATGGAATCTCATATTCCTCAATGGGATCAGGTATTCCTTCTTTAAACATCCTTTCCAACAAGAAGGGTGTATGATCACTTTCTGATGTCCTGTCCTCACTCCCTTCTTGGATGATACTAGATATGGATAACGGTCTATGGTTCATGTGGGGTGGATGAACTTGCGTGGGAAACACTGTGTCATGAATTTTGATATGCATGGGTTCTGGTTCTAGTTTCCTTTGAGTCTCCTCCACTAAACCTCTTAGATGTTTCACCTGCTTAATCTCATCTACTGGGTTTGGGTACGTCCCAATCTTCTTTTTACGATTCTTCCCTTTTTGCCCCTGCGGTTTATCTTGGGGGTCTTGGATTGGATTTGGAAACACTTGTGGTGTTTTCAGAGGCTCTTTATGGTTTTCTCTTGTTCGGTTTTCATTTGGTTCCATGTTACGGTTTTCTTTGTCGATCTTTCCCTTTGTGGTATTGGTTCTAGTCTCCATTGTCTCGACTGAATCTGAATCATCCTCGAGGTCATTCATATACACGGGGTCATCTCCTGTTCCTATGTTTGTTTTGGAACTTGGCTTTGAATTTTCCGTATTCTGCAACTTCTTCCTTCGTGTCTTCTTTTTCTTTGCTTGGATAACTGAAATGGTATCTCTCTCTTCGAGGATATGGCCTGGCCCTTGAAGCATGGACCGTGTAATCGCATAAGCGGGTGCGACGGGTGGTATTGGCGATGTCACACTAGCAATTTCGACCAAATTCAGGGGTGTGATTTTAGGCGCATTTGGGTTATAGGGGCATTGGGCAATCAAGTGATCTATGCCACAACGATTACATGTGAGTATTGGCATTGCAGACGTGCTCCCTTGATTCATTTGCATCTGTGCAGCATTCTTTTGCAGCCTAATAGGGCACTCCGCTGCTCGATGTGGTCCACCACACTCGTAGCATTGAAGAGGTGGCCTCCTAGCCTGGGTGTTGATATTTTGACCTCTGGATGCGAGAGCAGCAGCTTGATAAACCGGCTTGACTTGTCCCCAACAATCTTCCATGTAGTATATAGGACACTCTTCCAATGTATCAAGTCCGTAGGCAATACTAGTGTCTATTTCCTCCTCACAGCCATCTGCATAAGCATTTGATGGCTCGCAACCCACTTGGTTCATAGGGGCGACTCTTGGATGCGGGGGCTGCGGTCCTAGCACAGGAGGTGGTAGCGGTGTAGCTTGTACAACATTTTGAGATCTAGGGACCATGTGTTGCGGTAGTTGCTCAACAGGTGGAGTAGGCATCAATACAGGAGCTCGAGGCGCATCCGTCCAGGCTACAGGTGGTCTATTTGCCATCATACGTTTGATCATTAAACAATCCTTAGCTTGGTGACCATACCTACCACATGCGTTGCAAGTTCCATTAAATTTTACTCTAAACGTAGGGCACTCACTAGTGCTATGTGGACCTAAGCAAATGGAACACCATTGTTGCTCCCTTCTTGGATACATGTGACTATTTTGAGGGGGTCGATTATCCTTAAGAGACTCTTGGATTGCCTTGGTGAGGTCTGTCAAGAATGTCTCAAATACCTTTGGCTCATTGGCAATGGGCTTTGCAGTCATGGGTTCATACTCAATGGCTTGTGAGCTAGTGGATCTCGTGTCAGTAGACACCCTCATGCCTGCTATCATCAAGTTGTCCTCTAATTGGATTGCATTGGCAGTGACATCTTCCCAGGTTGTGATACCTCTAATCACTAGTCCATTATAGATTCCTTCATTCCTCAACCCTCGAATGAATCGATCAAGCAGTTGGTTATTGTTGAAGCGCTCATTTATAGGGCAGCGAGAGTTTAAGTGCTTTAGACGACTAATGAAGTCCCTTACTGACTCTCCTTCCTTACGTTCGGCCTTCTGTAGCTGAGATGCTACACCCCAAAGCACACCTTCTAGTATGTACTCCTTTAGAAACAACCTTCGAAGGGTAGGGTAGATTGTTTTCTCGTCCACCCTTAGGGTCCTATACCAATCTCCAGCCTTCCCACTTAATGTCAAGCTTAAGGCATTGCACTTATGTAGTTCGTTGCGTTCCCCTAAGGAATCACATACTTGTTCAAACACTTCAATGTGTTTTCTAGCATCTTCGTCCCCATTGAATTTTTGCGTGAGTTTGGCAATTTGTATTGCCTTACTTCTAGGCTCTCTATCAGATGCGTGACGCATATTTTCCGCAATAGATCGACCTATGGTTTGAGCAAACGTTGCCAAGTCACCTATGTGAGGAGGCAGGGCCGGTGGAGGTACTCTTGGAATCATATGTGGGAGAGGAACAGGTACCGGTCTTGGCATATGTGTGGATGATGCAGGATATGGAACATAACCGGGCATAGGTCCACTCGGATAAGAGCTAGGGAGCGGCACTCGAGGAGCATAAGCAAGTGGTACAATTGGGGGTGTGGGGGCCATGTGTGCATAAGGGGCTAGAGGCACATACGGTCGAGGCCCCATATTAGGTACTACGACACTAGGTAGTGGCACTGCGCTAACCGTAGATGTCATCGGTACATTCTCTGTCAGGCTTATCCCTGGAGTGAGCACTGTGTTTTCCTTGATAGAGGGTTGAGCCAAGTTAGGGAAGCTAAAGTTTTCGCTCGGAGGCTCAGATTGCATAGAGACCCCAGGTGAAATGACGTAAGATGGGTCCATGGGACTCATTAGAGGAGTCTCCATTTGTGATAGAGTAGGCTGTTGAGCCTTGCTCGTATCCAGAAATATCATGGGGCCAGTTCAGAGTATATTTACCCCTCGGTTTTGCCTTTCTGATTGAATAATGCCATGGATAACATTACAAATCATTTTCTGTTGATCTTTGATGCTCGTGGCACTAGAGGTGGATTGTACAATCTCTATCCATCCTCCATGGTAGGCGTGGCCAGAGTGTAGATCCTTCAACACCTCAGTGTGGAGGTCGTATGTCCAATGATCATTAATGAACAATCCTTCTAGAGTCGACGTGTTAACGGTTTCTTGTGAGGTAGAAGCAATGTTGCTCCCCGTGGTTTTACTTGTCACCAACGGTACTCTAGAGGGAACTTCTAAAGGAGGCAGCTCAACAGGGCCTTCTTGGTAAGAAGTTGGTAGGATATCCACATGGACACTCTTTGGGGGTGTGGGGTCCACGTGCGATGTGAAAGGAGAGTCCACTTCCCCACCCCCTTCGTGTGCTTCATTTGCATCAGGTTCCGAGCGAGTAGCTCTACCTAATGTTTCCATGAAACGGCTAAACATACTAGTACTAGGCTGTGGAGCTTCGGGAGGTGCATGGCCTTCTCTCTCAGTGTTTTGGGTAGGGTATGCTTCCATTATTTCTGAGTCGGAGAAGGAATCACTAGCGGCTATTTTAGGGTCTTGGGTGGTGCTACCTTGTGTCCCCGCTGAGGGTCTAGAGCTTATCGTGGATGGGTAATGGGTGTCCGTATGAACAGAGGCACTCTCAATATGCTCGTGTTCTAGCACCCGCCCAGAGCGTAAGTGCATGTGCTTTTGATACCCTAAGGTGTCAAAAAGCTGCTCTAGGAGGCCTTGTGACTAGTTTTTAGCGTGTTTTTTGTTTGTTTTTTTGCTAGATTTTTTAGAGCGTGTCGTGGAATGGGCCGTGTGATAGCTCGAAACGAGCGTATCGGTCAGAGGGGCGTGCCGTGCTTTACAGCCCTCCGTTTGGTCACTCTATGCCCTCGGAATCCCTAAAACTGTCAATTTCGAGTAGGGAACTAGGCCCAAACTAGAAAGTCTAAGGGTGCAAGTGGGAAGAGAAAGGAGGAGAGTGGAGGACTTGTCCCACATGCTCTCATTCTCTCTTGAGGGAGTAGGGTATATATATAAGAGTGAGTCTAGTATATATCATAAGACTGAGGCTTGGGCTTGGGCTTGGGCTTGGTCCCGATCCCGATCTATCTTTTATACAAACCAACCCATCCGTTTTAAGAGTCACGTTTTTTATTTTCGAAAAATTTCGCCGCCCGCTCACTCGCGTTTTTTATTTCATTAATTATTATTATTTTTTTCAAAAAAAAAATTACAAATTATTTTCTTTTTTATTTTTTATTTTTTTATTTTTTTAATGCAGAAAATACAGAATTTGAAAACGCAGAAATTGAAAATGCAGAAATACATAAAATTGAAAAACGCAGAAATGCAAAAACTGCAGAAATTGCAGAAAATTTAAAAAACGCAGAAATGCAGAAAATTAAAAAAATGCAGAAATGCAGAAAATTGCGGAAATTGAAAAAACGCAGACAATAGCAGAAATTGAACTTGACAGCAAATGCAGAAAACGCAAAAAACAGAAATCTCCACACACTCCTTCCCTGCCTTTCCTATGATAGAAATTGCACCACAAGGAAGCGTAAAGTGCTAACCGAGCTTAGTGTAGGGCATATCCCCGGCAGCGGCGCCAAAAATGTGCGCTCCTTGCCGCACTGTCGAAGCAAGGGACTTGCCAATACACCGTATGCGAGCCACAAACGGCTCCAAGCACACAACAAGCCTAAACTAGCAAGCTCAAGAAAACAAAGGGTGTGTCACTCACCGCTCTACGCTCGCCTTCGTGGTGGATTCCTCGCCGCGATGAAGAAGAAGCTGCAGTCGTGCCGCGCTCAACCGCTTCGCCGCCGCCGTGCCTTCGTAATGCTCGATCGCACACACACTCTCCCTCTCTCTCTCTCTCTCACACACACACACACAAGGAGGTGAAGAAGAAGAAGATGGAGATGGAGCAAGAGCACTCTTCAATTGCACAAATGAGAGAATGAGTAAAAATTAGGTTTAGTTGGCTTTTATAGGAGCTCACCCCATTCACACTTGGGCGCCCATGCTTAACCAACTAATCCCTTGAATGTCCAAGTTAAAGTGCGCCTCTCATTGGCGATCACTCTACCTTTCCCTATTGGACCGACAAGCCCGGTACCTGACTCTACCAAATACATAATACGCGTCCATCGTAGGTGATGGGTGTCCGTGTGCCGTGAGGGTTAACAAGGAACAACCATGTCTACTACTTCAATCGAAAAGGTTTCCACTCTATTTAGCTGCAACTAACCGTATCTGCTAATTGTTCAATATGGAATTATGATGTTGGATGGGCCGGATCAGTGCATGACTCCTTGAATTTCACTAGAAGTCAGCTAGGTCAAAGATGTGCAAAAGGTGAGCTAAACAACTATTGTCTAGTTGGTGATTGCGCTTATCCGGCACGGCCATATATGCTAGTGCCTTTCAAAGGGTGCAAAGAAGGGCTGTTACGCCTCAAGTACTACTGGAATTTCATTCAATCCAGTACAAGGATGCTAGTTGAAAGAGCGTTTGGAATGTTGAAGGCAAGGTTTAGAATTTTGTTAAAAAGATGTGACATGAATCTACGCTATGTGCCAGATCTTGTAGCAGCTTGTCTTGTGCTTCACAACCTTTGTATCCACCATGGAGAATCTTTTGATATGGAGTGGGTGCGGGAGGCAGAAGCAGAATTGGCAGGTCACGTTGGGCGTGCAACAAAGGATCGAAGAGCACGTGCTACTTCCATGATGGAGCTTATGGCAACATGAGAAGTCGGAGTAGAGGAGGCTAGGGAGCGTGCTCAAGGGAGCGATGAAGGAGGTTCCAATGACCTTGGAGTAGGCTCCGAGAGGCGAGACAGTATTGCAAAAGCAATGTACAAAGAGTAGGCACGGATGAATGTCCAAGAAATTTTTGGAAATAAGGCTTTAGAGGAATTAGATTCATCATCATCTTCAAGTTAGAGCTTTTATAACATATGCGTTCAATTTAATAAATTTTATGTTATGGTTTGTACTATGCTTTATTGATGCAAATGCCAAATGCTTCTTTATTTCACTTTGTGTTCTGTCGTCGCCCAATGTTCACACTAGCCGGCGGAAGAAAATTGAGTGATTTTTTCTTCCACCCTCTATGTGAACAAATGGATGGCAAAAGTGTGCATTATCTAACTCTACCACCCGAAAAAGCAACTTTTGGAGCCTCTCTTTCGCCTCCTCTATGTGAACCCAGCCTTAACTATGAAGGAGAAGTGCGATAATGTTCAATTTGAATGTGCCTTTCAAATGGAATAATGTACGGCTGCCCGGATCGTCCCGCGCTCGCGATAAAAGTGTGAGCTCTACTCTCTCCCCCTCTCTCTCTCTCTCTCTCTCTCACACACACACACACACACACACAGAGACGACTAACAGTTCGCGGGCTGTTGTGGGAGGGAAGCTGCTGCGAGTCAGAAGCGAGCGTGCACACAGATGAAGATGAGGGTGGGGAAGAAAGTATGGACGGGGGAAGAAGAGCTGAAGCTCAGCAAGCTGCTCCTTGCCTTCTGGCAGCGCCATGGCTGCCTCCCTTCTGGCCGCATCTCAGATGGCTTCTGGCAGATTGTGAAGGCGCGCCTGGCTCAGCGTTTCTCCATCAAGCAAATCCAGAGAAAGGTGTCCACTCTTTGCAAGCGGCACCTCAACATCTTCAACGGGACTGCTCGAGAGGTCAAGAAACATGAAGCAGAAGTTCTCCCCATTTGGGCAAAGATGATCAACCACGCAGGTCTTCAAGTCCTTCATTCATCAACTGAATGTGTGTGTGTGTGTGTGTGTGTGTGTGTGTGTGTGTGTGTGTGTGTGTGTGTGTCCCGCCCGCATAATTAGGAGAGATAGATGTACAAAATGCAACTATGACGAGTAATTTGCGTGTGATTTAGGTGCGTTTTGTAAGGGCCTCGCATGCACGCTGCAAATCTTGTTCTTGCACCGTGTGTGTGTGTGTGTGTGTTCTGCCCACATAAGGAGAGTACAAAATGCAGCTATGGAAAACAAATTTGCGTGTGATTTGGGTGCGTTTTGTGAGCGCCTCTCATGCAAGCCTGCAAAGCTTGTTCTTGCACGTGTGTGTGTCGTCTCGCCCCCATAAAGAGAGTACAAGATGCTGCATGACAAAAAAAAATTGCGAGTAATTTGCATGTGATTTCAGCGCGTTTTGTGAGGGCCTCGCATGCAAGCCTGCAAAGCTTGTTCTTGCGCCGATGTGCACGCATGTGTCTGTGTGTGTGTGTGTGTGTGTGTGTGTGAGAGAGAGAGAGAGAGAGAGAGAGAGAGAGAGAGGACGGGCATGCAGGATTTGAAGAAGAGGTCGAGGAGGATACTGGGGCAGTGCCTGCAGAGAGCAGACATACTGTAGCAGAGGGCGTTCATGGTGGGGCTGCTCCGCAGCTTCACAATCCTGTAGAGGACTCTCATGTGCAAGGGGAACCAGGAGAAAGTTGGATTCCAGTATCTGATGACATTATTAATGAGGAAGATAATGCTCGGGAAGGAAATGCAGAGAGCATTAATTGTGCCATTATGCATGAGCACCAAATGATATATTATGCTGGCATGGAGGGTGGGGCCGGTGGAGCAGCCAGCTGGGAGGACATGCATGCAGAAGCTGCTGGTGAAGAAGAGGATGATTCAAGCTGTTGTATCATCGAAGAAGAAGAAGACCCTGAGGAGGTGGAGGAAGTGGAAGAAGAGATTGAAGGACAGAATTTCGAAGAAGCTGAAAGACATCAGCAGGAATTCAATGAAGAAGAAGCTAAAGAGGCAGAAGAACGCTTAGACGTAGAAGAGGAGGAAGAAGAAGAACAGGATGCTGCACCACAGCATGAACCAGCTCGTGACAATTACCGTGCATTTCATCAGGAGGCAGCATCGGATCGACGCCATGCTGATCACAAGCACAATGAGATCAAAATGCTTAACTGCCTTGCCCTCGCTGATCTTGCTTCTGCTGTGAGATCTTTGGCTGAGGTTATGTGGGCACGCCCACCGCCTATTCCTGTTTGATTGCTTTACACAAATCCATTGCTAGTAACTGCCTTGTGAATACGCTACACAATCCTTGCTAATGAACTGACCAATGTATATTGGGGTTGGCCTATTTTTAGTGGGTCTCTTAATGCAATATGCCCTTTTTGATAGTATAATACAGACACTGAAGGCCTTTAGTCATTAATTGAAAGGGCTAGATTTCTCCTTTTGCAGGTGTCCAGTTGAGATATTGCTTTACAAATTTTACAAATGGTCTCTTTGGTGAACCACGAATGTCATGTAAGCTGTTTTTGTTGAATGTGTCGAATGGAAAGCCAACGATGCAGTGGAGCAGGGGTTAGTGTTGTGCCATCTAGGGGAGGGTTGGGTATCATGATTGAAGCTTGCTTCTGGCTTCCAGTGGTGTGGCTGCTAAAGGCACACACACACACACACACACACACACACACACACACACACATGCGTGGACACCCCAAAATGCCTGGAAGCAAAGAAAAGGAACAGAATGTCAAAGTAGAGGTGATGCATAATTTCAAGAAGTATGTTATAGGCTCCAGCTTGTAATGGATACAGTTTCTCCAAGGGCCTTGAGATAAGTCTTTCTAAACAATAGATAGACCAGTTAATTATCACAATAAACAAGGCATACCTATGTCAGTAGAGCCTACTTCTGTTGGCCTCAATTGCGGTGCAAACATGGTTATATTATGATGCGGCAAAAAAAATACAGTACATAGCTAAGTACAAGGATTGAAGTGATAAATATGATTGGTTTGGGGGTTGAAAATCAAAGTTGAACAATTATGTGAAACTTCAAGTTTACAAAATCATAATGTACAAAACTATTCAAGGATACAATTGGTAATCAATCTAATAAGACGCTTTATGTATTGAGCTCATCTTTTCTGTACAAATTTGAAGTGACCAAAATGTTTGTTGCTTATTAAGAATCCTATGCAATGGAATCCCTACCAGGTTCTCATGGGATTGAATAGCAAAGGCTTCATATGTAAGTGCATGATGGAAAGCTAAGTACCTCGATCACAAGGACAACACAATCTCAGGACTCAACTGCATTCAAAGAGTTCTACATCTAACAAGGTTCCATAAAGAGTATTCCTTGCTTAACAAGAAAAGACAAGGACAAAGTTAATTAATCGACAAAGGTATTGCCAGATCAATTAGCTCATCTCTTTTGATTCTCCAGTGCTAATATTTAAAAAGAAGCCACTCGAGAAGGCAAGATTAGTATTTGTGCAATTGAGCACTTAACATATCAAAATATGACAAATCATATTTTTTGGTGCCATGCATATAAGTTATCTTTAATAAGCTTAAACCATTTGTTAGAGCTCAAAATCATTATAAACAAATACAAAAAAGCGACCTCTCTATCAATGTTGATGTTGGGATAATTAAAGGCCCATATGCTTGCCATAGTTTAAAGATTTGCTTCAAGTGCCCCTTAGCCCTATCGATCATCATCTAGCCTTCACGTTTTGTGGCATTCAAACTAGACTTTGGTGAGGCTATTGCTTGCAAAAGTTAGCCCAATTTTTCTTTTCCCAAGAAACTATGGCTCTTGAATAGATAAAATTGCAAACACAGTATCAAGAAAGGAGAGCCCAAAATTGGGTGATGTAGAGATTTGATTGCATTTAAAACATTAATGGTAGTGGGAAACCCTCTAAAACATTTGCCCCAAGTAGCAAAAGCTTCTCATGAACAAGTTTTGTATGCCAATTGTTAAGTAGAAACTCACCCCTTGTGGCAAGAGAACTCAAGCATTCATCTATGCACAAGGAATAGGCCTTCTCAATGTTATGCACATAGGAAAACAATGTGGGGTAGGGACATTGTTACAAGGTGGTTGCAACAAGATTGCTCTCAACACCCATAAGATACTCAATTTTGATGTTGGGCCCTAGTTTAAAGATTTGCTTCAAATGCCCTTATCGATCATCATCTAGCCTTCACGTTTTGTGGCATTCAAAATAAAATTTGGTGAGCTATTGTTTGCAAAAGTTAGCCCAAGTGTTCTTTTCACATGAAACGATTGCTCTTGAATAGATAAACAATTGCAAAACACACTATCAAGCAAGGAGAGCCCAAAATTGGGTGAGCTACACACAAGCATAAGCTAAAGCTCAAAACCCTAATACCCCTCCCCTCTGGCTAATGGAGTTGCAGCTCCGGCAACACAGGTCCCCAGTGAAAAGGAAACCCCGATGGAAGGGTTGGAGAAGCAAGGAGGCAGTAACGAAGGGGCAAGTGCAGGGAAGGATAAAGAAGCTATGGTATGCGACAAAATGGATATAAAGATGCAAGAAAAGAGTGTGGAGAAATCGATTCCCATGCAACGAATCCCAGAAGGCTCATGCAAGGATAATGTAATCATTACTCCCGTTGCTCCCCTGAAATTTATGACGGTCACAACGGCGACAGCTGTTCAAGTCCCCGATCTGAAAAGAGCCAAAAGGGTGAAGGCAGTGGCAAGAGACTCCAAAATGTTCGAAGTCGTGAGAACACTAGAGAGGAAAGGATCTGCTCCATCCCCCACACCCTTGCAAGGAGGGGGGTGCACTATCCCACTTCACAATCCATTTGCAGTATTGCAAGAAAAGAAATCCCCTCACCTGAAACCCCCTGAATCTCCTGAGACCAAGGAGAGGGAGTGTGCGCACGATTCGGATGTTGAAGCATCCGTTCCTCTATCCCAATGAGCCCCTCTTTAATGATGGAGTCTCTCACTATACAATCACCCAAAAGAAGAGTATCCTTTTCTGGGAGGAGATTAAAAAGGAAAAGACAGTCAAATGCTGGGCCATCCAGGAACATCACTTCAATGCTCATAGCAAGAGAAAGCAGGATCTAGGAAAAAAACTTGTTTTCTATGGAGAAGCAAGTAATGGTTTCAATGGCGTCCTCAGTATTGTGGACAGGGAATTGGAGCCGAAGCTGGTTCTGAACCACCTCTCCGGCAGAATCCTCAGAATTAGAATCAGATGGGAAGGGCATCCCTTCACCATTGTGAATGTATACGGCCCTTGCAATGCAAAAGATAGAGCTAAACTATGGATGCATCTTAGAGATACTCCTATTGAAGGAGAGTGGTTGTTAGTTGGTGACTTCAATATGGTAGAAAAGAGCAAGGATAGAATAGGATCCTCTAGTATGCTGGCTGGCTCGGAAAGGACTAAATGGCAAAGTTTGTGCGAAAAGTGGGCGATGATCGACTTATGGCAAGTTGGCCCATGGAACAGCACGCCAGGTTTCACCTACACAAGTCTCTAGTATGCCCGCACTACCTCTAGGCTGGACAGATGTTACTGCTCACACCAAGCTAACTGGATACCGTCGATGCTAGAGATGAAGGTAGTCCCAACAAAAAGCCTTTTGGATCACATACCCCTGCACATACATTTTAAGAAGAATAAAGAGGAGGACCAGACCCCAAGAGGTAGGAAAAAACTGCTAGTTACAGGGGCACACCTATTCAACAACCCTCTGTTCAGGAATTTAACCAAGAAAGCACTGGGTGACATCTTTTCTGAGCACTGGGTAAGCTCAGAAAAGATGTCAATCTCAACAAACGCAATGCGTGGGACCTATTTGCTCGAAGTATTCAGAAAGCAATCAAAACCTCGGGCCCCCGGTTTAAAAAATCTAGGGAGGCGCACCTTCTTTATCTTACAGGTGAGGTACAACGGCTTACCTCCACAAAAGCCAATGGGCTTGCTACTGAGGATGAGCACAAGCAATGGCTTGAAGCAAAATCTTGCCTGGCTAACGAGCAACTGGAAGATATCAGAAAGGCAAGGATTCTCTCCAGGGAAACTTACTTACAACCAGAAGCCTCTAATCAAGCTCATTTTTTTAGGGCTTTGAAAATCGAGAAGAGTCGGGGCCATGTCCACTCGCTCTATGATGAGAAAGGGATAGCAGTTCATAACCAAGATGAGATGGCCGGTCTGATGTTGAACTATCTTAGCCAAATCATTGGACGACCTAAAATCCAGTCCCGGGAAGTAGATGAAGCCAGAAGAACCTTACTTCAGAGTGTCGAGAAGAAGATTCCCCAGTCATAATCTAAAATCCTGGAAGGGGCATTTTCTGAAGACGAATGCTCACTAGCATTGCAAACCCTTGGCAAGGAGAAATCCCATGGTTGGGATGGCATGACGACAAAATTCTTTAGTAGTGCACCCACGAGGGTTTAGAGAGGGTAGATTAGAGAACCATTTACGGCATTGGCATAATGAAGTGATAATTGAATACGCAATGGAGTAGAGTAGAATATGGACACAAACTTGATTGGATTGATTAAGCAAAAGCGTGTACAAAGAGGCTCATTATATAGATATAGTGTAGGCATCTTATCTCGCATCATGCGTGACATCACATAGAGGCCTAAAATCAGCCCAACCAACTTGCAAACTCATGGGTGATCTTTCAAGGCACTTTAGGAGCCCCTTAACTATCACTAGGTGAGTCCACACCCTATAGTAATGACCCCCATGGGAATCCGCACTCCTTAGGTTCCTTTTCCACTTGCTACCATCTATGCATCCTAATAGATGAGAGGTGTTATACACAAGCATAGGCTAAATCCCACAACCCTAACACTTGCATATGGGGCAACACCACATCCTTGCCATTTGGCTAATAATCAATAAGAAAAATCACAGTAGACATTGTCCTAATCTTGTTTCACTATGCCACATCTTTAGTGGTGAAGTGTCTTGCCTCATTATCAACATCTTTGAGCCTTGAAAAGTTGGTGTCTATTTTGGATAGTGTAGAAGGTAGGAACCACCTCTAGCAGGATTGGCAGACGTATGAAGCTTCTAAAAGCATTAACCAACAAGTTACCATAGTAGTTGATAGTCAATCAATCTGATGGCCTATAAATAGGACCCGTTACTCATTTTGTGGAACTTTTGACTCCCTAGAATCCTTAAATGCCTAGATTTTGAGCTACTTGTACTCTTTGTATCACTTTGTAATCATTTGTTGCGCTCTCTCTCTTTCTGTAATTCCAAAGCCAACTACCGGCATACTTGAGACTTACCAGTTGTAATCCGATAATCCTGAATGCAATCCCATTTCCAGTCTCAGTTACAGTGTCTTGTATTTCCAGTTCCAGTTTCTTGTATTTCCAGTTCTAGTTTCTTGTCTTTTCATTTCCAATTTTGTATTTCTGAAGTGCTATCTGAGTCTGACATCTTTAGTTCTTTGAAGTAACAACCAAGAATAGACGTTTGAACACATCCAGGTCATTCCATTTTGGTGATCACGATGGTTTGAGCTAAGTTTCTCTAGGATAGGCGAAATACCTCCCGGCTAGTATTAGAGCTATTGTATGTCCACAATGCCACCCAAAACAAACACAAGGGGTCGACCAGTAACTTGCTTTATAGAAAACCCAAAACAAGTCAGTTCTATTCCAGAGGAAACAAAAGTAGGCTCTAAAATCCATCCACACCCTGAGAATGAAATTGAGGTCGCTCCAAGAGGTAGCATTCCAGTCATTCCAGGCAGCATCGGAGAGCTGAAAGGGCTGCAAGGAGGAATATTACTCATGGATCTCAAAGTCAAAAACAAAATGATGAAAGTGAAAGGAGTCAAAAAATCATTGCTCTATAAACAAACCCAAGAAGACAGTAGAAGAGACAGTTTCAGAGACTGAGACATGGAATTGTGAGGCTGATATTGATAACTATAGTACTTGAAAAAGCCACGAGACTGTAAGCCAGCACATAGGACCAGAGTTAGAAAAAGAAAGGAACATTCCAATCACTTGAAAATTTCTTTTCCAACATTCAGAGGTGGGAAAAAGGATTTTCCCTGATGTACACATACAAGCCTTTGAGCAGTATGTTGAGCTAAAAGATATTGATGAAGATGAATGGGGGGAGTATTTTCCTTAAACACTGAAGGATACACCTAGAAAATGGTACTACCATTACCCGGCCTGCCGGCTAAGATCATATCATAAGATCATTAAAGCCTTTAAGTTGGAATATTCAGACAGTAGGCAGGATGAAGACATTCTCTATGAGCTTGAGAAGAACAAGCAAGGCAAGTTGTCGGTTAGAAGTTATGTGAAAATATATTCAGACAATAGGGGGGATGAAGATATTCTCTATGAGCTTGACAAGATCAAGCAAGGCATGTTGTCAGTTAGAAGTTATGTGGAAAAAATAAAATAATTGACTAAACAATTGCAAGAACCTCCCTCAGATATGAAAAGAATGAGAGCCTGGTTCCTGAATGGCTTTAAGACTAAGAAGTTGAGAGAGCAGGAGGTACCAACACTGACAAAGAAATTCAATGATTTGGTACAAAGAGCACTAAAATTGGAGCCGCATGAAAAAAACGAGAGGGTCCATAGGAGGAGACAATCTAGTGACAATGAATCTTCTACTAAAGAGATCTTTGGATCCACTTCTAGTTCCACTTCTTCTGAAAGCCAGCTAGATGACAAAATTAAAGCTAAGAAAGGGTCTTGGACCAGAAAGATTGAAGAAATGTCGAAGAAAATCACGGAGATAGCAAAGACAAGACCCTCGATGCGGAAAGCAAAAATCTGGTGCTCCAAATGTCGATCAAAGGACCATATGTCAAATGAGTGTTCCCAGTGCACATATTGTAAGACCTTTGGTCATGTTTGGAACAATTGTGGGATTAGGATCCATCATTCTAAAAAGGGGAAAACCTATCAATGATCACACTCACCAACCCAAAAGTGCCCAACGCTGATGGAGCCAGTGGGTCAAAAGAAAATGAAGCCAATACAAGCACTGGAATGGGTCGGGGGTGCTACCAAAATGGGGTTGGCAAGGGTAGAGGCAGAGGAGACCGCCAGAGGTAGCTGACCAGAAAGCACCAGAGCCAGTACCAATGAGAGTGGTCACCATAAGCAAGGGAGTAGTGATTGGAGAGATCCCTACTAAAGAAGACAATCAGAGTGCTCAGGCCAAGAATTGGGAACAGCAGAGGAAGGTGTGGAAGGCTAAGGGTAAAGAAAATATTGTGAATGAATGGCACAACAAAGGGATCTTGCACTGAAAATCATTGATGAGAACTTGTCAAGAAAGCTGCCAAAATGACCAGAAAGTTTAGAAGCTCATACCATTCACAAGCTACCACCCCAGTCTTCAGAACCAAGACAAGAGAAGGCAGCAGATAGACTCAACGAGTCTATGGTTGCTATAGTACAGAGCCTAGTAGAAGAAACAAGGCAAGTCAGAGCAGACTTGGCCGAAGCTGGAAACACTGGCCTGGGGAAGAATCGGGTGGATTCATCACGAAGCCAACTAGCAAATACATGTGAACCAATGAAATGGAACTGTGAAGATTCTCATGAGGAGAAGTCTTCTGGTTCAGACAGTGGTAGTGATAGCCGTTTTTCGGCTCTCCGTAATTGCCATAGTGAGTTAACCCACCCTACCAAAATCATCCAAACATTGTGGCTATCCCTACCATTTCACTGTATATAGGTGTGTGTGAGTTAGGGGACTTTTCCCATATCTTCTTAAAAACCCTTAATTAGCTAGTCATTGGGCTAGTTGAGCCAAAAAAATAAAAATATATAAAAAATATAAGTATATTATGACCCATTTGTGTGTAAATATTTCATTGTATATAGGGCCTAAATAAAAGGATTTTTCATAATTATTTTGGTATTTATTTAAATATTTCTACCTATGGTGTGTTATTTATGCTATGTACATTGACTCACCATTACCATATTTTTTCTTACCATTTTGCATACTCTTTATTCCATAAAAAAATAATTTCATGCAAGCTTCTCTTATTTTTGGTGTAACTCCATCCCAACAAAAATCCAAAAAAAACTAGTTCTATTTATGTGTATATTTTTTCACTATTGTGGTTTTTTCCTTCCTACATCTATTCTTTATTACTCTCATAAATTAGACCACCAAAAATATTCATCTTTTTATGGTAGACTTATAATGAGAGAGATTTATTTTGACCCCTTTATATTTTTTCCACCTATATTATTTATATTTGATATGTACATATTTTTTAGACCCCTCAATATTTGATTTTCTTAGTTGTACTATTCATTTATATCATGATCTCAACAATATCTTCAATTATAGACCTACCAAATAAGGTCAAGGGTATGTGGAATGCATGCATGCACCATGGGGAGCTCACTCTTGGAGGTATTCAAAAGAATCATCCAAAGAAGGACCTCACAAGGACCTTGTGCAGTGGAAAAAACAGTCGGTTTTGCTGAATTTTTCAAGATCACATGCTCCCCGAATTTGACAAGGTGATACAAACAAAAGTTGTAGCTCGTGAGCTTAACTTTCACCTCAAATTTTTTCAAATTTGTTTGAGCTACGAGCTGTGAGCTATGATTTTATTGGTGGACCCCAGTTTGCCCATGCTATGCAGCCACACTCCCTCTTCCACTTTACCATTTTCCTCTTTCACACACACCTCTCCACTCATCATCCCCACCTCTCTCACCACTCCTCTCGGCACCCTACTCACCTTCTTCTAAACCTTGAAGAATAAGAGAAACCATGGTGAACTCATGTCTCCTACACACACTTCCATTCCAAAATTGACCACCTAGTCTCATTTTTTCTCTTCCATATTACCCATATTTATCAAAAAAACCACAAAATTCAGCCTCTTCTCTTGAAAGACAGCATCATGGTGATTGATTACTCATATTCAATTACCTTGGCTCCCAAAGGAAGGTCAAGAGTGAAAAAAACGTACCGTCAAAGCTAGTGGACCGTCAACAAGCGTCAAAATTGACCCTACTCAAGACACTTGGAGCATCAACATTGTAAGAAATCCATGTTTTCTTACCTATTAAGAGTTTTTTCTTCTTTATTTGTATCCTATATGGATACTCCCATTGTAAATATCCAATTCCATTTGTAAATCAATAAAAATACTAACTCTACTAATTTACTAACACTAACCTAGTATGAAAAGTCCTATCACCTCCACTTCTCTCTTCTCTCTCTTCTTCATCTATCCCCACCAACTTCTTGATAATTCCAAGCAAAATAAATTAGATAAGTGCTGAAAATCTAACCCAACCATGGTTAGAGGAGTAACCCTAGCCCTCAAAATTGCTATAAAAGGAGGGTGTAGCTAGCACAAAAAGGGGGGAGCCATAAGCAAGAGCACTATGCTATAGCTTGAGAAGCCAATCTCAACCTCTCTAGAAGGAGCTCTTGAGTGGAAGCTCATTGTCGTATGCTTGTGCATGTGTTGTAATAGGGGTGATTAGCACGGGAACTCTATGCCATTGTAAGCGAGAGAGCGATCATTCAATTGAGAGTGGAAAATCTATCATTCCTCCTACTAGTGTAAGCCCAACATTTGTTGAATCAAGGAGGGTGGATTTGGACTAAGCTTGGATACTTTGTCTCTCTTCCAACGTGAAGTAATGGACAACAATGATGTGCAAGTGTCTTGGTGATATTTTTAGTTCTTGATAGCTTGTGTCTGGGTGTTGTCATCAATTTAGCCATAAATCCCATATATTGTAAGAGGGCGACAGGGTGGAGAGGACTCCCCTGGCCTTAAGACAGCGATTGGGGTGGTTTTTCTTGTGATGTGTCATGGTGAAATTTACTCAAGCTATGTTGAACAAATACTAATCTCACTTTGATTGGTCATGACAGATTTGTAAGAAGGTATTAATGCAACAAGCACCCCCTCCCTCTTCTCTCTCTTTCTTACATATATAATTGTGTTTGCTTGATCATTGCCGATACATTTCAAAGCAGCCCGAGCACTATCTCTCTCTCTCTCTCTCTCTCTCTCTCTCTCTCTCTCTCTCTCTCTCTCTCTCTCTCTCTCTCTCTCTCTCTCTCTTTACGCGTCCTAGTTCGCATCCAAAACTAGGTGGTGCCCCAAATCTGTGTAGGGTTAGGTTGCGGGTTTGTGTGTGTGTTTGTTGTTTTTTCCAACCCCAACCCAATTGAGCAGCACGGGAGCCTACAAGGGTGCTTAGAGGCCACTCTTCTTGTTGCCCGCCCCGGACCGCCTCAGTAGCTCGAGCAATGAGCAAGATGAAATAATGTAAGGGTTGTGAACGAATTCAAAATTAACTGTAGAATTAGACGACATTCGATGCACATTGCCTAAGGCGGCCAAATTTATCAAACAAAAGAGAAAGTTGAAGCAGAGGCCAAAATAGTGGATTTGGCAGCAATCCGAGATAAAGAAAGTTTTGGTGATCCAGATTGAATATAAACTCAAAAAACAATGGGAACCATTATTTGGTGCTATTCCAAATGGAGGAGCGGGGGTGAACATTCTTGGCGAGCATCTTCAACAAAAGCTACAAATAACGGAGATGAAGCCAGCTCCATTCAGAATAAGGATGGCAGATCATAGAGTGGTTCAAGCCACTGGTCTTATCAAAAACATGTAGATAAGGGTGGGGAAGGAAAAGTTCAAAACTAGCTTTTTGGTGTTGGACGTTCAAGGATCCTATGGGATGTTGGTGGGAAGACCATGGCTCATAACTGATGGAGCTATACATAACTATGCAAACCAAACATTAACGATTCAAGGCTCCAGTATAAGAATTCAGATAAGGACAGACAACACCAAAACATGGAGGAAAGCATTGAGAGTAGAAAAACTATGTAAGAAGTATGAAACGAAGAAGATTGAAAGGATGCTAGCCACCATGAACATATTTCCCTTAACATAGATCAACCTCAGTGCAGTATTGATGGACAAGGAACAGGCTGAACGATAGAAGCAGCAATACCCAAAAAAAAAAACAGTTGAACACTAGAGAAAGATCAGTCAAGATTGATGGTTGAGTATCAGATCAATCTACACCAAAAAAGTTTAACTTTGGACCAGAACCTAGTTCAGTAAATGATTCATCTCTTGATGAATCACTTTCAGTGGTAGTCCAACCAGATATTCAGAATGATCTACTAGAAGTCAGTAATCCTTTTAATGACTATGCTGCTGGTATTTGGACAGACGAGGAAGTAGAGTCATTGGCCAAGAGAAAGGGAGGTGGACCAAATCGTTTGCTTCTAGATGATCAAGAATTAGAATAATGGAATCTTGGCTCAAAGGAGAATCCCAAAATGATTAAAATCAACAAACATCTGAAGCCAGAGATCAAGGAAAAGACCAAGACACTATTTTAGAAATATAAAGATGTATTTTCCTAGGAACATATGGATCTGAAGGGAGTAGATCCAAAAGTGTGTAAGGATTGCATCCCAGTGAAACCTGATGCTAGACCAGTACGACTGCAAAGGTACAGAATGAATCCTAATTATGCAAACAAGGTTAAGGAGGAAATTGATAATTTGCTTAAAGTTGGGTTCATCACAAAGGTGGCAAGCAGCAATTGGATATTTCCTATAGTGATCATAGAAAGAAGAACAGCAAGCTTAGAGTGTGCATGGATTATAGGAAAATGAACGCCCAGACCATTAAAGATCCATTCCCATTACCATTCACAGAGATGATGTTAGATGAGATTGCAAGCCACCAGATGTATAGCTTCATGGATGGCTACAATGGCTACAATCAGCTAAAGATCGCACCCAGAGACATATCTAAAATGACATTCATCATTGAATGGGGATCATATATGTATTTTGTAATGCCATTTGGACTTTGTAAAGCTCCATCAACCTTTCAACAATGTATGATGGAGATATTCAATGAGTTTTTGCACAAATTTTTGTCGTCTTCGTGGATGACTTTACTATCTTTTCCACTGAAGAAATGCATATATTGTTTCTAGAAATGGTCTTTAAGAGGTTTAGAGAGAAGAGGATCTATTTAAATCCATTCAAGTTATTTTTCATGGTCTGGAAGGATCAGCTACTAGGACATGTTTCAAGTAATGGTATTGAGATGGCTGAAGATTAAGAGTATTGAAAAAGCCAAGCATCTACCACGGTTTCAAAATTGAGTTCATTCTTGTGGTACATTAACTTTTATCAAAGATTTTTTCGTATGTTTGCAGCTAAATCATTACCCCTATATGAACTCACAAAGAAAGGGAATAAATATATCTGGACTAAAGAGTGTGAACGCAGTTTCCAATGCTTGAAATATGCGATCAGCAAGAAATCAGTCCTTCGCTAGCCAAACTGGGACATTATCTTCCATGTACATGTTTATGCTTTAGGTATGGCGATGGGGGCTATATTGGCCCAGTCTGATGGGAAGACAGACTATCCATTCTACTTTGCCAGTTTGCAGATTCAGTTCAGCAGAACAAGGATATCCAATGGTTGAGAGAGAGCCACTAGGAATGATTCTCAGTGCAACCAAATTCAGACATTATCTACTGGGAAAGTTATTCCACTTCTACTTTGACCATCAGGCCTTATTGTTCTGAACAATAAATTTATAATACAAGGAAGGTTAATCAGGTGGATGATGTTCCTTATGGAATTTGAATTCAAGATCTTCCACAAGCTAGGAAAGTCACATTGCGTGGCTGATTTCTTTCCAGAAGCAATGAAGGCTATTCAGAAACATCTCTAAGAGATGAACGAGTAGATGCTGAATTATTTCACAGCACAGCTAAGGAAGAGCCTGATCTCAAATGGCAAGATGTCTATGATTTCCTTTAGCTAGGAAAATTCCCAAAATATTGGCCTCAAAATAAGAAAAGGCACTAATTATTCGAAGTCTAAAGCTCACCATTATTGCTGGAGCGCCTTATAGATTGGGTATTGATGGTGTACTTCGGCGATGTGTGCTATTAAAAGGACAAATTTGTTGGTTGTCTCATTGAGGCTCATAATGATGATGTAGACGGTCATTTTTCGACTGACATTATATATAAGAAAATCCTTCAAGCTAGATTATGGTGGCAATCAATGATGGTAGATGTCATGACTTTTTGTAAAACATGTCCTGTATGCCAAAGGATGGGTAGACCTACATCAGTTGATATGACACCTCTGACTCCAATTCAGCCACTAGGAGTTTTTATGAAATGGGGACTTGACTTCATGAGACTGTTCAAGAACGTGACTCCCAGAAAGAACAAGTACATTATTATGGCTATGTGCTATGTCAGCAAATGGGTGGAGGCTAAAGCACTTCCAGATAACACTACCTGCTACTTCATTTATTTATGAGAATATCATGTGTAGATACGGCTATCGTATTGAAATAGTGTCAGACAAGGACACTCCTTTCATTAATGATACGATGGAGATCCTCATGGAGATCTTTTCAGTCAAACACAAGAATTCAATGCCATATTATCCCGGTTGTAATGGCCATGCTAAAAGCAGTAATTAAACCATAGAAAACATCCTTACTAAGATTGTTCAAAAGGAACCACACCAATGGGACTCCATGCTTCAAAGCATTTTGAGCATACCGAACTGCTTACAAAGTCACTATGAGAATGACTCCATTTAAACTTGTTTATGGAACTGAAACAATTGTGTCATAAAATCCAATATCTAACCAACCCAAATGATTTTCTTATATTAAAGTGATCATTTAATGTGGGAGAATAAACGGGAACAAGGGTTAGAATATAGACATGTGCTTTCAGATCTATCTAAACACGGGCCAATGTAAAGGGGTCCAAATGAAAGATGCTATGTCAAAGAGCAAGGCTAGCTAATGGAGCTTAAAGACCTTAGGGTTAGCTTCATTAAAGACCTCCAAAGGTTAGTGTTAAAAATTCCTTTGACCTTAGGTAAGCTAGGGTTGAGCTTGAGGTGGGAACCGAGCCCAAGCTTGAGGTGCTTGTCGTCATGCTTGATGACTAAGGAAATCCCATCCCTACAAGAGAGAGGGCAAGCCCTAAAGCTAGGGGGATGAGAGACAACACACACACCCTCACCCAAGGCAAGCTTGGTACAAAGAAAGCAAAAGGGACACTTGTCAAGCTCCTCCTCATGTTGGCCTCATGGTGTGCCCCTAAAGCCTATTGGTTGGCCATCCAAGGGGTCCAATGATAATTTAGTGGATTTAACTAATTGTTTTTGCATTTATCAAGTCCTCTCTCTCAAAGGGGAAAGGGGGTCACTTGTCCCAAGACTACCCTTGTTGCTTGTAATGCATCTTGCATGTGATTGGTCAGTCTTGCAGGGGTCCAATGAGCTTCAAGCATGAGCTACAAGGGGGGGTGGACCAAGGAATCTAGGGGAATGCTTGGGGGGTATACTCTCCCACACATACTCTCATTGTGTGGGGATTGTGTGAAGTGCAAAGTGCAAGAGCTCCATCTCCTTCTCCAAGCAAGTAGAGAAGTTGAGAGCCTACACCAACACTCTTGGCTATGGAATGTAAATCCAACCAAGAGACATGCTTCAATGCTTAAGCTTGCCATCTTCTCCATCTTCATTACTATGCTATTATGTATGCTAGCAAGAAGAGTGATGATAAGTGAGGAACTAATTATTTCTCCTATGAAATTTTTCTTCTTCCTCTTCCCTACCCTCATTCCCTGCTAGCTCTCTCCACCTTCGAAGGTGTTTGGAGGCCTTGGGACTGAGGCTTAGGATAGTTAATGCTTTCCACAAAGTTTATGTTATACTCGTGATGCATGAAGCTTTCCATCTTCATTGCATCACCTAGGTCACAAGGAATACAAAGATTGTATTGTACCAAGTCTCTCTTGATGGGAGAAAGTATAATACAAATGCCTATCGAAGGGGGGACCGGCTCAACATAAATCCCGTCCTCAACTATTGTCATGTTCTCTAAACTTTCTCTCTTGCAAAAGTATTGTTCATGCCAAGTTAACTAAATTCTATGTTTATGTTGCTACCATCAATTAAGTTCACCCTCTATGCTCACAAAGTAATTCCACAAAATTACTTCCTCTAATTTCTGCTACTCTCAAGTTCATAGGCCATTTCCATTACATTGGTATCAGAGCATTTGGTTTCTCTTTTCTTGCTTAAGAGAGGTCCTTAAGTAGCCTATAAATGGTTGATTTTGTTAATTATATTAGGGTAAGTGGGACTGGGATCTATTATCGGTTTTGTTGAGCCCACTATGTGGGATATGGTGCACACCTCTCAAGAGATTTGGACTTAATAATGGGGTCTTTTTAGACTTGCCTACGGATTTACCATTATTGAGCCGTAAGAAGTCCAAAAGGAGCTAGCCCTCGGCAATTCTGAAATATTAGATCCACTCCACTACTCTCTATAATCAACCACTTCAAGCCGTGGGTGTAGATACTTAAGTGCCGATTTTCAAAGGCTAAGAGGAGTCGCAACTAAGGTTGTGAATTTCCAAAGCATACACTAAGTAAGTACTCAAAATGTCATTAACATGGCTGACAATAACCAAGAGAGTAGAATGAACATTGATAGCTTTGATTTTGCACATGAAGGTGCTAATGATGATGCTTCCATGTTTGGAGCGACTGCATTATTCCAGTGGACATATGCACGGATCAAACGATCTCTTTTACTTTGCATTACTGGCCTCCTATCAAAATCCATGGTGCTTTAGGGAGCTTTATCAATCCATCGGGTGTTGTCTGTGGCGGCCAATATTGCTCCATACAACCCGCATTCCTAAGGTCAATTATGGCTCCCCAAGTATCTTTTTGACCGATGAGATGGTCCCAAACTCTATGGAAAATGCAAGGTGATTTGTGTCTTTTAAGTTCTATCATTTGAGCTTGTTTGAGAAAGTTCTTACTGTGTTTTCATTGCCAAATTGGTATCCATTGTAAGCGGGTATTGTGGTGAGAGGGCTCCCACACCCTAAGACTGTGTGTGTGTGTGTGTGTGTGTGTGTGTGTGTGTGTGTGTGTGTGTGTGTGTGTGTGTGTGTGTGTGTGTGTGTGTGTGTGTGTGTGTGTGTGCACGCGTGTTGGCAATGTTTAGCATTCACTACGCATTGGGTTGGTTTTTGTACAAGCTATTTGGTAGTGTTGATACAAACCATATCCATTTGCAAGTTACAAAACAAGGTTTTATGCAATGTTCTATTTCTTTCTCTCTTCCCTTTGCGCTAGGTGTAGATGGTGTGTAGCGATATCAATAGACTACGCAGTATAGACTCTCACCGTGAGTGCATGCGCTACTGCCTTGCGTTAGAAAGCCTCAACGCATGCTAATTATATAGCCACAGTAGGTTTGGTGCATTTATGTTTCTCGCTGGCTTTTTTTGTTTTATTACGGGCACCCAGTGGCACCGCTCACTGGGTTTACCTTGATTTTTTTGGCTTGACCTTATCAGACTAGTATCAAAAGAAGATATAATATCTTTGAACCTATGGACATGTATTTTAAAAATTACTCAGGGCAAATCATTTCATTTGAATTTTTATAGTAAAAATTCCTTATTGAATTTTGAAAAAAACCGATTACTATATATTAACTCGGACTTTGCAAGTCTTTTTCTTTTGGGTATTATGTCCACTGATTTTAAAAACCCCTACTATTGTTACTACAAATTGAGGACTGTTTAATCACGAGTTTGTACATTATTTTGTTGTCTTACACTGAAGCATAAAACGTACAAAAGAAATTGTTCCAATCCAAAAAAAACGTATGGTTTGTTTATCTATTACAAATTTCTCTTGTGTACTGTGCCATACTTTGTCGACACTTTCGTCCATCAGTCCTCTGCTCTAGTAACGTAGTTGCCTGAAAAAAATAAGTACATTTCTGGTGTCATGTCCTCAATACTTGTGTCCTTCTTAAAAAACAATTAGTGTGATATTTTGTGTGTTTATGTGCTTGATAATATGGGTTGACTGTGGTACTTGTCTACTCGAGTGTGAGTGTGTGTGTGTGTGTGTGTGTGTGTGTGTGTGTGTGTGTGTGTGTGTGTGTGTGTGTGTGTGTGTGTGTGTGTGTGTGTGTGTGCGTGTTTGATTGTAAAATCCCATCATTTAGAATCATATACTGAGAAAACTTAAATACTATTTGCAATTACCATATTGTGTAAAGAACAAAGCAAAGTAGAATTTTTTGATATAAAACTTATAACAAGATACCTCGATACATGAAAAAGTAGGAGCTTTAAGCCGAAACTCCTATTAGATGAAAGCAAGGATCTTTACTTGCCAACCAACCACAAGTACAATTAATTAGAATTAATTTGCACTAAATGGGTGATAGGTATATCAAGCAATCCCCACTGCTTGTTATTGCTATCACACCCTGGACCCCAACCTTACTCCTAATCATATGTTATGTTTTCTTTTGCTCATCTATGCAAGTAGGGTCGATTACGGTCAGTGAAAATTTTTATGGGTTTACACGGCTTGGAGATGGGGTCTCTAATTGCTATTGGCTTGGTTCTCTTTTTCCCTTTATGTGCTGCCATGAGCTTGTCCCGAATCTGTTGTAGCTTAAATACATCTCAAGTGATACTCATCCTAGCTGTATGCCTGTACCCCTGTTTGTCACCAATGGTTACACATATGAGTTTAGCATTCTTAGATATTATACTAGATGTTGTTTTAGGGGCATCCTTATCTCTATGGTTTATAAGTCAGCATTCCAATTTATAAGTATATCTAATCTGTGAAAATTTTGGCAACATTTTGTTTGTAAAACCTTTCTTTTTTCAAAAAAATCAATCTTACACAATGACATCTGTCCTCACAGGAGGTTGTCATATACCCTCTTTCAAATCTTCGATACATTTTTATGCTAGATAGTAATCATAAAGAAAAGTAGATAAGGAGAAAAACTTTTCTTTCTAACATCATTGCTTAAAAACAATTCTACTCGAGGCTTTCTGTACCAATTCACCTGGTTATTGCTTGCAGTAGACATCTGTAGTGCTCCTCTTTCCCACCTAGTGCTCAAGGTAATGCACCACTTGAAACTGTTACCTTCATATGTCACATAATTTTGTGCAGAGATATTAGTCCTATGATACAGCTTTTAAATTATGCATATTATACAACCGGTTTATATGCCAATACGATGCTTCAATGTGTTTATGTGCTTATGCTTTTGTACATGAATGCCAAACCGTATGTATAAGTATGCCAATACCCAAGCTTGTTCTTGTCAATGTATTAATCTTGTGTCGGTTATTCATAACCTATTGCGTACACCACTTACACGCTGTGAGCGGGATGAAAACACACACAGCGCCTCTATAACGACCCGACACACACTCTTGGGAAGATACACACACACACTATGGGGCACCACTCGGCTTACACAACACACCTGGCCGAGACAGGGAACACACCTCTGGAGTGAGAGGAGAGAGACTATCCACTTGCCCACTCCACACAGACACACACACACACAAAAACTCAGCTCAAAAGAGGAGAACTTCTGATGTTTAGATACAAATGAGCTTGGGCCAACACCAATGGGGCAAACAGCTCACACAATATGGGTAAAATAATCCAGATACAATCACAAATTGGAGAAGAAGCTTCACTCACCGGAGAAGATTACACAGAAAAATAGCAGAAAAATAGTGAGGAATTTGGCAAAATGGACAGCGCCATCGCGTCCGGAACGGCCCAAAACCCCAGTCTACAATGTCAAAGTGCTCAAATCCGACCTCGGATGAGCAGTTTACGGCCAAAACAGGCTCCAAAATGAGCAAAAACACAGCTGCAGCTGTTCCTCCTCTCTTCTCCACGTTTTTTCTGGTCTTCTCTCAGTTTTTTCAGTTCCCACACTTAGATTTATTACTTGGGCACCCTTGGCCTTTTAGATGACCTCAAACGGACCCCGAAAAGGCCAAAAACTGACCTCGCCGTGCATAGTTGTCACCTTTTTGCATCATTCGCACACCTGGCACTCAGATTTTTTCCAATAATGCATCTCGCCACCACGTGAAGTGGCCCCAAAAAGTGGTCCTCATGATGACCTTTCTGCATAACTCTCACCAGAAAACACCCACGTTGTGTCCGTCCTCATCCGCGTGCAAATATTGACTTCATTCGCCCTCCTGACGCCACTAGATGCCATCTGACGCACCTGCTGACCTCACGTCGTCGGCCCGCGGATAGCTTCCTCGAGAAGTTTTACGCGCTACCAACTCCTCCTTATTGTAGAAAAAACACACTAGTATTGATAATAGTGAAAATCGCTGCACTATGTACATGATGTCCTACCTGTACACATGTGGGCCCCACGTAACCACCTGGCTATGGAAATTGGGTAATCCTTTATTCGATGCACCATGCATGTGTATGTACATATGCGCAATCCCTTGCTCCAAAAAACTCCTGACATAATTTGCCCATCCCCTAGCCTGCTAGATCATTCATGATCAGCAGCAGCAAAGAGAGATATGAGACTCGCCGCATCACAGGTCTCCTCATCCTTCACCAACATTGCTTGCTCCACAGACAGCTCATCTTGCTCCACCATCATCAATCTAGCATGATACAATTTAAGACGCAATCCATTTACCCTTGACTTATGTAGAACACCATCCAGGTTAGCCAGCTGATATGTGCCATTTGGAAAACACTCCACTACCTTGAAAGGGCCTTCCCACTTAATTTGAAACTTCTTTTGGAAGGTGTTGTCCAGCTTACTGTTGTAGCGCAAAACCAAGTCATGTTTCTTGATACCCTTACTTTTAACCTTTTCATTTATCTTTGCCAAAGCCTTATCTTGCATCTGCCCATAATGCTCCAATGCGCTCATCCTATCCAACTGGACCTCTTGTAACTGCAAGAGCCTCTCTTTGAATGCATCACTAGGCGACCCAAGCAACTTCTCTAACATCTTGACCGCAGGCAACTCTACCTCCACAGGCAATAGTGCTTCCTTTCCATACACCAAATGAAATGGAGTAAACCCTGTACCTGTCTTCACTGAAGTACGGTAAGCCCATAATGCACTAGGCAATTCCAAATCCCAATTCTTTCCTTGGTGCTCTGTCACTTTCGAAAGAATCTGTACCAACTCACCATTGAATCTTTCATTTAAGCCATTACACTGTGGGTAATAAGGAGTGGTATGCTGGTGCCTAATCTTCATCTTTGTGCATAAGAAGTCTAGCAGTTTAGCTCTAAATAGCTCTAATGGCACCCCAAACTTGCAACATATTTCATCATACACAAATTTTGCCACATCCTTTGCAGTGATCTGTTTTACTGCTATAGCCTCTGCCCATCTAGAAAGATAGTCCACTACAGTCAAAATATAGCTTTTGCCCCTGCTTGTGATAGGTAACGGGCCTATTGCATCAATCCCCCACTTTTCAAACACATCAAACGCCATAATGGTTTTTCGTAGCTCTGGCTTCAACACTCTCTTCCCAAATGCTTGACACCTATTGCAAGACCTACACCAATGGTGAACATCCTTGTGCAAACTAGGCCATACATACCCCTCTTGCAAAATCTTATGCAAGGTGATCTTTAGAGCAAAATGGCCACCACATGCGCCTTCATGATTCTCTTCCAACACTCTGTAAAGCTCCTCCCGCCAAGGTACACGTCTCAACACGAGATCAGCCCCTTTCATGTATAAGACATCACCAATCAATTTGTACCTGTATGCTCTACGCACAAAGCCATACTTCTTAGACTTCTGAATCTCCTTTGGAATGATTCCTGTTAGCAAAAACTCCTCTTCTTGAGCCAAACTTTCCCGGCCATGATAAAGAGGTAAATTGGTCCTCAACACAAATAGCTCCCCAATCATGCCTTGAGCTGCTTCATGTGCCTCTCCATTTAGAGCACGTTCAATGTGTCTAATGCTCCATGCTTCAAACTTTTTTAACAGGCCTTTAATTCTAAAGCACATTTCCTTCAATGAGGTGTTCTTGCTCTTCCACACACCCAGCACTTGCTATACCACTAACAAGGCATCACCTTTTATGCTCAACCTTTGAATCCCATGCTTCAAACAAATGTGTAATCCGGCTTCCAATGTAGCATATTCAGCCTCATTGTTACTATGCGCATCCAATTTGAACCCTCTCTTGCATACTAGCTTCCCCTCTGGATCATAAAGTGATAAACCCCCTCAAGCTGCATCGTGGCTCTTTCTGTATGAACCATCAAAGAACAACACATGTGCATGGCTGATCTGTGGCACTTCTTCAACTACCTTTCTCACCACCTCTTCCTTAACAATAAGGGGATTCTCCTTGTAGGTCAACAAATCAGCTAGGGTAGCCCTTGTACTATCTTCCACTAGAAAAGAGAACTCAAACTCTTGCAGCTCAATTACCCATTTCTTGACCACATTTGACATGTTAGTGCCATTAATTAACTGTGGCAAAAAGGCATAACTCGTCAAGAAAAAAAAAGGCCGTGGTAGCAAGTAATGACGAAATCGTCGACAAGCAAATATTACACTGGCCATCACTAGCTCTACTTCCGATAACTTTCTCTCCGCTACCAACTTCACTCGGCTTGCACAATACACTGGCCTCATATAATGGCTGCCCTTCCCCTTTTGCAATAGCATGGCTCCAATGGCATCATCCCCTACTGATGGATTTACATAAAAAACTTTCTCCCAATCAGGAGCCTGCATGGCTGACAACCCCCCTAACACCTCTTTCACCTCTTGAAACACTTCTTCACACTTGTCATCCCATTGCAATGGATCATGCTTTGCCACTTGCTGTAATGGATAAAGAAGCTGCGAAGACAATGGAATAAACCGTGCCATGTACTTCACTTTGTGTATAAAGGTTGCCAATTGCTTCGTACTCGTAGGTGATGGAAGAAGAATAATAGACTTAACCTTTTCTGGATCAGCCTCAATGCCATTTTCTGACACCATGTGGCCCAATAACTTCACCCTTGGCTGTGCTAGATGACATTTCTTTGGATTTAGTTGTCCTCCACATTCATCATATCGAGCCAATACCATCTGCAGCTTCTCATGGTGATCAGCCCTACTGCTATAGACACAGAAGTCATCCATAAAAGCTTTAACACAACTACCAATGAATGGTTCCAACACCCAATTTGCTCTCTCTTGATAGAAGGAAGGTCCATTTGACAACCCAAATGGCAATACTGTGTAGCAATAGCAGCCCCATGGCGGAATAAAAGTTGTCTTTGTGCGGTCTTTAAGAGCAATCTTCAATTGAAAATAGCCTGAAAAACCATCACACACACTGTACCTCTCATAACCTGCCACTGAATCTAAGATCTGATCGATGAATGGAAGAGGATATGGGTTCTTCTTAGTGGCAGCGTTTAAGGGTTTAAATTCCACACAAATTCTCCACTTCCCATCCTTCTTTGGACTGACCACAACTGGACTCACCCATTCTGTGGTCTCCACTGGAACTATGAACCCTGCCTTCAATAACTTGTCCACCTCTACCCGCAAGGCTTCCATTTGCTCTTGACCCATCCTTCTTAGCCTTTGCCGCACTGGCTTAGCACCTTCTTTCAGATCTATATGCATCTCTTCACCCTTGAACCCTCTGATCTCTTCATATGAAGTAATGAACAAATCAGGAAAACTAGCCAGCATATGCAAAAATATATCCTTCTCCATAGCTGAGAGGTCTCCACTAATCATTTGTGTCATCAATTCCTACTTCTTTGACAACTCAACCTTGGTTTGCATCAGCCCTTCAATCACTTCATAAGGCCCTTCACTTTCATCTTCAACCTCATTCGCAAATGCGACTAAACCACACTCCTGGATTTCTTTATCCATCAAAAGAAATGCAACATCAGCATCCTCATCACTGCTGGTAGTGCTATCATTGTCCTCATCTATCACCGTGGAAGAGTCTTCATCACTAGACTCATCCTCATCTTCATAAAGCTCCTCTAATCGTTTCCTTGTGTCCATATTATAAAGCTTCTTGGTACATGTCTTTCCATAGAGGCTAATCGTACCATGTCGCCAATCTTGAACAGCTCCCACTGCACGTAACCATGGTCTGCCCAGTATAATAGGATATGCTCCCAACCCTGCTGGCATCACATGAAAATCAACCACTGCCTTTGCATCATATGCCTCCACTTCTAAGCTCTTTACAACACCCAAGCATTTTACTTTTTGATGGTTTGCCAATCTGATCCAAAAACCTGACACCCCAGCCACTGTGAGACCCATCTTCTCAACGCATGAGTGTGTTATGACGCATATTTGGGCTCTGCCATCCACATAACCTTGTCCCAAATTTTTCCTTTTATGCCACACATCTACTATTGGACAAATGTCTGGTAGCTCGTCCATTGCCAACACCTTCACTGAACCTCTCTCTAGCTCTTTCTCCATTGGGTTAACCATCCTCTTCCACTGTCGCTTTAGCTTAGGCACCATCTCTATAAGCTGCCCAAAAGTAACATCTGCTTTCCTGCTCGTCAGATCCTCCTTCAAGTCATAGCTTAATTGCCCATCCCCTCGTGGAAAATCTGAAACATGAAACTTTCGACGAGCTCTCCTTTTCCTCTTGGCCTTGACATCCTCGCCTTCATGGCTCTTTCCTTTCTTCTTACTAGGACCTGGGGCACTTCTTCCTTCCTTATCCTCTGTGGTCCTCTTCCCAATAGGCATCACTAATGTATCCTCTAGCTTTGATGCCTTCTCCAAGGTGACTACAATTAGCACTTTTGTCTTTCCCTTTTCCTCCTGGGTCAGTCCAGTGGTTCCTTCGTCTCCCTTAATTTCGATGACATAATCATTTGACCTAGTTAGCACCTGTCTTGAAAGAAAACAAAGAGGAAACTTTTCTCTTAACATCAGTGTTTAAGTATATACAAAACAATTGTACACAAAGCTTTTTGTACCAATTCACATGGTAATTGTTTGCAGTAGACATTTGTGTTACTCCTCTTGTATACGCTTAGTATCCAAGGTAGTGCACCCCTTGACTGTTTCTTCCTTCAACTGACATATTTTTTTGCACAGATATTAGTCTTATGATACAGTTTTTTAATTATGCATGCTAAACTACCTGTTTGTATGCCGATGTGAAGTCTTTCAAGTGTGTTTATGTGCTTACATACATACCTTTGTATGTGGATGACAAAACTAAGTATTTCATATGTATGAGTATGACTATAATCAAACTCGTTTTTGCCTTTGTGTTATCCTTGTGCTGGTTATTCACTACTTATTGTATTAAACACTTACATGCATGTCCGTGCATACGGAGCTACCTCTTTTTGTAACCCGACTGTGGATGAGATTCAATAACCCGACTCTATGTATGTTTATGCAAGTGGAAATCCCCTAATCTACATATACATGTGTATCAATCAATTGGGTAATTGGTTAACTCAAAAACGCCTTACCGTTCGTGTACTCAGCGCTGTCGTTTCTCAGTTTGGTGTTGCCACAAGTTGCAGACCGTTTGCAGTTGTTGGCGTATTATGCATATTATGCAAATAGAAATTGCGTATACTAAGCATCCATATGCTTTATGTGCTTTGTGTATGTGATACTGATAAAACCCGGATTACCGTATATGATTATGAAGGATTCTGTCACTAATCCTTATGCGTTTATGCAAAATACAAGTCACCTATACTATGGATACATATGTTGTATGTGCTTCATTCAATTGTGCATGTGGAAAAAGACTTGAAGTACCGTTTATGCGTAGTTGGAGTTTATCTGTGTTGCTCTTTGCCTTCTCGGTTGGTGTTTCCACTAGTTGCAAAGCTTTCCGAGTGGATTGGTAATGCACAACCTAGTCCTTGCGATGGTGTTTCCGTATGCTAGATGTGTACACGCCTTGCCTTTGTTGCTTTGTATGCTACTACTAGCGTTGAAGAGTAGGCTTGGATTGTTGCGCAATTAGATAGTAGTACTATAGCACTATCGTTAGCTTTAGATAGCAGTGTTGCAAGTTATTGTAAGCTCTAAATAGAAATAATATTGCACTGTATTGCTTATCAGTAGCGCTAGGTGTAGATGGTGTGTAGCCATATCAACAGACTGTGCAATATAGACTCTCACCGTGAGTGCATGCGCTACAGCCTTGCATTAGAAAGCCTCAACACAGACTAATTATATAGCCACAGTAGGTTCGGCGCACTTATGTTTCTCGCTGGCTTTTTTGTTTATTACAGGCAAGTGGCACCGTTCACTGGGTTTGCCTTGTTTTTTGGCTTGACCTTATCAGACTAGTATCTAAAGAAGATATAATATCTTTGAACCTATGGACAGGTATTTTAAAAATTACTCACAGCAAATTGTTTCATTTGAATTTTTATAGTGAAAATTCCTTATTGAATTTTGAAAAACCGATTACTGTATATTAACTCAGACTTTGCAAGTCTTTTTCTTTTCCGTATTATGTTCACTGATTAAAAATTACCCCGCTATTGTTACTACAAATTGAGGACTCTGTTTAATCACGAGTTTGTACATTATTTTGTTGTCTTACACTGAAGCATAAAAAGTACAAAAGAAATTGTTCCAATCCGAAAAAACCGTCTGGTTTGTTTACTTATTACAAAGTTCTCATGTGTTCTATGCCATACTTTGTCTTCAGTCCTCTGCTAATGACATAGTTGCCTGAAAAAAATTAGTACATTTCTGGTGTCATGTCCTCAATACTTGTGTCCTTCTTATACTCGAGTGTGTGTGTGTGTGTGTGTGTGTGTGTGTGTGTGTGTGTGTGTGTGTGTGTGTGTGTGTGTGTGTGTGTGTGTGTGTGTGTGTGTGTGTGTGTGTGTGAAGATTGACAAAGAGTGATATATGTACACTATATTGTGTGTGTGTGTGTGTGTGTGCGCGCGCGTGCGTTGGCAATGTTTAGCATTCACTACGCATTGGGTTAGTTTTTGTACAAGCTATATGGTAGTGTTGATACAAACCATCTCCATTTGCAAGTTACAAAACAAGGTTTTATGCAATGTTCTATTTCTCTCTCTCTTCCCTTTGCTTTAGCTCTCTCTTGCTCCATTTACCATATAATGTGCAATACAACTTAGCATATAGGTAATCTCATACAAAGAACGGTTAATAACTCACACTCTGAAGTGATATTAGTGATCTAGATATATTTATCAGCAAGTCTAATCAAGATTTCAATTTTTCCAAGTGGGGTTTTTTCATCCAATGAATCTACATAGTGGTTCTACAAGGAGCCTCAGAACCCAACTAGTCTTGCTTGGTGGGCCTTGCTATACAACATTTATAGAATACACTAGGACATATGCAAATTGACATTTAGTATCTAGCATTGAAGGAAACAAGAGCATGATTAATTTGGCAAGGGCAGCACTGCGTGAAAGGGATATACATTTGAAATAATGTTTATGGGAGGAGACAGTTAAGTGCATCAATTATTCAAGATTATAGGGATAATTACATTTGAGATTATATCCAAAGGGAGGTTGTCTACTGATGATTTTTTTTTCTAATATACGTGCTACATGTAAATTCTTGCAAACGGAAAGTATTTTGAAAAGAAAATTTTCATCGAATGGTTGGTAGCATAGAAGGTGGATGTTGACTGTGTTTTTTCTTTCTTCTTTTGTCGTTATTTGTGTTTTGCCTTTCTTCTTTTGTAGTTAATATGAGTACAATGAATGAGGACAGCGATACATGTAACCTCACCTTCTTTGTTTTTTTGTGCTATGGCATCGACAAAACATGTTTAATATCAGTTTGATTGTACAACTTATTCAAGGCCAGGTTTTTATAGTATTGGAAGCCTCATCTGTGAGTACAAATTATCGGAGTAGAGTTGTTGATGTAGTCATGCATATGTGCTTCATCTACAATACATATACCCAAGGTACAATTAATCTCATCTACAGCTGGTTTTCTTTCACGAATAATGGTCAAGAACTGAAGGAATTCAAGGTCCTATAGAAAGTTGCATGTAGAAAGTGGACCGAGCTTGTGATATAGCATGTGTTACAAAGCTCCTGTGCGTGACTACAAACTGGGGGTAGTTGGGCAAGATCACCGAGAAAGAGAACACATTTGTTGTTGAAGTGATTTGTCAATGTATTCCTTGTTATGTTAACATTTTGTCTTACGATAAGGTAAAATGTCGTTTGGATTAACATGGATAGCTCGTCTATAGTTATAAGATATGCCCCTTTTCTATCGAAATATCACTCATTGGTGTCACGAATAGAGAGGGGTTATTGTTGATTCATGGTTGGTATTTTGAACTGGTAATGTATTTTAGATGCAATATTGCTAAGTCTTGTTGTTCCCGCTTCGATGGCAAAGCGTCCAACAATAATACAGAAGTGAGGACAGTAGGAGTGTCTATTTCATTTGTCTGTCGATCTAGTTTATCGCTATATATGTTAGGTATGCCGCCGTGCAGGAGGGACATATTTCTCGATTGTGAGCAAAGATGTCAGATTGCATGCTCCAATCTTTATACAATGCAGTAATTTTAAACCATGATCTAGCATATGGACGGTAAGCTAGTTTTAAGTTGGTTACAGTTTGCACCCTAGCTTATTGATACTTGGACTGTAATCTTCTAGGTCTTGAGAATTTCATACTAACACCTAGTACGAGAGAAATGAGGACATATGTAGTATGATATTAATTATTTCAACACCTAGTATGGTATCGATTATTTAGATCTAAAGTAAAGATGCACAAGGTGAATTCACTATTGTGATACACTACATGCATTCACTATTGTAATACATCACATGCATTGGCTAGCAACCGCATGTAAAGAGTTGCGTGTGTAACTAGCATGTGCAGAGATCGACATCAAGTGTATAGTCTTGAAAACGAGATCCAAATAAACCGAAGCAAAGGAAGTAATGCAAAAAATTCTAAAACAAGCAAATAGATAAAGCATAAATGTCTTGCAACAATAAATGAGGTGCTTTACTGACCTGCAATGTTGTACTGCTGCTTTTCGATTGTCCAATCTACAGGCAGATTTTTGAGTCGAGCTACAAAAAAACAATGTGAATAGTTAAACATATCGTCTTGCAATGAAATGTCATAGATTGAAAGTGCAAAGTATACAGTGCACGTCATACAGAGGTGCCATACAAAAGTATGGTGGAGAGTTGGCACTGTGGTCTCTCCAAAAAATTATAAGAAACGGAAGCCGTGCCCTGCCCCGTAGCATTTATGTGTTACGCCAAGCAAACGCATGCGCGTGGAAAATTGGATGTAGATAACGAACCTTGCAGTGTTGTCGAGCTGAAGTCATGCTTGCTATATGGTGTTTCTACCTCAACCGCTTGTTGCACAAAAGACCTTTGAGAAGATGTGAATAGATTATCACTGCCCCAAGGAAAAATGAGGGTTTGTGTTGGCTACAATACCAAACTGATGTTTGTCATCTGTGCAGCCATCTAAACTTGATCTGATAGCTGTTGCATACATGGACCTTTTCTCATAGGATCCGCCACCAAATCATGGTTATTAGCAAGAGAAGCTCTTTACATGCCGCAATATTGGCCATATTGTCTATAGAGTTTCTGCTATCCCACCCAATTGTTGAATGGCCAACAAACTGCTCCTGGAGGTTAATAGGTGTTGAGATATTGGTATGCTTGTCTCCAAAATTTCCATTACTCTGCAGTCCATGTTCGTCAGCTTCTCCAGCATCAAATCTCTTTGTATGGAAAATAGAATTAGCTTCTGCTTCTGCTCTTTGTCTATTCTTTTGATCATGATCAGCAGTGAGGCACCTACATGATTTACTACTTGACTTCCACTGCAATGTTGTTGCATCTCCTTGGAGCTACACATTAACCAACTCCCGCGGCAGCGGACACCATATTCTGCGTTAAATTGGTCATAAGAGATGTTTCTGTTTGTCTACAGATTGTTCCGAAATGCTTGCCTCATCAAATTTACAGATACGCTATCAACAGAGTTGGACGAGGAGTGCGACTGATGTCAACGGTTCATCAAACCATGACTTGCATTAGTGGAAATTTTCCCCAATGCCTTTCCCTCGACATTGAGCTATCTGCCACTAATCCCCTCACACACTTTGCTAAAAGTGCAAGCAGCTAGCACTGAAGCCACTGGCTTATAATTACTTGAGGATAACCATCAGAAGCTTTTGTATGATCGATCCTGCTAAGATTTTCTGCCCTCATGTCCACTTTAACGTTTACTCGTTCCATTTCTTCTGCCTCTGTTGTCTCCATCGCCAACAACCTGCAGATAGCATCAGTAGAAAAATGTGCTGAACAGGCTTGGGAAGGCAATGAGTGTTGGTGATCCAACTCCAGATTAGGCCAATTGATCATTGATTGAACTCTGATATCTTCTGTTTCAGTAGCACTAGAAGGCCGCGAGTCCTTTTGCAGAGCCAAGGCTTGGAGAGCTGAGTCCTCCTCCTTTACTTCTTGATTGTGGCGACCTTCAGAAAGGTAATATATGGAGGAACTACTGATTGAAGATGAGCTCGCTAATAGTGAGGACTTCATCAAGGCCTTCGGGCCGATAAGAGAGAAATCAGACGAGCCTTGGCGACTGCAGAGGCGAGTTGCAAAGCGACGACAGTCGTTGACGAGCAACAAGACAAAGTTCAGGACATTGCAAGGGAACCCATTGACGAGTAGAGCACAGGGAAAACTTGCAGGAAGCGAAGAGAACGAGAAGTGTCGATCAGTAAGAAGGGCTGAGAAAAAAGGAAGGCCAGAGGAATCGCTTACAAGCCACAACCACCTCCTTCTCTAGTTCAAAGTAGCATACTGATTGAGAAGCTCTTGAAGAGCAGTGTTGCTTTGCCTTTATCGAGACATCCACTTGATCAATCATGCTCTTCTCCTGCGCTTCATCGTTCTGGTTCTGGCTTGCAACTGCTTACTTGTTTATTTTATAGCAGCGCAGATAAAAAGCAGTGCGGATTGCAGTGTGGTGAAAAAAGCCTGCTGTTTTTGTTCTTTTTTTTTTTAATGATTGTATGGTCACGATTGAGAAAGTAATAATTGAGGATCTAGGGTCTGGATTGAGCCAAGTGGCTCAATTCCTTGGCCTTGTTTGGAAAAAAGAGCTTTGGCTCACCAAGTAAATATTGAATAAGTGCAGTGGGTAGCAAACTGTATTTTGACCATAGCTCTTTACTTGTGCATAATTTTTTGTGTAGCACATAAGAGAGAAAATGCTCAAAATGATGTGTTTAATCTTTGGTTCAAAGGGTTGGACTTGATTTATAGCAGTCTAGGAGATACAACCAAAATAGAGTCCCACACGTGAAACAAAAAGCGCTTTGTTTAGGTGCTTTGTCACACAAGATGCTAGATTTTAGCATAATTGGGTCATAGATTGTGGAGCCAGTTTCCATGTGATACCTCATAGAGAATGGTTCTCTACTTATGTACATACTCATAGTAAAATGAGCTTGGTAATGTCGATGAGCTTGAGATACATGGTGTTGGAGACATCAAGCTAGTTTTGCATAATGGCACAGAATTCATACTAAAAAATGTTAGACATATTCCCAAGTTAGCAAAGAGTTTTGGTCTGCTTGACAACTTGTGCTACACGACCACCTTTGGGAATGGTTCATGGACGACCAAGAAGGGGAATCTAATTATTCTAAGAGATCAAAAACATGGAACACTTTACTCTTTGTTTGTCTTGTGTCTAAAACTATATTGTATATCCATAGCCGAGGTACCGTGTACTAAGTTGTGGCATAGTTGGCTAGGCTAAAAGGGAATGAAAACCTTAGCACGTTTTGGTTACTTTCTTGTGTCAAGTTATTCCAACTTTTCTATGTGTGAGCATAGCATCTATGGTTTTAAAAACTAGGAACGCCTCATCGCCATTAAATAGGAAGCATTTGCAGCCACTAGAGCTTGTTCATAGCATTTGCAACCACTAGACCGTTTGCAGTTGATCAAGTACTTAGGAGGAGCTAGCTATTTTGTGACTTTCATAGATGATTCCACTAGGAAGGTATGGGTTTATCCTTTGCATCATAAGGATTAAGTATTCTCTAAGCATTGGTTAAAAAATCAACATAGTAAGAATACCAAAATTTTGAGACTGGTAATAGTGGATAGTATGTCTTTAAGGAGTTTAAGAATTTTTGTAGCAAGAGAGGAATTAAGAGGTAGCTTACTACTCTTTACACACCTAAATAGAATGGAGTTGCAGAAGAATGAATTGAACTATTTAGGAGCAAGTCATATCCATGCTTTCTATGGAAAATCAAACTCAAGATTTTTGGGTAGAGGCAATACTAACAACAATATATTTGAAGTACATAGTTTAAGGGGGATAGATTAGGCTTGCATTCGTGATGATGGTAATAGCATCATATGCAACCAACCAAACACAAGTAGGAAACTCGATGCACAAAGAGAGTAAGCACAAATTGGGTTGATAATTGAACTAGAAAGTGTCTCAGAGTACATCCACGTAGCACACTGCTCCATTTTCTTCATCACCAGATTCTTCAGTTATGTTTGACTTTATCTTTATCTTTTTTGTTTATCTTTATACAAACACCAATTAGACCCATGCTTATTTTTACCAAAATTCATAAAAGGATTGCTTTTGTAACATTTGTCGAACGTGTGGTTGGTTTGATTGTAGTGTTTGCACTTCTTCTTTTGTTGAGTTACTTGATGATGTAGCAACAAAATCTCCTCTTGAAGTCTTTGTATCTCAAATCTTCTTCTCGTTCTCTTGGAGCGAGTTGATGACATCCTTTTCTTTAAGTACGGCAATAATTTGATTGTAGTCTACATCAGGTATAGCTTTGAGTAGAATGTCTACTTGGTCTTCGCTTTCCATCATGCACTTTATGTATGCCAAATGGGTGCAAATGCTCTTCATTCTATTAACAAAAGAAAGGAGATCTTCTATTGGTTCCATGGTGAGACAATAGAGCTGCATTTTGAGAGAAATTTTGGTGTGTTTGGCTATGGCTCAAAAGTGTCTCTCAAGTGTGATCCATGTATCATGTGAAGTAGTGCATTTGTCTAAGTAGTGGATGTAATTCTCTCCTACAGTTGTGAGAAGAATTCCTAATTCTTTCTCATCTCGTGCTATGAATTGTACTTAAGACCGCCTGGTTTTGATTCTCTCTCTCTCCCCTAATTGATTGCCTGTGGACCACAATTGCTTCTTCATTAAATACCCCTTTGTTTTGATTTTCCAGGTATGGAACCCTTGGCCATCAAAACGGTGAGTGCTTCCTTGCCCATAGTGTATCCCAATGTGTTCTCTAGGGAAGGTCTTACCTCTTTGCTATAAGATAGTGTCTAATCTCCGTACAACTTGTGCACTATTCTACAACGGAATTTACAAAAATGAAAGAGTTTTGTGAAGCCACTCTTCACTTCCTGTGAAGTACCTTGTCACAAAGCTCATGGTAATGCTTTAAGGCTCAAACACTCCCTTGAATTAGGGCTTACAAGAGTTTAGTACTTTATGTGCACAAAAGGAAGGGGATTTCTTTTTGCAGATTTAGAGGCTATACAAAAGTGTGCTTCATTAGGAGTTTTACAAAACTATATATGTAGGTCCATGGGAACACTTGCTTGGGCGAGACTGGCTTGCAATAGAGACCGGGTGAAGGAACCCTTAATAGGGGTATACTTCAAAACAATGACCAGGTGAAGGCGCCCTTAATCGGAGTATACTTCAAAACCAAAAGTAGATGTAGTGATGATGCATGAACACCGCCAACAACAGACCCGCCCGTGTTAATGAATTGGATTGTATCTACTTTGAAGTCCACCCATGGCTCTAAACATAGACGCACAAATTGACCTCGCGACCCACGGTGCCAAAATAGGATGCTTTACTTAGACCATTTTTCCAAAGCTGTTTGCTTGTCTAGGGAGCCATTCACTATATATTATGAACTTCTTGTAGCACTGAGCCCAAGTGTAATGTGCTCAATTGAGCTCCAAAGAGAGCACAGGTCGACTCATTTGGAAGCTATGAGCATGCCCTATGTATATACACTCATTTTGCAGAGAAAGGTACCATGGATGATAACATGCTTGAGAAATTGAAGCACAAGTCTTTCTCTTTAAGCATTGTGGCAATTTGCCCAAAATCCGCATCAGGCTTAGCTTTGAGAAGCAGAGGAATTTTGTCTTCATTATCTATTGGGCATTTTATGTCTGTTAACTGCATGCAAACACTTTTGAATCTACTAACAAGAGATGATACATTTTCTCCGGGCTTCATAAGCAACCCATAGAGTTGCATTTTTAATGCAATTTTGGAAATAGCACCAAAATGTTGTTCTAAGTTGTTCCATGCCTCGTGTGCAATTTTGCAATCATCAAGATAATTCACAAAATTGTCATCAAGTGATGTGAGCAAAATGTTCATAGCTCTGGGTAGCTTTTTGAGTGCGAGAAGGTCTTAAGTGTAGATCTTGCAACTTCAACAAGGCCCCTCTTGCTCGAGCACCAGCAACATCAACGACCAAAACCAACAAAAAGACTATGGATAGAAGATCAACCAGTTCCCAATTAGCTCCCTATGCATGGGAGAAGTTCTCAAGGAAACCGTCTATTTGTTTGGCTCAAGATTGTGAAGCCAAAATCAAATGCACGAGTTGCTAGAGGACAAAGGCAAAGGAAAGCTTGACAAGGACATTAGTACCAGTACTCATTTAGTTGCCTTGATACCCACGAGGTACGATAATTATTGCTACAAATGTGATATGATGCTTTGTTTGTCTCGGGAGTTCGAAGCCAAAAGAAAAAGTGAAAATTCACAAAGAAACAATGGCAAAGGCAAGCTGGACAGAGATAATGGTGATGAATTGATAAAGCAAAAACTCACAAAGAAACAATGGCAAAGGCAAGCTGGACAGAGATAATGGTGATGAATTGATAAAGCAAAAACTCACAAAGAAACAATGGCAAAGGCAAGATGGACAGAGATAACGGTGATAAATATTTGATAGAGGAGGTCGGCATGGCACATGTGGTGGCGAGTCATGACCATAGTGGCCACGACACCCGATTTCTAGTCATGAAGCAGTTGCTGCCACTAGCTTCAACCAGAGAGAGGCTTGTGAGTGGCAGAGAGGGGCAAGCAATGCTCCCTATAAATAATTTGAACCATTGTGTTGGAGTTCAAGTTATCGGTGTTTGAACCCGTGGGTTGGAGTTCAAAGCACATGCATACGGCAGGGAACCAATCAGACGAATCTAAAATACTATGGATGAGTGCATCAATTTATTGTTGTTGCCTAGATTACGGATAGGATGTGTTCCAAAGTTCATTGTCTTGGATTATTTTGGACATGATGTGTTCACAGTTCACAAATAAGGATTCTTCGATGTTGTGTGATCTACAGTTCAATTTTCTAAAAGGCAACAAATGCTCAAGATGGCATTGTTCTAAGGTACAAAGTTGAGGGTCCAATAGTATGTTGTTGTTGAGGTGTCCATGGTAGCTTCTTCATCGACTTGGTCTCACCATTTATGTCCCCTATGAGCTACAGAGAGGGTGTTAAAGTTATGGCATCCCAAGTGAACTGCCCAGTGTGATCCCATTATTTATTTTGGCTTTTAGGTATTTATTTTACTTATTTGTCAAAGTCTAGGTAGGGCAATTTACTTAGATGGGCAACCCACTGTCCCCATTGTATAGTGTATCAGTTATTCCTTGTCAAGGTTTATTGGTTAAGGAGACTCTCTCTCTCTCTCTCTCTCTCTCTCTCTCTCTCTCTCTCTCTCTCTCTCTCTCTCATGCTTACTCTCCTTGGTCTCTACGCTTCCACATCGCCGACTTTGATAGCTCAACGCCTCACCTTGGCATTAGAAAGTGGCGGCCTGGCGGCCCGACTATAGTAGGCAAAGCCTATGGATGATGGCAGTTGACATGGTAGCAAGAGAATGTGGGGTTTTGATGGTCTACGTGCAACATGGATGATTGTGGGTTGGTAGGGCTGCATGGCCAAGTAGCCTCCTTGTTGAAGCATACTGATTTTTGGAGTTGCTTGCCATCGCATGCATTCCATAGGTGATTCCATTTATTCCAAGAGTTGGAGAAATTTGGCACTTGATAGCTTGTGGTTGCTTTTGGTAGGTTTGTGTACAGATCATTAGTCAAAAACCTGCGCATTTAAATTTTGAGCGCTAGTGTCCATGCGGCACTAGCAAAAGTCATTGATTCTACTGATCTGAAAATTTTTAATGGCCAAAAGCGCTCAAAATTTATCATCACTCGTCAAAAACTCGGGAGTGGTACTTCCTAGTAGCATGCAATAGTAAGTTGTGGGGCAATAGCCATACTTGTTGATAGTGATGACGTGTTGACAAGGCGCGTCTTGGCTTTTGTAGAGTGCAAGCTACCATAAAAAACAATAGCGCTGCGTGCATACCTTCTTGTTTTTTATTGAATGAACCCACCAACTATCCTTCTCTTTAATAAGAGTAGGGTCCCACACACAAAGGCTCTCACACACGCACAATTTATCAAGATAAATAGTAATGGCTAATAATGGACAAATTTGACAAAGGATGGATTTAATCAAACCTTGGAGGCTCAAAATTAAAGCATGAATAGTGTTATTAGCATGCATGCTTGAGCAATCAAAATGGGCTTTCATATTTCCAATAGACTTAAGTCAAAAATACGACCAAAACAAAGAAAAACTGATTTAATTATTGATACTTCTAATGCATCAATCACGATGCAAATATAAAAAAACGTTAAATTCTCTTTCTAATCAATTAATATGGGTAGTGGCACTCATAGCACATATCCAATTACCAAAGGACTTGAAAAGAAGAAAATTAACGATGTGATTAACACCATGATTAATATGCATTGCAAAGGGGTGTTAACTTAGCAATTGCAATGGATAATTAGAGGTAATTAGATTAGAAGATACTAATCTAGGTAATAGCACTGATACCAATTGTTAGTTTTGGTGATTTATTAGTGTGTCATTCATGGCATAAGGATGATTAAAGTAGGGTTAGCTTAGGGCTTGATTGGACACATAGTACAATAGAATATGGTTGTAAAATAGATTTGGACTTATTCGGCATAATATGTTTTGATATAGGCATATACAAAGGAGAAATATTTTGACACATAAGACATATATGTGATTGCTTATGCACAACAAAAGTGGCTATGCATTACACATGGATTGTAAGAGGTTCTTTACATGGGTTATTGACACATCACATTTTCAGGTGAAAGAGGTTGTTCTAACAATAGATGCAACAAAAGCCCGCATCCCACTCTGTATCTCAAGGCACATGAGTAAAAAACACTCACATGCAAGCAGTATGTCCAATCCCAACAAAGATATCTCTCTCAAAAGAACTCCAATACGCATATATCAATGCAGAAACCTCCCACCCAAACGAAGAACTAGCTTGGAAGCCTTGAATGTGGAAACTAACAAGCTCAAGCAAGTTGCAACAAATCGAGCAACAAAAATTGCAGAGCAGCACTGGTCATCCAAAAAACGGGCCAAGGAAAATCGGGATCTGCAAAAGGAGCGGTAAATCAAGGCTTGCAACAAGCAGTGTGGCCTGCTATAGCTGGAGTTTGAGTGAAGCAAGCAAGTCACGCGGCAGCACAATTGAAGATAGCGCTGGACTTTTAAAAGCTTTGCAAGGGTAGAGTGGAACAAGGGTAGCGTGGAATGGGGAAGAATGGCATCGTTGGAATCTATATCTTATCTATACTTCTACTAACATAATATGGCGGAGAGGACAACCCTTTACACGTGTCATTATCTGCGAGCTGAAGGCTATAAGCCAAAAGGGAGAGAAGCACGCGATAAAGAGGGGGAGCGAAAGAGAGAGAAAGAGAGAGAGAGAGAGAGAGAGAGAGGCCACCGAAGGCGGCTAGCCGTACTCGTAATAATAATGGGGGAAGGGATCCCGGGCCCCTCCCCCGACCAAGTGTCAAAGCAGGACAATGATCCGGTCAGTGTGGGCCTGCACCTCCCGGCTTGCGCGCTCGCGCGCGCACACACACACACACACACACACACAGAGGCGCGGCCGAAGGGCGCTGGCTAGACTAGTCTCTTTAATGTGGCAATGCGGTAGCGTCTCCAGAATCAAGCAAGAGTGGACACACGCACGCATGCACTCCTTGGCTGAGTATGTTGAACACATTTCAAAAAAGAAAATGAAGAGAATCTTGGACAGATTCTCCCTCTCTCTCTCTCTCTCTCTCTCTCTCTCTTTCGTGGTTGGAGCCGCGGAGGAAGGGGGAGCCGTTCTTTCTCTCTCTTTCTATTGTTGTGGCCGGCCCAGCTGGCTTCTCTCTCTCTCTCTCAGTTTGCATGCAGTGCTTCCTGTGACGACGTGGAGTTGGGCCTGGAAGAGGCAAGGGATGCACAGAGGGTTGATCCAGATTCTGGCAGCAACACAGCAACGTATGACCATTTATGGCATAGAGCAGGGACTACAAGCAGATCCAACACTTTTGCAGAGGCATGCACCGAGTAGCGATGGGGGAGCAGGTGGAGGCAATAACATGGGCATAGGAAGGTAGCGAACAAGATGGCGGCAAGGATCCCCAACGGGCAGAGTAGCAAGCATGCATGTACGGACAGTGGAGCGGAGGGCGCGACAATGGTAACGAGGGCTGCTAGTAGTCGATGGCAGAGAATCAAGCGAGGCTGGGAAGCGCTCGAGAAGGAAGACTAAGCTGTTTGGTTTTTTTTCTGGGGGGAATCTCAAAATTATTGAATTTTTTTTGAAGTAGCGCCAGTAGTAGTAGTAGGCTGAATATCAGCAAATGGAGATTTTTGTGTGTGAGAGCTTTGCACCGGCATTTTAGGCATCAGATTGGAGCGAGAGAGAGTCTCTCGGCTTCGCATCGATGGCTTCGGCATGGGAAGCCAGACATCGACATCTTCGTATCATCGCCTTCGGATTGCAGCTTCGACAAAGGAAGGCCACACCTCGACATCGGCGGCTCTGCCTGGCTACCTCTCTCACATCCTTCGGCTTCGACTCCGGCCTTATTGTACCTGGCACTCGTAAGTAGAGAGAGACAGATATTCTCTCTCCGGATCGACCTCCCTCGGCATCCTCAGCGTTAGCGACCTTTCCTAGCCTACCATTGGCACACTCCGACAATGTGGAGTCTTGCAGTGCGAGTATGTTTTTCGCCCTCACCAGCGTCTCTTGAAAGACCATATTCCTGAGCGCATCGCGAAGAGGTGGAGATTCGACACCGACATGACAAGTGGAGTGCGTTGGAGCTCCGCACACTCCGACAAATGTGCAGTCTTGCAGTGGGAGTATGTTTTTCGCTCTCACCGGGGGTCTCTTGAGAGACTAGATTCCTGAGCGCATCGCCGATAGGTGGAGATTCAACACCGACACGACAAATGGAGGGCGTTGGAGCATCAGCCGAGAACCATAGCATTTTGGATCAACATCGTATGTAGTACAAGAAACCACCACTCGTAAAATTCCATGTTTACTATTCCTGACGAAGGCTGATTTAGCATAGTGTGCATTGCATCTATAGAAAATCCTCAAGTAAGACACCAAGTGATTGGTGTGAACTAAAATCACCCTAGCATAGAACGAATCAATGGTAGGGAGCATTTCCAACAAGGCTACGACCAAGTGTTCCTAGTGGCTAAGCATTTGTGTGGGAGCATCAGGACCCAGGCTAAATTTTTAGCCCCTCAAGTAAATCTTGATCAGAATTTTGTACTCTCTCTCTCGAGTATTTGTGTATACAAGAATTTCAGAATAGTAGATTTTTGCATTAGTCAAATTTCAAATGAAAGGGAGAATAATCCATTGTAATAAAACTTACTGCAAATCATGGAGGGCAAAAACCAAAACATTTGAGGTCCTTGTTCAAGCTTGAAATATATTTGATTGTTAAGACAGCAATCAAGAGGAGAAGGTAAAGCTTACGGTCTCAAGCTGGTCGGGAATCCAGCTCCTTTGAAAGAAGAAAGAGCTTTGCCACTCTTACTAGAAGACCAGAAAGAAATCAAAGTCTTTCATGACCGAATTGATTCGCTTGAAGTTAATTAAGGTCGTGACGGGCATGTGAAGTTGAACTATTGTGCTAAATCAACACATAATCCATGTATTTGATTGACAATTCATGAAAAGGCTTGTGTCCTATCTATGCAGAGCTTTCAAGTTAACCTAACATATTTCGAAACGGGAGAATCCAAGTGGGGGAAAAGTGGGCCCGCTCCTTTCGAAACTCCCCACAAATTATTTTCTTTGGGGACTAGCGAGCTCTCGACTATACGCCTTACCAATATAATTGGGGATATGCTTGGGCCTTAATAGATGCCTTCCATTAAGGTGAAGACTCCTCGAGTTCTTACAAAGTTTTGTTTTACCTTGGTGGAAGATGTGACAACCAATGCAGCAATCTCTCTGTATCATCTGTCAAAGCATAATCTTCAATGCGGAAGCACACTATTTGGTCCCCATCATTAGAATCCCTAATACGACAACTGTTTTTTTAGCGGCATCATGATGCACAATGAGAATCTCCCTTGGCCTCCGTTGCTTTTGCAGGCGCTACCTAAGAGAGGGCTACATAATTGAGCAGCATCACTAGACAACCATGGGGGGTATGACTTCCCATCAAGCAATTGCAGACAGGATCCATAACATTGGAACTTATCAGAGACCCGCACATGGTCTATATGCATTCAACAGCGTATTCTCATACATTTGTGGTAGCTTGGCCTCCTTTTATATGCGCCCCCCGCCCCTCCTCCCAAATTGCTTTCACAGCAAGTTTCTATAATAGCACAAACAGAACCGTTTTTGAAGTTTACTATGTAGCTTGAAAACAGAAGTACAAGGAAGATGTAGTCACTGCATAAACTAACTCTTACCCACTAACGTAGCGTTACAAGGAAAGCAACTGTTCTTTTTTATGTCACAGGGCTCTGAACTTGTGTGTCCCAACTTTCCATTGAGAATGCAAGGCAGCATCTCAAAAGAGAAAACCCATAAACAAGTCACTGATCTAAGCTCATTACATCTCCAGTATGTCACACAGTTTGTCGGTGATACGAGTATCAGAAGGGTTTCACGTAAATTGACACCAGAATACAGCTGAGTCCATCCCGTGACCAGAAAATTGATCTGAACCTCATCTCTTGCTCCTCAAACCATGCATCTGAAGCACTTTGGAGAGCTACAAAAACTAGGCAGTCGTAAAACGATCAATTACTCGTTGCCCACAACCTTTCACACAAGTGGACCTGAATGGTCTTTGCCTTAGCCCATCATTCTGCCATGGCTGCACTACCATTGGCTTCTGGAATTTCATTGAACATAAACTGATCCTGATAATCCATCAAGAATTGAGTCGACCTTTTCACATCCATGAAAAGCTCATAAACCCTGCTCACATCTTGTATATCTACCTCCTTGCCTTTCCGCTTCTGGCATGCTAGTGCAGCAGCCGTGATCAAGTGAATGGCATAGCGGAGTGACGTTTCGTGCCCTATCTTTGTCAGAAGCAACTTTGCATCTTCTGACATTTCAACATCCTCCTCTTCGCACCTAATTTCCAAAATTTGACGAATTTCATCCTCAGTGTAGGGTTGTGTGGATATTATAAGCAGCCTGTCTAAAAGATCAATAGGCATCCCGTGAGGGCCCCTGTAGTTTGTTCCACGAATCCTTGTGATGCCCCTATTTGTAGCAACGACCAGAATAGGTGCCATTTCATTCTCAAGAGCACGATTCAGAAAAGAGAAGCACTCAATGTCTAGCATATGCACTTCATCTATAAACAGCACTCCAGGTATAATCTCAGCTTTGCCCTCTTCCCTCCATTCAGCCACTTTGCTATCAATCTGCTCCCGCACTTCAGAACGAATTTCTCCAGTGTCACCTGTAAATAAAGCCAAAAAGCCCTGCGTCCTGCAACAAAAATTATTGACAATCAATAGGAGCACAAATGAACCTTGAAAACTTTGCTAATAAAATGTATACAATAAACTCCAAAAATAAGGTAAATGTCAGGTGCAGCAGAGTAAGAGAATTAACAAGATCAGGCATCTTTCCTGTAACCTTGCGTTCATGTTGGTGGATTGTGTTATTGATTGTTATTTTCTGTTGATGAGATAATTTTTTTCTCAGAATGATTAGATAGAGAAATGTGTGTTAAAAGATATACACCTAGATGAATCCAGGATAAGCCCAGATTCGCCATTAAACACAAGTGCAGGGTATAGAGTCATGGTAGTCGAACTCCATGTCTCTCTTAAGTTCAAGAGTCAACAGTTTTTCAAGTTTCAAGCGTGTATATGCTGTTGATTCACCACCTCACCAGTGGCTTGCCGGCTACAGAGATATCAGAGCTTTAGGAGTCTTACCAAATGGCGAGCGAATATTTCCGAGCAAGGTAAAAACCGAGCAACTTTCCCCCAAACATAAAGCCATGCAAGGAAAGGTAAACACGCACACACACACAAAGCTCAAAAGGGTATAGTGAGAGAAAGAGATGAATATTACAATTGAGTGATTCTATAAGAGTGCTCATCATTATATGCTTGAGAGATGAGTCGTTATGTCTAAAAAGGAGAGAAAGAGAAAGAACAAGAGAGAGGGATAGTGTGGATTGAGAGAGCACAGATTGTGGAGACGGACACTATGTGGGTGGAAGGGAGAATGTGATCATGCTCCATATACGTACTCATTTCATTCAAATCTTTGATAAAGTCATGTCAGACAAAGACTAACCCTTTCTTCAATTACAAAGAGGTCCCTCAAAATAGAGAAAATTACTAAAAATATTCACAATAAAAGCACCATATAGCAAACATGATCGATGTATACTCTTAGTTTGCTCAAAGAAACATTAAAAAAACATGTTTATCTATATTTGCATTAATCACCATCAACTACATTATGTTTGTGATGTTGATCTTATGCATCATAATCAAGTGGCATACTCCACTAGGTGGAAATTTAACCTATTTTCATCCCCAATTTTTGTCTTTGCTACAACCTCATGTAAACGATGTGCCTTGAAGAGAAGACGGCCAGTTGCGTGCGTGAAAAGAGAGAGAGAGAGAGAGAGAGACAGAGAGAGGCGTACGTCATTTGCCTTGGCCTCATGATCCCAAGTATGTATGAAAGTAGAGATCAAATAAGCCCTATCTTTACAACTGATTTGATGAAAGGTACATCAAGACAGCAAGAGTAAGAAAATACAAGGCATATAATGAAGCAGGCTAGGTTTCTTCCACGAGTTGGATGAAACTCTTGCACCCCTAGAAGCCTATTTTAAAAATGCAAGGAGTGAGAGTCAGAGATGTTGCGAGTATTGCAAGGGTAGCGTAGCAACACATAGAGATACACTTAAGTTCAACTCTCCAATACCACAGTATCATTTAAAATCAGCATTTTTACAAAAACTATGTACTGAGTAGGTGCATAAGCACCTACCTGAATGTTGACCCAATTGTGTCCAAGGGGGCAACCTAGAGATTGGACGATGATTCCAGGCCTGAGGTTTGAGAGAGAGATTGGTATGAGGTTGTGAGGATGCTAGAGCTCCACCATTGGGTGATCTATTCCTTCATTCGCCTGTTGAAGGAAATAATGTCTATGTTGATCATGTGTGTCCATTTGTGTGTGGAGCGCTCGTATAGTGCTGCCAAGCCCTCGCAGAGCTCTCCAGAAACCTGCTGCCCACCAAGGAATACGAGCGTACTATTGTTTCCCACTGCCAAAAGCATTGTCAAGCCAACAAAACGTGAGTGAAGGTGGCTGGGCACGAATCCGAGCATGGACATGGAGTTGGAACAAGATAGTGACAACACTGACATGGAACTTGCATTGCTGGCCAAGCAGCTGCTGCATGGCACCAACCAGCAGTCCCGCCCACACTCCCTACCCGCCATCTTTGTGGGCGGCCAGCTCATAAACAGCCTGGACCGCACCATGGCCTGCCAATATGCAGATCTCGAGTGCTCTCATGTCACACAGTTTGCCCTCCACAGCAGAATATGATGTACCATAGTGGCAAAGCCAAGGTAGTTGAGAAGAAGACACTAATAGCAAATTGTCAACTTCTACGATGGCCATGCAAGCAGGTCACTGTCAAGAGAATCTGGACCACGAGGAAGTCCGCATTGTCTGGCTTGTATTCATGAACGGCAGAAGCAACTTCACCAACCGATTATTGCTGGATCAAAGGCTCATAGCGAGCGTGCATCTTGATCGATAATTATAAGCGTACTTTGGTATTTTACAAAGATCTAAAGACCTGGCCAATTTGCACCTCAGATTCGACTTTCACCATCCTTTGAAGAGCTTCCTGGGGCTATTTCTCACTAGAGGCTACTTGAGCATTCAAGAGGTAGGTGCCAAGTTTAGGAGCTACTTAGACGCATAGGGCTCTCGTAAAATGGTATAGACACTCCACCGTAGGGATGCACGGTGCCAATATATAGCAAATGGGAAGCTGTAACGCTTTAGGGAATCCTTACTTGTTTAGAGTCTCTCTCTCTCTCTCTCTCTCTCTCTCTCTCTCTCTCTCTCTCTCTCTCTGCCCCCCGCACCTGCCCCTGCCTGCAGCCCCGCGCGCCGCTGAGCCTCTCTCTGTGCTGCTCGCTGCCGCGCTGTGCTGCTGCCTGGCTTGCGCCCGGCCCCCCCGCCTCTGCCCTCGCGCCCGCCACCTTACACCCCCGCCTCTGCCCCGCGCGCCCGTCGTCCTGCACCCCCGCCGCCCTGCCCTGCTCGCGCGCTGCACGCTGCCCCCCAGCCTCTACGCGTAGCATGTCTCCCCCCCCTTTCCTACGTGTAGCATGTCTTCCCCCCCCCCCCCCCCCCACACCTCCCCCCCTTTTTTCTTTCATGCATAGGACATCCATCCTCTGCCCGTAGGACGTCTTTTTTTTTTTCTTTTTTCTTTTTTTTTTTTGACCCTGCCCCCGCCCCCACCACTTTTTAACTTTCGGGCCCCATAGGTCATTATGGCCTTTTGAGGACTTTAGTATAACATTTCATTTCATTTCTACCCCCCTCTCCTTCACTTTTGTTTTCGAGGCACGCGCGCGCGCACACACACAGCTGAACATATTGAGGGCACCGGGCCACACCACCTCGCGCTCCACCGCTCGTCGCGATCGCCGCGAGTGTGGGTGCACACATACATCCAGTGCCGCGGCCGCTACTAGAGTGGGTGCACACGCGCATCTAACCCCCTTGCGGACGGCGATCAAACATGAGGAAGACGAACGAAAAAGCCGACCCCCTAGAGGATGCCATTCGAAAATGCAAACGGAGACCATCAACAAGATGAACCGCAATCTCTGGGGCACAATAAACATTCTCGAAGGACGTGTGTTGATCCAAGAGAGTAAGATAAGCACGCTGGAAGACCGAGTGACGACCCAAGAGGAAGAGATCAAGTCACTCAAGAAAGAACTCGCCGAAGCCCGATCAAGAAACACACTGGAAGAGGGCGAACTAAAACCCTCAGTAATTGAAGAAATCAACACAATCAAGGAACAAGTACGGGCCATCAAAGAGGCAGAAGAACGGCACAAAGAAATGACGACTTCTTGGGTGGATGTTCTTACCAAAACCCAACAGAAGGCAGACGAAGCCGAGAAATGGATCAAGGTGGCCAAAAAAGGAAAAGACAAGGAGATAACGCCCACACGTCCACACCCAACAACATCATTAACCAGACACTAGAGAAGGAGCAGAGGAGAAGGGTGCGCGCTTTACATGTGAGAATTTGCGGTCTTAAAGACAAAGGCAATGTGGACGAAGAAGTAAAAGAACTCACAGCCTTGATGGGGATTCATGAGCCGACACACACAAGGGCATGGAGAGTGGGCAACATAAAGAAAAATGGAGGCAGTGGAGAAACCTCAAAAGAAAGAGCACTCATCCTCCGTTTTCCCTCCATGGAAGCAAAGAAGTCATTCTTGAAGAAAAGACCAACTCTTAAAGAGACTGGCATCTTTCTTGGGGACGATCTCACCCTCTCGCAGATCGCTCATATGCAGGAAGTAATGCCGGAGATTAGAGCGGCAAGGGAAAAGGCAAGATTGCTTTTTACCGAGACGGAAAAGTGGTAATACTTGAGCGACACTCCACATGACGGTGCGAGACTTATGCGACCACACTCAAAGTAGCTGCCTGGAACTGCAATGGATCTATGCGTCTTGATGTGGGTGCTTTTGAGGATAGCTTTACTGGAAGAGACATCATCTTCTACTCTGAGCACACCAGGCCCCTGAGCAATCCATGCCTCACATCAGTGGATATAGGTGGGAGACAGCCTACAGACAGGAGACACGCTCAGAGCACAGAGGGCGGGGCTCGGGAGGAGTGGCAGTGTTATTTAGAGAGGACCTGCAGCCATTGATACATATAGCCCGCACGGACGAGCAGGCTAGGTACATGTGGGTGAGACTGAAAGCAAAGACAGGCAGATACCTCTATCTAGCTATTTGTTACTTTCCCCCGAGTACATCAGTGTATGCACCACCCGAAGGACAGTCCCCTTTCTCTATTTTGGATGATGACATATGGGAGTTCTCTAGGGACGGTGACATTATCATCCTCGGGGACTTCAATGCTAGGACTGCCCATCACCAGGCAGTGTTTTATGATACTTCAGAGGAGATGCTAAGAGAGATAGATGTGGCAGAGACGGGCCTTTCCAGACTATCACACGATATGGAATATACTGAGTATGGGCGACACCTAGTAGACATGGGCACTGCACATGGATTGGCCATCTTGAACGGCCTACAGAGATTTCCTGCTGCGAGAGGCTTTACATGCTTCCCACACAGACATGGAGCCAGCACGGTGGACTATGTCATGGCACAACCGAATCTCATCTCTAGTATCGAGGATCTCACAGTTGGGCCCAGATCGATCGGGGTGGCGGTGGATCATGCTCTGGTGTCAATGACCATCTCCTTCCATTTCAGTGCAGCACACAGGCCACGAGTAGCAGTCCCTACTCGCTACACATTCACAAGGGAGACGGACTCTGTATACATGGACGGAATCTACAGACGCCTATGCACTAAGCACTCAGGGTGACCTCTGGAGGAGCTAACTACTATACTGACACAGACATTACATGAGGCAGCAGCTGAAGCATACCCACACACCCAGCCTGAGCAGAGCCGCCGATTTGGAAGCATGCCTCAGAACAGCTGGTACAATGAGGAGTGCCGCCAGACTAGAGCCAGACTTCAGAGGGAGGTGCTGTTGGGGGACGTCACTCACAGACAGTCACAGATGGACTTCCGACGCTTGATACGGCGGAAGAAGAGGGCTTTTTTGGCTAGACTCGAGCAAGATCTATATCAGCGATTCTTGAGTCAAGACTCGCGTGAGGCGTGGCGGCTCATTCATGAGCAGTCCCCCCCCCCCCCCCCCCCGCTATTTCCTCCACAGAGACCTGGGGTCAGTACGCATTATCTCTGTACACAGTACTTGGACAGCCGCCCCTCCCCAACCCCCCCGACCCATGCCCACATACATGTGTCTTTTTCACTGCTGAGATGGTGAAGAAAGCCATTGACAGGATGAAGACTGGGAGAGCATATAATCATGAGGGCCTAGTAGCTGAGCATTTCATGCATGCCAAAGACCTACTAGCAGAGCTTCTAGCAGTTATGTTTAACCGTGCCATGTGTGAGGGCCTACCGGACACTTGGAGCCTATCTACAATCGTACCTATCTTCAAATCAGGAGACCCCATGGAGCCTGGGAATTATCGCACTATTATGATTGGGCACACACTGGCACGGTTGTATGCATCCATTCTTGAGCAACAGCTGAGAAGATGGGCAGAGAGGGAAGGAATGCGTGCAACTGGGCAGGCAGGATTCAGGAGAGGCTTCTCTACTTTTGACCATATCCTAACACTCAGGGCCATCATCGAGGAAGGCAGATCTCATGGGAGACGGATCTATTGTAGCTTTGTGGACTTCCGCAAAGCTTTCGACACGGTACCCAGAGCTAGACTGATGCGCAGATTACAGGAAATGGGAGTACCCACAACTCATTTGGGGGATCATGGCATTGTACACATCAGTAGTAGGGCATATACACACCCCGGAGGGACTTTCTACACCGGTTCACTCCACTATTGGGGTGAAGCAGGGCTGCCCGCTCTCTCCCACTCTTTTCGGTATGTATGTGGATGAGATTTCTGACTACATTGACAGCGATGGGGATAAAGGTGCTCAGTTGGCAGGGACATGGATTCCACTTTTGTTATTAGCTGATGACATAGTGTTGATCTCCGAATCCCCAGAGGGAATGCAACGTCAATTGGATGCTCTGCATACGTTTGCCCACGAAAGTGGTTTGTCTGTCAACCTGGGTAAAACTAAGGTTATGGTGTTTAATACCACCCCACAGTGGATCAGGAGGTCAGCACCTACACTCACATACGGCCAGGAGACTGTGGAGTACACAGACGCTTACACTTACCTTGGAGTGGTTTTTAGCGGACCTACATTCTCGCTCAGAAGAGCAGCAGAATCCAGACTTACTAGAGCCCACGCAGCATTGGGTAGATTGGAGAGGATGTGTTCGTCGCAGGTTCAGTTTCAGGAGCCCCGGACGAAGCTCTGGCTCTTTGACACCTTGGTGGCTTCAGCATTGCTCTATGGAACCAAGATATGGGGACCTTCACTGGATCACCACGGGAGGACGGGTCGCTCAGACGGATGGGGGAACATGGAGAAACCTCTCGTCTCTATGATCTCGCGGCTCATTAGAGCCAAGGCATCAGTACCACGGGCCATTATCCGAGCAGAGCTAGCGGTCCCCCCCCCCCCCCACTTGTGGTGGAGGCGCTCACCAGATCAGTCTCCTTTATAAACCGCACATGGACACTTCCTAGAGACAGATATGCTCGCATAGCACTTGAAGCCTCTCGACAGTTAGCCATACAAGGAGATACGACATGCTGGTATGGGGAGATGACATCATGGTTTCAGGCACATGGGTTCAGCATAGACCGGCTGCCACCATTCCATTACTCATTGGATGCACCATCTCTCACCCTTACACAGTCAGAGATCACCAAGCTCATACGCCAAGACCTGACCCAGCTAGACACCAGAAGGACATGGATACAACCAGCACAAGAATTGGGCACGAAGATGGCTTTTTACAAAGACCACCTTCTCCAGCTTACGGAAGATGGTTTTGTGGCGAGACCCAGATACATGGATACCCACTTGTCTCATGGGATACGATGTGCTATTGGCCAGTTACGCACATCTTCTCACCAGTTGCGGATTGAGACGGGGAGATACAGCGGAGTACCAACAGAGGACAGGACATGCCCGTTGTGTAACATGGAACCTGAGACAGAGCTACACTATACATGTCGCTACCCCGTCTACTACGAGATACGAGGCCGCTTCCATTGCTTGTTCAGAGAAGGTTTTGGACCACTCTCAAGAGTCATGGGATACGAAGATTAGAGATGTCTGGGTTTGTTCTTGCTCGAGCTGCGCAGACACAGAGATAGCCTGATGAATGGCGAGGCTAGACAGTCTCAAAGACGGATCACAGACTTCTTCAGAGCAGACATGGGACAGCCGCAAGAGCCACTCCCACAGCAGAGCTCGCCCTCGTCTCATACCAAAGGCACACTGATTGATCGAGCGATTGAACTAGGGAAATCCAGGCGCCCGCGTGACTGCGAAGAACTACACAACATTGACGGAGGCTACGACAGAAAATTCGGAGCACACTGGCCAGGCATGCACAACGTCCGGTCAGACTACTAACCATGGAGGAAATTGATGAGATTCGCCAACGACCGATGCTAGATCTCTTGTGATTCAGCTATCCCAACAAGCCGCCCATTTTTTGCTTGGTCTTTTGCTTGGTTCACATCGATCAACTTAGGACCCCATAGTATATATCTTTGTTTTGTACTGTTGTTAGGTTATTTTGTTACTCTGACTTTGTATCAGATCCACCACTTTGTAACTTTCGGGTCTCATAGGTCATTATGGCCTTTTGAAGACGTTAATATAACATTTCATTTCTCTCTCTCTCTCTCAGATTCTGACAGAGACGCTCCATCAGAGACATATCCCCACAGCCAGCCTACACGCAGACGATCCGGGAGCATTTTTCAGAATAGTTGGTATGATGAGGAGTGTAGAGAGACGAGGATCGTATTACAGAGAGAGGTGCTCATGGGTGGCTAGGCTATATGCATCAATTCTTGAGCATGAGTTGAGTGGATGGGCAGAGAGAGAGGGCATACGGGCAACAGGACAGGCAGGGTTCAGGAGAGGTTTCTCCACTCTTGACCAAATTTTGACACTCAGAGCCATTATTGAGGAGGGTAGACACCATGGCAGGAGTATTTATTATAGCTTTGTGGATTTCCGCAAAGCCTTTGATACAATGCCACGAGCCAGACTCGCAGATTGCAAAACATGGGGGTGCCCACAGAGCTGATTTGGGGGATCTTAGCTTTATATAGGACAGTGGTAGGGCGGGTCCGCACTACTCAAGGCATGTCCGACATGGTGAAGTGGGGTGAAGCAGGGTTGTCCCCTATCTCCAACTCTCTTTGGGATATATGTAGATGAGTTTTCAGATTATGTACAGACAGAGGGTGATAGAGGTGCTCAGCTTGAAGGGACATGAATTCCATTGCTATTATATGCTGATGATATTGTGCTGATCTCAGACTCTCCAAAGGGGATGCAACATCATTTGGATGCATTGCACGTATTTGCACAGGACAGTGGATTGTCTGTGAACCTTGGTAAGACCAAGGTAATGGTGTTTAACAATACGGCGCAGTGGGTAAGGAGGTTTGCCCCCACTTTTACGTATGGTCGAGAGAATGTGCAGTACGCAGATACATATACTTATCTTGGGGCGGTTTTCAGTGGTCCAGTATTTTCCCTGAGGCATGCAACAGATACGAGATTGACCAGAGCCTATGCAGCATTGGGGAGACTTGAGAGGGAGAGGATATGTGCGCAGGTTTAGTTCCAGAAACCTCGGACAAAGCTTTGGCTCTTTGACACTTTGGTCACTTTGGCCATGCAGTACGGAGTGGAGATATGGGGCCCCTCAGTTGATCATCATAGCAGAGCTGGCAGTACTGATGGATGGAGATGTATGGAGAGGCCCTTGGTGTCTCGGATGATTAGGGCCAAGGCCTCAATACCACATGACATTGTTAGGGCGGAGCTCGCTGCTCCTCCATTGGTAGGGGAGGCACTCACTTGATCAGTTTCATTTATGCATAGCACCTGGGCTCTCCCTAGAGACAGATATGCTCGATTAGCACTAGAGTCTTCACAACAGCTCGCGTTGCAGGGAGATAGATCATGTTGGTATGCAGAGTGGCATCTTGGTTTCAGTTACATGGCTTTAGTATAGATCGGCTGCCCCCATTTCAGTACTCTCTGGATGCACCCTCCATCTCCCTCATCAAGGCAGAGATTTAGTTGGATGCGAAGAGGACATGGATACAGCCTACACATGAGTTGGGTACGAAGATGGATTTCTATAGAGAGCATCTTCTCCAGCTTACGGAGGATGGTTTTGTGATCAGACGAGGATACATGGATATTCATCTATCCTACGGGATACGATGTGCTATTGGTCAGATACGCACATCCTCACATCAGCTAGAGATCGAGACAGGCAGATTTAGATTAGTACCCGCTCAGTCCAAGATTTGTCAATTGTGCCAGATAGAGCCTGAGACAGAGCTACATTACATATGTCACTGCCCAATGTACTATGAGATACGAGGCCGCTTTCACTGTCTATTCAGAGAGGGTTTTGTACCACTTTCTAGAGTTATGAGATACCAGGATCGAAGAGGGGGACAATGAGAGATCCAACGATAGCGGTAGATTACAGATTTCTTTCAGCCACAAACAGAGGAGTTCGAGCAGCCCCCACAACATAGCAGCACTAGAGGCATACAGCTTGATCGTGCGATAAGCATAGTAACAGGGAATGGCCGTTTTCAGGTCTCCGTTCCCCGTTCCGATTCCAAGTTCCCGTTCCGAATCCCTGTTCCGTGTTTCAAACGTGAGTACTCGTAACAGGGAATGGCATTTTTTCCGCGTTCCCGTTCCGGTTTCCCGTTCCTGGTAACTATGGCGATAAGAGTTGGGGCAGTCCCGTCGCCCACGAATGAGGGGGCCCTCTCGACATTGACGCAGATTGCGACAAAGGATCCATACCATACCAACGCGACATAGGAGCCGACAAAGTGCTTACCTTGGAGGACATTAACCTCTATAGCGTTTTGGATACCGATGTATATGTACATGATGCCTCTACTGTTAGAGAGCTCCATTGTATCAACTCACCCCTTTGTATTCCCTTTGTATCAGTTTTCACCCCACCCCTACCCACTATTTTCTTTTCAATTCTTTGTACTTTTTGTACCCATACCTAGTATTAGATTCACCACATGTAACCGTTTGGTCTCATAGGTCATTTTGGCCTTTTGAAGACGTTAATATTACATTTCATTTCATTTCATCTCTCTCTCTCTCTCTCTCTCTCTCTCTCTCTCTCTCTCTCTCTCTCTCTCTCTCTCTTTTTTTTTTTTGGGAAAAATCAGGGCTGTATATTACTGAGTACAATATAATCCCCAGCGGATGCCAAAATAGCCTATCACGTGGGGTGTACAAGTTGAATGTAAGGGTGAGAGCCACTATAGTGACAACTCGACTAGAACAATCTCATGGTGGTCTGTGTGATGAGTGGAGGAGAAACCACCGAGGGGGGACATAATGCCATGTAATCTGGCCACCTGTAAGTGTGAAGAAGAGTGGAGATCAGGCCCAACGCCGAAGGAAGGCAAACCGACGAGCCTCGGCTGCTCGAGATGTACCTGAGGAAGAATCCCACTGCCAAATCAGGGTGTGAATGATGTCCAGCCAAATGGCAGTGAGGGTATCCTGAAGGAGCTCTGGAGCCGCACTGAGAATGTGAAGACAACGAGCTCTCCAAACATTCCATAGTGTAATGCTAGTGATGACTGAAAAAACTTCATCACGTGTCTGAGGATCCCCCTGCCAAGCAATCTGTGGTAACATAGCCAAAGTCCCTCGCCGATAACCAGTCGAGGTAAGCATAAGAGCTGGATCTGTGTCTGAGCCCTTGTAGAAAAGATGCGGTCCAGGCATCGGCATCAACCATGAGACAGATCCCCAAGTGAGAAATCCATGCTGAACACCAGCTCTGCTAAGTAAAAAGCAAACTGCTAGCCACACTACATGAGAATATGAGCATGACCAAAGACAGTGTAACAAACTTGGACACTCCAAGTCAAGAATCAACCGCGACGGCACCAAATAACCACTTCAAAACAATTCACAGATCACAATAGATTTGCACTGGCCCGGCGGAGTTCCGTGCCTAGAGATATTGGTCCCAAAGACTGGCGCCCCTTTCGGTATTTCTTTTTGTATTAATCAATCATCAAAGTACAAGAGAGCGGTTAGCGTTTCACTCTCAGACTCTCCGTCTAGATGCTCTGAGAAGTGAGGCCCTCACCACTAATTTGAAGGTTACAAGGGATGCCCAAAGGCAGAGCCCCAAAAGCTTTAAAAATCAAAGCATCAGTTCTCTCTCTTAGAGAGAGTCTCTTTTTTTTTATTAAAAAAAAGCAAGTTCTGTCTCTTTTATGCAAAAAGCAACGCCCAAAAGCTGCCAGCGCAAATTGTGGCGCAATTTCCGGAAAATCCGTACAACCCTGCCACGTGGCACTGGCGCCAGAAATTAGGGTTTCAGCCAGCATTTAGGGTTTCCAGAAATTAGGGTTTGCTGCGAATTAGGGTTTCTGGCAGTTTTTAGGGTTTGCAAGAACTTTAGGGTTTCTGGCAGAAATTAGGGTTTCTGCTGTCCGCCACGTCATCACTTTGTGACATACCCCCCTCTTGAAAGCATTGTAATCGACCGCGATTACGCCTGCAAAACCGACAAAAGCCATAAACCGTCTTAGCAGACACTGACTGTTAGTTACCTACGTACTAGGAACACACATCTAGCACATGTACAAAATCGACAGTCACATCACACGACATCACAGGACATCACCAGACATCACAAGACATCACATGACATTCAACATTCATTCGGATCTTAGACCATGATTTATCGGCAATGTAGCTAGCAATCACATCTAGGTCCAATCAGGACCTCATCGGTGTCCGATTGACTAACCCCTATTGCAACCATGTCTATTCAACATCAATCAGACCAAAATGCTGCAGTCATTTCGTCTATGAGTTCTTGCACTCACGAGAAGTCAAGAACAAATCAGTATCATAATCAAGAATTCCATTTCATAAAGTCATCCAGCAGAATACTGTCAGCTCTCAGTATCCCTGAAGCTCAAAGAGACATCAATGACTTTAGTATCAAAATCGAGGCATCTGTTGACAAAGAAGTGGAGTAACTCCCCTCTTGTGCATCCCACTGCACCAGATCTTCGGCCAAGCTGAATTCTGGGTTCCATTTGGAGTAGACTATGCTAAACCAAAAGCATCGAGGTAAAGTTTCACAATCTGAGGAGTATCTGCTAGGTCCTCCTCCTCCATCCACTTCGCATCAAGTGCAGGATAATTCTTGAACTTAACCAAGAACCGCCTTCGGACTTTACCCTTATTCTTCGTATCCTTATGTGCCAAAATCTGTTCAGGAACAAGGATCTCGTTTTCTTCCACTTCGGGTTGCTCATCAGGCTCCCCATCATCAGGCACATCACCTTTAAAAGGTTTCAAGAGATTCACATGAAATGCATTGTGAATCCTCCAAGTATCTGGCAGTTTCAATCGGAAGGAGACTTCATTAATCTTTTCAGTAATCTGGAAAGGGCCGTAGTATCGCATACTAAGCTTTGGAAAAAGCCTCTCCTTTCCCTTGTTCTTTCGTAGGCGTGCGCCTTCTCAAAACGTAAGAGCACCCAATCATCCTCCTTCAATTTCATGTCGCGACGATGGCGATCCGTTGCCTTTTTCTGTCGTTCTTGAGACTTCTGCAAAGTCTCGCGAACCTTGGCAAAAGCCGTATCCAGATCTCGCGTATATTCATCCGCTTCAAAGATCTTATCTTTCGTGCTCAGGAAGGGTGGAACCTTTGCAGCACCTTCAACAATCTCAAATGGCGCCTTCCCCGTCGACGAGTGTATCGTGTTATTGTAGGCAAATTCCACCAAAGGTAAATATCTTTCCCATTGAGTCTTCTGATCTGAGATATAAGACTTCAATAAATCTAGAACAACTGAATTGGCAATCTCGGATTGCCCATCAGTCTGCGGGTGGAACAATGACGAGAACTGCAACCGCGTGCCAATGTTCTCCCAAATTGCCTTCCAAAACAAACTCGTAAATCTGGGGTCTCTGTCGGAAACAATTGTCTCAGGCATGCCATGTAATCTGAAAATCTGGGCCACAAACAGTCTCGCTAAGTGATCCGGCTTGACTGTTTTCTTCACTGGAATGAAATGAGCCTGTTTGCTAGATCTGTCAATAACAATCCAGATACCATCGTGACCACTCTGTGTTCTCGGGAGATCAAAAATGAAATCCATCGCTATACTTTCCCAGGGGCGCGTGGGTATGGGTAAAGGCTGTAACAATCCCTGTGCTTTATGCCTGTTAAACTTGACCTTCTGGCATACCAAGCAACTGCGCACAAACTCTTCCACATCTTTCTTGAGTCTCGGCCAAAAGAAATATCTCTCTACCCCTTTCATGGTGGTAGCAATGCCGCGGTGACCCGTAAAAGGTGGACAATGGCATTCAGTCATAACCTTTTCCCTCAACGGCTGTGTAACGCACAACATAGTCTTTTTCATCAAGTAGCCTTCCCGAAGGGATTATCCAGCTACTATCTCCCCATCCCGTATCCGTGTGAAAATATCTGCAAAATCTGTATCTGTGGCATACTGATTGAAACCGGCCTGTTCAATCCAAAAAGGGCGGTAGACTTTACTTCAAACCTTGATTTAGCTTTCACCCATTATTAGTCGTCTATTTTACCTGTACTTTCAAGACACAACAAAGGGGAGAGGGATACAGGCTGCTAGATTGCACCTGTATGAGTAGACCGACACCAGATTGGCCCCTAACTTAGGCGCCCCTTTCGGTATTTCTTTATTGTTCAAAAGAGGGAATAAACGCTGTGGTTCCCTACAAGCTGCCCCGCACAAACTCGGCTGAATTTCCACTGTTCTAGCCTGATTTCGGCAACATAACTGTACTAGAACCCTTCACAGTCAGTATTCCCACGCATTGACTGACTTTCCCGACGCATACGGGCACTTTGCAAAACCTGGCGAGAATCTGCAGCACGCTGAATTCTCTGTTTTCAGCCCTGAAAACGCGCCAGATCACCTGTACAACGGTCCCCTTGCGTCCCCGAACCTCCTGGGGGTATTAGGGTCCGTTTAGGGCCAAAACCCTAAACCTGCAAAAATACACAGCAGGCTGTAATTCACTGTTTCGGGCTCCGTTTCGCGTGCCGGTCGCATCCGTAGCAAGTCCTCGAGCTCCCGCACTTGTAGGGCTACTTGCCCTTTGAATCGGACGAGATTTCTGGCGTGAAAGCTCTCCGAATTCACCTGTACCTGCGGGGGGATTAGCCGCTAGCTAATCCAGTACCTGTGCAAGAGGCTCTTGCCTCGGCAATCGCGCATGAACCCACACAACTGTACATTGGTCAAATGAAAAGCCCACTAGAGGGGCATAACATACTGCAAAAGGGGAGAGAGAGGGCAGTGCGTAGCGTGCAGGGCATCACTCCTGGCACCGCACTGTGCATAAGAGGGAAAGCAAGCACTCCATAGCTCTTAACCTGTGACAAAGACTTGCAAAATGAGCCTCCCAGCTATAAATCACGTTTTTGCCTTCTCTATAGGTAGTAAACTGGCCTCAGAGTGCCAAGTGTCACTCATTTGTGCATTTTCCCGCTTTAGACCCTCGGGTCTAAAAATATCTCACCTGCAGCCTCTGTTGACTTGGCCACAGAGTAACAAAATGATCCCCATGTCAAACTGCACGTAATGACGCGAAGACATTTTCAGGTCCCAAAATAGCAATTCCCTAAATTTTAGGAGATGCTGCCATTGTATCTTTCTAGGTCATCCGACCCTCTTTGTACACTGCGGCCACATCCAGAACTGAAATGTAGCCTCTGTAGCAAAGGATTCCACTTTGGCTAGTCAATGACCCCACTTGGCTAACCATAGTCCTTGTCCAACCTTAGTGCTCTCTTGCCCTCAGGCCTGGACTCCCTCTGGACAGTTCCACACTAGCTATGCAATGCAGGGCAGTTAGATTTCCCGAGGGGTGTTTCCAAAAAGTGAAAGTAAATAGATAATAAGAAAGAAATCAACAAAAAGGATAGATAGTAGTCACACGCTGGTGACATACCCCCCTCTTGAAATCTCAAACGTCCTCGTTTGCATCTATGTCGTTCATGCTCCTAGTCAACACTGATGTATTCAACACCTGTTGACACATGTACGACACATACATGCTCATTGTCAACCCTGGTGTATTCAACACCTCGTCGACTCATGTATTGCTTGCGTGTGAACCCTGTCCCAATGACATAGTGGTAGCTTCGTACTCTGCCATTGCTTTGAGTCACTAACTTTCCAATGACAAAATGGTAGCTGCACATTTTGCCACTGTCTTATAGTACACGTTGGATCCCGTAACACTTTCGAGCATACCCAAACCGATAGTTTAAGAATGCAGTTACACATGTACTCTTCAATAGAAGCAATCACTGTATCCTTGACAAACTGACAAGAAACACTCACTTCTATAGCACTAACCAACTTTTGGACATTCCATAAGAGCAATTGCCAAACTGACAATCTGTACAGCTCTAACATTCATGTAACAGGTATTTGATTTGAGCTCACTTTAAATACCATGTACATCATTTGTTTCAGAAGCCATTGTCACACTGACAATCCATGTAGCTTTGAAACTCAAGGGGTCAAGGTAGGTTGCAAATCGAAGGCTTCCAGGTAAAGTGATAACACAGTTGGTGACTCTGCAAGTTCACCTTCTTCCATCCACTTAGCATCCATTGGTGGATAGTTTCTGAACTTTACCAAGTAACGCCTAGCAACCTTGCCTTTCACTTTCCTTTCTTTGTGTGCCAAAATCTGTTCAGGGACCAAGATCTCGTCAAGTTCCTCGACTTCCGACAGATCTTCAGCTGGCATATCTTCTGGCACATCACCCACATAGGGTCTGAGAAGACTCACATGAAATGCATTGTGAATCTTCCAACTGTCAAGCAATTTCACCCTATATGCAACATCACTGATTATGTCGCATACTTGAAAAGGCCCATAGTAACGCATGCTGAGCTTTGGAAACAGTCTTTCCTTGCCCTTCATCTTCCTTAACCTTGCCTTTTCAAAGCGTAAAAGCACCCAATCACCAAGTGAATATACCACTTCACGACGGTGACGATCAGCTGCTTTCTTTTGCTTTGCCTGAGTCCTTTCTAAGGCCACTTTGACCTTCTTGTACATTTCATCCATGTCTTGAACATACTTATCTGCTTCAAATATCTTGTCCTTTGTATGCAGTATGGGAGGAACTTTCTTGCCACCTTCAACTATCTCAAAGGGTGCCTTGCCAGTTGATGAATGCACTGTATTATTGTATGCATACTCCACCAATGACAAATACTCCTCCCACTTTCCTTTATGCTCTGACACATAGCACTTCAGCAGATCTAGGACAGTAGAATTTGCCTCTTCTGACTGCCCATCTGTTTGAGGATGAAATGACGAAGAGAATTTGAGCGTGGTGCCCATATTCTCAAACAAGCCTCTCCAGAACAAACTTGTCATGCGTGGATCACGGTCGCTGACAATCGACTGTGGCATGCCATGATACTTGAAAATATTGCTCATAAACAAGCGTGCCATCTGATCTGGCTTTATCTTCTTCCTGACAGGAATAAAATGAGCCTGTTTGCTGAATCTGCAAATAATGGTCCAAATACCATCGTTTCCTGTCTGCGTTCTCGGAAGATCAAAGATAAAATCCATAGCAATACTTTCCCATGGTTTATCTGGAATAGGTAGTGGTTGCAATAACCCTGGTGCCTTTTGCCTGTCAAACTTGACCTTTTGGCATATTAGGCATTCTCGCACAAAGGCATCCACATCCCTTCTCAATGTAGGCCAATAGAAGAATGTCTCAACCGCTTTAACTGTAGCATCAATACCACGATGCCCTGCATACGGTGGGACATGACTCTCTTCCATAACTTTGCGTCGCAATGGCTTTGTGACACACAATCTTCCATGCATCATCATGAACCCGTCTTTAAGAAGATAGTGTTCATGACGTTGTCCATCCATTAGCTGCTCGAAGACCCTTGCAAAATCTTCATCATTTTCATACTGTTCTCTCATATCATCAAGTTCATGATGATAAGGAATTGACACAGCTGAAATTTGTGGCTTCCTTGACAAGGCATCAGCCACAACGTTCTTCTTGCCTTCTACATGCACAATCTGAAAATGGAACATGGACAAGATATTTGCCCATCGCATATGCTTCTCAGATAACTTTGTTTGTGTCAAGAAGTATCGCAAGGTCTGATGATCCGTTTGGACAACGAAATCTGCACCTAGCAGGTAGTGTTTCCAACTTAAGAGCGCATGAATCACAGCCAGTAACTCTTTCTCATAGACCTGCATGGTCATCTCTGGCCCTTGCAAAATTCTGCTCTCATAGGCTACTACCCTGCCATCTTGCATTAGCACTGCACCAATGCTACTACCGCAGGCATCACACTGGACCACAAATGACTTCCTAAGATCTAGCAACACAATGACTGGATCTGAAGTCATCTTTTCCTTTAAGAGATTAAAAGCTGAAATCTCTTTCTGTGTCCATCTAAAGGTGACTGCCTTCTTTTGAAGAGCATGTAAAGGTGAAGCAATCTCAGCGAAATTTCGGATAAACCTTCTGTAATAGGAGCATAGTCCCAAAAAGCTTCGGACATCATGCACCGTCTTCAAATTTGGCCATGACTTGATCGCTTCAACTTTTGCAGGATCCATTCTGACACCATCCTTTGAGACAATGTGTCCGAGAAAGTGAATCTCTTCCATAAAAAACTCACTTTTCTTTGCATTGATGAGCAACCTATGACTGCGTAGCTCTTTGAACACAATGGCCAAGTGATGCCTATGCTCCTCTTCATTCTTTGAGTAGACTATCATGTCATCAAAGAATGTACCAACAAACTGCTGGTGTGGACGGAAAATTCTGTCCATCATCCTATTGAACGTAGCAGGAGCATTTGTGAGACCAAAGGGCATCACTAAAAATTCGTAAAGGCCAAACGTCGTTCTAAAAGCAGTCTTGTGCACATCCTCTGATCTAATGCGGATCTGATGGTACCCACTCTTTAGATCTATCCTGCTAAACATAGCTGCTCCTTCTAATTTGTCCATAATATCATCAATTCTAGGTATAGGGAACCTATTCTTGATGGTATTCTTGTTCAGTGCACGGTAGTCGATGCACATACGCCATGAGCCATCCTTTTTCTGCACCAACAACACTGGAGAACAGAATGGACATGAACTGGGCTGAATCGGCCCCTTTTCTAACAACTCCTGTACTTGGCCCATTATCTCTTTCTGCTGAGCCGCACTAACCCTGTACGGAGGCTTATTTGGTGGGCTACTGCCTGGCACCAAATCTATCGCATGGTCCTCGGGTCTCTCTGGCGGTAATTGAGACGGTAATGAATCGGAAAAACAGTCACTATACTGTTGTAAAAACATTGACCTTTCTTTATCTAGCACAGATAAATTTGATTCATCACAATCTGACACTTCACGTGCAAAAACCAAGTACGCAAAAAGATGCTTTTTCATTACAGAAGTAATAGCAGAAGCTGATACAGTAGGAATAGACTCTCCTTGAAGCTTTACATCCAGAATGTGAGTCTTTCCCATGCTCTGTACAGTGATCTTTTTGTTGTAGGCATCCATGACTCCCTGTACACGAAACAACCAAGGAATACCTAACAACACATCACATCCGTCTAGTGGCATGATGTAAAATTCTTCAGCATCTACATAGGACTGGATATGTAGACGCAACTTTCCAATGATGGGCGTCACAGCCTCTGTATGGCCAGGACATGCCAAACCTACCTCTGCTGTATACCCCATCTCTTTAGGTCTGATTCCCAACTTTGAAGCCAATTCTGGGGAAATAAAGTTGGCTTTTGCACCTGGATCAAAGAAGATAAGCATTGTTTGATCCCTGACCTTTTCCCATGCTCTGCAAAGCTCACTTGCATCCGAATTTGGCTTATCGCCCACCATATCTGGCACTAGACTAGCCATGGGCTTCTTTCCTTTCTTGTCTTCCTTGTCATCAGAATCAGGTGGCCTTTTCTTTGTAGGACAGTTGTAAGCAATGTGGCCAGGCTGCTCACATATAAAGCATTTGTTCTCTGTCCTCAGGACCTTCTTTTGCTCTTCTGACTTGCGAGGAAAACGTCTTTTCCATTTCTTTGCTGGTCCTTTTTCTGATTCAGCCGTAGCTTTATCTTTCCCTGCGTTGGCTGACTCCTGAGTCCCTTTAGGAGCCTCATTGGGAACGTGCTTCTTGGCTGAATTTTTCTTGCCTGATCCTGCCTTGACGCCAGTGTTAAATTCACAATCTTCTCCCTTGAGCAAACCATTGCCAGTGTTTGCTACCTCGATGAGCTGCGTCAAAGTAGTGACTTTTGTCTTCGTGCAGTACTTTCTCAATCCTTTGGGTAGGCCACAACAGTATTTTTCAATCTGTTCTGTCAATGGCACAAACCTATAGGAAGTTACTGGAAGTAGAGCTTTCCAAAACTTCCGATTGTAATCATCTAGATTTCTGCAAGTGGCAGCATTTAGCTGGTGCCATTCTGTCATGACATCTGCTTCGAAATCATCAGATAACCATGCTGCTGCAAAAATCTGCTTAAAGTAAATCCATGTGGACGGAGCTTGCCCTTGAAGCAATAAAGTTGTCCACCATTGTCCCGCATTCCCTGTCAAGAAAGTGGCTGCCTTGCGGACCTTTGAAGCCTCTGTAAAGTTTCCCCCTGCATAGGCCTTGTCAAACTGCTGGAGGAATGAAAGAGCCTTCTTCCTGTCATCAAACCCTGTAAAGGTCGTGAATGTCACACCTTTGCCACCTTCTCTGTATGGAGTTGGCCTCTCCAACGGCGTTGAATTGTCATATGGAAGTGACTGAAACATGGGAACACTATTAGGGTTCATCTGTGTTCCTTGGCCGCTATTAACTTGACCTCGAAATGCCATATTTGGCTGCTGATTTGTAATTCCAGCCATACCAAAATTTGCCTGTGGCATCCCAAATTGGCCCTGAGTGCTCTGAAACCCTGGTTGCATACCCATGACACTGTACATGGGGTTAGGCATCATCGTTTGAGCACCCCCAAACACTGTTCCTGGCGTGTAAAACTGATTTCCAGGTGCATGACCAGCCATGCTCTGGAATACGGATCCACCTCCAAAATAGCCAGGGTGTACTGAAGGTGGTGGGAAGACTTGTTGCATAGCCTGTAGGTTGCTTCCATGCCCATTAGAACCAGCTATAGGCTGCTGAAAGGTGGCGGGCTGAACTGGTACAGCTTGAAAGACTGGCATCTCAGCCACCTGTTCTTGCACCTTAGGCATAGGTTGTGGAGACTGCATGTTCTCCGTCAAGTGTACAGGTGTTTCCATTGACTGTGCGGTATGAATCACCTGTGCTCGAGCCTTAACAGGCTTTTCAATATGATCCAGTGACCCAACTTGCTGAGACGGAACAAGAGGTTGCAGAAAGGCTAAAAACCTTGGGTTCTGCATTGCTTGTGTGAACATAGCCACAGCAGTAGCCAACTGGGTCCTGAATATATCATCATCTGTCTGTGGTGGTCTTGAGGACTCACCCACTTCATGTGTCTGTTGACCCTGTGAAGAGGAAACCTCTTCAGTCACATCATCTGGTCTGTCAGCCATAATTGCAATTCCCTGTGTCTGGTCTATGATCCACTGTGTCTTCAAGCCCAAAACTGACCAAGGCTCACTTCTATGGGAAAAAGTGATTTAGTCCCGTCGATGGAACCATGAAACCGGCCTGTTCAATCCAAAAAGGGCGGTAGACTTTACTTCAAACCTTGATTTAGCTTTCACCCATTATTAGTCGTCTATTTTACCTGTACTTTCAAGACACAACAAAGGGGAGAGGGATACAGGCTGCTAGATTGCACCTGTATGAGTAGACCGACACCAGATTGGCCCCTAACTTAGGCGCCCCTTTCGGTATTTCTTTATTGTTCAAAAGAGGGAATAAACGCTGTGGTTCCCTACAAGCTGCCCCGCACAAACTCGGCTGAATTTCCACTGTTCCAGCCTGATTTCAGCAGCATAACTGTACTAGAACCCTTCACAGTTAGTATTCCCACGCATTGACTGACTTTCCCGACGCATACGGGCACTTTGCAAAACCTGGCGAGAATCTGCAGCACGCTGAATTCTCTGTTTTCAGCCCTGAAAACGCGCCAGATCACCTGTACAACGGTCCCCTTGCGTCCCCGAAACTCCCTGGGGGTATTAGGGTCCGTTTAGGGCCAAAACCCTAAACCTGCAAAAATACACAGCAGGCTGTAATTCACTGTTTCGGGCTCCGTTTCGCGTGCCGGTCGCATCCGTAGCAAGTCCTCGAGCTCCCGCACTTGTAGGGCTACTTGCCCTTTGAATCGGACGAGATTTCTGGCGTGAAAGCTCTCCGAATTCACCTGTACCTGCGGGGGGATTAGCCGCTAGCTAATCCAGTACCTGTGCAAGAGGCTCTTGCCTCGGCAATCGCGCATGAACCCACACAACTGTACATTGGTCAAATGAAAAGCCCACTAGAGGGGCATAACATACTGCCAAAGGGGAGAGAGAGGGCAGTGCGTAGCGTGCAGGGCATCACTCCTGGCACCGCACTGTGCATAAGAGGGAAAGCAAGCACTCCATAGCTCTTAACCTGTGACAGAGACTTGCAAAATGAGCCTCCCAACTATAAATCACGTTTTTGCCTTCTCTATAGGTAGTAAACTGGCCTCAGAGTGCCAAGTGTCACTCATTTGTGCATTTTCCCGCTTTAGACCCTCGGGTCTAAAAATATCTCACCTGCAGCCTCTGTTGACTTGGCCACAGAGTAACAAAATGATCCCCATGTCAAACTGCACGTAATGACGCGAAGACATTTTCAGGTCCCAAAATAGCAATTCCCTAAATTTTAGGAGATGCTGCCATTGTATCTTTCTAGGTCATCCGACCCTCTTTGTACACTGCGGCCACATCCAGAACTGAAATGTAGCCTCTGTAGCAAAGGATTCCACTTTGGCTAGTCAATGACCCCACTTGGCTAACCATAATCCTTGTCCAACCTTAGTGCTCTCTTGCCCTCAGGCCTGGACTCCCTCTGGACAGTTCCACACTAGCTATGCAATGCAGGGCAGTTAGATTTCCCGAGGGGTGTTTCCAAAAAGTGAAAGTAAATAGATAATAAGAAAGAAATCAACAAAAAGGATAGATAGTAGTCACACGCTGGTGACATTGATCGACCATATCCTCGAAGCTCCTATGATGTATCGCGGAAATAGCCAGAACCAACGGTTTCCGAGACAAAGCATCTGCCACCACATTCTTCTGTCCCTGCACATGGACAATCTGGAAGTGGAACTGTGACAAGATGTTCGCCCACCGCATCTGTTTTTCCGAACGCTGCTTCTGTGACAAGTAGCGCAAACTCTGATGGTCTGTAAAGACAGTAAAATCCGCTCCGAGTACGTAATGCCGCCACTGAGTAAGAGCATGGATAACCGCCAAAAGCTCTTTCTCATAGATCTGTGCTATCATCTCCGGCCTAGAGAACAAACGGCTCTCGTAAGCTATGACATGGCCTTCTTGCATCAAGACCGCACCCAGACTACGACCACAAGCATCACAAAATACTTCAAATGACTTCTGCAAGTCCGGCAAAGTCAAAATAGGTCCCGTAGTCAATTTCTCTTTCAACGTCTGAAAGGCAGTCACCTCTGTGGGTCCCCACGAAAAAGGTATCCCTTTCTGTGTCAAGATATGCAAAGGGGAAGCAACCTCTGCAAACTTTTGTATGAGCCGCCTGTAGTACGAACACAGTCCCAAGAAGCTTTTAACTTCATGGACATTCTTCAAGTCGGGCCAATTACGGATAGTCTCTATCTTGGCCGGATCCATTTGCAATCCTGCGGCTGACACAATGTGTCCCAAAAAGTGTATCTCTGGTAGGAAAAATTCACTTTTCTTTGCATTAATCACTAACTTGTGATCTCATAATGCCTGAAAGACCTGGAGCAGATGATCTCTGTGTTCTGCCTCATTCTTGGAGAAAACAATGATGTCGTCAAAGAAAGTGCCAACAAATAGCTTGTACTCTCGAAAAATCCTATCCATCATCCGGTTAAATGTCGCAGGAGCATTGGTTAAGCCAAAAGGCATCACCAAAAACTCAAATAACCCAAAAGTCGTCCGAAAAGCTGTCTTGTAGACGTCTGCCGGCGCTATTCTGATCTGATGATATCCACACTTCAAGTCAATCCTGCTAAAGCATGAGGATCCCTGTAACCTGTCGAGTATATCATCGATCCTAGGAATCGGAAATCTGTTCTTGATGGTGATTTTGTTGAGAGCTCTATAATCGATGTACATTCTCCAAGATCTGTCTTTCTTCAAAACCAACAATACTGGAGAGCAATACGGTGAAGTACTAGGCTGGACAAGACCCTTTTCCAAGAGGTCTTTCACTTGGTTCATAATCTCTTCATTCTATGCTCGGCTCACACGGTAGGGTGGCCGGTTCGGTGGTGTACTACCAGGTATCAGATCAATGGTATGATCTTCAGGACGAGCAGGTGGTAACTCTCCTGACAGGCCTTCTGAGAAGCAATCGGCGTGAGAGTGTAGAAAATCTTGGCGTTCTTTATCAAGTTTAGACATATTTGTCCTATCATCATCACTCAACTCTTTCATAAAGATCGAGTAAACAAACAGACTGGATTTCATTAATTTTGAAATGGCCGAAGCCGATATAATAGGAACAGACTCGCCCTTCAGTTTAATATCAAGTACAATTGTTCTGCCCTTTTCTGTAGTCAAAGTCGCTTTTCTCTCCCGATAATCGACCACGGCGTTGTTCTTGTGGTACCAGGGAATCCCTAAGAGAACATCACAACCCTCCAAAGGCATTATGAAGAAGTCCTCATGCCCCAAATACCCCTGACAATGCAACCGAAGTTTGCCAATGACAGGTGTAATGGCTACGTCCCTGCCGGGTGCCGCTAGAACTACCTCTGCAAGTGGTCCCATCCGATCGGGAGTAATCTCGAGCCGCGCCGCCAATTCCGGTGAAATGAAGTTGGCCTTGGCTCCTCCATCAAAGAAAATCAGGGCCTCTTGATCTTTCACTTTGCCGCAAGCTCGGCAAAGTTCTGTACTCTCATCCATGGTGTCGGGATCAGTACCCACACAATCTAGAACCAGTCTTGTTTTCATCTTGCCTTTTCGTACACGGTCCTCAGCTGCTCTCGAACTCTAAGGCCTTTCGTCGTCCTTGTCATTTTGTTCTTTCTGTGCCTTTTTAGGGCACTTCGCGGAGATATGTCCAGTTTCCCCGCATCCAAAGCACTTCCCCTCCCTGATGTAGCGAGTCCGCTCCTGAGAAGTAAGTCTGGGTCGTGCATCCTTTTTCTCTGGGTTGCTCTTTCTTTTTCTACTTTCATTCCCAGAAGTCTGTCCGGTTCGTTGTGTCATGACCTCATCTGTGGGGTAGGTCAGACTGCCAGAGTGAATTGCAAAGCCCCGCTTCGCATGACTCATCAACTCCTGAATAGAAGCTGACTTCTGTTCCAAGCAGTGGTCTCGGATCTCTGTAGGTAGACCCAATGTAAACCGCTCAATCTGTTCTCTGAACGAGATCTTCTTGAATGAAGAGGCAGGTAGAAAAGAGTTCCAAAATCTTTCACAGTAAGAATTCACTGTATCGCTCTTGGTCATCCGGAGATGGTTCCAAGCAACTCGTATATCTCGCTCAAACTCTTGAGTCAACCAAGAAGAAATAAAAAGCCTCTTGAATTTCAGCTATGTAATTGGCACAGTCTTGCTTAATAGAAGCGTGGACCACCAAGTGCGAGCATTCCCCTTAAAATAAGAGGCAGCTCTCCGAATCTTGGAGTGCTCTGAAAAGCGTCCTCCCGCGAAAGCGATGTCAAACTACTGTATAAAAGACAAAGCCTTCGAAGCATCGGAGTATCCCGAAAAAGTATCAAACTTAAGTGCTTGGCCACCTTCCTTAAACTCTCGGACTTTCTTGCTTTTATCTTCGAGAAAGTCATACTGGTTGGCTTTGTAAAAATTCCTCTTGTTTGCATAAAAGTTTCCGTTGTGAGAGTCTGAACTGTCCGTAGACGAGTCCTCTGTAGAAGTGTCACTCACTGGGCGAGACCTAGATTTCCTTGCCTTTTTCTTGCCCTTTCCGAAGCGTTGTTTCTTGCTTCGCTTTTTGCTTTTCCTGTCTTCTTCGCTCGAGTCTGAAGAGCTAGAAGAATTGTAAGAAGAAGAAGAAGAACTGGGTAGGCCTTCAAACTTGACGCGCTTCTTCAGTTTCTTTGCTTTGTCGAATGTCGACTGACGACCCAAATATCCCGAGAAGTCGGTACCTTTGTTCTGCTTTTTGCCGTGCTTTTTGCCTTTCTTTTGCGCGTCGAAAAGCTGAGCAATCCGTGCATCAACCACGTTCTCCAGTTCCTTCTCCGTATATTTCTTGGCGGGTTTCGGGAGTGGTGTTGTGGTTCTCTGCCACTCCCTCTGTACCTCTTCCAAAGAGGTCTGGTTCATATATTTTGCCATCTTCGGGTCCTTGGCAAAATTGAGTATCATCTTTGTTGCATCGCCAATCAATTGACGACACCTCCATCTCTCTTTGCTCCGCCTGAGTAGGCCGAGGCGGGCCATACTCTCTGTCTGAATCTTCGTTGTGATCCCAGCCCACATCTCCAGAAGCAGAGGGAGTCGACTGATCATTGCCTGAAGCCATAGGTGCCGCGGAAAAAAAATTCGGGGATTGGATTTCCCGTAGAAGAGAAATTGGCCGTGCTCTGATACCACTATAACAAACTTGGACACTCCAAGTCAAGAATCAACCGCGACAGCACCAAATAACCACTTCAAAACAATTCACAGATCACAATAGATTTACACTGGCCCGGTGGAGTTCCGTGCCTAGAGATATTGGCCCCAAAGACTGGCGCCCCTTTCGGTATTTCTTTTTGTATTAATCAATCAACAAAGTACAAGAGAGCGGTTAGGGTTTCACTCTCAGACTCTGCGTCCAGATGCTCTGAGAAGTGAGGCCCTCACCACTAATTTAAAGGTTACAAGGGATGCCCAAAGGCAGAGCCCCAAAAGCTTTAAAAATCAAAGCATCAGTTCTCTCTCTTAGAGAGAGTCTTTTTTTTTTATTAAAAAAAAGCAAGTTCTCTCTCTTTTATGCAAAAAGCAACGCCCAAAAGCTGCCAGCGCAAATTGTGGGGCAATTTCTGGAAAATCCGTACAACCCTGCCACGTGGCACTGGCGCCAGAAATTAGGGTTTCAGCCAGCAGTTAGGGTTTCCAGAAATTAGGGTTTGCTGCGAATTAGGGTTTCTGGAAGTTTTTAGGGTTTGCAGGAATTTTAGGGTTTCTGGCAGAAATCCACGTCACCACTTTGTGACAGACAGTGTGCAGGTGACTCATGTAGTCGCAAAGGACAGCGAGTATATAACGGATCATGACCCATAGTAGCTAGCCAAGTCCCAACTGGAAGTCCTGCATATGCAATCATCCACATGAAAAAAGAAATACGACGAGCCGCATGTAAATCCCAGATGGCTGACCAAAACTGTTGTAGATAGGCATGGGAGAGACTTGAATGTAACCAGAAACGCATACGAGTGGGTTGCTCTGGGTGCTGTCTCATCAATGCTAATCTTCCAATTCTGACAGTGTACTCAAAGAATGATACACGTGCACCGGTGGGGTTAGAGTGAGGCCAATGCCACTCTCCTGGGTCCCAATAAAGTTGAGATAGGGCACGACCCTCCCACACCCAAAGCCTCAAAAGTGCGGCATCAGCGGAAGCGAAACGGGGGTCAACACAACGACGCTTCCCGCGGGAGCCAACTACTCGTATGGCCTCCCATCGAGCGCCGGGGTAGACAAGGTGCGGAGAGGTGGTATCATATGTCAATCTAGCATGAATCCCCTGAGAGTAGTCAGTATCAACTGTGAACAGCATGGTGTCTAAACGAACTAATAAGAGAGTGCTCTGAGCAAAGAGGCATTCCCGGCCATGTGAAACCATCAGCTACCCCCCAAGTAGGTATGTCATGACTGCCAACAAGTAACCCATAGGATTTATGCCAGTTAATGCGTGCACCACTGGCAATGCAAAAAACCTCCAGGGCCTCCCGCATGGCATCAAGAGCTGCTAGCAAATCTCTCTCTCTCTCTCTCTCTCTCTCTCTCTCTCTCTCTCTCTCTCTCAAGACTTCTCGTTTAAGATCTTTAAACAATTTTCTTTTTTTGCAAAATTTCAAAAATAATCCTAACATTTGTGAAAATTACAAAATACCCAAAGATTCGGAACATTTCAAAAATAACCTTGTATCAAATTGTGAAAATTACAAAATACCCATAGATTCGAAACATTCCGAAAATAACGTTGTATCAAATTAGGATGAATTTCAACATTTTTTGTACACCCTACGCTTTTTGCCAGTTCACTAAAATAAGCCAAGAAAGAGAGGTATTTGTGTCATAAAGTAATAAACCATTAAAGATTCTACAAGACCATACTAGTTATGTCGTCTTCTATTGAGGGAAAACCATTCTTCCTATGAAGAGTTGCCAAAGAAAAAGTCTTCAAATGTATCTGCAAGATTAACGTCAAGGGTATTTTGGAATTTTGGAAAATTTGTAATTGCAATTTGAGGATTACTACAAAATATGATAGAGAATTTTGGCCATTTTTTAGATATGAGAGATAATTTAAGTATTTTCCAAATTACTAGAAAAATAATGGTAGATCTGTTTTTTTGTTGTCTCTTTGTGTATCTATAAGTAGAAAATATATTGCATATTGTTGATTAATGATTTTAAACTTTTAGAAAATTTTCTGAACATGTCTATAAATAGAAAATGTCAAAGATTCTAGTTTGTTGTAATAATGATTAGTCTAGCTCCCACCCTCTCTGCCGTTTCTAATAATATCAAGGTGCTTAGCCTAACGTTGCCCGGGTTTCCATAAGCTCGGAAAAGTTTGCTCGGAAATATAGTTGTGTATCTATAAGTAGAAAATATATTGCATATTGTTGATTAATGATTTTAAACTTTTAGAAAATTTTCTGAACATGTCTATAAATAGAAAATGTCAAAGATTCTTGTCTGTTGTAATAATGATTAGTCTAGCTCCCACCCTCTATGCCGTTTCTAATAATATCAAGGTGCTTAGCCTAACGTTGCCCGGGTTTCCATAAGCTCGGAAAAGTTTGCTCGGAATGTGGATTTCCTCGAGCTTTAGCAGATTCTTCTTCTAAAGAGGATTTGATCCCACTTTTTGCAGCACATGCCATAGATTCTGACAGAATCTGACATAGAACACGACAGCAACACAAAATCTGAAGAGAGATTCCAAGCATGAATCAAAAGATAAAGCAGAGGCATCTCACAGAGAACCCGAAGAAGAGGAAGCCGTTCATGAAGAAGAGCATCAAGATGACGAAAAGCAGGCCGAGGAGGTTGAGTATGACGTTCAACCAACGAAACCAATTGAAGGAGGCAATCTAGCATTCAGAATTAGCCCCGGCTACTGCAAATTTCAAGAGAAAGTGGAGATGGCGACTTCTCGGCTTTCACCAAAGATCCTCTTTATGCCAACATATACAAAATCAGTAACGATGGTATACAGAAGTGGCAAAGTGTAGCCAGCCTTAAACTCAAATCTGCGATGAAGCTTAAAACACTAAAAATGGCACCTTCCTTAAGCAAGCAAAGTTTAAATTCTCCTATCATAGCAAAGGACATTCACAGGGAGATAGAGCATCAAGTGAGCAGACATATGAAGAGCTTGGGGGCGTTCGAAGAAAGAATTCAAGGATGGTGGTCGAGTGTCAAGTTTGATACTTTCTCCAAGTTCAAGGATACAAAGTGTTGTCTTTCATCGAGCAATTTGACACCACTTTCTCTAGAAGCACCTTTACAGAAAGCTTCTAGGAAGCAAAAAGCAGCTTCTCATCTTAAAGGGAAGGTAAAGACTTGGTCATCAACCCTACTGTTGCATGGCAAAGCACCTGGAAATTGGGTGGGGTTTAAGAGACTACTCCAAAATATGAAGCAAAGGCTTTGATGGCATGAAACCATCTCAAAATGATTGAGGATAAACTTTCAACTTACAATCGACGATTTTAGGACACGTATCCTCTTTTAGAAAGGTCTCTCTAAAAGAGCACATGGAACGCTATGTTGTCGTTTACCGAACAAGCTCCAAAGTTATTCAAGCCGGGGTCTAGCAGTGTAAAACAACTATCGACACATGTTCAAGACGGCTACTCACTTATTTGACATTTTAGTATCCAAAGCTTCAATGAAATAGACTTCCAAAGGGCAAGAAACCTGTACACAGGAAGAGTATATTGTCCCTTAGAGAGTGGAAGGCAAAAGATTTCAAGCAAGGGAAGTGTTACGGTTGTTAAGAAGTGGAACACATTTTGGCCAAGTGTCTTAAGGAGGAGGAAAGCCAAAGGATAAACCAAAAACTTCAAAAGCGTCAAATGAGCGTGTAGCTGAGAAGGGAAAGACTAAAGCATTACTTGTGCCAAATCTCATGGAGACGTCCAACAATCACAAGGCTGAGAGCACCAAACTCTGCGAAGTGTGGGGCAAAGTACAAGATCAAGAGGCCTTGATTTTCTTCGACATGGGAGTCAAGGCCAACTTTATCTCTTCAGAGACGGCAGCTTGTCTTGGAGCCAAGCCTGAGGATATGGAACCTATTGCTAAATGGTTTTTTAAGTAATTTCTATTTACAAAAATTAGGATATGTAAAAGTGAGGAACTGTAGATCTGTTGGAATTGATAAAAGCCATCAGGAACGGACAATTTTGACATGTCATATGATAGGTGACATTAAGCATCGTGAAGGAGTTGTATCGTTAATTCGGCGGAAGAGACCAAGAAGTGGGTATTCCTGATGCGTCGCATGATGGGTGACCAAAGCATCAGATAGGAAATATTCCATTGGTCTGGGAGGAAATCAAAACTAGATAAAGAATCACACGGAAAGACGCAGGCACAAGAAAAAAGATGGGCTCTAAGAAGCTTTTTTTCTAAAAGGAAGCGGTAAATTTTTTAATTCTTTCCTGGAAAGCAAATGTTTTTCCGCGAGGAAATCTATGTCTACATTGCATATGTGCATGAGGTTGCATCCAAGGATAGTGTTGTGTAGCACCAGTTTTAAGCTCACAGAGTTTTTTATTGAGTTTTTAACAAGTTCACATTCTTTTATTAAGTGATTGGCCGCCCACTCAATAAGTGGGCAACGACTTCATTAAAAAAAAGCAAGGCTTATTAAAAAAAACCAATGATGCCACTTACGGCTCAAAACAACGCAAGCCCTACTATTGCTGCGAGAAATCTGTCGACTATTCATGCCACCCTTCGGAGCCTATAAAAGCAACCTAGCGCCCCTGTAAGGCGCAACAGAAGTGAATGTTGATCTTGCTCAAAATGAGTGCTCCGAACTGTGCTAGGGTTCCTTTTACTTACGGAAGGAAGAGCCTTCCGTTCCTTTGGTGAGAGAGTGCAATGATCACAAACAAAGTCAATGCTATTGTGAATCAAGGTGCTAAGAGAGAGAGAGAGAGAGAGAGAGAGAGAGAGAGAGAAGCATACGACACCGGGCGGTTCTCAAACCCTCCTCCAAGGGCCCCCTCTCTATGGCGAGAGAGGTCTATGCTATTGATTGCACAAATCTGGTACAATGGTCTAGATGCAATGGACTTGCCGACGATGTCGACGACAATGATGACGACGACAAGGACGGGATGAAATCTAAAAATGCTAGGGCTGAAATCTGCAAACTCTGACTTTTTGTTGACACTGTGTCGGCGAGGATGGCGATGGCGATGACGCGACGACGATGCGCTGAAAACGTAAATGCTGAAATCTGCGGACAGCGGGCTGAATCTGAAAACGCTGGCTGACTCGACGGTACGGCGAGGATCTGCTGCGGGTAGGCAAGATCTACGAGGCTAATGGCTGAATCTGCGGTGTCTAAGTGCTGAAAACTGAAAACGCTGATGCACTGGGGCTGATCTGACGCCGTAACCTGCAAACGCTAGGCTAAGTGCTGCAAACTGAAAGCGCTAGGTGGTCTGTAGCAAAAACACCAAGGCTGATCTGCAACCTGAATGCTGAATCTGTTGGCTGGAAACGCTAGGGCCCCCTGCCGGTCTTGCTGAGAAAGTACACTGCAAGTTGCTGAAACTTCTTCTGCCTCTTCTTCCAAAAAGTGCTAGCGCTAGGTTTCTTTTATAGTAGCTTAGCAAATTTGCCCTACTCACTTTTCCAACAAAGTCACTTATTAAATAATAAGTGAAAAATGAGTAAATAGGGAAAATGGGTTATGTGCACTGTAAAATGCTCATGATAGGTACTGAATGTCATGTTGATGATCATGCTGTGTGCAACCAGAGGATATGCAACTACTCTAAGTGCCTGGACATGCACGGCTTGCGCACAGGCTCACAAAGGTGCCATAACACTTCCTAAGCTGACCTGAACCCTAGACCTGAGATATCTTGTCCACATGCACATAGGGTTAGATGTGCACGTGACATCCCCTCCTTTTCAAAGTGAGGTATTGGTACCGAGCTGTATGGCTTCCTTGTAATCTGCCCACAACTCTCGATAATCTGCAAAGAACTCTTCGTCGGCCCACTCTCATGTGTGGGTTGTGCGATACTTGAACTTCATGAAGGTCTGCAATGCTTGCTTCTTTGGACCGCGCCGAAAGCGACACAAAGTGATTTGTTACTGCTTCAATGCTCCAATTGCATGTATGGACGTGGATCTACCTTCATTGTCACAATTGTGACTATGTTGCAGTATTACATCTACTCCTAGTTGTAGATAGGCGAAGTGCCATGCCAAGGAGGACCCCTGTTCTCGAACGATCACAACCCTTCATCCAAAAGTCATACCTCTTTACCAACAGCCACACTCCTTCGACGACCAGTCATGTCCCTTCGACCAATGGTTGCGGCTCTTCATCGAATGGATGTGTCCATTCGCCTAAAGACATGTCTATTCGCCTAAAGGATGTGTCTCTTCGTGAAGGGTCATACCTTTTCATATGTACCTGTTCCTCTCCTATATAAGGAGCCCTTGTATCACACTTTCAATCAATCAAACACAGAGTCTTCTAAGTCTTGTTTCTAAGTTCAGTTCAAGTTTCTTAAGTCTTAATCATGAGTTTAAATACTTGATTAAGGATTAGCACCTAGAATCCTTACAATGGTATCAGAGCAAATTCTTTTCCCAGGACCAAAAGGTTGTGAGCCTCTCACCCTCGCCGCTACCCTCTCCCCCCTTCCCGAAGTTGCATGGAAGCAGAAGAAAGATGGAATTCCACTTCTTCGTTGATGGTATAAGATAACATGAATTTATATGTTCCAATTACATAAAATAAACGACAAAAGAGCTGTGTTGTGCGGCGTATCCGAAAACTCGCACCCCTTTGTCGGGTTACACCTCTTCATCCTGTGTGCTCGCACCCTTTTCTATGAAAGGACATGCCCTTGGCAGCCAAGTACCTCCTCGCATTCACACCCCTTCATGCGAAAAGATGTGCCTCTTGATGCTGGACTGCTGAATCAATGGGCTGCATATGCTGAAAACGCTGGGTTGAACATGCTGTCAACGTTGGGCGGATGTGTTGGGCTGAAATGGCACTGCAAATCTGAAACGCTGGCTGGGCTGCACCTCTTCATATACACCCCCTGTGCACACCTCTTCGGTTGCCAGAACGCTGCAATTCAGCCACGCTGCCCCTTCAATTCATTTGACGCAAGCTGCCTTTTCACGCCATGCTTGCCTTTTCGCTGGAGTATCTAAACAAGCAACAGCGTTGAACAACATCTTATTAAACTCACTTTTAATACATTAAGGTGACTGGCCAGCCCAATGTGAAAACTCCTTATAGGTGTACCTCTTCAAAATTAAACTTACGTAATCCAACAACATGGCACGCTGCTCTACCCCATCACTCAGCACTGGCCTAGTGCGTGCATATCCTGCGCGCGGTACATTTTCCAGCCATGTCCGACGAACCTCTTCTGTACATCTCGTACATTGACGAACTCTCAAAAGAGGTTCTCCCGGAAACCAGCCCGCACTTTGTTCCTGAGGTGCCTCTCCTGGCATCGGAACTAGAACCAAAGCCTCTCGCAGAACAAGTACCAGAACTTGTTCCCGCATTGGCACCCGCAACAGAGAGCCCTCTTCAAGAACCGGTTCCACATGTCACAAACTGCTGGCCGAGGGGCCTAAACCCTAAGAAGAACAAGTAGCAGAAGAAGAAGTCGTCCTACCAACTTATGGGGACCCCGTCCAATGGGGCCCCAAGTGACATAAAGGATCAAAAATAAAGCAGAACCCACACACACTGAAAATTGCGTAGATGCTGATGATGTGGCAAATTTTCGAAAAATCACGTTGGTTGATGACGTGGCATGTTGTACGGAATTCTGCGTTTTGCGTTGGCTGATGACATGGCAGGCTGTACGAATTTCCGTAAATTACGTTGATAGCTTTTGGCATTGTTTTTTGGACCAGAAGCTTTTGAGTTTGAAGGCTTTTCGCTATAAACTGCTTTTGGGGCCTAGGGCCTTTAAATATGAGGTTAGGGCTCATTCTTTGGCATGCTTCCACCGGCTTGTACTGTGTTGATGCAATATAAAGAAATACCGAAAGGGGCGCCAAGGTTTGGGGCCAATACTATCTGGGGTGGAATTCCGCCACTCCATGTCGCGTGTCGTCTCTCTCTTAGTTCTGTATTTATTGAAGTGCTAAAAGTCTGTTCAGTCTCTTCTTTTCTATTGGCACGTGGTGCTCGTCTTGTGACAGTGGTATCAAAGCATTAGGCGTGTGCTTTTTTGAAAGCATACCAGTCCTACAAAAGAGTAGACAGAGCTATTGGAGTTTTATTTGAGGTATCTTCGGCTCCAACCCGGACTTAATTGGAATTTTATTTGAGGTATCTTCGGCTCCCAACCAGACTTATTAGCCACTCCCACCCTTACTTCATCGCGCATCAGGCGCGCTCCCGTCTTCACCGCTCATGTCTTACAGGGCATAAGCCATTAAGATCACTTACAAGAGAAGGATCCAAGATTTGTTTCGAGCTACTGTTTTTCTCAGCGGCAGTGCCATGCAGATGTTGATAGCTACCAAGCAACATACTCCAAGTACTTGGCAAGCTTTCAAGAAAATTTTTGCCCGAAGTTATATGGTTTCTGACATCTTCCTTCGAAGTGCAACTTCTGGCAGAGTGGGGTATCCTGAAATGCTTGCCATGGAAAACCTAGCAGATTATATCTTGAAATTTCTCAACCTCTCTCAGTAGATGTCTCTTCTCGAGTTGATAACCTTGGAGGTTCAGTGCGATTGCTATCTTGGGACTACCATCGCCGCCAAAGAAACGCTGTCTGTCCAAGAGCTCATGGACCATGCTGTGCTCGGCTACGACCTTACGGAATGAACCTAACCCTAATTTTTGGTGCAGGTTGCAGGATGGAAAGTCAATCGATTTTTCGAGCTCGACCGATGTCGAGATTGCTTTTTAAGTTTGAAATTTGTTTGAGAACTTGTTTGGTGATCCTGCTTGAAATTTGTGTAAAAAGGATGGTATCTGTTTTGAACCTGTTTTGGTGCCGATTTGAAATGTTTGACTCTGGTTTTAATACTGGTTTCATTGATTGGTGATTTTACTCCCGGGTGGAGAAGTGAGAAATACTGTTTTGGTATTGTTTGAACCTCGGAACAACGCAGGCCGACGCCTGGGGAGCGTTGCGTTGTATGCTAGAAAACTTCTAAACGACGCAAGCCGATGCCTGAGGAGCGTTTGGTTGTATGCTTGAACCTCCAAGCGACGCAGACTGTGGTCTGGGGAGCGTTTGGTTGTACAGTCCTCTGAGCTCATGGCTCGGACCTTTTTAGGTTATTTGCGGAGGGAGTGACGAGGTAGTCGTTGAGTAGCTTCATACCGCAGACCGTTTGTCTCGGGGGAGTGCTCAGCGGCGCTGTTTGTTGTGTCTTGTAACATGCATATGTAAGCATTTGTGTTGCATTGTGATGTGCCAATTAATGAATATTCCTAATTGGATGAGATTGCCTGGGTATGTAATTTTAGTGCATCAAGACACCCATGGAAGATCAGTACGGTCTGGGTGTGATGACTAATTTTACTACGCCGGAATATCAAGAGTTCCGACCTGGACGAAAGGAGAAGCTAACTCCTTGATCAAAAGAGCCAAAAGGAGAAGCTAACTCCTTGATCAAAAGAGCCGAACGGAGAAGCTAACTCCTTGATAAAAAGAGAGCCAAAAGGAGAAGCTAACTCCTTAACAAAAAGAGCAAACGGAATGTCCCTCGGAATGACCCTCTGAAATTTTTGCGCTAACTTGAGTTGTTTTGCAAATATGCTATAATCGCGGACGATTACTCTCTTTCAAGAAGGGGAGATGTCACAAACTGCTGACGTGTCAAAGTCTAAAGAATGGAGCCAACTTACAGATGCCGGCCGAGGGGCCTAAACCCTAAGAAGAACGAGTAGCAGAAGAAGAAGAAGTCCTACCAACTTATGGGGACCCAAACTTATGGGGACCCAATCCGATGGGGCCCCAAGTGACATAAAGGATTAAAATAAAGCAGGACCCACACACACACTGAAAATTGCGTAGCTGTTGATGACATGGCAGATTTTTGAAAATCACGCTGACTGATGACATGGCATGCTGTACGGAACTCCGCGTTTTGCGTTGGCTGATGACGTGGCAGGCTGTACGGATTTCCGCAAATTACGCTGACAGCTTTTGGCATTGCTTTTTGAACCAGAAGCTTTTGACTTTGCAGGCTTTTCACTGTAAGCTGCTTTTGGGGCCTAGGGCCTTTAAATATGAGGTTAGGGCTCATTCTCTGGCATGCTTCTTGGAGAAGGTGCAGAGTCTGGAGTACCGGCTTGTACTATGTTGATGCAATATAAAGAAATACCGAAAGGGGCGCCAAGGTTTGGGGTCAATACTCTCTGGGGTGGAATTCCGCCACTCCGTGTCGCGTGTCGTCTCTCTCTCTCTCAGTTCTGTATTTATTGAAGTGCTAAAAGTCTGTTCAATCTGCTCTTTTCTATTGGCACGTGAGCCCATTATCCGCTCCAGAGGCCAACCCCATCTAGCAGGAGTATTGTGGGTATGTAACATATCATCACGCCACACAATTTTAATTACTCCTGCTGAGCAATCACATGGCCAGATCACAAAATGGCAATGACCATAATATGCTGGAGGACCGGATAGCAGTTTTCAAAGCACAGATGGCAACAATTTCAACAAGCCTCGCATCGATTCACACTCGCTTGGATCAGATGCAAATACAAACCTCTTCTCGAAGTCACCCAATTGCTTCTCGAACAATACATGCATCTTCTTCCAGATACAAAATAAAGCAGATACAAACTCTTGCAGCACGACTTTAGTCGCTGCAAATGAATCTTTGGACACAACTTGTTCTATTGATAAACTTTTACAGATAGATATACCTCCAAACACTACTCTGTCTCAGTCTACGACATCCCTTCAAAAGGATTTTACTGTTCTAGACAAACCAATGGAATATCTTACAGATTTACAACCAATGGTGATCACTCAACAGAAAACTCAAGTCAGTTTACCAATAATTTCACTCGAAGCAGATACAGATTCAATCATTTATTGGACAAAGCTCAAAGTTACAAAAGACTTTGACAAAGACACTAATCAAGTTGCAGATGTGATACTCATACTTTTGACAAAGATGAGACAAGTTACAGATATGATCAATTTTCAGTTTGGCAAAATAGTCATGGTCAATAACAGTGCCATGACATGTGACTTAACAGAAAGAGCTTTGGATGCAAAAGCACAACAATACATTTCCTTTTCCCGGAGTTTCTTCAACTACCCTAGGTTTTATTTAAAGAGGGAGGGAATGTCACGATTGTGACTATGTTGCAGTATTACATCTACTCCTAGTTGCAAATAGGTGAAGTGCCATGCCAAGGAGAACCCCTGTTCTCGAACAGCCACAACCCTTCGTCCAAAAGTCATACCTCTTCACCAACAGCCACACTCCTTCGACTACCAGTCATGTCCCTTCGACCAATGGTTGCGGCTCTTCATCGAATGGATGTGTCCATTCGCCTAAAGACATGTCTATTTGCCTAAAGGATGTGTCTCTTCGTGAAGGGTCATACCTTTTCATATGTACCTGTTCGTCTCCTATATAAGGAGCCCTTGCATCACACTTTCAATCAATCAAACATAGAGTATTCTGAGTCTTGTTTCTGAGTTCAGTTCAAGTTTCTTAAGTCTTAATCATGAGTTTAAATACTTAATTAAGGATTAGCACCTAGAATCTTTACATTCATCAAGAATCTCCGAGGAGGAAAATTCTTGAAACCACTTCCAACACAAAATCATTATCATACCCATTCCATGTCGAGTAACTGGTGTAACAGACTTGGACACTCCAAGTCAAGAATCAATCGCGGCAGCACCAAATAACCACTTCAAAACAATTCACATATCACAATAGATTTGCACTGGCCCGGCGGAGTTCCGTGCCTAGAGATATTGGCCCCAAAGACTGGCGCCCCTTTCCGTATTTCTTTATGTATTAAGTCAATGTCAAAGTACAAAGAGCGGTTAGGGTTTCACTCTCAGACTCTGCGTCCAGATGCTCTGAGAAGTGAGGCCTTCACCACATATTTAAATGTTACAAGGGATGCCCAAAAGCAGAGCCCCAAAAGCTTGAAAGCAAAAGCAGATTCTCTCTCTCGATGAGAGTAAAAATAAAGCATATTCTCTCTTTATCTCTCTTCCAATTTCCTTGCAAAGCCAAAAAGCAGGGATTTGCGTCGCTCAAAAAAAAAGAAAAAAAAAGCACAAAAAAAAATCCCATTTCCGGAAATTAGGGTTTCTGTTGTCGGTAGCCACGTCATCACTTTGTGACATACCCCCCTCTTGAAAGCATTGTAATCAACCGCGATTACGCTTGCAAAACTGACAAAAGCCATAAACCGTCTTAGCAGACACTGACTGTTAGTACCTACGTACTAGGGACACACATCTAGCACATGTACCAAATCGAAACTCACATCACATGACATTCAACATTCATTCGGATCTTAGACCATGATTTATCGGCAATGTAGCTAGCAATCACATCTAGGTCCAATCGGGACCTCATCAATGTCCTATTGACTAACCCTTATTGCAACCATGTCTATTCAAGATAAATCAGACCAAAATGCTGCAGTCATTTCGTCTATCAGTTCCTGCACTCAAAAGAAGTCAAGAACAAATCAGTATCATTATCAGGAATTCCATTTCATAAAGTCATCCCGCAGAATACTGTCAACTCTCAGTATCCCTGAAGCTCAAAGAGACATGAGTGACTTTAGTATCAAACTCAAGACATCTGTTGACAAAGAAGCGGAGCGACTCCCCTCTTGTGCATCCCACTGCACCAGATCTTCGACCAAGCTGAATTTCCGGGTTCCGTTTGGAGTAGACTATGCTAAACCAAAGCATCGAGGTGCACAAGGTCAACATTTTAGGCACAACTCACAAACATGTTACAACTTGAGTACCTGAGAGAGAATATCTAGAGCTAGCTTGCAAATTTGTGGAAGACCTGAACTTCCATAGTTCTGCCACTAACTGAGGCGAAGCTTGGTAGCCTCGAGTCTCACTGCAACACTCCTCATGAAAGTAGGACCCAAGTTGTTCATGAGGCTTGACATCTCACCATCTATGATCAGCTGCTCATCCTCACTAAACATGAGATTGAGTTACTCCGAACAAAGGGTCAGCAAGGCCATGTTTCCAAAAAGCTCGGGCTTCTTGTAGAAGGGATGGAATATAGCCGCCATTCCATGAATGGGACGACATATATACTGCCATCGACTATCTACAATAGTCGGAATGTCGTTCCGTCTGCAAGTTCAAAAAGAACAATCATTGAATCTGAGATTTAATGATTATTACCCCTCTAGAGATAAGACTGCACGTCTCAACGTGTCCTCTCATCTGCATGAAAAGATGCAATACTAGACCAAGGGTAGATCCCTCCATATCTGTCACACGTAAGAGAACAAAGAGAGGTTGAAGAGCCACGGCAAAGCTATGCACCTCTGTCACGTGACACATCCCAACCCTATGTGTCCGTGGACAAGCTACACTACAGCAGGGTTCAGTCAGTCAAGTCAAGTCTAGATTAGCAGTGATCTGGCACTTTTGTGAGTCTATTCGTAGACCGAGCATGCCCAGTCACTTAGCATAGATGCATATCCTCTCCGGTTGCACACAACATGATCATCGGAATTCCCATAAGAATCCATTAGCATCAGTTAGGGGAATTTTCCAGTACATTTAGCCTATTTTCCTATTTATTGGGATTTTCACTTATTATTTTTAAGTGACTTTCCTACAAAAGTAGGTAGGGCAATTTTGCTAAGTTAATATATAAGCAAACCCAAGTTAGCACTTTCTGGAGGAAGAGGCAGCAAGAGCACCTTGCTCAACAGGCAACTTCTCAACAAGACCAACCCCCGCGACTACTCTGGCGTTTTCTCCACAGAAGACCTAGCGTTTTTGCATCAGATCAGCCTTGGCAATTTGTGCACAGCAGATCAGCCCCGACGTCATCACGACACAGCAGATCAGCCTAGCGTTTTTGCATTTGCAGAACCCCGGCGACAGAAGGACCAATTTCAGCCCCTGGCGGTTTTGGCTTTCAACAACAAATTAAGACCGGCATTATTCACCTAAAGTGTAGCAGATTCAGCCCGTAAAGACCATCAGTTTTCAGCCCTAAGAAACCTCATTTTTCAGCCAAGAAAACGCAACCAAAACAGTCATTTTCAGCCACCAAAACAATCCCGAAATTCAGCGATTAGAAGATCTCAGATTTCAGCAATCGTCGTCGTCATCGTCGTCGTCGTCGTCATCATAGACCAAGTTGCATAGTCCATTGCATACGCATTGTACACCTTTGTGCAATCAAAGAATAGACCACTCTCATCGGCCTTCGGAGGAGGGTTTTTCAACCTCTCCGGTGTCGTATCTCCTTCTCTCAATCTCATTCATTTGCAAGCACAACATCCACTCTCTTTGTTCGTGACCACAGCACTCTACAAGACGGAAAGCTCTCTCTTTCCCTAAAGAACTAAAAGGAACCTTGAGCAATAAAGATCACTAATCTTGAGAAAATACAACATTCATTCCGCTACACCTTACATTGGTATCAGAGCTTTGGAAGTGTTTTGCATTACTCAAGGGAAGAACCACAAGAACCACAAGAATTTTTTTGCTTGTTGTGATCGCACGAACCCAAGTTTACTTGGGCGTGGCGATTCCTAATCATGTTTTGTTGAAGAGTGACAGGAATCCCAAGAAAGAAGGGCTTGTCCAGCCTCCCCTTGTGTCTCTTTTCACTCATTGAGAGCGGACCGCGCACTTAGCGGCCGGCCAATCGACATGAGGTGGGAAAAAGCAACCTTGGTGTGAGCGCAAGGCCGCCAAGGGGTGCGCCCGCAGAAAAGGGTAGAACTCCGGTGAAGAGAAGATCCTTCTCCAACGCGATTTGCAAGCGAAAAAAAACCTCAAGAACCCAAGAACCTCAAGAACCCTAGATTCTCACGAATCAAGGACCTCAAGAACCTCAAGACCCGCAAGAACCCAAGTTCCTCGTGGACTTAAGAATCCAAGACCCCAAGAACCCACAATAACCCACGATTGTAGAATGGTCATCACTCGAAGCGGAATGGATACTTCGCTTGGAGGTGATGAGCATGAGAGAGGCGAAGAAGAATGTTTCCCACCAGGAGGTTTTTCCGACCCTCCCCCTTTCCCGTCTACGACAAAGTTTGCACTAACTCCTATGGAGGCTTTGCAGCAATTTTTTCTGAAACAGAAGTTAGAATGAGAAGTAAGAAATGCAGAAAGAAAAGCAGAAAGAAAGCGTGAACACGAAGAAAGAATGGCAGCCATAAAGCATGAGTACAAAGAAAGGAAAGTCGCTTTGTCTTTTCTCAAGTGCCGGCACCGATGCACGAAATTCGGGAAAAGGAGACTCTCTCCGTTTCTAATTCTCCACAGCATGACACACAGGATTTGCATGATTGTGTGAAGCATGATGATGATGATTTGATTGATAATGATTTGCATGATGATGAGAAGCATGATGAATTGAATGATTATGAGAAGCATGATGAATTGAATGACAATGATTTGCATGATGATTTGAATGACAAGCATGATGATTTGAATGACAATGATAAGCATGATGATTTGGATGCCAATGATTTGCATAATGATTTGGATGACAATGACAAGCATGATGATTTGCATGATCAAGATGTGATTTCTCACAAGCATGATGATTTACATGAAGATGATGTGATTGTTCACAAGGATGATGTGTTAGTTGATGCTTTTTCTAGCGAAGCTAACCTCGTTGTAGATTCGATCAATCACCAAGAATCGATCTTGGCTTTCGAGTTGAGGTCCACAAATCCCCCACAAGAAGATTCAATAGATCCCGAAGAAGCGATCTTGGCTCTCCAGCCTTGGTCCAAAGAACCATCACAGGAAGTATTATGTGTTCGCATGATTGATACGCACGCATTGTTCGAGTGTTTCATTCGTGAAGGTTTCCTGTATTTTAGTCAGCATCGTTATGTGATCCCTTTTCCTATGCATGACATATTGTATGTTGAGCACGTTTCTCTCATGGATGAGCACGGATGTATGCGGATTGTTCATGAAAAGTTGACAAGTTTGTATGTTAGGAAGGCGCATTCCATGTCTCTTCCTTGGCATGACAAAGTTTCCGAAAGAGCACATGATAGTATGAGCACCAAGCATGGGCATTTCCATTGTGATTTGCCACAGTTGATTGTTTTCGATCAAACAGAAAAGATTCGACCGCATTGTTTGCATGTGTTTGATGAACGGGTTGTCACTCCGTCTCTATGTTCATCTACATTGCATGCATAGTCTTTACAGAAGAAAAGATTTTTTTCCTTCACTTTACATGGAATGGGTATGTTCATGGTTTTGTGTTGGAGATGCTTTCAGGAATTTTCACCCATGGAGATTCTTGAAGACGAAAGAAGCAGGACTCTAGATGAAGTTGACGCAAGAAAGGAGATTCAAAAGACTATGTCGCTTTCGGCGCGGCCCAAAGAAGCAAGCGTTGCAGACCTTTATGAAGTTCAAGTATCGCACGACCCACACAGCAGAGTGGGCCAGCGAAGAGTCCCTTCCAAGATTCCGGATGTTGTTGGCGATCTCCCTCGACGCCATACAGTTCGGTACCAGTACCTCACTTTGAAAAAGGAGGGGATATCACGTGACACATCCCAACCCTATGTGTCCGTGGACAAGCTACACTACAGCAGGGTTCAATCAGTCAAGTCAAGTCTAGATTAGCAGTGATCTGGCACTTTTGTGAGTCTATTCGTAGACCGTGCATGCCCAGTCACTTAGCATAGATGCATATCCTCCGGTTGCACACAGCATGATCATCGGAATTCCCATCAGAATCCATTAACATCAGTTAGGGGAATTTTCCAGTGCATTTAGCCTATTTTCCTATTTATTGGGATTTTCACTTATTATTTTTAAGTGACTTTCCTACAAAAGTAGGTAGGGCAATTTTGCTAAGTTAATATATAAGCAAACCCAAGTTAGCACTTTCTGGCGGAAGAGGTAGCAGGAGCACCTTGCTCAACAGGCAACTTCTCACCAAGACCAACCCCCGTGACTACTCTGGCGTTTTCTCCACAGAAGACCTAGCGTTTTTGCATCGGATCAGCCTTGGCGATTTGTGCACAGCAGATCAGCCCCGGCGTCATCACGACACAGCAGATCAGCCTAGTGTTTTTGCATTTGGAGAACCCCGGCGACAGAAGGACCAATTTCAGCCCCTGGCGTTTTTGGATTTCAGCAGCAAATTAAGACCGGCATTATTCACCTAAAGTGTAGCAGATTCAGCCCGTAAAGACCATCAGTTTTCAGCCCTAAGAAACCTCATTTTTCAGCCAAGAAAACGCAGCCAAAACAGTCATTTTCAGCCACCGAAACAGTCCCGAAATTCAGCGATTAGAAGATCTCACATTTCAGCCATCGTCGTCGTCATCGTCGTCACCGTCGTCGTCATCGGCATAGACCAAGTTGCATAGTCCATTGCATACGCATTGTACACCTTTGTGCAATCAAAGAATAGACCACTCTCGTCGGCCTTCGGAGGAGGGTTCTACAACCTCTCAGGTGTCGTATCTCTTTCTCTCCTTCTCTCAGTCTCATTCATTTGCACGCACAACATCCACTCTCTTTGTTCGTGACCACAGCCCTCTACAAGACGGAAAGCTCTCTTTCCCTAAAGAACTAAAAGGAACCTTGAGCAATAAAGATCACTAATCTTGAGAAAATACAACATTCATTCCGCTGCACCTTACAACCTCTGTCCAGAAGGCTTCATCTAGAACCTTCCTTTGAATGGCCTTGGTAGGCTCCTGTCCTGCATGGCGGATTAGGCACCACTTTGGATCCACAACAGTCTCCAAAAGTGGGTCCATCAACCTGTACAGTCTCTGAAAAACAAGGTACATGTATGCAAACCTGGTCTTCGAGGGCCACACCATATCCAATGTGTTGTGGCTCCTGAAGATCGCTAGAGCTTGGTGCTTCTTGCGGAAAAAAGCGGTAATCCTCGTTGCCTCAGACACAATAGGCTGAACCCACGGCAATTTCCCTATGTCCTCCATGAGTAAGCCTAGGCAATGGGCGGCACATGGAGTCCACACAATGCGAGGGAAATCCCTCTCTACCATATCACCCATGGCACTGGGGCCCCATCGGACGGGGTCCCCATAAGTTTGTAGGACTTCTTCTTCTGTTACTTGTTCTCTTAGGGTTTAGGCCCCTCTGCCGGCATGTGTGTGCTTGGAAATTGGAAGAAGAGGTGGACAGGTTGATGGTGTTTGCTTGGAATCTTGTGTTGAATATTTTAAGCGGTCGATCTCCCCCTCTTCTCCCAACACTTTCTAAGATACATTCTTCTCTTTTTAAACTCCCATTTTATAAAGCTCCGCACATCCAAATAGGAGTGTCTTTGTTCGACCAAGATGGAAGCTTAGTTTCAGCTGAAGAGATTGAATCAAATTTTTGTATGGGAATTTTTATGACATCTCTATAAGTGTGATCCTTTAGATTAACCCTAGTTATTGATCCCACTTGCTTCAAGTACAGATAATTGTTCCCCCAATCTTGAATGAGTTGTACTTGTTGCATGAAAGGTCTTCCCAATATGATTTCGTAATTGAGTTTCTTTCCAAAGTCTACTATGGAAAAAGTGTGTTGATATTCAATCCACAGGAATTAACTATCACTTTTTCAAGCAGTCCTAATGGTCTTTCAATGTGTCCATCAGCCAATTGCAATTTCATTCAAGTTTGTCTAATGGCTGGTTGTCCCCAGGATTCCCATATTGCTTTCATGGCTATGGCTATGCCTACCCCATTATCCAGTATTGCCATGGTTTCTATGTCAATTTGCAAGTTGGCTCCATTCTTCAGGGCTTTTGACACGTCAGCAGTTTGTTACAGCTAGCATTATGGATAACAACCTGCACAAGTAGCCAAACAATGTACATTGAAATAGCAGAGATAGAACAAAAAACACAAGGAGAAGAGATGCCGGCAGCCAAATGGGGAGATTGAATTTACCTGCACCACATTCTCCTTTCCCACCTCACGAATGGCCTGACGAATATGTTTGTAGATGAACTCTGTATTGATCTTCTCACCTGCCTTTCCGGCATCCACGGCTCTCAGAAAGTACATACCAAGGCAAGATGAGACTAGAATGTTGATGATGTGGCGTCTTCATACATCACTCCATCCATCAGAAATGATAGAACACCCAAAAGTCTGCCACCCAGCTTTTACTGGAGTGACTGCTCTGTCAATGACTGCTTTCTGCTCATCTAGCATACTTGTACGCATCTTGTTGTAACCCAAGCCAATCCACGACTCCGTGGGGCCAACCTGAGAAATGGCTCTGACCATCCTACCTCATCATGCCCTGCTACACGAGCTCTTTTCCTACTAGTGCCGACACTGGAGGGCATGGTAGTCTGAGAGCCAGAACCCATCCCTCCATCTCCTGGATTGTCACCAAGGTCCCTAAGTAATGCATCTTGCAAGGCATCCTGTGAAATCGAAGACCCCCTCGAAGGTGCACTCGATGCTGAGGAAAAATGCTCTCGAATTAGGTTTTCCTTGATTAGAGGTGGAATCTTCTCACAACCATCGCAATGATTTGTAGTACCTATCCATGTAAGATGCTTGAGAACACGAGTAATAGTACTTGTCTTGCTTTCCTCACAGTATTTGCACTGCCACTGACGAGTACCCGACCCTTGCTAACCCGACGTAGTAACTATTTTGATCACGTGGGTGTGCGTGTCCCACACTAGGTTGGGTTTTCGAGGCATCTTACTGATCACTTGCAAGAGAGGAGCACTCATTGGTCAACTGCACCTTGCACAATACCTGCAAGTTCTAACCAGAAGCTCTCAATAATCAGCCGCAAAAGCGAAAATAGACTTAATGCCTGAAATAGGGCTGAAAATTTTATTTTTATTAAAAACACTGGTACCAACCTATCCATTTATAAGGTATCGTACGATACAGCTATATGGTACGGATACAATCCGTAGGTACGTACGGATGCAACCTTGAGAAACATAAAGTCGCCAATGAACACTCCTCCCGCAAAGCCCAACAAGGTCCGGGGCGGGAGATATTCAACGACTCCCTCATCACTCCTCCCGCATAACCTAAAAAGGTCCGGGCCGGGAGATATAGAGGCCCTTTACAACCAAACGTCCCCCAGACCGCAACCTGCGTCGTTTGGAGGTGCTGAGAGTAACCACTGCTCAGACTTCTTAATACTCCTCCCGTATAACCATCCACGTCCGGGCCGGGAGTCATAACAACAATTATTTTACAAGCATACAACCAAACGCTCCCCAGGCATCGGCTTGCGTTGTTCGAAGGTTTTCTAGCATACAATGGAACGCTCCCATACATCGGCCTGCGTCGTTCCGAGGTTTTCAAACATACAACAAAACGCTCCCCAGGCATCGGCCTGCGTCGTTCCGAGGTTCAAATAATACCAAAACAATATTTCACTTCTCCACCTGGGAGTAAAATCACCAAATAATGAAACCAATATTAAAACCAGAGTCAAACAATTCAAATCGGCACCAAGACAGGTTCAAAACAGATACTATCTATTTCAAACAAATGCCAACAGGATCACCAAACAAGTTCTCAAACAGATTTCAAACTTAAAAAGCAATCTCGACATCAGTCGAGCTCGAAAAGTCGTTTGACTTTCCATCCTGAAACCTGCACCAAATTAGGGTTAGGTTCATTCCATAAGGTCGTAGCCGAGCATAGCATGGTCCATCAGCTCTTGGACAAACAGTGTTTCTTTGGTGGCGATGGTAGTCCCAAGATAGCAATTGCACTCAACCTCCAAGGTTATCAGCTCGAGAAGAGACATCTACTGAGAGATGTCGAGAAGTTTTAAGATATAATCTGCTAGGGTTTCCATGGCAAGCATTTCAAGATTCCCCACTCTGCCAGAAGTTGCACTCCGCAAGAAGATGTCAGAAACCTTATAGCTTTGGGCAAAAAATTTCTTGAAAGCTTGCCAAGCCCTTGAAAGTGCGCGGCTTGGTAGCTATAGACATCAAGATCTGCATGGTACTGCTTTTGAGAAAAACAATGACTCGAAACAAATCTTGGATCCTTCTTTTGCAAGTGATCTTTTTGGCTTATGCCCTGTAAGACATGAGTGGTGAAGACGGGAGCACGCCCGATGCGCGATGAAGTAAGGGTGGGAGTGGCTAATAAGTCCAAGGTCGGAGCACGAAGCTCAAATTTCCAATGAACTTTGGAAGTACGATCTTGCTCTGTCTGCTCTTTGGTAGGACCAGTATGCTTTCAGAAAAGCACACGCCTGATGCTCTGATACCATTGTCACAAGATGGGCACCACCTGCCAATAGAAAAGAACAGACAGAACAGACTTTTAGCACTTCAATAACAGCTGAGCTGAGAGAGAGAGAGAGAGAGAGAGAGAGAGAGACGACAAGCGACAGGGAGTGGTGGAATTCCACCCCAGAGGGTATTGGCCCCAAACCTTGGCGCCCCTTTCGGTATTTCTTTATATTGCATCAACACAGTACAAGCCGGTACTCTAGACTCTGCACCTTCTCCAAGAAGCATGCCCGAGAATGAGCCCTTAGCACATATTTAAAGGCCCTTGGCCTATGAAAAGCCTTCAAAGTCAAAAGCTTCTAGTCTAAAAGCAATGCTAAAAAGCTGTCTGCGTAAATCACAGAATTCCGTACAAATGCCACGTCAACAATCAACGCAAAACGCGGAAATCCATACAGCCTACCACGTCAGCACTATCAACGTAATTTTCGAAAATCTGCCACGTCATCAGATTTTTTTGGCACAAGTCTTTCTTTGTGAGTCCTGCTTTATTTTAATCCTTTGTCACTTGGGGCCTCATCGGACGGGGTCCCCATAAGTTGATAGAACTTCTTCTTCTGTTACTTGTTCTTCTTAGGGTTTAGGCCCCTCGGCCGGCATCTGTAAGTTGGCTCCATTCTTCAGGGCTTTGACACGTCAGTAGTTCGTGACATATGTTCATCATTCAACTCTTTCAAAAAGATCGAGTAAACAAACAAACTGGATTTCATTAATTTCGAAACGGCCGAAGCCGATACAATAGGGACAGACTCGCCCTTCAGTTTCACATCAAGTACAATGTTTCAACCCTTTTCAGTAGTCAATGTGGCTTTCTTCGCCCGATAATCGACCAAGGCGTTGTTCTTATGGTACCAAGGGACTCCCAGGAGGACATCACAACCTTCTAAGGACATTATGTAGAAGTCCTCGTGCCCCAAATACCCCTAACAATGCAACCAAAGTTTGCCAATGACAGGTGTAATGGCCACGTCCATGCCGGGTGCCGCTAGAACTGCCTCTGCTTGTAGTCCCAACTGATCGAGTGTAATCTAGAGCCGCGCTGCCAGTTCAGGTGAAATGAAGTTGGCCTTAGCTCTTCCATCAAAGAAAATCAGGACTTCTTGATCTTTCACTTTGCCCCAAGCTCGGCAAAGTTCTGTACTTTCATCAATCGTGTTTGGGTCAGTACCCATGCAATCTGGAACCAGTCCTACTTTCATCATGCCTTTTCGTCCACGTACTCAGCTGCTCTCGAACTCTCTCGCCTATCTTCATTCTGTTCTTGTCATGCCTTTTTAGAGCACTTCGCAGAGACGTGCCCATGTTCCCCACATCCGAAACACTTCCCCTCTTTGATGTAGTTGGCCCTCTCCCAAAGAGTGAGTCGAGGTCGTGAATCCTTATCTTTCTTTTCTTGGAGGCTCTTTTTCTTTCTACTTTCATTATTAGAAGTCTGTTCGGTTCTCTGAGTCAAGATCTCAGATGTGGGGTAAGTCAGATTGCCTGAATGTATGGCAAAACCCCGTTTCGCATGACCCATCAATTCTTGAATAGAATCTGACTTTTGTTCTAAGCAGTGATCTCGGATCTCTGTAGGAAGTCCGCAGCAAAACCGCTCAATTTGTTCTTTTTACGAGATCTTCTTAAAAGAAGAAGCTGGTAGAAAAGAGCTCCAAAATCTCTTGCAATAAGAGTCCAGAGAATCTCTCATTGGTCATTTGAAGATGATTCCAAGCGGTTCGTATATCTCGTTCGCACTCCTGAGTCAGCCAAGAAGAAATAAAAAGCCTTTTGAATTTCAACCATTTAACCGGAGCTTCCTTGTTCAGTAGAAGGGTGGACCACCATGTTCGAGCATTTCCCTTGAAGAAAGACGTAGCCCTTCGAATCTTCGAGTGCTCTGAGTAATGCCCTCCAAAGAAAGCTATGTCAAACTGCTATATGAAGGCCAAAGCCCTCGAAGCATCTCGAAATCCAGAAAAAGTGTCAAACTTAATTGACTGTCCTCCTTCTTTAAATTCTCTAACTTTCTTGCTTTCATCTTCGAGGAAGTCATACTGGTTGGCTTTATAGAAATGCTTCTTCTTTGCGTAAAATCTGTGATCATCGGAGTCCGAACTATTTGAGGATGAGTCCTCTGTAGAACTGTCAAAAACTGGGCGAAACTTAGGCTTCTTTGCCTTTTACTTTCCCTTTTCGAAGCTTTGCTTTTTGCTGCGCTTTTTTCGTTTCCTTTCTTCTTTGCTCGAGTCAGAAGAGCTAGAAGAACTATAAGAAGAAGAAGAAGAAGAATTGGGTAGTTCTTCAAATCGTACATGTTTCTTCTGCTTTCTTACCGAGGCAAAAGTAGATGGACGACCCAAATAACCTGGAAAGTCGGTTCCTTTCTTCTACTTTTTGTCGTGCTTTTTGGCTTTGTTGTTCGCGTCCAAAAACTGACTGATCCGGGTATCAACCACCTCTTCCAATTCTTGCTCTGTAAACATCCTCGGAGCAGGAGGTTTCTTGAGTGCCGGTTTGATAGGTGGCTCTGTGGCCTTTTGCCACTGGGTGTGCACTTCTTCGAAGAATTGCTGAGTCAAAAATTTTGTAAATTTCGAATCCTTCGAAATGTTAAAACATCATCTTTGTCGCGTCATCAACCACTTGTCGACATTCCATCTCTTCAATTTCTGCCTAAGTAGGCCGACGTGGGCCGTACTCTTCATGCGAATCTTCTTCATGATCTCTTCCCACATCCCCAAGTGCAGAGCGAGAAAAGGATCGGATTTCCCAGTAAAAGAGAAATCGGCCGCACTCTAATACCACTATAACAAACTTGGACACTCCAAGTCAAGATTCTACCACGACACAGCAGAGATTCACTTCAAAAACGGTTACCAATTCACACTTGAGTCGACACGGTCCGACGTAGTTCCGTGCCTAAAGATATTGGCCCCAAAGATTGGCACCCCTTTCGGCATTTCTTTTTGTATTAATTTGTGTTCAAAGTGCAAGAGAGTGGGTAGGTGCTCACTCTCAAACTCTGCAACCAGATGCTCTGGGAAGTGAGGGCCTAACCACTTATTTATTACTTACAAGGGATGCCCAAAAGGAGAGCCCCAAAAGCATTCATCTTTTAAAATCTTTCAAAATAAACAAACTGGCTCAAAAAGCTGTCAAATTCAGTCAGCGTAATTTCCGGAAGTCCGTACGCTTTGCCATGTCAGCAAGTCAATGCAAAAAGCGGGATTTCCGTACAACAGCCCACATCAACACTTTCAGCGGGATTTTTGTACAGCTGCCACGTCACTGTTGCATATCAGGGTGTGTGTCCGGGTTTGCTGGCCCACTCTGTGAGTGTGTCCAGGGCCATGCTACGTCACCCATTTGTGACAATATTTCATCCACAATTTAGTCTATATAGAAGACCAGCAAGCAAAAAACTTGTGGTGATTCCAAAACAAAGCAACAGCCGGGCTAGCTTGCCATAATGCATATGCAGGGCTAGACTAGCCATACAAGCATGCAATGCACCCTGAGTGCATATGATGAACAAACCTTAAGCAACTCATCCCTTGCAATGCTACTAGACGACATACAATAAGAAGGCTCAGCAATGCGATCCAGAAGTGGCAGCCTAACTAAAGTAGAGAATACATCTCAAGGATGCATCCTAGAAGCACTCATCTGAGCCCAACATCTCAAAGTTGTTGCTTTAGTTTCTGTCTTCAAAGCAATCAAGATAACAACCTTATGAAGAGATATTGCTCCAAAAAGATCTGGAAAGATGTTACCTGCTATTGATGACATCAATCTCATGGAGAGTTACAACATGGACAACTTCCTTCCTTTTCTGCAACTCCCCATCAGGACATTGAACAAAACGTGTCTGTGGGCCCATAGCATCATAGTCTCGTGACCTAGCAAAAGACCTTCCAAGTTTGCTGATCTTCCCTGAAGCTTTATCAATAGCAATAACATCCCCACTCTGAACTTTCTCTTTCCCAAGTGCTTCAATCATCTTGGTGCCAAGGTCATACACAGTTTCCATATCTGTAGTTTTCAAGGTCAGCTTCCCTGTTTTAGAAGCTGCACCCGCAACAGCAGGCCTGTCAACCTGAATCTCAACAACTTCACCTTCCAAAATCTCTGTCTCTTCCTTGATGCGAACACCAATAGCTGAGCGGAATGCCTGTGTGAGAGCCTCTGTCTTGCCCATCTCCAAAGAAAAGATTTCACTGCCAGCCATCATGGAAAATGGGGTTTCGTCACCAAGAGCTTTGGCCATACCCATGGCTATGGCAGTCTTCCCTGTACCTGGTTGTCCTGCTAAGAGCACAGCCCGGCCTGCAATCTTGCCATCTTTGATCATTTGAAGGATGATGCCTGCTGCTTTTCTTGCAGATTTCTGTCCGACCATGCCTTGGGAAACATTGCGAGCTTCAAGAGCATCATCGAGGCCCAAGCCCCTAATATGAGAATGAGCACCAATTCGTTCTATTCTGGTAAGGTCCTTTATTTCAGGTAGCTTGAGGTCTACCATGGCTGTCGGCACGGAAGCCGGAGCGGGGAGAGGGATGACGGTTGCAAAACCTTCTAGTTTTAACCAAGAACGACCTAGACTGATCACTAAAGAATGTTGGGACAGTCTTAGGCTGGGTTCAGGCGGGTTGGAAAGAAGGTTTATGGGTGGAGGCATCCCAAAAAGGCAATTTCTGCCGCCCTTTTGTTCCCCGAGCGTGGCGGGAGCAACCACCGCCCCCGGCCGGGTTTCATAGAGATGGTAGAAGACATCTAACTTCGGGAAAGTTCACACACTAGCTCCAAGTTTGAGTATCTGTTAACCAACGGCACTCCTAATCATTTGATTATAAAAAACAACTAAAAGGTTTCCTATTGGCCCAAAAAATTAAAAGGTATTCCTAATTCAAAGATTCCCTCAACAACAACCAAAATGGTGTGCTAGTTTATATCACACAACAAGGGGCAATGATGAAGCACGTGGATTTGCAACAGTATCAGTTGGACGTGAAGACGGACACAAAATTGAGAGAGAGAGAGAGAGAGAGAGTGCAAGGACACTCTTAAGAAAATAAAACTCTAAAGGGAAAATAAAGGAGAAGAGAAACACAAATATGCCAATGTGAAGTAGACCACCTCTTTATATGGACACAAAAAGTCTTTTGACTTTGCACCTTCATCTGTCTTTTCATTTCCTAAACTCGCCCTTCACTTACGCACTTAATAAGTTTTGAAAGACTTTTTATTTTTCTGAGATTGGGGAGACCTAATCATTTGATTCTAAAAAACAATTGAAATGGTATTCCTAATGGCTTCAAAAAAATTAAAAGACTAAAACTCAAAGATTCCTGTAGGAAAACTCACAACAATGATCCCGAGCACGATGAGTAGCACGCGTGTTTCATGGCCTACAAGTTAAAATTAATGCTCTATGTAGCAGGCGTTGCATCTTTGCTTCATTCTCTCTCTCTAGCTCTCACAACACAAGCGTGAAGAAGCTTGTCATTCACAGTGATAGAAATAGCGTGCTATTCCGTGCGATAGAAATAGCCTATTATGAAAAGCACCACTTTTGGGGAGGCCTTGCGAGAGAGAAGGATAGAAAGCGTCAAGAGACCTCATGAGTGAGAGAGAGAGAGAGAGAGAGAGAGAGAGAGAGAGAGAGAGAGAGAGAGAGATCCAGATGATGGTTATGTTACCATACACACTTAGGACCGCGGGGGCATTTTTTTGTAATGGAATTTGCCTATTCAATTTGAGAGTAGCGGAATTTAATGAGAGTACTTTCAAGAAATGATTTTGTGAGCATAGCGGGTAGACATAATTGAAGATAGCAACATAATCATAGCAATTAGTTAACTTGGCATAGACAATACTTTGCAAGAGAGAGAATTTAGAGAACATGACAACAGTTGAGAACCAGATTTATGTGGAGCCGGTCCCCCCTCCAATAGGCATTTGTATTATGATTTCTCCCATAAAGAGAGACTTGTTACAATACATTCTTTGTGTTCCTTGTGACCTAGGTGAAGCAATGAAGATGGAAAGCTTCATGCATCACCATCATAGCATAACATAAACTTGAAGAAAGCTTTAACTATACCAAGCCTCAGTCCCAAGACCTCAAACACCTTCGAAGGTGGAGAGAGCTAGCAGGGAATGAGGGTAGGGAAGAGGAAGAAGAAACATTTCATACGAGAAAGAACTAGTTCCTCACTTATCATAACTCTTGTGCTAGCATACATAATAGCATAGTAATGAAGAAGAAGGAGATGACAAGCTCAAGCATTGAAGCATGGCTCTCGGTTGGATTTGCACTCCATAGCCAAAAGTGTTGGTGTAGGCTCTCAACCTCTACTTGCTTGGAGAAGGAGAGGGAGCTCATGCACTTTGCCTAGTACACAATGAGAGTGTTTGTGTGTGTGTGTGGGTGAGTATACCCCCTAAGCAACCCCCTAGCTTGCATGGTCGACCCCCCCTTGTAGCTCATGATGGAAGCTCATTGGACCCCTCCAGGCCTAGCCAATCACAAGCAGGAGCCATTACAAGCAACAAGGGTAGCCTTGGGACAAGTGTTCCCCTTTCCCCTTTGAGAGAGAGGACTTGATAAATGAAAAATCAATTAATTAAATATCCTAAATTATCATTGGACCCCTTGGGTGGCCAACCAATAGGCTTCAAGCACACCATGAGGGCAACATGAGGAGGAACTTGACAAGTGTCCCTTTTGCTATCTTTGAACCATGCATCCCTTGTGTGGGTCTTCTCTCTCATTCCCCCCCATGTAGGGCTCGCCCCCCTCCTTGTAGGGATGCTTTTGACTTTGGATGAGCAAGCACCTTAGTCACCAAGCATGACCAAGCACTTGGACTAGGGGGTGTTCCCACAAGCATCTCAGGCAAGCATGTCAAGGCACCTCAAGCACCTTAATCAAGCGGAAAGTCAAGCACCTCAAGCATGGAGCCAGTCAAGCACCTCAAGCATCTTAATCAAGCACCTCAAGCATGACAAGCACCTCAAGCACGACAAGCACCTCTAGCTTGGGCCGGGTTCCCACCTCAAGCTCAGCCCTAGCTTACCTAAGGTCAAAGGACTTTTACACACATTATTGGAGGTCTTCAATGAAGCTAACCTTAAGGTCTTATGCTCCATTGGTTAGCATTGCTCTTTGATAGACCATCTCTCATTTGGGCCCCTTTACCATTGGCCCCGTGTTGAGATAGATCTATAAGCTATATTTATACCTTAACACTTGTTCCCGATTATTCTCCCACATTAAGTGATCAATTTAATATGAGAAAATCATTTGGGTTGGTTACATATTAGATTTTATGACATTACCTCTCTCTTGAAATCATAGTCGTCCTCGACTATGAGGTAGAAGAGATAAAGTCTTAGTCATTAGTCAATTTTACTTAGCGGGTAGAGGATCCCTTATTACCCTACGACATCTTTCCAAGATGGATGACTAATCCATTTGGTGCTTGGGAGACATAGCTGCCGCAAGCATGTCTGCTCTTTAGTCCATTGCATTCTCCCAAAGTAGAGTGACAAATTCTACTTGGTGTTTGAGAGACGTCGTCATCACAAACATGATTTCAAGCATGCATATTAGTTAAATTTGTGCACAATTAAAAAGATAACTAGCCTTATAAGACAAAAACATGAGTCGTTTAAAAGAAATTTGTACATTTGCTTACTCTAATGTAGCATTGTAAGCATTGACAAGGTTCATACTATCCTTAAGTTGTACTCCTTGCATCCATCTAGCATATTCAAAAGGATAATTTTTGAACTTAATAAGATACCGTCGGATAATCTTACCATGTCGTAGTACCTTATCTTCATGCCGAAGGATAGCTTCGGGTTGTAGCACCTCTTCTTGGTCTTCAACTTCGGGAGGGTCTTCAATAATTGGTTCAGTTGGTGGCTCTCCCTTGTAGGGCTTAAGTAGGCTTACATGAAAGGCATTGTGTATGAGCCAATGGTTGGGCAACTTAAGTTGATAAGCCGTCTCATTGATGGACTTTAAGATTTGGAAAGGACCATAGTATCTTTTTGCTAATTTAGCATAATACTTTTCATGGCCCGTAGGATTTTTGCCCGTTGTTTGCCTTAATCGAGCCTTAGGAAACTTGAGTAATACCCAATCATTTTCCTTGAACATTAAAGATCTTCTATGCTTGTCAACAGCAGCTTTTTGTCTTTGTTGAGAGATGGATATAGCCTCCTTAATCTTTTGAAAAGATTCTTGTAGGTCACAGCTATACTCATCAGCGGTGAAGATCTTCCCATGTACTTTGAGTAGCAAGGGACTTTTTGGTCTTCCCTCAATGATCTCAAAAGGTGCTTTTCCCGTAGAAGTATGTACAGTATTATTGTAGGCATACTCTACAAGAGGTAAGTACGTTTCCCATTGTGAGCGTTGATCTACTTCAGTAACATAAGTCTTGAGTAGATCGAGTATCGTAAGATTGGCTATCTCACTTTGGCCATCCGTTTGTGGGTGGTAGACCGAAGAGAAATTCAATCTTGTTCCTAGATTTTCAAAGAGACCTTTCCAGAAATTACTGGTCATTCTAGGATCTCTATCTAACACGATGGATGTGGGTAATCCATGGTGCTTGAAAATGTGAGATATGAAGGAGTTGCCATTTGATGTGCCTTAATAGTCTTTTTGACAGGAATAAAATGTGCTTGCTTGCTAAACCTGTCGACTATTGTCCATATTCTAGTATTCCCATGGATAGACTTGGGTAATCCAAAGATGAAATCCATGGATATACTCTCCCATGGTGAATTTGGAATAGGCAATGGCTGGAGTAATCCAGGTTGCTTCCCTCTATCATACTTGGTCTTTTGGCATACTACACATTTTGAAACATACACTTGTATGTCCACTTTCATGGTAGGCCAATAGAAATACGTCTCTACTCCTCGGAGAGTAGGTTGAATACCTTTATGCCCCGCATATGGAGGAGCATGGGATTCATACATAACTTTCTCACGAAGGGAATGGGTAACACATAGCCTATTGACGTGGAGAAGATAACCATCCTGCAAGGTGAATGGTTCCTCTTTCTTCCCCAAAGCAAGGGCTGACATTATGTCTCTAAAATCAGGGTCAGTAGCATACTCATCTATCATAAAGGATAGATCATTGTGAGTAGCTATAGACACCGCATTAACTTTTGGTCGTCGTGAAAGTGCATTGGCTACTTGATTGTGTTTACCAGCTATGTGAGCAATATGAAAATTAAATTGCGAAAAAAAATTTGCCCACCTCATTTGTTTTGTCGAAAAGCTTGGTTTGCGTCATGAAATACTTGAGACTTTGATGGTCAATTCGTAGAATAAATGTAGTCCCCAATAGGTAGTGCTTCCATGTGTCTAGGGCATGTAGAACAGCTAAAAGCTCTTTCTCATAAATGCCCAAGACTCGTTCATCGATATTGAGCCATCGGCTCTTATATGCTATGGCATGCCCTTCTTGAAGCAAAACTGCTCCAAGGCAATCACCACAAGCATCACATTGGACCTCAAATGGCTTTGAGAGATCCGGAAGCACTAGGACTGGTTGGGAAGTAAGCTTCTCTTTGAGCTTTTCAAAAGCATTTTGCTCCTTTGCAGTCCATACATACTTAACGTTCTTTTTAGTTAAGTCATGTAGTGGTCCTGCTACTTGAGAAAATTTTGCTATGAAGCGTCTATAGTATGCGCACATACCAATAAAGCTTCTTAGCTCATGTAGATTTCTTGGGGTAGGCCATGATTTTATTACCTCTAACTTTGATGGATCCATACGGATACCATCATGAGAGATAATATGACCTAAGTATTGAATCTCTTGAAGGAAGAATTCGCTTTTCTTTTGGTTGAGAAAAAGCTTGTTCTCCCTCAAGGCTTGAAAAATTACTTGGAGATGTTGCTTATGTTCCTCCAAAGACTTGGAGTAGATGATGATATCATCAAACAACACTCCAGTCAATTTGCGATAAAGTAAAAATTTTCTCCATGAGACGATTGAACGTGGCTGGTGCATTAGTCAAACCAAAAGGCACGACTAGATATTCATAAAGACCAAATGTTGTGCGAAACGCGGTCTTTGGAATATCTTCATCCACTATCCTTATTTGATGATAGCCAGTCTTAAGGTCTATCCTACTAAAGTAGGTAGAGCCTTGTAGCTTATCAAACAGATCTTCTACCCGAGGTACGGAAAATCTGTTTTTGATAGTGATATGGTTTAGTGCTCGATAGTCCACACACATACGGTATGTACCATCTTTCTTTTGCACTAAAAGGACTGGAGAACAAAAGGGAGAGGAACTAGGCCTCACCATCCCTTTGTCTACCAATTCATGTACTTGCCTCATGATCTCCTCTTGTTGAGCTTGTGAAACTCAATAAGGAGGTTTGTTAGGCGGTGAGCTTCCTGGAAGGAGCTCAATGTGATGGTCATCATCCCCTCGTTTTGGAGGTAAGTCCATAGGGATATCATCGATGAACACATCTTGGAATCCTTTGAGAAAATTAGACAAATCTAACTCTTCTTGATTCCTACCATTTACATTTGATGAAACATTATTATCTTTTAGAGACTCTTTGACAAAAATCATGTACGTAGAAACTGAGCTCTTCATTGACTTATCAAAAGAAAGAGGATTTACAAGTGGAATAGTGCGACCACGCTCACTAGCATCTATATACATGTTCTTTCCCCTGTAGGTGAAATAGATTCTTCTTTGAGTGAACTTCATGTTGGCAGCCATGCGATCAAACCATGGCGCCCCTAGGATAACATCCTCATGTTGGAGAGGAGAGATGAAGAAGTCTTCTTTGTCGACATAGCTTTGGACATGAAGCCTCAACTTCCCAATCAAGGGGGTAACGGAGGCTTGCTGTCCCTTGAAAGTTGCGTCAGCAACTACCATATCTCCCATCTCAAAAGCTTGAATGCCCAACTTGGTGACCAACTCAATTGATATGAAGTTTAGAGTAGAGCCAGGGTCAAACAAAATGAAGGCATCATGCTCTCTTACCTTTCCTCAAGCATAGGAAAGTGATGATCCTTTGCAATGAGCATCCTCTTTTGGAGCTTCGATGGTGGAAGCCCTAGGAGTCTCATTGCGAGCATTCTTCTTGGGGCAAGAACGATAGCCATGTCCTTGCTCCCCACACTCGAAAGACTTATGGTCCTTGCGAAAAGCTTCAAGCTCTTCAGGGGAGAGTTTGTTTTTGCCTTTGTAAACTCCCTTCTCCTTGGACCGATTGTTGTTGTTGTTGTTGGAAGTAGCTTGGGAATTGTTTTGAGCATTGGTTCTCCACTTTGCATCATTTTTATCTTTGTTTTCTATGGGCTTGACATTACGTCTAGCTCCTTGATGGAAATTGATGCGTGAGGCAACCATGGTGTGGTGGATTACTTCGGTAATAGTACCGGGCCGTTGAGAGTTGATGTATTCGGCCATCTCTTCAGGTAATCCCGCACAGAATTGTTGTCTTTGCTCGGCAAATTCTATCTTTTGAAAGACAGTAGCTTCGAGATGTAAATCCCAAAACTTGTCTACATACTTGTTGATAGACTCATGAGAGAGAAGCTTCAAGCCACGCCATTCGGTAACAACTTTATCTTTAGTATCGCTTGGAAGGAACTGCTTCATTATGGAAACTCATAGAGTTTTCCATGTCTTTGGGGATTCTCCATTACCACGAAGGCTAGCCCACCATTGACGAGCTGATTTTTGGAAATGCATAGCTACATGGTGTAGCTTAGAGGACTCTGTGAAGCCCTCGTCCCCAAAGGCCGCATCAAATTGCTGGATGAAGGCCAACACTTTGTCGGTAGCACCAAAGGTGCCATCATAGGTGAGAAAAGAGATACTCTTTCCTCCCTCCTTGAACTTCTTTAGCTTTTGTGACCTTCGCCATGCAGGAAATGATTTGCGATGTCCTCCCCTCTTGTATTCTCTAGGAGAATGGCCATAACTTTCATCGGAAGAGGAGGAAGGTGAAGAAGAAGGAGAAGAGGGTGACCTCTTCCTAGCCCTTTTCTTCCTTTGTTTCCTCTCTTGCCTTGCAGAGTAATGAGGAGAAGGACTATGTGTGGATCTTTTCCTCTTGGGAGGAGTAGGCGATCGTCTAGACCGCCGTCTTCGTGGAGCCACATCTTTAGAAGAACTTAAATTTTCATTGCTTTCTTTCTCTTTGGATTCCTCCTCTCGAATGGGAGAGAGTCTTCTTTTGGGGGTCTCATCAAGAGGCATCCTAAGCTCTCTCTCCTCTTGGAGAGGAAGGGAAATTCCACAGGCACGAAGTTGTTGAATAACTTCGGCTTGCAAAGCAGGGTTGCCCATAGCTTGTTGCAACCTAGTCACGAGATAATTCACAAACATGGGAGCATTTTCATTAGCACCTTCATGTGCAAAATCAAAGTTATCAATGTTCATTCTACTCTCTTGATTATTGTCAGCCATGTTAACAAAATTTATTTATGTATTTAGTGTATGCTTTGGCAATTCAAAAATTTAGTTGCCACTCCTCTTAGCCTTTGAAAATCGGCTCTTAAGTATCTACACCCACGGCTCAAAGTGGTTAATTATAGAGAGTAGAGGAGTAGGTCTAACATAGCAGAGTTGCCGAGGGCTAGCTCCTTTCGGACTTCTTATGGCTCAATAATGGCAAGTCTAAAAAGACTCCATTATTAAGTCCAAAGCTCCCGAGGTGTGCACCATCCCCCACATAGTGGGCTCAACAAAACCGATAATAGATCCTAGTTCCACTTACCCTAATATAATTAACAACATCAACCATTTATAGGCTACTCAAGGACCTCTCTTCTTAAGCAAGAAAAGAGAAACCAAATGCTCTGATACCAATGTAATGGAATTTGCCTATTCAATTTGAGAGTAGCGGAATTTAATGAGAGTACTTTCAAGAAATGATTTTGTGAGCATAGCGGGTAGACATAATTGAAGATAGCAACATAATCATAGCAATTAGTTAACTTGGCATAGACAATACTTTTGCAAGAGAGAGAATTTAGAGAACATGACAACAGTTGAGGACCGGATTTATGTGGAGCCGGTCCCCCCTCCAATAGGCATTTGTATTATGATTTCTCCCATAAAGAGAGACTTTGCATAGCACACAATGAGAGTTGTTTGTGAGTGTGTGTGGGTGAGTATACCCCCTAAGCAACCCCCTAGCTTGCTTGGGTCGACCCCCCCTTGTAGCTCATTGGACCCCTCCAGGCCTAGCCAATCACAAGCAGGAGGCATTACAAGTAGCAAGGGTAGCCTTGAGACAAGTGTCCCCCTTTCCCCTTTGAGAGAGAGGTTAGATAAATGCTAAATCAATTAATTAAATCTCCTAAATTATTATTGGACCCCTTGGGTGGCCAACCAATAGGCTTCAGGCACACCATGAGGGCAACATGAGGAGGAACTTGACAAGTGTCCCTTTTGCTTTCTTTGTACCATGCATGCCTTGTGTGAGTGTGTGGGTGTTCTCTCTCATCCCCCCTCATGTAGGGCTCGCCCCCTCCTTGTAGGGATTGAATCTTTGACTTTTTTGACACCTCAAGCCCCTCATGCATAGGCCCAATTCCCACCACAAGCTTGGCTCATAAGCACTTTAAGCTTGGGCTGGGTTCTCACCTCAAGTGCAACCCTATCATCTCAAGCATGTCAAGCACCTCAAGCATCTCAATAATTAAGCACCTCAAGCATCCCAAGCACCTCAATCATCAAGCACCTCAAGCACCTTAGTCATCAAGCATGACAAGCAGGACAAGCACCTCGAGTTGGGTCGGGTTCCCGCGCCTCAAGCTTAGCCCTAGCTTACCTAAGGTCAAAGGCCTTTTACACACATTATTGGAGGTCTTCAATGAAGCTAACCCTAAGGTCTTATGCTCCATTTGTTAGCCTTGCTCTTTGATAGACCATCTCTCATTTGGGCCCCTTTACCATTGGCCCCGTGTTGAGATAGATCTATAAGCACATGTCTATACCTTAACACTTGTTCCCGTTTATTCTCCCACATTAAGTGATCAATTTAATATGAGAAAATCATTTGGGTTGGTTAGATATTAGATATTAGATTTTATGACTTACCCAAAGCAACTATATTCTTGACAGAGCATCCAACGTTGTAGCAAAAGCATAAAGACTATTTATGTGGAATTAAATCCATTGTGTAGGCATGCCTTGCATGCTCTTAGAATAAGATGATAAGCATGTTAAGCTAATATGCTTAAGTGGCTTGCGAAATCCAGAATTGGCATTGACCTTGTCATGTATAAAATCCAAACATGTATCTCAAAAATGCCACTCCAATTTGATAAACCTTTTAGAGAGCCTTGCTCTTTGCCTACTATGGCTGAAATGCCCAACCGGAGCTTTTCTTACCCATATTTTTAATGGAATGTGCTGTGAATATGGCTCATAGCCGTGGATTGCAATATATCATGAAAGCACCTTTTCTTGGTACATGCTTAATAACCATTCTTGTACACTTGCAGAGCTCCCAAGTTTATATACTAATAGCATATTGCAAAATTTGAAAGCAAGTAGTCCATATCTAGAAAATTGACGCCTTGCTCTAGATAATGACATCTCAATCAAAACCTTCGAGATTTTGCGCTCGGATCCTTTTGAGTTGTCATATGCTATGCATGATTAAACTCTTCAAGGGCCAAGCTATGAAATCCATCTTAAAAGCACACTACTATAAAGTGAGAATTGCAAAGAGAATGTAGAAACTACGATGTACCCTGTCATCTGCTTATGTTCTATTGTTGAGCCTTGCTCGATTGTCAAAAATGTGAAGAGTGCATGTGCGGATGCTTGTGTGCTTGATGTGTTGTGGGAGGAAGGAGAACACAGAGTGTTTTGGGTGGAGCTCTCAATGAGGATTATAATTCCTCACTCTCCTTATCGATATATATTACCAATGAATAAAGATAAGGTTAGTGGTATGGTCAGTGATGGGTGTCCGACCAGTTGGCATGAACACTAACAATCTCCCACTTGAAGGCCAGCCTGGTCCAAGTGACTATATGTATAAGTATGTACATTCATATGACTGTGAAGCATTCAAGTGGCATCACCCTACATCCATCATCTCCATGCAATGTGCAAACTGCTATGAGGGTAGGCTCTTTGTGAGAGCATCTAGAGGGTTGTCATCCATATAAACATTGACTAGCTCAATGCGTCTGCTAGCCAATATGTCCCGTATCACATGATAATGGACTTTTATGTGTTTTGACTTGGAGTGAAATGTGGGGTTTTTTGCTAATGCAATTGCACTCTGATTGTATCACAAAGCAACAGTGGAGTTTGAGTAATGCCAAGATCTCTTGCTAGGCAAGCTAAACAACTTCCTTGATAGCATAAAAAACTACCACATACACTGCCTCTGTGGTGGAAGATGATGTACAGTTTTGGAGACATGATCTCCATGACACGGCTGCTCCAGCAAATAGAAAAATATAGCTAGATGTGGATCTTCTACTATCCACACAACCTACATAATCCGCATCCGTGTAACCCACAATGGATACATCACTATTCCCAAAGCATAAGCACTTATTTTTCGTACCTTTTAGATATCTCAAGATGTGCTTCACTACTTCCCAATGTTTTTTGCCAAGATTTTCCATGAATCTGCTAACCACTCCCACTGCAAAAGTAATGTTCGGTTTGTGGCTACCATGGCATACATAAGACTGCCGACTACTAAAGAATATGGCACCTTTGCCATTTTCACTTTCTTAGCATCGGGTTTGGGAGAATCATTCTTGCTAAGTTTTGCATATGCCTGCATTGAGGTACTCAATGCAGCCTTCCCCCTTGCATATTAAAATGTTACAAGAGCTTGTGGATATATGTTTCCTGTGACAACTCTGGCATTCCACGTTTTCTATCCCTCTTGATATGTATACAAAGAAAGTGACTTGTATCTCCCAAATCCTTCATAGCAAACTGCGTGCTAAGTGACTTCTTCAAGATGGCCATCTTGTATTTAAACTTCTTGGAAATTAGCATATCATCAACATAAAGTAACAAGATGATAAGTGAACCATTGTTCAACTTCTGGGTACACAAGCAGCGATCTTCCTGGATCCTTTCATATCCTTGGGGGACTGCATGTACTTGTCAAACTTCATGTAAGACTAGTGGCCTTGAGCCTTGTTTTAGGCCACACAATGCCTAACGTAATCTACACATCAAATCTACCCTCGTAGGCTTCTTAGGTTTGACTTCACAACCCTCTGGCTTCATGTAGACATCTTAATCAAGATCCCCATGAAGGAAAGCTGTATTCATGTCCATCTGGACAAGTTCTATGTCCTCAATGGTCAACACAAGATGCAACGTAGTCATCTTGACCACTGGACAAAAAATATCACCAAAATCCATGCCTTCTTTTGCTTGAGACCCTTAGCAACCAATCTCGTCTTGTACTTAGACTTGAGATCCTGTGCCATGTACTTCTTCTTGTACACCCATTTGCAAGCGGACGCTTGTTTGCCCTATGGAAACTCTGTCAGTTCCCAAGTCTCATTTTCCATAATTGAGTTATACTTAAATTGCATTGCCTACTCCCATTTCACACTATCTTCCATCTTAATAGCCTCTTAGTAGCAGGTAGACTCTCCACAATGAGTGGCCGATAGATAGTCAAATCCTAGTTGAAATTGCTCAGAGGCACGAGATATACATGTATCTCCTCATTGCGTGACTACTAGACTCTGATGTCAAAGAGCTGTATATGTGGGTTTGGGTTTGGGTGTGATTGTGTTTGTGTTTTCGATGCGTTTTCAAAAGCACAATGTCGATGTGTCTGTGTATAGAGGATACTGATATCGTGCACGTTTATGCAAAAAATGTGATAAAAAATAGGTCAAATGGACACCACAATTACATCTAAAATGTTCCAAAACCTCCAAAACGACTCTCGGGTTGCCCAAATCTGAGTCCATATACAAAAATTATGGCAAAAAATGCATTTTTTGGGCCAAAAAATGCACCTACTGCTGCAGAAACATGTTTCTACTAATCTACCACATTGTGGGTTGAATAACCACAACAAAAGGGTCCCAAATCTCAACAAAATCAGCTCCTAAATGATCTAAACACAAGCTGAACATCTTAACTCCACAATCTCATACATGGCTACAAGTTTCTTAATACCACTTGTGAAGAGTGTGTGCACGAATGTGTGCATGCTCGTCGTGTTGTGTGAGGAAGGAGAATGCAAAGAGTTTTGGATGGAGCTCTCAATGAGGATTAGAATTTCTGTGCACGAATGTGTGCATGCTCGACGTGCTGTGTGAGGAAGGAGAATGCAAAGAGTTTTGGATGGAGCTCTCAATGAGGATTAGAATTTCTCACTAATCCTTATTGATCGAGATTACCAGAATGAATAGAGATAAGGTTAGTGGTATGATCAGAGCTAGTATCCGAACAATTGTATTTTGGAGAATAATTGGGCTTTGTTCCACCATAACAATGGACAACTACAATTAATGCATATCATAATTGCACTCTTGCATTGATAAAGATCCAATGCTGAGAGTAGATATCTCAATAAACCTAGATAGCATGCTTTGCCCGACTTCAAAACCTTGCTTTACATAAGCAACCTTTGCTTTCCATGCTTGGGTGTTGGGTTTTCAAGCCCAATTGCCCATGTGGGAACACTCTCTTATAGGCATGCATTTACACATCAGTTCTAGGTCGAGTATGCATGGCAAGTTTTTCACTTTATATATATTGTAAAGTTTCTAATCAATCAAAAAGAGCATTTTGTTTTGTGTTGAGTCGATCTGCTCTCTCTTTCTCTCTCTATCTCTCTCTCTCTCTCTCTCTCTCTCTCGTTCCTTCTTCTTTTGCATGTTCCCAAAGCTGCCATGGCTCCCTGTTGGCATCCACCATAGCCCGTGACCTATCAACTGGTAATAGTGCCCTGGCGGGTAGAGCTTGAAGGAGGCACTACAACTAGCCTCTCAAAACACAGTCACTAAGAGTCCTAGGCAGCATGCAATAATTGAAGCCACACTCGTTGGGAGGTGGTACAGAAGGTTGGCATCTCAAAACGCCGTGGTCCTAGGTGCTCCTGCGGCCATCAGAAGTCACATTCCAAATTGTTTTGTGCGCAGTGGTGGTGGTCCCAAGTGTGCCAAAATGCTGTTTTTAGCGGACATACTCGGCAAGCACTCATCATAAGGTGAGATTGTTAGCAGTCTTTTGCATGCTTATCAAAACGCCTCTCAAAACAGTGCCTACTACAACACTATCATCAATTGTAGAGGGCAAGCCTAGCCACAAAGCAACATATCAAAAAGCAAAAGGGTCTAGCAACAAAGCAAGTCAAGGTTTGATAGCGATAGAGCATCTAAAAACTTTAACTTCTCAAAACGTTGTCGAGAAATTTGCGGTCTTGCTAGGAAAGCACCGGGCTTATGACTGTGAGAGTTTGTGAGAGAACTCAACAAAAACTATATGAAGGAGTTAAACCATAGATGCCATGAAGACTAGGGTTTGGAAAGAAGTGCAATCAAAGAAGACTCACTCTTTCTCTCTTGCACTCACACACACAAAGAAAGAACACAAAAGAGAATGTCAAAACAATACGAAAATGAAAACATCAAGGCTATGGTCATATCGTATCATGGGTAATATGAAAGGGTTAATAGATGAGTTAATGGCATTCAATCTTGACTGACCAAATAGGCTACGAATTGTTCTTTGGAATTGTAGTTTTGTGCTTACCATAATATATATATTTTGTCTAGTGATTGGGATTAATTGTGTGTACAAATCCTCTTGGTTCATAGCAAGATAACTACGCTTACGTCAAAAGAAAAGTTATAGTCTATGAGAGGTAGTATGATGGGATCCGGTGATAGAAGTATTTCATTAAGCCTTTCTGGGCCAAAGAGAAACACTATACATTGCTGAAAGTGTATTTTTCGGCTAATCCATACGTTAATTCTAATAGATCGTACAGAGTGAAAGCGATAGAAATGATCATCATGTGGGTTATTCATCTAGGATAGTATGTGAGAAATGTAGATATGAGAGAAGTGAAGAGATGAGAAGTTTCCCTCCCAAGCCCTATTCTTGCCCGTAGGCAATAAGGATACTGCGGGGAGAGATGTACCTGTAGAAAAGAGAACCTAGAATTTGCAAAGAGGATGAATTACTAAGAATGAGAGAGATAGGTTTGGTTAAGGAGATGAGATTAGATACATATATATATATATATATATATATATATATGTCGGATTAGAGATGAAAAAGAAAACAACAAGAAATCAAGAAAACATCAATCTAGAACACATCTTACTTGACAAACCCTTCGGCACCATTATTGATGGAGAGAGAAGAAGAGAGGAGCACTCCACTTTGATTGATATACCAAGTACAACACCTTCTTTGATTAGAGTTGATCTTCCAAGGATAGCGTACAAGAATGGCTAGTCTTCCTCTAAGAGAAAGTGTAGGCTTGGGCTTATGTTAATGGGGCTAAGTACAATTAGGCATTACTACTCACTCCCTCAAGAATTCCTCTCATCAATGGCTTGAATGCTTGAGTTCTTGTTTAAAAGATGGATTCTTACTACTATTCTAGCCGCTGGTAGTATTGTATTGCATGATATCTACCGCCTTTTTTGTTACTTGGAAAACCTGTCGTATTGAGGTAATGCTAAATTGTTGCATTTTTCGAACCTATGTACTGGGTTATGTTGCTTTCATGGGTTGGAACATGTTACGTGACTTACTTTGAACGACCTGATCAATATGGCATTTACATTCAAGCAATATTTTTTGTTTTGGATGAGCTAGGCCTCTACCTTTTGGCTAGCCATTAGTGGATGACTAATTTGATTAAAATTACATTGGACTTCATTACAACATCAATTCTATAATTAGAAGGAAATTTCTTTTAATTAACAAGAGAACCTCACTACTATAACGTTTGTAAAAAAAACTCATGTTGTTTTGGATTCTTGGGGGATTATACCACTCTGATTAGAAGGTGGAATCTATCACTTAGATTGGAAGTAATAATCAAGACTATAAAACATAAAAGTTTTACTAATGACCTAGCTTGTTTAAAGTAAAAAAAATCTTTAAGATGGACATGGATAACAACTGGTATGGTCCATTGATACGTGTAAAACACATCCAAAGCTAACTGAGTTGTTGTCTTGTTTGGATGGATGCAGGTAAGGAATCTATCTTATCTTGGAAGGTTTCTTTACTTTGGCAAGCTACCCTACTTTGGATAGAACACTCACTGATGACTTGGGAAGTTCTTTTACTTTCTGCATACTAAAAGGGGATCTCTTTCCTACAAACATCGTACTTAAATAATTCTAATTCTGAGTTGTTTTTGTACATATATAGTCCTTGATTCCATGGCTAGCTGTCTTTTGAATGTAAAAGTTCAATTATGTCTTATTAATTAAGATTTAACAGCTACACACACATCCTATACATAAGGTTTTTCTTTTTTGAGGGAAACTGGGATGCTGGCCTTGGAAATTCTCTTCGAAATTGAGTTCTAAATTGGGCCCACAGTTTGTAATCCCTTGACCGGTTGACTAGTGTTAGGTGGTCCCTTTTAGACTCTTTTTCTGGTTCCCTACTCACGGCTACTATAGTCTTTGACTTTTTTGATTGAAGGTTTGCAGGCCCAAAAAATATTAGAATTTGTGTTATACTTCTATTTATGTTGACTCTATTCCTTTTCAGGACCGTTCACCTTATAGAATGACAGCTCGCATGAGCACTAATCACCACCCTGAGAATCATGCAAAGATTCTTGAACAGATTAAGCTTTACCTTAAGGACCGTAAACCAAAGAATGCCTTGGCAGTTAGATCTAGACCTTTCCTCTCTAGGAAGGCCAAAGATTGTATTACCTACTATGGCAAATATAAGTGAACCTCACCTTACTGTTTTTGCAGACTCTTGCTCTCTCACAAGGATTGGAACTAACCTCGGAGCCCCTCTCAGTGGCCTCTTCTCTTGTGCTTAGATGTATTAGCAGCTTGGATGCTTCGCAACTAATTTATGATTCGGCACTTACCTCTGACAAAAAACTATATGTCTTGCATATGCTGTCGTTTAATGACTCGGTTAAGATTTTAGCAACTTTGGACAAAGACTCCACGGAAGGAGTAAATTTAATTTCCCAATATATTTTCCAACTTCCTCTTTTATCCTCAGAGTATCACCAAGAGCTTGCTTTGTTCTTCTCCTCTGGTGCGGATCTAACTAACTTCCTTAGAAAGTTATGTGGGCTTAATCCCTCTTTCGTCTGTGCACTAGCCACTCCTTCTATTCCTCAAACTGGTGGTATCTTTTGTCGAGATACTACGGCCCTTGAAGCTGTTAAGGAATTTCAGAGTAATCTTTGCTCCCTCAATGACTCAAACCTCCTTGAAATGTTGCTCAAAATCTCTAAAGTTTTTCCTGTCTTGCCCGTGAGACAAATTGAAATTGAATCCCTCGGGGTTGACCATCAACTTTGGGTTCTGCCTAACAAAGCTTTCTTAGCTCCTATTTTAAGTGAGACCTGGGTTTACCTTGCCAACCTCCCTGCCTCTAATGTGGAAGATTGCATACTCAAGATTATTAAAGGTGGGAAATTCTTGGATAAAGGTGAGCTCATCAAAGCGCCCTTCAACCTCAATCTCATCGACCACTCCAAGTGCCCCTCAAATACAGGCCTGTACATCCGTACCAAAGGAAACATGGAATTCGTAAAGAGTAACCCTGATTTTTACACAGAGTCCATCTGGAATGTCTTTCATCCTTATGTGAAATATCCTTGCAGATTTCTTGACGCTAAAGCCTCTTCTGAATCCAACATCATGTGGTTTGATCATGCCATCTGGTTCATTCTCAACCATTTGGACTTACTGTTCCCGGAGAAACCTGTGGACTTTCATCTTTCCCTCATTTGCTCTTGGTTAGGTGGCCAGGCTAAGCAGATTGTAATTGCACAGATTGCCTTCAATATCTTCCGTGGACTTATGCATGATATCTTGAAGGAGTTAAAAGCTGATGAACCTGGCCTATACTTAACAACTTATGCTAACTTTAAAGGTGTTAAGCTCATCACTAGTCTTCTTAAACCTTGTATTGATGAGGATGACTCCCATGCTCTCAAACGGGCTAACTCTTTGATCACTCCCAACTCCTTCACTTCCTTCTTAACACCTAGTTCATCCTCTAACCGACGAAAAGCTCGTAGCTTTACAAGAGGGAGAGGCATATCTCCTCCCATTAGAAACGTCCCTGAATTTTAACCCCTGGGTGTATTGCAGGTCGCTACAAGCCCTTGTGGAAGAAGAAATCTCAACAAAGAGGATCCGGAATATGGTTTCGTCTACATACACTGTCTCTTTCACAATGTACTCCTCGATTGGATTCAACCTAAAAATCTGTTTTGTGAGTGCTTTGATCTATTTTTTGGTAATCACAAGCTACTCAACAATATACTCATAGGATGGAAATATCATTATCCCATAAAAAGGTTGATCTATAATAATGACTTTCTTCGGCAGGACTCTGTCCCTCATTGTACATGTGTTCAGTTTACCACATTTTGCAGAATTTTTGAGGATTTTGGTAACCATGTTTGCACTTGTGATCTTAGCATTATTAAAAATACTAAATACGTAGACTTTTGGCCAAAGGGCTCAATCATATACCTAACTTTCCAAAAAACCCTTACCTTGCCTTATCAGCTATACTAAGCTGTCTTACTGACCTTGTCAGTGCTCTCCGACTGGAGATGGCAGTCCTACCGGACTTAAGGGAAGTAGTGAATGAATGCTTCCTTCGTAAAATTTCACAACTTCCTAATAATTGGCTATCATCTGAAGACTCTTGTCTTACTTCTCAGCTAGCTCTTGATTTTCAAAGCAACTTTGATAAATGGTTTGTTGTCGAGCTTGAAAAAAGCTCTAACTGTCCCACTATTATTTGCAAATACCTGGCTTGGAAAGCTGCTCGTAATCGAGTATCTGGTAAGGAGTTCTGTCATATTAACAATACACCTCAAACTATTTCCAATAAAATTTCTAAACACTTAGGACTGCTTGGCTACTCAGTGCTGAACACTAAGCTACCAGTGCTTTTTCCTACTTATAAAATCCATAAGCATAAGTTCAGGTGGATATCTGATGCCTCCAATTGTATCTTTACTGATATCACCAAGGATATTACTCTTTGCCTTGACCTTATTCTATATGAATTTGAGCTCATTTGTGCCACTAAAAAAAATATTTGCCAGAACTTCTTAAATGTCCAGTATAATCCCTTCTGGCTTACTAAACACTCTACGGAGGTTTCACTTAACCTTCCTCAACATATCTTCCACATCTTTACTGCTGACATCACACAATGTTACAAAAATATTCCACTGAATGGTGATCTTGGCCTTAAGACTGTTCTGGCCAAGGTAATAAATTTGGCTTTTACCTATGCTAAAAGGGAAAAGCTTTTTTACATCTCTCTTTCCAAAAAACCTACGTGGATTCACTTATCTCACTCTGTGCGCACCCCCTACACTTTAATGAAGCAAAGCTTTGCTCTTATATCTCCTGGCTGCTGAATAACTACACTATTGTTTCAGGTGGCCTTTGCTTTAACCAATGCCTTGGCATCCCCATGGGTTTTTCATGCTCTCCGCTTATGTGTAATATTTACCTTGCCTTCTTTGAATACAAGTGGTGTCTCAAGACCATGGAAACCTACAAAAATAAACTTCCACAATTCAAACATGCTTATAGATACATGGATGACTTACTAAGTATCAACAATAGGGAATTCCCCAATGAAATTTGTCTGATTTACCCTCGCTGCCTGAAAGTGGAACCTACCTCTCTCCTTGAAACCTCCACACCCAATGGGGCTTTCTGCACATCTGTCCAATTTCTTAACCTCTTTATATCCCTTCATACCCCATCTATTGGTGGGTACGATCTTAGGTTTGTTTGGAAAAGGGATCTCCTGAATCTGCCTCTCATTGAATTCATTAAAAAGAATAGCAATAGGCCCTACAAAGCTGCTATTAGCTCGTGTGTCTACCTACTACACTTAATTTGCTATTCTTCCTCTAGCCCTTCCCTTGCCTGGGAGGAGGTCTTTTTGCTAATAAAAAAGTATTACCTTAACGGGTTTAATAGGAATTAGATCTGTAACACTATCATACAGGCTCTCACCCATCATAACTGGCTGGGGTTACAATTTAAAAAAGAGAATCTCATTTCTCTTATAAGGTAGTAGGCCCATACACAATGGGCCTACTACCGACCCATTGTGCATGGTGCTTGGGATAGGGCGCGTACACACACACACACACACACACACACACACACACACACACACACACACACACACACACACACACACACACACACTACGATACTATATGTATCCTGAGTAGAATTTATTTATTTTTCCACCCCACACACACTCCCCCAACCCCCCCCCCACACACACACACACACACACACATTGATATGATAGGACACTTTTTACTGCTTAACATGCCATATAATGGGACCCGTCCCTTGAATAATTAAACGTGTAAGCTTCTTCTCGAGTGTCGAGCTTGAGTAACTCCTTGTTCACATTACACTGAGAAGGCGGCCTCTTCTTCTCTCTGGCTATGGATCTCCCCTCGCGAGGGTATCTGCGTGCCGCTTGATGATTTCACACAATCAAGGGCGGATTGGCTCACTCATTACTCAAGCTCAAAACACGTGTAGTGTAGCCTATTTAAACAAGGTGAGGGCGCACCTTTCCGCTCACTTAGCCTTTGATTTGTTTTGTTGTGTGTTGTTACTGCCTACTTGACGGATTGAGCTATGGAGCTCGCTACTCAAACTTCTCAGGTGCTTTCTTTGGCCTTTACTTGCCTTACTGCCAGTTCTGTTTAAAAATATAAGCAGTTAGCAGTACCCTGTCATTTCGTTGATTTGCATGATTAGGAATAGGGTCGTCAGAAGCTTTGTGGGGTTTGTTTTTTTATGCTTATAGATGTGACTGGTTTTTTCGACAGTCGCTACACCAAGGCTCTTGTACACTATACTTATTGCTCTTGAACATTAATGGTATGATGGTACTTAGCATGGGATTTGGTTGCTAAAAGTAGTTGATATCCACTGTTGGATTACAGTCGAGGGGTTTTTGCCTACTGGTTTTCTGGAATGAGACTGCGTGCAACACATGCATCTCTCTACTATGTATTTTTTAGGCTTTTTTCAAGCCACTGCAGGTCTTTTCGACTATTGTCTAAACTGGTTTTTGGCTTTAAACTGGTTTGCTTGATTAAAAGAGGTTATTCTTTGGCTTTGTAGCATTCAAACCATTGGGTACCTTGTGTTACTATGCGGGAAAAGATTGACATCATGCACATTTGACAACATGGCTGGGGTTCTGAAGGTAAGTATATGGCAGTAACTTTGGGCTTGGCATATGGAAAGAACCCGAACTATGGCTCTTTATATGATGTGCCTCATTTAAAAGATGGATTCTTACTACTATTCTAGCCATTGGTAGTATTGTATTGCATGATATCTACCGCATTTTTGTTACTTGGAAAAACCTGTCGTATGGAGGTAATGCTAAACTGTTGCATTTTTTGGACCTATGTACTGGGTTATGTTGCTTTCATTGGTCGAAACATGTTACGTGACTTACTTTGAACGACCTGATCAGTATGGCATTTACATTCAAGCAATCTTTTTTGTTTTGGATGAGCTAGGCCTCTACCTTTTGGCTAGCCATTAGTGGATTACTACTTTGATTAAATTTACATTGGACTTCATTACAACATCAATTATATAATTAGAAGGAAATTTCTTTTAATTACCAATAGAACTTCACTACTATAACTTTTGTAAAAAAAACTCATGTTGTTTTGGATTCTTGGGGGATTATACCACTCTGATTAGAAGGTGGAATCTATCACTTAGATTGGAAGTAATAATTAAGGCTATAAAACATAAAAGTTTACTAATGACCTAGCTTGTTTAAAGTAAAAAAATTCTTTAAGATGGACATGGATAACAAATGGTATGGTCCATTGATACGTGTAAAACACATCCGAGGCTAACTGAATTGTTGTCTTGTTTGGATGTATGCAGGTAGGGACTCTATCTTATCTTGGAAGGTTTCTTTACTTTGGCAAGCTACCCTACTTTGGATGGAACACTCACTGATGACTTGGGAAGTTCTTTTACTTTCTGCATACTTAAAGGGGATCTCTTTCCTACAAACATTGTACTTAAATAATTCTAATACTAAGTTATTTTTGTACATATCTAGTCCTTGATTCCATGGCCAGGTGTCTTTTGAATGTAAAAGTTCAATTATGTCTTATTAATTAAGGTTTGACAGCTACACACACACACACACACACACACACACACACACACACACACACACACACACACACACACACACACACACACACTTATCTAGCTAACAATTCATTGGCCAACCCTTGGTTGACTGCTTCCCTCTTTGGTGATCTCGCTCTCGCTATCTGGATGACAGGGACTTGGGTAAACCTTTGCTGGCTATAGATAATGCTTGAATGCATTGGTATACGTTATCCACAATCTGCTCAGTTTGAAAAAAAAATGACTCATGACACACCAATACCGACAAAAATACCTCATTGGACTTTTCCATAATTCTATGACTCGTCCACTTGAAATATATCTGATGATAATATTAGTACTTGGATTTATTTCTATCACCCTTGTGTGGTAGATTGGGTATGCCATTTCTCTCTTGAATAACCAGTCTTGAGTTCAACTCTTGTCAGATAGAGCCTTGTGGTCTCTTGGGATATTTTAATACGATGATAAAATCCTATTCTTCTTTTTCTTCTTTAATGGGATTAACTGAGTTCCCACTTGTTAGCTTGTATCGATAATACTGTTCACACATGGACTCCTTCATGGTGGTCTCCCACTCCAATTGGTTGATTCTAATGTGTGGTTTACAAACACTTACCCTCACATGCACCTACCCACATGATGGGTGCGTGGTTCTTTGAAATGCTTAATGCTCGCCACACCTTATCTCTACAATAGATAGCCTTGCATACATTAGTGCAATCAAACATGCAGCATTGTGCACACGGCCTCTGTCAAAGCTTGCTCTTGGCTCGTCACAATCTCCTCTCAGCAGCGATCGTTCATCCCTTTGCCTCTCTGCGCATCGAGATCACATGCCTATTTTGAAAGGATTCTTGCCTTTGCTGTGCTGCGAATGTGGCTATGAACCAAACCCGGATGTTTTCTTCACTGCAAGCATTGCTCATGGTCGTCCATAACCGGCAGTCTTGGTTCGTGCTTCTCACCACCTCTATGCATCTGTTATGATTTGATAAGCAACACTCGCACGCACACACACACTCACTCACTCACACAGGCAGATCCACTCAACACACACACACACACACACACACACACACACACACACACACACACACACACACACACACACACACAGATTGTAGAATGCTTTTAGAATACACTCACCCTTTGGGGAGTATCAACAAAGAGAATACAATCATCACAGAGTGTTGATTATCAGTCACAGATTTGAGTAGCAAGCAAGGTAGCCCGTGCGGCTACTATGGATCAGGATTCCATGATACACACTAGTCCTTGCCGGATATCGACATCTGCTAATAGCTTCCATTCTTGCAATAATCAACCCAGTGGAGTCAACGACATAAGAATCAATCATCAAAGGCATTCTCGCTTTTGTAATCCGTTCGAACACATGACTCAAGCTAGCATTCAGCTATACAGGTAGGTGTGCATGCACCTACTTAGAATCTGGTGATATTTTAAGTCTCCAAGACAAGCATGCTAAGGAAATCTTGTTTAAAGTTTTTTTATATATAGATCATTATGCTGGACTGTTTGGTGGCTTTGTCTGAAGAAAAAGCATTGAAGTTATAAATGTTTCACACATTACATTGCAGGACAGAAAAAGATGTGTTGACCTGGCCTAAAAATCTGTCTTAGTGTGTTTTGAGAAAGATAGCAATTTGGCCTTTTGTACAACAGTTAATTTTGCAAAATAAGATGCATAAACTTATATACTTAAATGCATTGAGAAATCTATGGTTTAACGACTTTTGCTTTCAAAAATTAAGAAGGAATTTGGGCATAAGCCATGAATGGCGAGCCGTAAACCTCTCGTGGAGGGTCCCATTGTGAGATGGCAAAAACTGAAATTTTGAAAATTTGTTTGATTTACAAACAAGATGCTGCCCAATTTTTGCCAGGCAGGTAATGGTAACCGTACCTATTGAGAACTTGGTCTCTTTGATTCAGTGACATAGTGACTCTTACTTAGAAAAGCATAGTGTCTCCTGCTAAAGTGACAATGATGGGTAAGTTATATAGATGGTGGCAAAGACCAGTCGTAGATAGAATCTTTGGTAAATATGATATTGCTTATGATTTTTTAACCTTATCCTCTTGTTGAATGCTTTAAGAGAGGTTGAGTTCATAGAGCTTTGAGAAAGCTATTTCAAATGGCACAAAGTGATGCCCTAAATTGGTTAGAGTTGCTTACATAAAACCTTTGGAACAACAAATACACACTTAGTTTTTTAAGCATTAGCATAGTGAACATAAATAGTTTTTGGTTGAACATTTGTATCTCATTGAATTTGCAGTCTTTAAAGAAGATTCTGGTCTGTAATAATACAAAAAAATGTTTGAAGTTTAAAGTGGAAGTTGCAACTCGAAACTGGTAAAACATGTAGTTTTTTTTGCCATGGTATGAGACAAAGGAATAACATCTATCTATGTTGTTGAATGCCTTAAACCTCTCGTGAGGGTCTCCTTGAGATGGTGATAGCTGAAATTTTTGTAAATTCGTTAAGAATACAAACGAAATGCTGTTCGATTTTTGATAGAATTACTTATATTGTTTGTAAGACAAATGCCGAAAGTAAGCTTCTTGAAACTCTGAGACTGACAGGGAATGGAGATAGGTTCGGGGTTTATGTGATTCATAAAATTCCGAATTGGTTTCATAATCATGACTATCACTTGTTGCTATGGGATGCATAGCATCTAGCATGCTGTAAACACACTCTTAAATGATAAACCCCGGGTTTTTGGCATAAAAACACATAGATAGGTACCTACGGAGAATTAGGTTAATTTTTGTATCATGCATGGTCGTAGATACTAGCACTACTTTGAGTCTACTCAGTGAATATTGGGATACACATGACTATACACTCAGAGGTTACATTACTTATATTCTCAACTTAACAGTTAATCCTAATGGTAAGCGGTAAACTAGGTCTATAGGTGTGACATGGATGACAATTGGATCCAGTGTCGACACCTGCAAAACGCATAAACATAGCCAGTTCTAACTGAGTGTTTTTGTATGGATGCAGGTAACAACTGGATCCTTCTCCATGTAGAGGTAGTGGAAGCTCATCCCAAAGGGTGGACACAGAGAGATACAACACTAAGATATCAATTTGTAATAATCAAAGATCAATTTTTTGATCTAAATGACTGTATTATCCATTCAAAACGGAATGTTGTATTGGTGTATATGAAGTGATAGTTGAGGTTTATGACATCTTGTTGTTATTTAATATATTATTTAATACAATTGTCTAAGTATGGTTCAAATATGAGGGGATTTTCATACTTAAACACACACACACACACACACACACACACACACACACACACACACACACACACACACACACACACACAAAAGAGAGTTTCTGTTAGAAGTGGAAGCAACCTTTGCACTTCTTCGCCCTGTCCCTTTCCAACATTCGGATGATAAGCGTCTGCATATCTTCCAGGTCGATGATCCCTGGTTACATCTAGAACGGCATACAGGTAGGTGCTTATGCACCTACTCAGTACATTTAAAATTTTTGGATTCTCTAAAAATTGGTATGTCTTCATTATTAAGCATACAAGTATGTATTCTAGAAAAGATTGTGTCGATATTCAAGGAAATTTTTTCTTTATCGGATTGCATTTACCTGGCTACTTACCTATACATAGTTCATAGCATAGATTCCATGCCATGGTATTGAACATTGTGGTGACTCTACCATACTTTAGGGTTTGGAAGCGGATTTGTGTAACATTAGAACTGGTTTTTTGATGCACTTTTTGGGTCCTATAATGCATTTGAATGATGTTCTACTGTTATTTTTGGAAAAATGGTCATGCACAAGCAAATTGCTGGCATAATTCGTGCTTAGTTGAAAGTTAATAAAAACTATTTTTTTAGTTACTCATTTGGATCTACATTCAGTCATAGAAGGATTTGAGAAGTCTCAACGAAAAGTTAAGGAAAAGGTTTTTTTACTCATTTGGATCTATATTTAGTCATAGGAGGTATATTCCTAATACTGGTGTGTATTCCCTCTAAGCCAAAAATGGTACAGGATAATGATAAAGTTTGCGTATTTTCACTTTCGATGCACTTTCTGATGCACTTTCTGGGTCCTATAAGTCTACCTCTCTTTGGTTTTAATAATAATTGCAGGCTTTGTATGCTGACTTTACAGATCAATTTAAACATCCGCCTCACAACATGGTTTTGGTAGGCCTGATTTGGGGATCCATTGGCATTGGTGTCTGCTTGGGTTGCTAACTACGTTAGTCATTTGGTTAATGAAAGATCTTGAGCAAGATGTTACTACCTGGTTCAAACTTCTTTTTACTACATGGTTTTTGCAGTTGATGTTGGCCTTTTTCACATTTATGGTGGTAGGTGTATGACTATAGCTGTATGGTTGTAGCTGAGTATATTCACTTTAGTAAATTCAGTAATGGGAACTGCTTTTCAACACTTTTCTCTTTGTTGAATAGATGCATAACTTTTGAAATTAGTGTTAGTGGTTTACTTTGAATATACTCCAATGGTTTTTAAAAGATCCTTAATCCTTACGTGAGGATCTCAGATGAGATGGCATTGGACTGGACTTTTGAAAATTGATTCAATTTACAAAGGAGATGTTGTCCGATTTTTTTTGGAATTAAATAATTTAAACATTATCGTAAATAAATGGCTGATTCTTTAAACTTAATATTTGATCTATGTTATGGTGCTACTTTTTGTTGTAATTTTTGACACCAATAACAAGGGGAGGGAGTCGTTGACACCTGTCTTCCCAAGTAATGGCAATTTTGACAGGCTTGTGTTTCTTGGATGGTGATAGGTAAGAGATTCTTTCCTTGGGATTACAATGATAACTGCAACAATAACAAAAGATCATCCACTGTTCGGTTATTTTTATTATTGATAGATGACGCTTGTATATGATTCTTTGATAATAACATGTAATACACTATATGTCAGTATCAAGTCTAAATGTCAATTGTAGTCTTAACTTTATCTACTTGTTATCTAATGTATACATAAGGTTTGGTTATTTACATGTTGACTGGTCTCTAGTCCCATTGTATGGTTCAAGAGTTTGTGAAATCAAACTATTGTTAGGTAATCTTCCTTAAACACACACATCAAACTATTGTTAGATAATCTTCCTTGAACCAGAATTTGGAATGAGAGCTTTCTATCTCATTCCAAATTCTGGTTCAGATTCCCTTATCAAACCCTTGAGCCTCTTTTGACGCAACCCACACATGTATTTGGTATATGTATCTTCCTCGGCACATATTCTCTAATGATACTTGCATACACTTTGATGTCTCTCTCAAGCCTGTATCGGTTAAATTGGATATTGAATCTTGATGCATCAAGGACTTTGACATATACATAAGTTTTATATAAGTTTATTACTCTGCAAAAAATGTTGGAACTCTATGAGAAGTGAATTCCATGTAACTACCCCACCTACCTTTCCTTTGGTCCTAGTTGTCTAAGGCCTTTTTTGGCACTTGGCAGATAAAAACAAATGCTCATTTACTTCTCATGTGCATGCATCTACACACACACACACACACACACACACACACACACACACGCACACACACACACACACACACCCTCCACAAGACTCACAAGGAGGATTTAAAAATGGGAACTCAGTGTCTCTCCCTATCTTTTTTTGTGAACCCTATCAAGAGCGGTTTTTGTCCCTGGCTACACATGCTCATCCTTTTAATAGCATCACATTCTTTGTGATAGCCTTGTACACACATACACACATGCATTGACCTGTGCTCTCTGTACACACATGCACACTCTGTACACATGCACACCCTCCCATCGGCTACACATAGTGGTAGATCTTGCTCTCTCTCTTACACAGATCTACACACACACACACACACACACACACACACACACACACACACACACACACATACACACACACACACACACACGGGCCATCGCTCATGAGTTATGCTTTACCTTGTTGCTCACATCAGTGGAGAATAAAACCACACAAGTTGTCCGCAACTACCTCAACTTCTCATGCTCGCATCCTGGCTTGCCATATTGTATGAATATTTCATGCAAACAGGGTTGGAATATTCCTCCATCCTTACGTACTCGGAGCATCCTCTACACTCTGTTGTTGAGCATGACAATAATGCATGGAAGCAGCCTTCTCACTTCTTTGACCTGTCCCTTTCCAACATTTGGATGATAAGCATCAGCATCTCTTCACCAGGTCGATGATCCCTGGTTACATCTGGAACGACATACAAATAGGTGTTTATGCACCTACTCAGTACATTTAATATTTTTGGTTTCGCTAAAAATCGCTCCGTCTTCATTATTAAGCATGCATGTATATATTCTGGAAAAGATTTGTGTAGACATTCAAGGAACTTTGACCTTTGTTTGATTGCATTTACCTGGCTACCTACCTATACCATAGCATAGATTCCATGCCATGGTATTGAACAATGTGGTGACTCTACCAGACTTTAGGGTTTGGAAGCAGATTTGTGTAACATTTGAACTGGTCTTTGAGGCACTTTTTGGGTCCTATAATGCATTCGAATGATGTTCTACTGTTATTTTTGAAAAAAATGGTTAGATGCACAAGCAAATTGCTGGCATAATTTGTGCTTATACCCGATCCCCCAATGCTGGGTTGTTAATACATTACATTATTGACATAATCTGACAATTTCTTATCACTGCTCATTTGATTTGGAAGCAGGGCACGTAGTTTATGGTTTGACATCTAAAGACGACTCTGCTGAAAATTGGTGAAAACTGATCTTTTAACTACTCATTTGGATATATATTCAGTCATGTGTACATAGGACGATATGATGCGTTTTGGCATTGAGTAATATGGGTTGCTGAACCCTGCTGAGAATGATAGACACAATTGAATATTCTATACTAACTATAGAGTCAGGTAATTATGCACATTAGGCACAATTATGGTGTTTTTTTTGATAGGCAACATACGAGCTATTTTTGCATATATTGCTTGATTATAAATATAGATACGTGGCATTTGGAAAGTGGGACACATACATGTTGGGAATAATTTTCATGCTATAGTTGATCTATAGACCTCCTTTGTGACATGGCTATACCTCAAGGGATTGATATCAATTACTTAGAAATGACTTTATATGCTGCTTCAATTCATCGTTTTGAATGCTTCAAGGCAATCTTTTTACAACTGCATATGGTACTATCTTTTGGATATCTCAATTATAGCTACATATAATATGGCTTCTAGGAACGGTTTTGGATTGGGTATTGACTTTTTTAGTGGAGAATGCAATGAGGCAGAATTAAAACTCTAATGGTTTTAATGGCATTGGACTGTACTTTTGAAAATTGACTTGAAATACAAAGGAGATGCTGTTCGATTTTTTTTGGAATTAAATGATTTAAAAATTATTGTAAATAAATGGCTCATTCTTTAAAGTTAATAATTGATCTATGTTTTGGTGTTAGTTTTTGTTGTAATTTTTGACATCAATAACAAGGGGAGGGAGTCGTTGACACCTGTATTCCCAAGTAATGCCAGTTCTGACATGCTTGTGTGTCTTGGATGGTGATAGGTAAGAGATTCTTTCCTTGGGATTACAAAGACAACTGAAGCAATAACTGAAGATCGTCCACTGTTCGATTATTTTGATTAGTGACAGATGACCCTTGTATATGACTCTTTGATAAAAACATGTAATACACTATATGTTGATAGCCGTTTTTCGGCTCTCCATAATTTCCATAGTAAGTTACTCCACCCTACCAAATTCACCCAAACGCTATGGCTATCCCTACCATTTCACTGTACATAGGCGTGTGTGAGTTAGGGGGCTTTTCCCATATCTTCTTAAAAACCCTCAGCTAGCTAGTCACTGGGCTAGTTGAACCAAAAAAATAAAAAAATAAAAGTATATTATGGCCTCTTTGTGTGTAAATATTTCATTGTATATATGGCCTAAATATAGGGATTTTTAATAATTATTTTGGTATTTTATTTAAATATTTCTACTTAGGTGTGTGTTTTATTAAACCTATGTACACCTTCTTTCATCCTCTTACACCATAATTATATTTTTTGCCAATATGTACATACTCTAACCTCATATTTTTCCTTTATACAAATCACTCCCACATTTTCACCCTCACCCTCGTGAAAACAAAAAATTGATTTCTACTCATTGGTTACGTTTATTATATTATTTACTTGCATACCTTTTCCTCTTTCACCCAAAATAATTCAAGGAGGGACCATATCATATGATTCCAATATCTTTCCATATCCATAACTCCTCCATATTTTTATTATTATTTTTACTCATTATTCTAACACCATGTGCTCATTGAGCTAAAGTCCATGAATAGTCCATACATTAGTCCCACCATGTATATATTTCTTTGTTCACCAATAATCCTCCTCCATGCATGGGTCAAGGGCAACTTGGATGCTTTGTATTATAATATGACAAAGGAGGGGCTCACTCTTGGATGCATTGTACAAATTCAACAAAGGAGGGGGCCACTAAAAGACTTTTGGAGCTACCAGCGGTGAGCTATGATTTTTTGAGTGGACCCCAGTCTACCCACTTTTCTCACAAGTAGCCCTTAGTCTTCTCTCACCCTTCCACACACCTACTCACTCTTACACATCCCTCCCTCTCCTTCCCTCACTCAAACCTGCAATTTCCATGGCTTCTCCCACCCTCTTCACCATTACTCTTCTCTCTCATCCCTATAGTTCTTTTATGAACCTCTACATACATACACCCTCTCCATGTCTCTCTCTATTGCTTCTATGTTACAATTTCATTTACCTCTCCTAAAAATATCTAAAATTCAGCATCTTAACCATGATAACTTGTGCAAATTGAGGATTTTTCATCAACAAATCCTCTTTTCATCGTGGTGGTCAACCGTGGCGGCGGCGTAAAGAAGCGAAGAAGAAAACCAGCGGTCATTTTTTCCACAATCTACACAAGGGTGAGTTCAAGCTTCTTCAAAGCTTCACCATCTCAATGATTCTCTTTTAATTCACCCCTCTTCCTTCATCAAATCAACTCATTCTACCCATTGTAAATGTATCACTAACAATTCTAGTGATTATTACCACTAACAACTAACTTCTCTTGTAAAAATGCACCCACACTATCAACATATGGAGTAGGCAACCGCACAAGTAAACCAAATTCACTCACTCCCATGGAAGTTTCTCTCCTTTCACCACATCAATAATTCTCTTACTTGAGCCCACATCCATGTGACTCAAGAGAAAAGAGAGACTCCATTCTCATTTGAAATTCATAAAAATTCATAATCCTTGATCTTTCCTAATAAAATTGATTAGACTTAATCCTAATCAAGGCTTCTAAAACCTATAAATAGAACCCATTCCTCCTTGTAAAAGACATCACTATACCATTGCACACTAGATTGAGCGTACCACACGCCAGTTCTATCTTGGTTGTAAAGAGAGAGTAAGCTTTCTATACACCATCACCTTGGTGCATAGAAAAGCTTGAGCTAGTTTGAGTGAGTGCGAGTAGAAGATATTCTTCCTACCATTGTTGTATCTACCCCAACATCAATGAATTGGTAGTTTTGGGTGCAATTCATGTCCAAAGGCTCACACTTCTCCTCCAATTTGGCTTGGCAAACTCATTCAGCTTCATAAGGTGACTTGTTTCATTGAAGGTTGTTGTTTTGTTGCTTGTGATTCATTGGCTATTGTTTGGCTACCATTGTAAGAGGGTGGATGGTGAGAGGGCTCCCATAAACCTAAGACAATGTGCTAGTGATGCTATTACCAAATCTTGTCACTTGATTCCGCAAGCTCTAAGTTCCTTTTTGTGCAAAATATAAAGTTGAAGCTAAGTTGTACACCATCTCTCTCTCTCTCTCTCTCTCTCTCTCTCTCTCTCTCTCTCTCTCTCTCTCTCTCGTGTTTTAGTGTGTGAGAGTGTTTCATTGGTGTTAGGGTTAGTGTAAATTCCTTGCTTGTTTGTGGGTTGCTCTAACGATTCTCCTCTTTTGCGTCCTAGTTCGCTCTTAAACTAGGTGGTGCCCCTTGTGTAGTTGGGATTTGGCTGTGGTTTGTTGTTTTGGTTTGTGTTGTGTTGTGCCCCAGCCCCATTGAGCAGCACGGGAGCCTTGAAGGGTGTCTAGAGGTTGCTCTTCTTGTTGCCCGCCCCAGACCGCCTCAATGTCTGTATCTAGTTGAAATGTCAATTGTAGTCTTAACTTTATCTACTTGTTATCTAATGTATACATAAGATTTGATTATTTACATGTTGAGTGGTCTCTAGTCCCATTGTATGGTTCAATAGTTTGTGAAATCAAACTATTGTTAGATAATCTTTCTTAACACACACACACACACACACACACACACACACACACACACACACACACACACACACACACACACAATCTATATAGTAGAGAACTCATTTCTTTTTATCATTTGATATCCTTGGAGCATCTCTCCTAATGGTTAAGATAGTACAATTAAAATCTAAAAGGTTGCAGGTCTTTCCTACTCTCACAATCATCTCTTAATCATCTGGCATATGAACACTAGTGGCTAATAGTATGCCGATTTTACTTTTATATGACTTTCATAAGCGTTCAATGCTACTTGCCAGATACCACCTTCCATCATATGTTCAGTCCAATAATATAATGTTATTTAATTATATCCCTAAAATGGGGTTCCACACTTGGCTTGTAACATGCTTGAGAAGACTATGGCTATTTGGCAGGCTTACCTTTTGTGGAGGCTCTCCAACTTGATATAGCTTGATGTTTTTATTGCCCACCATACTCCTTGGACTTTGTTTTCCTAAGCTGCCGGCTTACTATTTGTAGTGGTCTCCAACCTAATTTAGCATATGGTGTTTATTGTGTACCAAATACACCTTTGCTCGATGCGGCTCTCTCTTGACTCTCTCTACATAAACACATGCCAAACCCTCTGACATTCCTCTGCTCACCCATCTTGGTAGAAACCATCACAGGCTCTCTCCCCCCTTGCTGTATCACATGTTCTCTCTCTCTCTCTCTCTCTCTCTCTCTCTCTCTCTCTCTCTCTCTCTCTCTCTCTCTCTCTCTCTCTCGATCAACGAGGTTCTTTAATGAAGGCTTGCCATCATCTTAAGAACACCATGCAGCTTTGTGTCTCTAACCTTCTCAACACCTCGAATTATGAGAGTTGCGTTTCTACGCCTGGCCTGACATAGCTCTCGGATTTCATCATTTGCTTACTTACTCTATTCACAACATTAATGGTTCTCCAAGTGCTTAGTTGGTTTTTTTTCCCAAATGGGTGGTTCACCTACTTTCTTTGATTAAAGGTGAGCATATTGAACTCACGATATATTTTTAGATCTATGGCCTATGGCCGCAACTATTGTACTGGCATGATCTGTCAAAAACTACATAGTGATGTTGCCCTTTATCTTGGCGAAAACAGCTAACTCTCTTTCTCTCTCTCTCTCTCTCTCTCACACACACACACACACACACACATACACACACACATACACGCTAGCGTGTGTATGTCTTTTCCTACTCGCCATACCCTGGTGCCTTGCTTGCTTATCATGGACAATCCTCGCAGGATCAGGGACAGTCCTCGCATGAACATAATCAATTAGCAAAGGTGGACATACTGTGGCGGACATGCGAGCTCTTTGGATCGATTTGCTCTTGCATATTGAGCACTTTATCAACCCTTCTCAGGTAGAAATTTTCTCTCTTTTTGGGATCAAGGAAGTGATGGCTATTGCTTGCCCCTTTCCAGCATGAATGCCCACAATTCCTCGAGCTCACTTGCACATCATGTTTGCCATCGAACCCTAAGTAAGAACCCTCATTAAAGGGTTGAAACACACACACACACACACACACACACACACACACACACACACACACACACACACACACACACACACACACACACACACACAAACACAAGAGAGCTCCTGGCAGGATTGAACACCCACTTAAATTTCCTCTTATGCATGAACTTCCAGCATTTCAGACACACAGTTATGTCGGCATCACAATTACCTCGGATCATAGTAACCCACATTAGGGATCCCATCTTCATTCTCTCTACAAAATACTATAACTAGTGGCTAGAGGGTCATGGTGTGCTTACAGAGTGCCAATACTTTTTCGGAAACACACAACGATCTTCATATTCGAGTAGGTTTAACCACATAAGCTCCAATATTTGGATGACCAAATGTCAACATATCTTCATCTGGTCGATGATCCTTAAACCACATGAGGGTCGACAAACAGGTAGGTTCTTATGCACCTATTCCTCGGTACTTTTGAATTTTTGCATTTACATTTACATAAGTTGCATACACAGGTTTTTTTTAAAAATGGCTTGTTAAAGACATATAGATGTTATATGTGATTTTGATTAAGTGTAGAATGCATTGAGTCAGAATTGAAATTCTAATGGTTTTCTAGCTGAACATACATACTCATGACACATGAATTCAGGCTTTTCGGACATGAATAAATTTTTTTTATAATACCGAGGTGCTTTTTTATCCTTGGTTGGTACTTGGAGGTTGAGTACCAGCTCTAGGTTGATATGACACATGAACTTCAGGTTTTTCAGACATGAATAAAAATGGTTTTTTTTGGAAATGTGGATTGAACAAGCAAAATACTGCCATATTTTTGCAAAATTTTGGGTGGAAATTCATCACTTGTTACTTAAGCTGTAGATATAGTATGTCTTTTGTTTGTTAAATAACATTTAAAACATGCGGTAACGATCATACATGAGTTTACAACGAGTGGAAACACTCATATCTAGTTATGGTTATTGTAATTGGATTTTATGAGGTTCGGCTTGATGACTTCAAGCTGACTAAGAAGTTACTTTGGTATACACGGATCGAGACTTTGAACCTTAAAGAAAACTCTGAAATTCATTTTAATGGATGAGGTTTAAAAGCATGGTGTGACATACTTTTTGTGGCTGACAGTACTTAGTTGATGGAATGCTGGCTTTTTTCTATGGCTCTTAACTACATCTCCATGGGAATGACATCATTGTTGGTGGTAAAAGAAACATAAAATGTTTTTTGTTGATTAGAAGCATAACTTTTGAAATTAGCGTTAGTGTTGTACTTTGAAAACACCCCAATGCTGTCCGATTTTTCCTGGAATTAGATAATGTAAACATTATCGTAAATAAATTTCTCATTCTTTGAACTTAATATTTGATCTATGTTATGATGTTAGTTTTTGTTGTAATTTTTGACACCAATAGAAGGGGAGGGAGTCGTTGACACCTGTCTTCCCAGGTAATGCCAGTTCTGACACGCTTGTGTTTCTTGGATGGTGATAGGTAAGAGACTCTTTCCTTGGGATTACAACAACAACTGCAGCAATAACAGAAGATCGTCCACTGTTTGGTTATTTCTATTAGTGATAGATGACTTCATTTATGCTTTGGCAATAGCTATGCATCTATTGTTGGTTAAACGGATGCAAATTATGCGGGTTGCAAAGACAATATGAGATCTATGTCTAGCTTAAGGTGGAAAGGTACATAGTGTACAACATGTTTTAGGTACGTACATAATATACTACCATACTGAACCACCTTTTAGGTACGTAATAAGTACGTACCATTTGTAAAAAACCCATGTTTTAGTGAAAAACCCATAGACTCATAAACAAATTTACATTACAAATTACAATGCTGAAAATAAACATATTGATAATTGGACATAAAACTCAAATGCCTCAAGCCTCAATGATAAATCATAAGACCAAGTTCAACTACAAGCAAACTGTCTCTGGTGTCAACAAGAAGACGACACTATAAATGCTATACAAATTGGAACAAAACAATGAAACACAGGTACAAACTCAACTACAAGCATAATGTCTATGGCATCAGCCACAAGCCGACACTGTATATGCCATACAAATTGAACCAAAATAATGAAATACAATGAAAGTCTTTGCTGCTCTCCAAAGCATGCACATAGGCTATTAGGAGACATGCCTATAGCATCAAAAGTCTGTATAAGATGCCAAAGATGAATTGTTGGAAGAGAGCATGCCCCCATCATCAAGGACATTGCCCTCTTCATCAAACTGTGGCTGAACAAAAATGGCATCTAGAACAAGCACCTCTACACCACTAGCCTCCTTAGAGAAATTAGAAATCTCGGTGTGAATGATCTGGACAACTTTATTTGCTTACATGTGAGAGGAGAGAATATGAAGCTTCCCCCTATGAATATTCTTTTGTCTCATAGTGTCAAGATCTGGAAGGATCAAGCGTAGAGGAATGATAAGAGCTCGTGCATGTGATCTAGTCACATGACAATCCACACTCTCAAGCTCTCTATGCAGCTCTCTTAGAATGGCCTCCTGATCGTCTCTAATCTGTCTGTCCATCTCCTTTGGAGCGGGATTATCTACCATCTTGAGTTGTGTGTCACATCCACCTGTTGAAGAGTAAAATTAATGGTAGTGAACAAAAAATTTATAATATGTGTTTATGCCAGCAGCCATACACCAAAATCATTTACCTGTTTGGGTTGCCCCAATGATTGGTTACTCTGCATGAGCCTTATGTTAGCTCTACAAAACACCAGATTCTCCAACTGAAAAGTGCTAAGGCAATTTTGAATCTATGTGTGAATTGTTACCATATACATGTGGTAGTGATGTGTGTGAACACACTAGGACCGTCGGGGCATTTTTTCCCTCTTTAGGAGGTTTTTTTCCCCCATGCATTGTATATACGCCCATCACTCTAGGGCTAACTATCTTTCCATTGCACACTAAGTAACACTCTCTCTATTGTGTGCCTTGAGCTTCCTTCGTCTTCTCCAAGCTGTGTGTGTTTCTCTGCAACCCTAATTCCAACAATTGGTATCAGAGCAGGTCACGTCCTCCCGGGCTTAGTCGCCAGCTGCTCCAGCACACGCTTGCTCACTTTCTCCGATTTCAGTGAGCTTTGGCGAGCGTTCGCAGGTCGACAAATATTTTCGGGCTCATTTCGGCCTCCATTTCCACTACGGGCAGTACTGCACAGGCTATTTCATCATTTTGTGCAGATTTTTTGTCAGTGCCGTTTTTTGCATAACAGGTGCCTTATAGTCTTCTACGGTTTGTGCTATATAGCACAAGTTGTTCCCGCTCCATTTCTCCTATTTTCTAGCAGTTTTCACATCAGGTGCAGCATTTACCATGGCTGACAACAACAACACAGATGTGTTCAAGATGTTTGCTGCTGAGGACAGGTTGGATGGGGACAACTACCCTATGTGGGCTTATATGATGCAACATGTTCTTGTGTCAAAAGGTGTCTGGAACATTGTGCAGGGCATTGATGTACGTCCTGGTTCTGAAGATGTAGGCGATGTTGAGGATGTTGTAGGTCTTGCTGCAAGGATTGCACCTGTTAGAGTTGTTTTGCCTACGGCAAAACAAGCTCGTTGGGATGTTAAGGATGCGCAGGCTCATGCATTGATTGCGTTGTCTGTGAAGCGCACCATTATTCCTCACATCCGTTCAGCAAAATCTGCAAAACAGGCTTGGGATATTCTAGCAGGTCTTTATGCAAGCCGCAATGAGGCTAAAATTGCTTTGCTGCGTAAAGAGCTAGAGTCGAAGATTATGCATGAGGAAGATGATATGGACACTTTCCTTGCTAGTGTCAAGGATATCAATGAGCAACTCATTTCTGCAGGTGAAGTCATTTCGGACAGTTCCCTTGTGCAGACTGTTCTTGATGCCTTACCAGATTCCTACCAGACTTTTGCTAGTACTTGGAGACTGATGACCCAAGGAAATCCTGAAGTTGTCAAGTTTGATGCATTATGCACATTGCTGTTGCAAGAGTCACTTTCTAGAAAAAACAGGACTAGGCAGCGTGCAGTTGAACAGGCTTTTATTGCTTCTCAAAGAAAGGGTGGTAACAGTAATGCAGCCACTTCTTATGGTTCTGCTGCGAGTGGCAAAAATTCTGTTCCTAATGCTTCTGGTGGCAGCACATCGTCTGGCAATTCTGGTGATAAGGGCAAAAAGAAGATGCGTTGCCATTATTGTAAAGCCAATGATCACTTGATCAAGTCGTGTCCTAAGTTGAAGGCCAAAGAGGCTAAGAAGAAAGAGGGTGGTTCCACTACAAATGCTGGTTCCACTACAAATGCAGCCATTGTTGAGTCTTCTGTGAAAGGAGATTGTGATGCTGATGTTGATGCAGAATGGGCTTTTAGTGCAGAGTGCACTTACAATCCTGCTGTCCATGATGCATGCTTGTCAGTTGCTGCAGATTCACATGTGTGGTATTTCGACAGTGGTGCTACAAAGCACATTACCTCACATCGTGAATTGTTTACCTCTCTCGAGTCTGTCCCTCATGGGAATTCAGTCACTTGTGCGAACAACGCCTCTTATCCAGTTCAGGGAGTTGGAAAGGTTGTGCTCACTGCTGCTTATGGCAGTTCCTTCACACTTGTTGATGCACTTTATGTACCTGGGATCAAGAAGAATCTCTTGTCTGTATCCGCACTTGCTAGACTTGGACTTGTAGTCAAATTTGTGGATGACAGATGTACAGTTCATGATCTCAGTTTTGGTGATGAAATTGTTGCATCTGGGCTCTTGTGACGTGGGCTGTATAAGCTCACTTTGTATGACAAGTGTGGACAAAATTTTGCAAATGCTGTTGTAGATTCAAGGGCTATTTCAAATGCAAAACTTTGGCATGCACGTTTTGGTCATCTGAATTTTGCCAGTTTGCTGCGTTTGCAGAAATCTGATATGGTTGCTTCTTTGCCGCCTCTTGAAGCACCTGTCAAACATGTTTGTGAAGGCTGTATTCTGGGTAAAATGCAGCGTTCTAAGTTTCCAAAGGATGGTTCAGTTAGGGCCACATGCAAATTGCAGCTTGTGCATAGTGATGTTTGTGGGCCCATGCAAACTCCGTCTTTGGGCAATTACCTGTACTTCGTGACTTTCATTGATGATTACTCCAGGCATGCATGGGTATTTCCGCTTAAAGCGAAGTCCGAAGTTTTTATGTGCTTCAAACAATTTTTGGCTATGGCTGAAAATGTCTCAAAATGTACTATGGGCACCCTCCGTTCCGATCGAGGGGGGGAGTATATGTCTCATGAATTTAATGCATTTCTGGCTAGTCGTGGGATAAAACACCAATGTACAGTGCCTTATACACCTCAGCAAAATGGTGTTGCTGAGAGGAAAAATAGGTCACTAACGGAAATGGCACGATGTATGGTCAAAAGTCAAGCTTTGCCGCATTCTTTTTGGCTTGAGGCCATCATGTGTGCCACTTATGTACTTAACAGGTGTCCTACGAAAGCTTTGCAGTCTATTACTCCATATGAAGCATGGCATGATAGAAAACCTTCTATTGAGCACATGCGTGTTTTTGGCTATTTGGCATATGCTTTGGTGCCACAAGTGCAGCGCAGAAAATTGGATGATAAGGCTGTCAAATGTATTTTTGTTGGTTATAGTGCTGAAAGCAAAGGTTACAGGTTGTATCATCCGCAAACAAAACGTATTCTGGTTTCACGGGATGTAGTGTTTGTGGAAGACTCTGTTCAGCCCTTGCTGTCATGTACTAGAGACAGTAATGTAAGCTCACAGGACATTTATGACACTTTGTTGCCTCTTTTCAGTGGTGGAAATACGAATGTAAGTTCCAATGAGGCAAATGTACAGCCTATGGGGGTTTCTGAAAATGTTTTAGAACAGCCTATTACTGATGCAGATGTACATGATGTACTTGATGAGGAAAGGGCTGAAAATGAGCAGGCTAGAGGTATGCCAAAATGGCTGGTGCACACTTTGCGTGACAGTAAATTGGATGCACCTTTATCTAGTCGTACTCGTTCAGGCTCTCGCCATGCATCTTATGCATCAGATTGTTATGCTTTGGCTGTGTCTAGTTTACATGATGTTGAGGAGCCTCTGTCTTTTGATGAAGCACAGAATTCAGAAAATTGGATTGCTGCCATGAAATCAGAATATGATGCACTTATAGAGAATGACACATGGACTTTATGTGATTTGCCTCCTGGCAAAAAGGCCATTGGTACGAAGTGGGTTTACAAGTTGAAACGCAAGCCGGATGGTGAGATTGATCGCCATAAGGCTCGACTTGTTGCAAAGGGTTATGCACAACAAAAAGGCATAGATTATGAAGAGACTTTTGCTCCCGCTTGTCGTATGACTACTGTGCTTATTCTATGTGCATTGGCAGCTCATTTTGGTTGGGATGTACATCAATCAGACATTGAAACTGCTTTCTTGAATGGTGACATATTTGAGGAAGTTTATGTAACGCAGCCTCACGGTTTTGTCATAAAAGGACAAGAGGACAAAGTGTGCAAATGTAAGAAGGCTTTGTATGGGTTGAAGCAATCTCCTCGTGCTTGGTATGAGAAAGCTGACACTCATTTGGTTAAACGAGGCTTTCGTAACAGTCCAACAGAAAGCACATTGTATGTAAAGCGTGAGGATGATGTATTTCTCATTGTGGTTCTTTATGTTGATGATTTGCTGATCACTGGACCAAATGAGAGACATATTGCTGAATTTAAGGCTGATTTGAATGCTACTTTCAAGATGAAAGATTTGGGGCTGTTGCATCATTACTTGGGTATACAGTTTAAGCAGTGTGATGGTGGTATTGCCTTGTGTCAGAAAAGTTACATAGAGACATTGGTATGTAAGTTTGGACTTGAGGATTGCAAACCTATTGCCACTCCCATGGAAACAGGTTTGAAGTTGAGTCTACATGATGCTGACGATCCTGCTGATGTCACTCTTTAACAAACTGCTGTTGGCTGCCTCATTTATGTATGCAACACGAGGCCAGATATTCAGTTTGCAGTCTCGCAGGTCAGCAGATTTATGCATAGCCCAGGGTCTAAGCATTGGCAGGCTGTCAAGAGGATTTTCCGCTACCTTAGTGGAACTTTACATCTTGGCTTGTTTTATCCCAAGGGGGGATCATTGCCGCCAGACTTACATGCTTTTTCGGACTTAGATTGGGCTGGTTGTTTTGACACGCGAGTGTCCACAAGTGGTTTTTGTTTCATGCTTGGCAGTTCATGTATATCATGGTTGAGCAAGAAGCAACCTACTGTGGCCACTTCGAGTTGTGAGGCTGAGTACAAGGCAGTCTTCACAGCTACGGTTGAGTGTGTATGGCTCAGACGCCTTATGGCTGACTTGGGTGTTGGACAGGACACTGCCAACACTATCTACACTGACAGTCGGAGCGCATTGGCAGTTGCGAGGAACCCAGTTTTTCATGCTCGCACAAAGCACATGCAGGTGCATTACCACTATGTCAGGGAGAGGCTCTCAGCAGGAGAGATCAGCTTGGCTTATGTGCCAACACAGGACAACCTTGCAGATCTTTTCACAAAGGCATTGTCTCGTGAGAAGCTTGAAGCTTTCCGCAAAGCTTTGGGCTTACTCCCCTTTGTGGACTGATCTTGTCCTCAGGGCATGGCACTTCCCTTTACTCATGTGCCAGCTCTTGTTCACCGCATCACTCCAGGGGGGATTTGTTACCATATACATGTGGTAGTGATGTGTGTGAACACACTAGGACCGCCGGGCATTTTTTCCCTCTTTAGGAGGTTTTTTTCCCCCGTGCGTTGTATATACGCCCATCACTCTAGGGCTAACTATCTTTCCATTGCACACTAAGTAACACTCTCTCTATTGTGTGCCTTGAGCTTCCTTCGTCTTCTCCAAGCTGTGTGTGTTTCTCTGCAACCCTAATTCCAACATGAATGAGAGAGTAAGAGCTCCAATTGCGCTCACATACTCCAGTCGAGTAATCTTGTGTACGGAATTAAGTGGAATTTATGGTCACATTATAATATAAAGACAAAAAAGTATAATGTTAAATGGGCTCTTACTTGAGAAAGAACACAAACAGCTTGGCGTGAGAGGTTAGGAAGACCAACCCTCCCTTAAGAGTGGCACCACGTCAACAAAAACTTTGTGGATTTCTTCCTCAAGGCTACTGCCCTCGTAAAAGAAGTGCCGATGTTGTTCATGTAGTTGGTGGACTCCTTGTCTATCCGAAGCTGATCATCCTCTGAAAACATGAGCCCAACATACTCAGATTGTTTTGTGCTGAGGAGGGTATCACTCCATAGCTCTGGCGACCTATAAAGAGGATGAAGCATGGTGGCCATCGCATGGATGGGATGGCTCATGAAAGTCCATTGTCTCTCCACACACTCCTATATATTGGATCAGCTGAAAATTGAGTTGAGTATAGCAATTAGAGTCCATATTGTACACTCAATCATTGATAGATAGTATCATAGTAGTACATAAAGGGGGAACCTCTTACCGATCAATAGTCAACAAGGAGCATTTGGAGATGTGGTCTTTCATCTACAAAAATAGATGAAAGACTAGACCCAAGGTCGATCCCTCCATATCTCTATGTCAAAGGAGGACTAAAGTGGCACTAAAAGAGCATGCACCTCCTGCCAAAAACTCTCGTCAAGGATCTACCTCTGCAAGTGCTTTGTAGGCTCCTCCTAGGATTTAAACATGTGCCGCCATCTTTGATCCGTGGTTGTTTGTAGGAGTGGATCTATAAGCTTGTATAGCCTATGCAAAACCAAGTGAATGTATGCAAACTTGGTTTTGGAAGGTCGCACCATATCCAAAGTGCTATGGCTGCAAAAAATAGCAAGAGCCTGATGATTTTTGCAGAAGAACATGGTGACCTTTGTAGCATGTACAACTATGTGTTGCACCCATGAAAGTTTCCCAATATCCTCCATAAGAAAATCTAAACAATGCGCAACACATGGAGTCCACACTATGCCGGGAAACTCTTCCTTGACCATCATTCCCATTGCCTTGCAATTTTCCGCATTATCTGTCACCACCTGCACAACATTCTCCTTGCCAATCTCCTCTATCGCTACTTTGATGTGATCATATATAAACTCAACTATGATTTTCTCCCCTGTTTTTCTTGCATCCACAACATGCAAGACATGCAAGAAATAGGTGCCCAAACAAGAGGACAATATTTATTATGTGGAGTTTGCAAATGTCGAATCACCCATCTGAGATAATGGTGCATCCAAACTCCTTCCATCCTGCTTTCACTAGAGCAAGTGCCTTTTCAATTGAGGCCTTTTTCTCATCTAACATGGTGGTCTGCATCTTGGTGTAATCAAGACCGGTCCATGTGTCAGTAGGCCCAACATGTGCAATTGCTTTTACCATTCTTTTCCATTGATATGTGTGCAAAACATTGAAAGATATGTTGCACTCAATAAGAGTGTGGCATATCTCCATCTTTGCCACCCTCTAATGCTCTTTAGTCCAAGCTTGCAAAGAGATGTGATTAGGCAAAGTGGTCTGCTTTAGTTTGTCAGATGTACCTGTATCACGTGGCAAGAGGTCATCATCATCATTGCCAACGCGTGCCCTCTTCCTGCTAGCAAGGGGGTTACGTGGCAGATGAACCTTCCTCGACTTGTGACTATGTACCTAGGCTCTCCAAGTCTCCAACAAAAGCATCGTGTAAAGCATCCTGCATGCTGGGAGCACCTTGCACTGTAGGTGCACCATCCAAAAAATACTCCTCAATGAGTTCTCCCTCAAAGGCTTTGGTATTTTTTCACATGCATCAATATGATCAGTGCACCCAATGCTGGTCAAGTGCCTCTTGACTCGCGTTATGGTACTGGTGTGTTGGACCCCGCAATACTTGCATTGCCATAAGCGCATGCGAGAACTGTTGGCGGATCGCCGCGATCGGACGATGTAGCGAAGTGAGAACTCAAACCAACATACAATATGTCAATCCGAGGGCGTAGCTGACCCGATTAGTGCATGGAAACATCGCATGCTATGTCCTAGACGACAAAGCAAGGAGGAGGAAGGGTCACGAATGTCCTACAGGCGAAACAGATGCAGAAACTGCAAAAGTCTCCTACGAGCGTATCGGGCTCTCTAATGGTCAAATGGACATGTAACGAAGTCCAATCATCATGAAACTTAGGAACCTAGGCCTTAAGACTATGGGGAATGCGTTTCCAGGTTCAAATCCGACATTTCAAAAAATGGCCTATATGGACAACCGCAATTGCCGCCACACCTAACCTCACTCAAATCGAATGATTGAGGGCTTGGAAGGCGTAGCTTTACCACCTAGAACCTATGTCTATGATCGGGATCGCAATACACATCACACATAACGCACAATGAGAAAAACACACAAGAGGGCGACCTAGAGCTTCAACCGCTCATTGCGTCGCGTACACACACTCAAAACCAACATCATGATCATCAACATGAAGCTAAGAGCATATAGAAGCAATGTATGAAAGGTCTTTGCGTTAGCATACTTGTGGGCAAAACCGTGAGCGCGCAGGCGTAGGTGAGCTCTCTTCACCAAGCTCCCAGAAATTACAAGTGAGTTGTGTGTGAAAAATAGAGCTTTTGGCTTATATACCTACTTCCAAATTGGTTCACAAATGATAATTAGAGCGGGGGTTTGAGATTACTGATCACTGGAGTCCGGCTATGGCTCATCTAATCATTTACAGGGATTTACAAGGCTTTATGGGCTCGGAACAAGTCCCGTCATTTAAAAATAATCTCGTCATTTAAATTACAACGCCGGCTCCAGGCACAAAAATGTTGTACACACATACACATGGGTTTGAAGGGGACTCCTGCTTATCCTCTGCTCTTTATCGACATCTTTTGACGGTCATTCCGTACTCCCGTCAACACTCCCTCCTTCCCGTTTCTTGTCGTCCCCGACAAGACTTGTCTTTGCTTAGTTGCTTTCCTCTGGGTCGGCTTTCTTCTGCTGCTTAAGATACTCGTTGAAGGCGAGCATTATCTGTTCCAGTTGGTCTTCTTCTCGTGGCCTTGAAATCCTCGAGAATGGAGTATCTCGGTCATGAAGTGTGAAGGCCACAAAATGGGCGTGCAAGTCCTTGCATGCAGACATGAAGACCGTGGAATCATACTCGAAGAAGCCTGTATAGAATGCTTCTTCGAATGTCTACATGTAGGTGCTTGGCAAGAACATGATGCAGGCAAACATGCCAAATATGATCTTCATTTTCAGGGTGTCATTGAGGTTGAACACCAGGCCTTTCGTTCCTTCTAGGAACGTCGTCCACCGCAATCTTGTGTGCTCCGTGTTTCTGAAGGTGTTGATGCAAGCAGACAACATGTGACAGATTTTCAACGTCATTTTGCATGCTATGTCGTGCTTGCCCTTCACTTGGCTGATCATTTGAGCGATGGCCTTGCGCATGTATCCAATGGAAGGCCCTTCCTTCGGCTCACCGAACACAGGGTAGTTTAGCCAATGCGGATGATTGTTGACCGCTGGGTCAACAACACAACATAACTCAAGTTTCGTACCAAAGTCTTATCTTTTGCGAGTTATGAAATGCTGCGGATTATGGCTATAAACGTCATTAGTAATGAGTAGTTATTCTAGTTTCAGAAGCCGGGGTGCAATGGCACTTCCAGATTGTAAATACAAAGCCATTTGACCCTTTCAACCCCATTTTTGGTTAAACCTAAGGTAGCCTTAGTATATAAGGTACCTAGGTCATTTTGTAAAAAGACTTTTTATCATAATTAAAACTTTAGCTCTGCCGTCTACTGTGTGGGAGAGAGAAAGAGAGTGAGCGTGAGCTTCATCCTCTCGCTACGCCCGGCTCCCTCAACACATTGGAGATCTGACGGCACCATTGCTACAGGCTCGAGGAGAGCTACGCGACAATGACAAGCATTCCACGTGAGACGAAGCGCACACGCCGACGCATCTACGAGCTATTTGTGGCTGTAAGTGTATCAAACGATGTCTGTTTTCTGCGTGCTAGTAGTCTATAGAATCGTGCTGACATAAGCTACGCATAGGTACTCATAAATTTCAGTTTCGGGCACTTTCAAAATTCTGCTCTGTCATCCTACGCGTTTTCCGTAGATGGGTTTAGAGTGAGGGTTTTGAGTGTAGAAGCTTAGGGACAGGTGTATCCTAGTGAGGGGATGTTGTTCCTTAAGTTTTGTATGAATCTGACATGATTAGTTGAGTTACCTTCCGTATCTGTGTATGTGGCTAGGTGGTGAAGTTGAGAGCAGTGAGGTTCTTGATTGTGGTTTAGTTGGCCTTCCAAAGTGTTGTATGTGTAGGATGGTCTCAGCCTGACAAGCTTAAGAGATTTCCTCCGTGTGCCTATCGTGTCATCTGTGTTCTCGATTGACATTATGTTGATCTAAGTAGTGTTTGCATGCACTTCATGGGTGTGTGAGTCGCTTCCGTCCAACATTGGCGCCGCTGCCGGGGACACAAGGACCTAAGTAGGTTTCCTACTAACACTCGTGTGATGGTTGCTTGATTTAGTTTCGGCTAAAGAAAGCGTTTTTCTTAAGTGGATCCGGAAGAGGATATTCTGCGATCAAGTGGATAGCCAGGAAGCGTGTGTCTTGCCGAGGGTCTGCGACTAGATAGGTTTAGTTAGGATCTGTGGATTAGAGTAGTTGTTGGTGGTCGAGTGATTTGTGAGGTGATAAAAGCGTTTACTAGTTCGTGTGTGGCAAGGAAGCGTTTTTTCTACTCATAGATGCAAAACCCCATATGATTTGTAGGAGTAGCTTTAGGTAATTGATCTGATTCTGATTTAGAGCTATTCAGCATTGAATTATTTGCTAAAGTGCTTGATTGCATTTGAAATCACGAAAAAGTGTGCTTTTGAGGGTAAAAATGCATTAAACAAGCTTTCGTGGATATTTTTGTATGACTGGCTGCTGCTGTGCATATAAAAGAGCATTTGCAAGGGTTCTGTGAAGAAAACCTGCAATTCTGTAAACATAGACATCCTACGCGTAGGATGTCCGAAAGGGGTTTTGGAGACGAAATTTGAAATTCTGAGTTGACCAGTGTGTTCAGAGGGTAGGTTTTACCCTATTTTCATATTGACTTGGGTGTTTTTCCCTATTTTTGTTGACCAAAAGCCAAAAGGCGGAGTCAGAAAACGTAAAATTTCAGCAAAGGCTTAATTGAGTGATTTTTGCATGTTTTTGCAATTGTGAAGCATACTTGCACTTACTGAGAGCATAAGGAAGCATCAGGGACACTTCAGTCTCAAAAAATCAGTAGTAGATATCCTGCACGTAGGATGTCTACTACAGGGTGATCTGGGCACTTTTTTGAAATTCTGAGTTGACCAGTGTGTTTAGAAGGTAGGTTTTACCCTATTTTCACATGGAAAGTGGAAATTTGACCAAATTTTGACAGATCAAAGCCAAAAGACGAGAATTGCCAGACATCCTACCCAAATTGTGTCCAAGGCCTAATTTGGAGACCAAACCATAGGATGACTCTATAGGCATGTTCTAAATGTTGTATTGAGTGCATGTGATAAATTTCATCACATTTGGGTCAGTGAAAGGGAAGATTGAGCAGACTTTAGCATTTTTGACTGAAAAAGGCAAGAACAGCTAAAAATTGGGACTTTTGAAATCCAAACCAAAATCTAAGCATACCACTGGGTTGCTGACATCAAGGGGAAGCTGAGGGACAAGTCTGGGGTCAAACAGGACAAAAAGACATACTACGCGTAGGATGTCTTCTGTGTGATTTTGGACTCTAAACAAATATCTGAGCATACCATAGTGATCAGCACCTTAAGGAGAGTCCGTGGTTCAAATTTGGGGCAATTCTGAGCAGCTAGACATCCTACACGTAGGATGTCTAAGGCATAATTTAGAGGCCAAAATTCTATTGTGACCATACCATGCTGTCATTTAGCCTTAGGCAAGTCTCCTAGTCAATTTTGGTCCAATTTGGAGTTGATTTGACTTAAGAATTCATCAGAACAGACATCAGGCTTCTGGAACAGATTCTTGATCATTTGACCAGCCTATAGGTGTCAGAATCAAAAAGTAAAAATAGCTGTGAGATTAGCACATCAAGGGGAAGCTACAGTGCAAGTTTGAGCTGAAACAGAGCAGTTAGACATCCTACGCGTAGGATGTCTCCAGCTTGATTTAGGACTCCAAAACAACTTATGAGCACACCACTGTGATCAGCACATCAAGGAGAAGCTGGGGTGAAAATTTCAAGTCATTCTGAGCAAAAAGACATCCTACGTGTAGGATGTCTCAAGGCCATTTTTACATCCAAATTAAAATCTGAGCATACCATTGTGTTGCTGGACTCAAGGGGAGTCTCTGGACCAAGTTTTGTTAAATTCTGAGCATATAGACATACTATGCGTAGGATGTCTCTAGGCCAGTTTTAGGGTCCAACTGTACTTTTGACCATTCAGGAGTGTTCGAAGTCTCACAGAGATCCCAAATCTTTTTTCAAAATTGAATTTGGACTCATTTTGACCAGTCTAAATTGCATTTCACTATTTTGGCCATAACTTTCACAAACGGTATCAGATCGGAAAAGTTTTTATATCAAAACGTAGCCTGAGAGCGGCTCTACAGATCTTAGAGCAAAACTTGAACTACATATGTGCAACCATTTAGTTCAACTTTGAAAAAAACGTCGTTTGAGGCCTCAAAATTCATCCGCAAGTTAGGGGTGTCTAAAAGCGACAATTTGTGAGAATTATGACGAAACGGTTGCGGTTTTGGACATAGTTTCGACTTTTCCCTAACCAAAGCACTTGAACACAGTGGACTAAGTCTACTTGAACTAAGCAAAATCTCTTAAGCCTAGAAATCATGTCTACCCTAGATTCAAACGCAGCTTACACAAGCTTGGAGATCCCGACGATAGAGGAATATCCTCCCACAATGGATCTTCCAAACTTACAATTGATAAAGACCCATCTTGTTGAGAGAGTTTGGATGATTGGTCATGAGAGTGAAGGACTATATAGATACATTGATGACAATGAGGTCAATCTTTATAGGTGCTCATATCCATACCTAGAAGAGATAACGGATTACAAGCGCTTATATGTCTACACATACGGAGTCGACTGTCAATGGAGATCTATAGTTGTCGACAAGTATGGACGAGAATACAGAGTTGTACAAAGCACAAATCCACAGACTGTTCGAGAAAGAGGTGGATATTTGGTCAATGAAGGACCGCAAATGCCTCCACCAAACACGAGAATTCCTATAGGAATTCCAAGAAGAGAGCCACCAGGATTCCCTTCAAGAGAGATAACGGGAGAAGGATTGGGAGAGTCTCTGGTTAGACTTGTAGACAATCGACGAGTAAGACCATCCCAAGTCTAGAAATGGGTAAAGAAAATACTCCGGAGATAAAGATCCGAGAGATCACGTAACGGCTTTTAAAAGAGTGATTAGAGCAGAGGAAGTTTCAAATTTTGCGACACAGTTTGCGGGATTTGGATTGACTCTAGAAGATGATGCAGCTACATGGTTCGACTCGGTGGAAAACTGGGATTTTGAGACCCTAGATGAGTTGTTTGAGGAGTTTATTGAAGAATTCTCGCCAAAGGCATTGCTCACAACACGGTCTCACAAATTCATAGATTCAAACAGAAAGAGGATGAATCAGTACGCAAAGCATCATTATGGCTCAAGAGATATGTTAAGCTCTGTCCGAGAGTGGAATTACCTACGCAAGCACGACTGATGCTGATCTTTATCCAGGGAATGAGAGATGCGGGCCTTCAGAAGGATCTGCATATGATAAGGAGGATGACGCTAAACGAGTTGATCAAAGAAGCTCTTTATCTAGTGGATAACTCTGAGGCATACAAAGAAAAGGACTTAAAGAGTCAAGGAGACGACACATCCTCTCAGCACAGTGTTTCATAGATAAGTGAGTACATTGCCAAGCCAACGACACCTATTGATCAAGAAAAGCTTATCGACGACTTGGTCAAGAGGTTGATTCCTCTTGTAAGCTCTGGTTCGGGAGAGCCGAAGTGGTGTGACATTGAGAGAAAATGGACGAACCATACGGAGGAAGAGTGCTATTATAGCATGGAAAATTCTAGGGAGAGGTATGTACAACGTGTTCCAGAAGCACATATTCCACCTAGATACATTACGGGGAATGCGCCAGGACCAATAGGAGTTTTAAGGCCACAACTTGTCTTAGGACAACAACCTCCGCTGCCAGGTGCTAGAATGCCGGTAGACATGAGATACATGCCAATGATGGAAGCATCAAATAAACCAACGTCAGTACCAGCTACAATGTGGTATAGCAACCAAAGTGAGTACTACCCTTCGGAGCAACAAAATATGAGAGAAACACATGGAGTGGTGAGGCCAGTACAACCTCCACCTCCTGGGTTTCAGTCAAAAGAAAGAAGGTATGATATGGACGAAAGGACATTGCTATTCATTGCAAATAGCGGCTTATCTAGGTCAAAGCTTGCTTATATCCAAGAGGAAATGCTAAAAGAATCTCCTCAACCAGAGACAAATTGTCACAAAAGTCGTGACAACCACTTGGTCAAACAATGTCCTCATACGGAGATCACTGAAGTAAATGCCTATTGTCTTGAGTGTGGCATCACTCACTTGATCCTCGATTGCCCGAACCAAACCAAATCAGGAAAATCATGACAAATGTATCAGGGATTGTTCAGCTCCCTAGTAGCTCAGAAAATGAAAATGTTGTACCAGTTCAAGTGGTTACGAGAGCACAACCTCAAAAGAAAGCTGATGAGAATCCAGAGACAAAGAACACGGAAAGTGACCCGAGTCCAAAGATAGATGATGGACCAAAGACAGACGCACTTAGTCAGAAAACCAAGAGCAAACGAAATAGTTGGAAAGCTAGAAAGACTAGGATGAAAGCACGCAGGGAACGAGAACAAAAATCCCTAGCTGAGAAGCTTACCGAAGCTGAGGAGAAGATAAAACAACATGAGGAAAAGGAGGCACCTTCTCTTACACAGATGGTTAAACCTCTAGAAGAACCATCCACGGATGAGAAACCGAGAAGTGCTAGTTCAGGAGGATCTTTGTTGGCAGAGAAGGTTAATGAGACATAAGATGCCCTCTTGAAAGACTATGATGTGAGGCTCAAAAACAACCAAACCCAAGAACACAGGTGGATGACATATCCCTATGCGGAACTAGAAAAGCAAAGGTTTGAAATGTGCCATAAAATGATTCAAACAGCCCAAGCTTTACTAGAACCACTAGGTGCAAAACCTGAGGATGTGATCCGTGTCATGCCTACACAAGTAATCCCACCAAACGAGGAACTAAAAGAGCCAGATTCTAGTCATGAGCACAGACCAAACCTCAAAGACCCAGCATTAGAACCAAGGATAGTACTGAATACCACGGATAACTCTTTCGAGGGATTTCACCAAGCTATACCTGAGGATGGTAAAGAGATAGATGGTCTTGACGAATTGTGGAAACAAGTCAGAGAGGCAAATGAAGCCGATGACCTAAGAAGACGAGTCGACAAGACTGGTGATGAACGAGGAGTGTTTCTACCACCAATAGAGGAATTTGAGACTGGATCTCAAATTTGAGACTGGAATTTGAGACTGGATCTCAAATGAATCTAGACGTGCAATCGTGTTGGGGCCACAAAGGATCTGTACAATCTATGGATAGTCAACCCCAATCGCTAAGAACACTACCGTCCTACATGGGAGAGTACGAGACCAAGTCAGATGTGGTTGTAGTCCCATCACAGAGACTGTCTCCCAACAAGGCCATAGATTCAAAGGGGCTAGTAGATATTCTATCTACCCCAGTCACCTGTACAATAATGTTAGCCGAGTTGCTCAGAATAAGACCAAACATGTGGGCTAATGTGGGTAAATGTCTAGAGAAATTTGGTGTAAAAACCCCAATGACTCGAATCGAGGAAGGCATCAAAGAGCTTGAAATGCCTCAACTAAATACTAGGCCAGTACCATTAAACAAGGTGGGCAAGTATTACGTGGGAGAAGATGGAAACACCACCCTTCCTTTGGAATTCAATGGTGTAAAAACCATGGCAATCCTTGACAGTGGAGCTGGTGTGGCCATTGCAACCAAAGAGGTTTGGAAAAAGTGGGGAAAACCTGCCTTGAGATCCACACGAATGACCCTACAGCTTGCTAACGGACACAAGGAAAAGCCCCTAGGACTGCTAGAAAAAGTACTTGTTACTTCTTGTGGCATTGAATATGAACACACTTTTGCTGTTGTTGACTTTGGCAAGAAGAACAACTATGACATCATTCTGGGAAGACCATTCATGCGACAATTGAAAATGGTCCAAGATTGGGGTTATGACCATATATACCTGAGACATATGGAAACCATAACAAAGATAAACTTGAGGGACCATAGCTATAGGGATGTGATGAGAACACCGGTTGAGGAGTTTGATTCCGCCACAGTTGCAGGATCAGAACTTCCAGCTTGGTTAGGTAAGCCTAAAGACCTGTGGATGTGTGGAGCTTCACAATGTGGTAGCTTGAAACGTGAGGAATGTATCTTAGAGCGTGTTATAGAAAATATGGACTATATCCAAGAACCATTTCCTGAAGAAGAGTTAGAGCCTTTTGGATGGGAACACATCTTGGCTACTCTGGACGTGTGCGTCGTGGAGGTCGCTCCCACAACAAAGTTTTGTCATGAAAATGGCTATGATGTCGTTCCTTATTTTGCAGTGAGTGTAATCCAGGAAAACGAAGAGATCCAGACATCACCAAGCTCTCGAAATAAGGAGTAAACAAAGAAATGTGGAGAATCAAAAGATGAAGAAGATGACGAGTTCTATGACTCTGTAGAACACTTCGAGCTTCAAGAAGATCAACGACCCGGGAATCAATGTCATCGCTACACGAATAAAGTGCATCAAAAGTGGATTCCAAAGTCCTCGGTGAAGACACAACCACCACAAGCATCCTCATACATGGCTCCTAATAAGGATGCAAAGACTCAGCTAGGAGGAATACGACAAGAGCAACGAGCTAACAGTGCTCTAATTAATGGGCTAGAAAAGTCCTCCAAGAAACTACCACCCACGAGCAAACAGACAGTAACTTTTCACTACCAGCCAAAAAATCAAGGGAAAGTACAAGAAGTCAACCTTGCTGAGGATAGTAGCGATAGTGATGAATCTTACGACATCCCCTATCATCAACTCAGGCCATCACTATCACCAACCCCTTCAGCAACAACAACCATGATAGGTCAAAAGAACAGGACAACAAGCCAAAGCCAAAAAGCTTGACAAATCTGGATACCAAAAAGCCAGATCGGCCAAAAATACATATGGATCAAGAAGACAAATATCTCTAATGACAAATCACAAGATCCAACACCAAAACAAAAACAAGGAAAGCGTGCACGAACGGGTAAGAATATCACAAAGTCGCAAGCTTTCACAACTCAGGTTTGGGCTCCAAAGAAGTTGATTCAAGCACAAAAAAGTCAGGAATTCATTTGGATTCCAAAACAACCACAATATCAACTTTCAAAGCCTGAATCCCGTCCCCAACCAAGCGTACAAGGGTTAAAGCAAAGACCATTGTCGGCTCACACAACAAAAAGGTGGATCCCAAAGAAGTCTCTTCAAACACAAATGAAGCACGGGCAAGTATGGGTTCCCAAACGAGCGTCAGCAACAAAACAACCAATAATCGCAAAGAAATGGGTCCCAAAGAAGAACAACAAAACTGCTGTCAGTGCATCGCCGCTTGAATTTCTTACAATTCTTCCTACGATTATAGTACAGTTAGAAGAGAGCAAGTCGATTCAATCAAGCAACGATACAGGAGCTTCAAAGACCATTACATTGCTTAGAATAGGAAGCCTCGCCAACAAATGCCAATAAGCAAATTGCTTATACCCACATCTTGCACAACATAAATCTTTTCCATGCATTGACTGTGTATGCATAATAGGGCTACATTACAAGGCATGCATAGGCACAACTTTTACTTGCCCAAGCACAACACATACCCTTTGCGAGACCCTGTCGTAAAGGATGACTCCAAATAGGAAAGGGGGAGCCATTCTGAATGCGGACCTAACATTATGACTATTAGAGGGAAATGTTTTGTGAGATGCATTGAATTTTTGCGTTTTATTGTGATAATTTTTTGACGCAATTTAGAGTATATTCCCTCATAGTAGTGTTACAGAGGAGTATGGGGACAAAATCCATATATGAGCCCCTAGGGACATGTGTATAGTGTACATAGCATTTAGATTTCTATTTGAATGTTTTCTTTTGATGAGTTGTTTTAAGATTTTCTTTGTTTATAAGAAAAAAAATTTCCATAATCCACATGAAGAAAAGACTAATGAGAGGCCTGAGCACTACAAAGAGAAGAAGGTACAGGGAAACGATGAAACTTCACGAAGTATGTCTCAACAGCCACTACAACAGCCGAAGAACTTGTCACAAAGCAGTGTCAACATGCAACCGACAAGTCATACAAGTCAGAATTGAGTAGCTACGCCACAAAATGAGTGAGGTATTAGTCCCAAAGCTTCAAGTAATATTCTCTGTGGTCTAAGCGTCTTAGCTATTCTAGGTACTGCTCTAGCTGGAAGAGTTGAGCATATTTACGTTGTGTCGCTCATGCTGGTATAGGTGAGCAAAAGAGTCGAAGTCTAAGTACTTACGTCTGGTGAAGTGAAGGAGAAGGTCCAAAAGACACTCACGTAATGCGCACAGTGAGATACGAGTGGAGAAACTTCTACATCCAAAACCCTTCTTGGAAAGGTGGAAGCTATTGAGACATCTTTTGATGTCACATGTGCTACATTTATTCCTCGAAACACCCATCATCTCCTTCTTTCACATTGCATGCTTTTGTTGACAAAATTTCTCATATGCATATAGAGTGTCCCATAATTGGCACTTGCATCAGGCACTCTTTCCGTGTTTCACCCAAGCACTCACCTTTCATGAACATGTACTTCACGTTCAACTAATGAACTCCAATAAGAGCGTATACCAAAGGCATTTTTTTCCCACCGGGTTTTTTCCCTTTGGTCATCCAGGTTTCAGACCCTAATCTAAGGACACCTATCACCATCCTCTTGTACATATTCCTTCTACATCAACAATAAGGAAATGCTACTCAAATCAATTGACAAATGAATTGGAGCACCAATTTCAGATCATAGCATACTTCTCCTCAATGGCGAGTCAAAGAATGACCTACAATGACAACGCTGCAGACAACACTAACAACATGATTGCACAAGAACAAAGAAGTCCCCAATGAAGAAGAGCAGACATAAAAGTAATCAGAGGATCTCAAAAGATGAATGGTTACGATGATAGATGTCCGCTCTAATGGATCATAGTTCATGTTGTGGTTCGACAAAGATACAAGCAGTGCAACAGATGAAGCCAAAACAACAGCAAAGTGTTGACCGCTGGGTCAACAACACAACATAACTCAAGAACAAAGAAGTCCTCAATGACAAAGAGCAGATATAAGGGTATTCAGAGGATCTCAAAAGATTGTCCTTGATAATGCGCATCGAATGCTCGGCAGGGTTTTGAACCTCAAATTAGAATAATTAAGTACTGGATTCGGTCTGACAGACAGACTTTGCATTAGAGTGCAACTTGGCCAAAAGAAGTTAAGGCTTTAGCCATACAATTTCTACAAAAACCTTACAAAGTTGTCATTGGTTCACAAGATCAGAAAGCCAATCACTCAATTCTACAGATTGTAGAAGTTGTTTCTGAGAATCACAAATACTCCGAATTGACAGATTTGCTGGAGCAAGTGATGGATGGAGCTTTCTCTATCCATGATGATAAGAGTCAAGTTAAACGACATTGGGTTCTTTTTGAATTTAGATATGGCAGTAGACCTATAATGACAAAAACAGATGCTGCAGCTCGGAGCATGGATGTGAAAGACATAAAGTTCGTCATCAATTATGATTTTCCTGAATCATGTGAAGACTATGTACATCGGATTGGACGAACAAGACAAGCTACTACAAAGGCTATAGTCTATACTTTCTTTACAACAACAAAATGAAAGCAAAGACCACATCGCCATCGACAATCAGGTCATGTCGGGGACGACATGAATGCGGAAGGGGGGAATGTTGACCGCTGGGTGAACAACACAACATAACTCAAGTTTCGTACCAAAGTCTTATCTTTTGCGAGTTATGAAATGCTGCAGATTATGGCTATAAACGACATTTGTAATGAGTAGTTATTCTAGTTTCAGAAGTCGGGGTGCAATGGCACTTCCAGATTGTAAATACAAAGCCATTTGACCCTTTCAACCCCATTTTTGGTTAAACCTAAGGTAGCCTTAGTATATAAGGTACCTAGGTCATTTTGTAAAAAGACTTTTTATCATAATCAAAACTTTAGCGCTGCCGTCTACTGTGTGGGAGAGAGAAAGAGAGTGAGCGTGAGCTTCATCCTCTCGCTACGCCCGGCTCGCTCAACACATTGGAGATCTGACTGCACCATTGCTGTAGGCTCGAGGAGAGCTATGCGACAACGCCAAGCATTCCACGCGAGACAAAGCGCACACGCCGACGCATCTATGAGATATTTGTGGCCGTAAGTGTATCAAACGATGTCTGTTTTCTGCGTGCTAGTAGTCTATAGAATCGTGGTGACATAAGCTACGCATAGGTACTCATAAATTTCAGTTTCGGGCACTTTCAAAATTCTGCTCTGTCATCCTACGCGTTTTCCGCAGATGGGTTTAGAGTGAGGGTTTTGAGTGTAGAAGCTTAGGGACAGGTGTATCCTAGTGAGGGGATGGTGTTCCTTAAGTTTCGTATGAATCTGACATGATTAGGTGAGTTACCTTCCGTATCTATGTATGTGGCTAGGTGGTGAAGTTGAGAGTAGTGAGGTTCTTGATTGTGGTTTAGTTGGCCTTCCAAAGTGTTGTATGTGTAGGATGGTCTCAGCCTGACAAGCTTAAGAGATTTCCTCCGTGTGCCTATCGTGTTATCTGTGTCCTCGATTGACATTATGTTGATCTAGATAGTGTTTGCATGCACTTCATGGGTGTGTGAGTCGCTTCCGTCCAACAATGATCTTGAATCACCTGTTCAAAATCTTCCCATCTCCTGCGTCTGAGTATGGGGCAAAAAGTAGGGTCGATTTGAATATGGTGGGGAGCAAAGGAGTTAATGGTGGCACTCTGTTTGTTCTTTTCCAAATACTCCTCCTTCCATTCTGGTCTAAGATCCTTTAAGCTTTGCGCATCCCACCCACTCAAATCTACTGTGCCATAGGATCCTTCGTTGTCTGGCAGCAGCCACGACCTTCTGTGTGGTGAGCCAATGGTCGGCAGATAGGGCTCGGACTTCTCTGGGCCTTTTTACACCTGGGGCAGTAGATGTCCCTGCCTCCTCCTGCTCTTGTTTGTCGTGGCCGGTGTCTATTGGCTCTGTCTCCGCCTCTTCGACAGCTACTACTTCTCCTTTTTCTCTTGGCGGTAGGCTCTGAATGCGCTCTACTTTAGCAAGCTGTAACCGGAGGTCCAAGACTTCTTTTGTTATGTTCTCCAGTGTAGTGTTTAGGGTCTGTAAGTCCTCCTCTCGATCTTTTTTCGCTTTGTGTAGGGCTTCCTCCATTGCTGCCTTGGCTGTTTGTTCTGTTTCGTATTTCTCCCTTAGATTGTCATTCTTTGCACGGAGAGCTGTGACCAGTTCTTGTTCTGTAGATAGAATAAGCATTGGATTCTCTAGGAAGGGATCCAACTGCCTAGCTTGATCCACTACTCTTTGTTTAAGTGCATCGATGGCCACTTGCTGGTGCCGAGCAACCTTCGCTGATTCCGTTGCACTTTTGTGGGCTTGCTCATAAAGTTTTTCTTTATTTTTGAGCGCCAGTTTCGTGCTCTGTGCCACACTAGCCTGCAGATCCTTATGAGCCTTCTCATCTTCATATTGCTTATGATATCTGTCTCTTTCCTGGCTTATGCGCTCGATCTGGGCTTCTCTTCTTTTTAAATCCTCGAGGAGCGCCATATTCGTCTTTTCTAGCTCTTCGTTAGCCTTGCGCAACTCCTCGGCTTCTTTGTTCCGTGCCTCCACCTCCTTCTCTTTGTTTTTCAATTCTGTACTAATACTGGCGACGGCCAGCAGGCTAAGATCTGCATTGTTTTCTTGCTCCTTCTTGAGCACCATGACCGTCCGCACGTCTTCTTTAGCTATTTCTTATGCCAGCTTCTGAATGAGGGCTGACCTAGGCACGTTTGTAGTGAGGAGTTGAAACTGGGGTGGGATAGAGATTGTTTGGCTAGTGGAGGCCTCTTCTTCCTTCTTCTCTTCTACCTCTTGCCGTGGACCCAGAGTCATTGGACTTACGTCCGTCATTATTGCATCGGGTGCCACCGGCGCATCTTCTTGCTTGTCTCTGATTCTTCGGAAAATAGGCGTCATGAGGACCGCCTCCTGTTTGCTTTTTTACCACTCCTGCATAATTTTCTTTACGTCCTTGAACACAGGTTCTTCTTCCAGGCCTGGTGTAGTTGATGTGGAGGGTGTGGCCTCCGTCCCCAAGTTTTCTTGTGTTGTTTGCAAGCCTTCGGGAGGCACATTTGCTCCCGTTACCTGTTTATTTTTGGTTTGTTCTGCCACAGAGTCAATCATCATGGGGTCTTCTTGCATTTTTAGCAAGCCCTCCGATTGCTCTCCTTGTGTAGATGGTTTACCCGTTTCTGTTTTAGTGTGTTCACAGGTGCACATTTTGATCCGTTCGACTTCTGCGGCTTCTTCTTCTGTCATTTCCATTTCTATAATTGAAACTTCTGCCGTTAAAGCCTGTAGGCTAAATCCCATGGCCGCTTTTGCCTCATCATAAGAATATCCGGCCGCCATAAGGTCTCCTAGCGTCAAGGCTGCCTACTGTTCTGCTGTTAATGGCCTTGGTAATATTGGCTCTTCTAGTTGGAAGGCCTATGGTTTCTCCTTTGTTCTCTCTGTCCGTAAACTCCGGTGTTTCTAACAATGTGATGGGCTGGAGGGTGGGTGTAGGGCTTGCTGAACTTCGTTCTAGAGAAATGTCAATCATAAGTTGCGCTGCCGGCTCTCCCTCTATTCTGTTAAGTTCTTCTTGCAAAGGGTGGGGAGTCTCGGGTGGCACTTCTTCTTCGTCTTTTTCTTTGCCCTTCTCTTCTACAGTTGGCTTTTCAATTTCCGGTGTAGGCTCTACATCTTTGTTTGTGGTTTCTACTTTCTTAGTCAACTTTGCCGTTTGCTCTTCCTTTGCCGCAACTGGCTTCTCTGCCTCCTTGACGGGTGTTTCAATTGGTGTCTCAGTTGTTACTGGTGGCTTGACATCCATCTTTTTCTTTGTTCTGAGCTCTCTGGGCTTGTCTGTGGCTTCTTCAAGAGCCTTTCTTGCCTTCTTGTCTGTGGCTTCTTCAAGAGCCTTTCTTGCCTTCTTGGCTGCCTGCTCCAACTTCGCAGGGCTTACGGCCGGTCTTTTGGGTGCTAGCCCCTTTGCTTTGATCCTCTCGCGCATCATTTCCATTAGGTTCTTTTTACGTTCTTCTTTTTGTTCTTTCTCCTCCACTCTCTTGTCTTGTTGGGTCTCTTTCCTCTTTTGGAATTTCTCCAGCGTTGCCTTAGCAGACGCTTCCGTCTTTTCCATCTTTTGTTGTAACACAATCTTGGGCTTTCGTTCCAGTTGCCCCTCCTCTTCTTCAGCTAGCTCCACGTTCTCTTCATCACTTTCTGAAAGAATTTACTCGGAGCTGCTGGCTTCTTCATCATGGAGGTATTCGGATTGGGTGGTCTTCTTTGGTTTCTTTACTTTGGGTTTAACAGAGGAGGATGGAGCTGCGCGGCCTCTTGTTGTCGGTGCTCTTATCAACTCGGCCCATGCATCTGAAGTTGGGGCCTCCTGTATCTGATCTCCTTCTCCTACTAGGTGAGCGGTTATATTTGTTAGCACTTCAACTCCACCTAGGATAGGTTTCCCTGCAGGCTTGTCCCACTGCCTTCTCTCTGCTACTGCTAGCAGCCTATCAAATGCCCATTTGGCAAAAGCGCGTGCACCAATCATTGGCCGTAAAGGCATCTCATCTCTTTTAAGTGGTACTTTGGTCCTTTGGCAGTCATCGCAGTGCTTAACATACTCCTCAGCGTCCATGTATAATGTAAGCCACCAGATTCCTGCGGTTAAGACAATTTTAGCCATCTTGTCGCCCGAAAAATGGCCTCCTGATACACCTCCGTGTGCTTGCTCTAGAATTGGCAAAAATTCGTTTTCCGTTGCACACAACCCGAGTTGGTCATCTTTTCCTCGCTTATAGAGCTGTCCTTTAATCAAAGCATAGTCTCTGGCCTCTAGCTCTATAGATCTCTGTCTAGCCTTGGAAATATTCTCTGGTAACGTACGTGTGGTGAGGTAATCCACCATGTACTGGCTCCATTGGGGAGCTATGTTTACTTGGAATAATGTGGCGTGTTCCACTGGCGGTTTGGCTTGACAAGTTGCGCACTTGCTAACGTATTCGTGCACTTCACTGAGCATGCAAGGCCAATACACTCCAAGTCTTTGCATCCGTTGGTAGGTCTTTTCTTTCGAGCAATGAAATCCGAAGTCCTGCTCATGGGCCTCTTGAAGGTAAGTGTCATACTCCTCAGGACTTATACACAAGCGTAGGATCTTATCTGAACCATATTGATACATGCATCCGGCAATGATTTGGAAATTCTTGGCTTTCTCAATATTCTGTTGCTTGTAGACGAGGTTTGTTCTATCAAAGATACCTCTATAACTCAAAAGAGTTACGATTGTTTGTGACCATTTAGGGATCATTTCAATGTTGAAAAGATATGTGTCAGGCATGTCATCATCAACCCCTATTGGTGCTTCTCCGTTGGTTATCCTAGAAAGATGGTCGGCCCGTAGATGGGTTTTTCCTTTCTTTACCACGACTGTGAAGTCAAATTCTAGCAGTACTATAAACCATCTTACTATGCGTCCCGTACTGCATGGCTTGTTTACTAGGTAGAGAAGGGCTTGATGGTCCGTGAAGAACACAAACTTGTTGGCCAAAAGACTATGCCTAAATTTCTTCACTGCATATATCATGCCTAATCCCTCTCTCTCCGTGGTGGTGTAGTTTTTCTCGGCACAATTCAACTGCCGGCTTGCATAGTAGATTGGAAAATCCATTGTTCCTTCACCAGGTTGTGCCAAAACACACCCAATGGCATATGCCGAAGTATCTATGTGAACATGGAAAATTTTGTTCCAATCTGGTGCTTTTAAAACCGGTGCTGAGATCAGCGCTTCCTTGAGTTTCGCGAAGGATGTTTCACATTCGCCAGTCCATACTAATACTACGATCAACCTATAAAGAGGCTGTGCAATAATTCCGTATAAGTAGATGAACCTCCAGTAATATCCACAGTGTCCTATAAAGGACTGAACCTCCTTCATGTTTCTTGGCCTTGGCAACTCAATAATGACCTTGATCTTGTCGAGATCAGTCGATATGCCATTTTTTGATACTATGTGCCCTAGGATTCTACCTTGTCTAACCATGAAAACACATTTCTCCGGGTTTAGGCAGATCTTGTAAGTCCTGCACTTCTCAAAAACCTTTCTTAGATGTTCTATGTGCTTCAAAAGAGAATATACACAAAGGTCATCCATATAGATCTCTAAGAATATGCGTAGATATTCCTTGAATGCGTGGGCCATAAGCCTTTGGAATGTTGCGGGGGCATTTGTAAGGCCAAACGGCATTACTCTGAAAGCGTATATGCCAAACTTTGTAGCAAATGCCGTCTTGTGCTGATCTTCTTGCGCGATCACAAGTTGATAGTAGCCTGAGAACTCATCCAGAAAGGAATAAGCCTGTTTTCCTACTACTCTTTCTAAGAGATGTTCCGTAATTGGTAAGGGATAGTTATCTCTTATCGTAGCTGCGTTTACCTTTTTGAGATTGACACATACTCGCAATTTACTATTCTTTTTGGGCACGATCACGATAGGTGACACCCAGTTAGTATGCTCTATCTCGTAGATAAACTCAGCTTCTTTAAGTCTATCTATCTCTTCCTTGATGCGTTTGACAAACATATCGTTATACGTATAAGGACGTTGTCTGCTTGGCTTTGCGTCTGGCTTCAAGGGGATTGTATGTTGGCAGACACTAGGGTCTATTCCCTTGAGGCCTTGGTATGACCACGCGAAGACATCCTTATATTCTTTGAGAAGACTGATGAGAAGTTCTTCTTCCTCAGGGCTTAGTTCTGTGGCTATGTAGACCGGCTTAGGATCCTCTCTTGGCTCTGCTAGGTCTATCTTCTTGGCGTCCTCCGGCCCGTCGTAATACTTCTCCTGTGTCCTTTCTCTCATGGGTTGTGCTACTACGAGCTTCCTATTATGTATGGTGTACTTTTTGAAGTGCGAAGGTACACTAATATTATCCTTCTTGTCCTCATCACTCTCCATTTTCGTTGTCCATACTTCACTCAAGGTTTTCTTAAGCTCTCTGTACTTGTTTCTCCTCTCAACCTTGGTCCATGGGGGGTCTCCTACTCTAATCACCTATGGCTGGTTGGATTTCCTGCTCCCATTCTCTGACCTACTTGCTTCTTTTTCTTTTTTCTGTTGTTTCCTGGCGGTTTCTCGCGTTGGCGCGTCCTTGTGGCCTAGGAATCTACCCGTTATTTTGTCCTTGGCACAATCCGTTGCGTTGACCAACAATAAGAACTGTTTCTTGCCATGAATTTTAGGCATGGGGTTTGGTCTTGGCTGGTTGGCGGTCCTTTTTCTTTTATAGTGACGTTGGCGTCGAGGTTTTTGATTTGGAAGGTCGTAAAACCTGACATCTGCTACCGTTTCTTCTTCGTCACTAGGGCCTTCTGAGCACTCACCGTCTGCCTCTTCTTTTGGGTCTAGGTGCTCTAAGGAGTCGTAGAATTCGTCCTCTACCTCTTTCTCTCCCTCGTTCTCATTTGTGTTGCCTTCAAGGCCGATTTTCGAAGTGGTTTCCTCGGAATCCAATACCGCATTTACCATATAGTATGGTACCAAATCGAAGCCTTTCTCGTCACAAAATTTTGTCGTTGGCTTGGCCTCGATGGCACACACATCCAAAGTGGCTAAAATCTGCTCCCATTCTAGAGGTTCCAACGCATCTTCTGGGAAAGGGTCTGGGATATAATCTTTATCTTCGATAGCCCTCTCCAAGATACATTCCTCTCGTTTTAGGCTTCCGCAGTGCGAAGCTCCACACATCCACAACTCCTTTGGTTGTCCTAGCCAGGCGGGAATTTTCGATCCTCCTATGGTAGCCGAATCAAAATCCTCCACCGGCGTTCTCGTCACGTCTCTATAGCTGTGGTCTTTCAAGTTAATTCTAGTGGTCGTCTCCATGTGGTGCAAGTAAATATAATTTTAATCCCAATCCTGGACTATCTTCAATTGCCTCATGAAGGGTCGTCCTAGAATGATGTCGTAATTATTTTTCTTGCAGAAATCCACAATTGCAAAAGTATGCTCGTATTCGATCCCTCACGACAAAACTACCACTTTTTCTAGAAGTCCTAAGGGCCTTTCTACGTATCCGTCTGCAAGTTGTAGCTTCATCCTTGTCGCCCTTAGTGCAGGTTTTCCCCACTTCTTCAACACTTTCTTGGTGGCTATGGCAACTCCCGCTCCACTGTCTAGGATCGCCATTGTCATTACACCTTCGCATTCTACCGGAAGCATGGTGTTTCCTTCTTCGCCTTCGCAATAATCTCCTACCTTGTTCAAAGGTACCGGCTCCGTGTTTGCGTATGGCTTCTCAATCTCCTGGATTCCTTCTCTGATCTTCGCGGTTGGATCCGTCACTCTGAACTTTTCTATGCATTCTCCTACATTTGACCACATCCTTGGTCGGATTTTCAATAATTCTGCCAATGTGATGGTGCAAGTCACTAATGTTGATAGGATATCCACTAGCCCCTTTGAATCGATGATTTTTGGCGCTAGATGCCTGTGATGAGAGGGCACGACCCTGACCTCGGAACTGACCTCATACCTCGGGGGATTCACCATGAAAAACTTACCGCACCACGTAAGTGCAAGGGAGGGGGTTTTTTTGACAAGTTACATAAGTGTATAAGTTAGGGGCAGGCCCCCAATAATTTATCTCCCAAGCTTAAAAATAAGGGAGGGGGTATCATATTTATTGGGGAGGGGGGGAGAAGTGATAAAAGGAAAAAATGAGAGGAAGTTTTTGTGTTTCAAAATCATGTCTTCCCAAAAGATTCTCCCCTCGAACTTGTGAGTCAATAGCTACAGAGATACATGCAAGAACTAAGACTGCTTTGTATCAATTGCTTGTTTTGTGATTATAATTCATTTGTTGAAGGATAGAATCTATAAAGATTTTGTATAGATGAAAATTTACACGAAGAACCTAACACAACTTTATAACCATATCTTTTGAGTGATTTAGATGGGTCAAATTCGACGAGTAGCTAGAGTGCAGGCTGAACGGGCTCATATTTTGAAAGTCAAACTAAGACACATTGAGGGTATATCTAGTTATCAACAAAAGTGGTGGTTCCTTAGTACATTGCAAGCCACTATGCTACACGCTCTTTGACTAGTTTTACTCAGCTAGATCATGTGAGACCTAAAATTCATATGTAAGATAGGGGTATGGTAGTTTTTTGCATTGAGTTGTCGTATAAGCATAGAAAGGGGGGTCATATTCCCTAATATGAGTCGTATGTAGGGGTTTTATCAAATTTGTCCGCTCGCAGGTGGCATCCCATTTTGTATATAGAGTGAATCCCTCGGGCCTCATACTCACCCATGTAGGATGGTAAAGTCCTCAACGAATGTGGTCGACTCTCTATGGATATCTCAGAACCTCTATCTCCGTAACATGATTGCATTTCTAGGTTTATTTGTGACCTTGCCTCGAATTCCTTTATGGGAGCAGAAGGTAATGTGTCGCTACCGTCCTTGGGGTCTCTAACTGCTCTCCATAACTCCTCTGGCCATTGATCTTCCACTATGGGTTCGTATGGAGGAAAATTCCTAAATGATTCGTCGGTGGTGTTAGGAACTATCCTAAGATCCTCTGGCTCTTCTCTCGTTTCGGTTTCTTTATTCTCATGCCTAGGTCTCTCCGATTCTTTTCTCTCTTCTTCCCTAGGCTCTTCTGGTCTTACCTCTTCTGGTATTGGTGGTGATGGGGATGACTACCTCTCTTCTTGGGGGTACAACTAAAGGTTCTAGCAGGGCTTGGGCTGTCTCTACCATCTTTTGACACATTTCCAGCCTTTGCTTTTCCAATTTTGCGTAAGGATATGTCATCCATCTCCGTGCCTGTGTTTGATCTTTCTTGAGCCTAGCTTCATAAGCCTGTAGGAGGGCATCCATTTGTTCGTGTACCTTTTCTACAAGAATAGATCCTCCCGTGCTTGCGCTTTTTGGCTCCTCTACCACCACTAGTTTTGCTGGGGTAGGAATAATTTCTTCCACCCTTGGTGTCCTATCCGCTTCTTGTTTCTTGAGCTTCTCTTTCGTTTGCTCAAGTTCCTCGGCTAAGGATTTCTGTTCACGTTCTCTCCTAGCCTTCATCCTAATCTTCCTAGCCCTTGGCTAGGTGTTTCCTCTCTCGGAGACTCGTCACTCTTTTCTTCTACCACCTTCTGAGCCTGTGCTCTTGTTATCACCTGGACCGATATCACTTTCTCATTCTCGGATCCACTTGTAGACGGAATAGCCTCTATGACGTTCAAGGTGGCCTTCCCTCTAGGTTCTGGGTTTTTTGGGCAATCTATGATCAGATGAGTGACCCCACATTCCATGCAATAGGCATTGATCCTTACAATTTCCTTGTGAGGCCAATCCTTCATCAAATGATCGCCACTGCATTTAAAACAAGGTCCTCTTACGGGCGGTGATGCCCCTTGCATCTGTCTCTGCGGATAAGTAGGTTTTGGTCTCTTGATTCCGCCATTTGCTATGAATAGCAACGTGCGTTCGTCCATTTGGTACCTACCTTCTCCGATCGCACTCAATTTAGATGGCACTACGGGACTAGGCGTACTCCAAGGTTCTGGTGTAAAAAACTCTTCTGAGGCATGATAACCATGCTGTCCACCGCTAGGTTCCTCATAGTATGCCGGGCTAGGCACTAATGCCTGCTAATCTGATTCCTCCATTGTAGGCGCGTATCGTACTGCGACAGGCCTTGTTCCTAGTAAGGGAGGTTGTTGCCCTAACACTGGCTGTGGCCTCTCTATTCCTACGGGTCCTGGAAGATTCCCTACTGCGTATCTTGGCGGTGGTGGCGCGTGAGCTTGTGCTACTGGGGCTGGTGGCGCATACTGCCAATCTCGCACGTACCCTTTGTTAGAATAGCACTCCTCTGTCGTGTGATTCGTCCACTTTTGTTCCACTGCGCACCACTTAGGTGATCTCAACGCTTGTTGAGGAAGCGTCAGGCAATGCTGAGTGAGATGATCACCTCCACATGTGTAGCATCGCTTCGGTTGTCTAGGAGGCGGTTGCATCCTTCTAACCACTTCCTCTATAAGTTTTTCTTGGCTCATTGGTGTCTCGATTTTTGGTGTTGTTTTCGCAGATTTTGTGGCACTATTTTGGGATGATGCATCATCGTCAGCGTCTCTGGGATTCCCAATACCATATACTACACAATTATCTACCAAGTAGAGGGCCTCTTTGACTAGCTCGTTCAAGCTAATACACCGTTTCATATGCAAATCTTTCTGGAGATCCGCAATTCGGAGGCCTTTTGTACAGATAAGCATTAGCCTTGACTGCGTGGGTAGTTCGTTGTCTGGACAGAACTTCACGTATTGCTTTAGCCTCAAGGCTGCTTTCCTCACCGTTTCCCCTTCTTTTTGTTTGAATTTGTGAATTTGCGAGACAGTATTGTGGGTGATTCCCCGTTGGGAGAATTCCTCTATGAATTCGTCGAACATTTCTTGAATCGTCGCAAACTCTCGTCTCTCGACCGAATCAAACCAAGTAGCAGCGTTGTCTTCTAACGTCAACCCAAATCCGGCAAACTGTGTGGGAAAATCAAGGACTTCCTCTACACGGATTACTCGTATGAAGGCCGCTACCTGATCCCTTGGATCCTTGTCTATTGAATACTTCTTGTTGACCCACTTCTGGACCTGAGAAGGTCTAATTCTCCTATGATCCATGACCCTCACCATCTGGCCTTCCAGAGCCCTATTCATTGGTGCTCCTGGTCTTATCCCTCGGATCGGATCTATCTCTTCGTCCAACCCTTGACCTCTTATTGGCCTAGCAATGGGTCTCTCTGGCCTTGGCACTCTTTCAGCCCTGGCTCTTTCTACCGCTGGCGTACCCATTGTTGCTCTATCCGTCATGAAAGCTCTACTCTCACCATGATAACTATACGATGGCAGTGGCGGTGGTTCCAATGGCCCTATCATGACCGTATGTCCACCTCTGATATGGCTCCTTCCTGGTGCGTTATCTCGGTGCAACCAAGAACTTAACGACTGCGGGTCTGTTGTAGGCTCTATAGGTGCATGCACCGTATGCCATGGAGACTCTACTACTCTTTTCCTCTCTAGTTGACTCGTGACGATATCCATTTCATCACTAAAAGGATTGACACTATGGCTGGGTGTTGGTCTTGGCCCGGGTCTAGCTCCTGGAGCAAATCCAAATGCTTCGTAGATCGGCATTTTTTCCATTTCTTTGAGATCCATGGGCTGATACTCATGTCCATACTTATCCGCATATAGAAGTTCACTTCCATGGTATGTTTCGTAGGAGAAGAGGTACAAGACCTTCTCCATACCCAACTCTCTAAGCTGAGGTTCTGTGCAACGAAAGTAGGAGTTGGTCCGCCCCTCTTCGTGCTCGTAAATTCCTTCCTCACTTTGGTCTGTCATAACCCTTTTTACCTGATAGCGGGAAAAAGAGCAGTGCAATTGGGTGGCCTCTGTACTCGTGCACACTCCACAAACCACGCCTCATGCAAACAAGCAAAGAACAAAACAAAGGGGGCACCACCCTAAATTAAGAGGTTTAGGGACCTCACACATAGTGCACATAGGCAAGTGATACTTCTGGCATTATGATGGCATCAAAACATATGGCAAAACACATAGAAACGAAGCTTAGGGACCTTATGTAGCATATATATACACAAGACATCAGCTTAACAATACAACGGCATTTGATCATACATAACAAGGATATAGAAAAGCAAGCCAAGGATGGCATAATCCCTTGTCAAAAACAATCAACCCAGCAAGTAGGTATGATCCTACTAGCAACACATCAATACCTTAGAGAATGATGGCAAGGATGGTGGCCATGGAGCATGAGAGAAGACTCCTCATTTAGGTTTTAGGGCTAGTAATGTAGCATACTAGAGGGAGAGAGAGTAGAGCTCCATCCATAGCTCCTCGTTGTGAGCAATGTCGTCATAGCTTCGTTGCTTGGTGAAGTGGGTGAAGTGTTGGTTTTGAGTGAGAGAAGGCCTCCTTATATAGGTTTCTGAGAGGGTTTAGGATTAGGGATAAACATGCTTAAATCCGCTGATTGGGGTTACTTTTTGCTTAGGGTGGTCAACAGATTGAGGTCACCTGATATGTCACCATCAAGATATTCTCTAGAGTGATGTGAGAGGGGAGGATAAATGTTGATTTTTCTGATTGTGACACATGGGGATAAGGCCTTGACCAGCATTTAAGAGCAGGTAAGGTGGCTGTTGAAACTGGAGGTTCTGCACATGTCAGGGGGGACCTGCGGGGGGGGGGGGGGGGGTGGCAGCTGGGTCCTCCTGAATATCAAATTCTCAAAAAATCCTCAACCATGGCTTCTTTTGACATGTGTTCTTTGAAAAAATCAGCATGTCTCTTTTCAACTCAAAAGTCTTTATCCCTGTTGACTCACCTTTACCATAAGATTTTCCCCTTTTCTCCACCTGTAACTGCATTGTTGATGCCCAATCACTGCTTCTAGTAACAGTGAACTGTTACCTACCAAATACTTATGGTGCAGTAAAAAATATTTACCATGGGTAAAAAAAGTTACTGTAGGTAAAAAGTGATTTGTATTTACCATGTAGGTGAAAAATATTTACTGTAGGTAAAAAATATTTACTGTGGTAAAAAATATTTACTGTCGGTAAAAAAATGAAAACGGAGTATGCTGTGCTGTGAGTCCACACGAACATCCTCGTGTAAATTTCACTAGAAATTCACACCTAGAATGGGCTATTCTGTAAGATATAGGTTGTAGGCATGCATAAGAGCTCGTTCCCACGTATCTTCTGTCCATGGCACTTTTTACTCTTTGGTGCTTGTGAAGTAGATTTTTCTTCTCTTTCGAGATCCCTTGGACTAGAGTATCCTCATCTCCCTAACAACTAACTGTGCCTTTATTGCATCTTCAGAAGGGGTCCTAAAAACCATGCATCATATAGCCCTCCCCCTTAAGCTAGAGGTATTTGATGCCTCTAGCTGGTGGCTGTGCTACAATAGGGTTCTCTTGAATACTTACCCACCTAGTACCAATTGAATTTGCCATGTTACTGCTTTCTTGGCTGATGCACCCTGTTTAGTCCTTTCTGATGAATAATTGTATCCATCCATGACTAACAACTAGTCTCCTAGACCCTTGAAAGCCATACTGTCAATATCCGCTTTCACTGGTAGCATTCTCTTTTTTTCTTTTTTTCTTCTCTTTTTTTTTTTTTTTTGCCCAACCCCTCGTTGAGCATTCATGCTCAACCATAGTATTATTTAGGTAAAAGATGACTGTATAGAGAGAATTATATAACATAGAGCTATAGACTGTATAAGAAAAATGATAGTATAGTGGCTATATAGATAGGATAGAGATAGAGAAAAAAGCATCTGCTACTGCATCACCCTCCAGGGTCAAATGGAAAGCTCAAAGCTCCCCCACGCACGGTGTAGAATCCACCTGGATCAAAAGTAAAGCATTGCTCATTGCCATCAACCTGTAAAACATGTATATCCAAGCCTTCCTTTGCACTTGTAGGCCAATAGACAGGCCACCCTTCCAGCTCTTTATAGCACGGAGCTTCGTCACCCTGCATCCATAATCCTTCGTGTCCACTATAAGCATACTTGCCATCACTTGAGAAACCTGAATCATAAGCAGCTATCCTACCATCTGCTACAGAACCCTCCATGGTATAGTCCACTTCAAAAAAACCTCGCCATTGACACAAAAATATATGTAAAGCAACCTCCAATAACACATGTATCCATAGCATCACATAACATAGCAAGACCCTGCCATTTGCCTCCACTTGCTGCATAGCCAAGCAAACCTGATCACTTTTCAAACCTGTATCCAAGCCCTCCACAACCATCTCTTTATACTCAGAAACATGACCTACTAGAGCTTCAACCTGTGCAAATACCTCATCACCAACAAGGTTGACGACAGCTTCCTTTAATTGGATATGGTGTTGGGTTACCGTCACTCCTTTAATGTGCTCGTAATGAGTTATAAAGAGGCCAGCATGCTTCTTTAGTACCTGCAAATAGGGTTCTCTCTCTTCTTCTAGTAGGTCCTTAGCTAGCATCTCCTCTAAGCCTGTGGCTTCTTCCTTGTTTAGAGAGTCTTGACCACCTTCTCCTTCTGGGTTTCGCAGTATTATACCCATGACTTCCAAAGAGCTAGCATCCTCCTCAGATGACTCATCCTCAGATGAAGAGCAGCTACTTGTGCTCCATTCATCCATAGAAGTCTTCATCTCTAGGTCTTGTTGTCTACCCTGCTTCATGTCATACACAATTTTTTGTTGCTTGCCACCTACCTTATGATTTGGTCGCAACTCAAGGGAACCTGTCTCCCAATCTTGCCTAGCTTTCATAGCCATAAGCCAAGGTCTTCCAAGGATTAGCGGATAGCCCTCCCCCTTATTTGGGATCACATAAGCATCAATTGAGATTGCAACACCAAAAGCTGAAACCTTCACTCCATTAACCTTTCCCACACAAGCCACCCTTACATTATTTGCCATCTTAGCTTGTAAGGAAGTTTGCTCGTTTACTTCCAAACCCAACCTGTGCATTAATTTCTCTTTCATAACACAAATCTCGGCTCCACCATCTACGTACACATTGGAGACTCGCTGACTCTTAATCTCTGCATCAATGACTGGCACGATATCCTTCATGCCTCTTGCACTAATAGACCCAACTGACTTTGCCTTAGCCCTCCTGGTGCTGACCATCTTAGACCAGGTTCTACGCATCTTTGGGGAAAGGTGGAGGAGTTGCTGCCATGAAATCTTTGGTCCTTTCTTACTCACATCTGCTACCAGGTCGTAAGGTATGGATCCTACCCCAAGTGGATAGTCTTCTACTCCTATGTGCCTCCTTGACCTACTCTTCCTTTTCTTGTCTCCTATCACTTGGGAGGAACCCTCATTCCCTTTATCCGGCTCTGAAGCTTCCATTTCATTAGTTCTTTGTCTCCTAACTCTCTTTATTGGCATGGCAACAGCTTCCTCCATTTTTTCTTTCCCTTTATCCTTACCATTGTCAAGACTTATGACAGAGACAGCCCTGTCCTCCCCTCCCGATGGTAGTGGAGGGATCTCTACTGGTGCTTGTGGTGGTGCAGGAGGGGGTCTCAATATTTGGATTGGTGGAGCCACGTGTGCATTTTGTCCATTTAGTGGCCTAGCTCGAGGAGGAGTGACTTGCTGGCGAGGAGGCCGTCTTTGATTACCATTTCCTTGATAGCGTTGTGGATGGGGGCAATAATACATGCCGTGACCTACCTCTCCACAGTTGTAGCAAATGTACTCACGTGCATGCCTTTGTCCTTCTTGTCTATTTCGTTCATTTCCTGGCTGGGGAGCCCTTACACCTTAAACCAGATTGATGGACAGCTCTCTAGTTGAGACAAGGAAGGTGGACACTATCTCATAGTCAGAGACCCAGAAAATTACAATTAGTACGGAGACAACATGGCAAGGGGAAAGATGGTTACGGAACGAGAGGACCAACCACCTCATGTAGACCTTCCCGAGGCCACGTTTATCTTTGAAAAGAGGGTAATGATGCATGGTTTTTAGGACCCCTTCTGAAGATGCAATAAAGGCACAGTCAGTTGTTGGGGAGATGAGGATACTCTAGTCCAAGGGATCTCGAAAGAGAAGAAAAATCTACTTCACAAGCACAAAAGAGTAAAAAGTGCCATGGACAGAAGATACGTGGGAACGAGCTCTTATGCATGCCTACAACCTATATCTTACAGAATAGCCCATTCTAGGTGTGAATTTCTAGTGAAATTTACACGAGGATGTTCGTGTGGACTCACAGCACAGCATACTCCGTTTTCATTTTTTACCGACAGTAAATATTTTTTACCACAGTAAATATTTTTTATCTACAGTAAATATTTTTCACCTACATGGTAAATACAAATCACTTTTTACCTACAGTAACTTTTTTTACCCATGGTAAATATTTTTTACTGCACCATAAGTATTTGGTAGGTAACAGTTCACTGTTACTAGAAGCAGTGATTGGGCATCAACAATGCAGTTACAGGTGGAGAAAAGGGGAAAATCTTATGGTAAAGGTGAGTCAACAGGGATAAAGACTTTTGAGTTGAAAAGAGACATGCTGATTTTTTCAAAGAACACATGTCAAAAGAAGCCATGGTTGAGGATTTTTTGAGAATTTGATATTCAGGAGGACCCAGCTGCCACCCCCCCCTCCCCCGCAGGTCCCCCCTGACATGTGCAGAACCTCCAGTTTCAACAGCCACCTTACCTGCTCTTAAATGCTAGTCAAGGCCTTATCCCCATGTGTCACAATCAGAAAAATCAACATTTATCCTCCCCTCTCACATCACTCTAGAGAATATCTTGATGGTGACATATCAGGTGACGTCAATCTGTTGACCACCCTAAGCAAAAAGTAACCCCAATCAGCGGATTTAAGCATGTTTATCCCTAATCCTCAACCCTCTCAGAAACCTATATAAGGAGGCCTTCTCTCACTCAAAACCAACACTTCACCCACTTCACCAAGCAACGAAGCTATGACGACATTGCTCACAACGAGGAGCTATGGATGGAGCTCTACTCTCTCTCCCTCTAGTATGCTACATTACTAGCCCTAAAACCTAAATGAGGAGTCTTCTCTCATGCTCCATGGCCACCATCCTCGCCATCATTCTCTAAGGTATTGATGTGTTGCTAGTAGGATCATACCTACTTGCTGGGTTGATTGTTTTTGACAAGGGATTATGCCATCCTTGGCTTGCTTCTCTATATCCTTGTTATGTATGATCAGATGCCGTTGTATTGTTAAGCTGATGTCTTGAGTATATATATGCTACATAAGGTCCCTAAGCTTCGTTTCTATGTGTTTTGCCATATGTTTTGATGCCATCATAATGCTAGAAGTCTCACTTGCCTATGTGCACTATGTGTGAGGTCCCTAAACCTCTTAATTTAGGGTGGTGCCCCCTTTGTTTTGTTCTTTGCTTGTTTGCATGAGGCGTGGTTTGTGGAGTGTGCACGAGTACAGAGGCCACCCGATTGCACTGCTCTTTTTCCCGCTATCATTTTGGTGCCCCCACGAAAGAGGGCTACACAGACCTTCAGTCCACAAGCAATGAAGATGTGCAATCTACAACATGGACGAATGGCGTGAGGAGTTTGCAAATTGGAGAACAGAAGAGGAGGAGGCTTTAGAGGCCTTAAAAGCTTTCATCGAGGTCTTGTTACCAGGTTGCAGTGTCATTGAAATTCAAGAAGTAAGTTCTTCTACATGCCTTGTTCGTGATCGTCGCCAACGAAGGAGAGTAAGAAGAAGAGCTTGATATACCTCTCCTCTCAACCTATGAGTGCTCCAGAAACCTCCAACGCACACGAACTTGAAATATTCTACATCAACATACACGAAGGTACTGTGACACACATTAAGGGAAGAGAAAGCATCACCAGACCTCTCTTTCCTGAGGAGCGGACTAAGAGGAGGAAGATCACCTCTACACCTAAGTGGCCCAAGGCCGCAGTGCGTGCTCAAGCGTAAGGTAACATTTGGCTTAATCTCATTAATAAGGGATTACATGACGACTACAGGCAAGAAAAAGGCTAGTGATCAACCAACTTCAACCTCCAACTTGCAACCACAACTCTCACCCCTAAATCCTCCTGAAGCAAAGAGGCGAAGGCTTGCCTACAAAATTGCCGCCCGTCTGCGAGTGCTCCCAGTGCACTTTGTGAATCCAGACACCACCAATCCCAAGCCAACCTCCTGTCCGCGTGAAGATCGCTTTGGATATTGTCCAAAGTGCTTTGGAGACCGGGTGAAAAGCCTCCCTTCCCTACCTTTGCTGCTAATTTTCAAGAAGTTATCTCAATCTAAGGAAACTATCTTAGTTGATGATGTGCTGCACATTAATGGTGTCACTTTCATTCGTCATGCTGATTATGGTAATAGCATCCAATTGTTGCTTGCTAAAAGGCTCAGCATTGTACAAAGTGTTGCCATCACGCCTTACGTCTTCACAGATGCATCAGGAAGAGTCGAAGTGATCCGAGGTGTTGACCTTCTGTGGCTGATCAGGCTCATTGGTCCCAAGGTGGTGCAACTAAGCTAGGCTCTTGTGTGTAAGTATGGATGCCAATAATGAGAATGATGATCCCCGCATGTTTCCTTTCCATTTTGTGCGTCATATCCGTGTGAATATTTGTATTGATAGAAAAATCTTTTATCAGCAAAGAATAGCCCTGTTGTTTGGAGCCGAGAGACTTGGGGAAATCTTGCGCTCTCCTCATCCTGTCATTCTATCCTTACTAGACTATTACCATTCCTTTGATGTGTCGATCTTCATCCTATTTTGAGCTAAGTTGTGCTAAAGCTCCAAATTGTAATTACCATACTCTATTTTAAAATAAATTGGAGCTGTTTGTGTAATTGTTTACTCTCACTTATGGCCTTCCCTAATTTTTATGGTAAGCCCGGGGAGGTTGCTCCAGACTTTTTGGATAATTTGGAAATGGCCTTTCTGGTATCGGGAAGGGATGACGAAGCTACTAAGTTAAGGGCCTTTCCTTTGGTCTTGAGGGAAGGTGCAAAATTATGGTATCAAACTTTGGCACCTAAAGAAAGAAGAGACTGGGAGTCCTTAAAGATGGCCTTCATCGAAGAATTTCGCCGCCATGAGCCTCCAGAGGAGATATGGAGACAGCTCTTAGAGCTACGCCAAACATCACCCAATGACTATAGAAGCTATGAAGGAAAGTTTTCCAACCTGTGGGAGAAATGGTGTGCATCACTAGGTGAAGGAGAAAGGGCGCCAGAATGCCTAAAGAAGGACTGTTTCCTGGCAGGGCTTTACCCCATCCTTCGAGAAAAGGTAAAAGGTAAATTCTCAGATACCTTTGATAAAGCTATGACCTATGCAAGGGAGAAGGATAGGAAGTTAAAATTCCAAGCTCAACTACAAGGGAGAATGGAGCCTCCACCGCTAGCTCAACCTACGGCAGGGGTAGTAGCAGGGACAGGAGCAACAGACCAAGAGTCCTCTCAACAAGAATTACTTCAACAAATCACCCATCGTCATTAACCTGTACGTTTTCTAGACCTCTAGCAGGTTTCTCTTCAATGCAAACACACTTGCGTCCCCTATTATCGGAGTAAATGAGGGCTCCGTGCGCGTTTGTTCCTTCCAGAAAGATGGTGGTGTACCTAGGCGTTTGTGTCTGATACATGCTTACTGAGGTACCACCTACTTCTGCTATGGTTGTCAGGTGACCTCCTATGCGTAGGTCGGCCATCTCGTAAAGTGAGCGTTCCGAAGAAGTATCGGTGTCGCTACCTTCTTCTATGATTGGTGCAAGGGAATCTATCCCTGCTTGATTTACGATCCCTTCCGTGGATACCAAACTAGCTTGGTCACCTCCTGTCCTGAGATCTCTCGGCAAAAGTTTTCCTGACTGCAAATACATGAATTGACAAGAAAAGGTGCCTTGCAAACCAAACCTCTTGCCTGATTGGTCGGCTAGCAGTCGTCTGTGTCATCACCTAGGTGTCTGAGTGCTCCTGATACCTGTTTTTAGGCAAGTTGACAAAAACTTTGCCTCTCGGCCGTTTAAGAGTACTCACTGCAATTTACACACAAATTTGTACAAAAATTTTCAAAAAATTGCAGAATCTAGACCAAAAATTGTGTAGTTGGTCTTGAATTTTTCACGGAGTGTTTGACTATGATTCTGGAGTCTATTTTGAGCAACCAGGGTACCTATGGGATCCTTTCAAGGTGTACTAGGCACTGGTCTATTCACAGTTCCAAAATTCATCAAGTGGCAGCAACCGCGGTAGGTGCCAAAATGCTCTGTTTGGGCTCTAGTCAATTTCCACTGACTCCTTATGTCTTGCTGAGTCTCCTCAGCCTATGCATGAAGCTTTTGGACTCTTTTTGGGCAGTTTGGATATCAATCTATTGTTTCAGACTATGATTTGGTCTCTGGGCTGTTTGGAACTCTTCCACTTTTCCAAACTTGATGGGGAAAGTTGATATGGACTCCTTGTACTGTCAGCAACCTGGGGATATGGTCAAATTTCCAAAATCATGAAAGTGGCAGCAACCGAGGTTGCTGCCAAAATCACCTGCTGGCAATTTTGCTTATACCACTGGATAGCCTGCTCTCTGTGGAGTCTAATGACCCTATGTATGCCCAATTTGGACAAAGGTTGGGTTGCCAAATGCCAAAATTTCAACCAAAAAGTGCAACTTTGCAAAAATTGCTCCTTTGATCAAGATTTTGGGTATTTGATCCTGTGGAAAGTGATTTTGGGGTCCCTTGGACCTTGGGCACCTGTGGCTATGACCTGTTCCTTGAAATGAGCCAGGTGGCAGCAACCGCGGTTGGTGCCAACTGGGGCTTTTGCAACTTTGGATGCTTGCTGTGGGTTCCACACGTGTTGGGATTTCCAATGATGCCTTGCACTTGTCAATTAGACACTCCTAGCATGTACAACTTCAAGTTTTTGTATATCAAGACCGCTTCACAAAATTTGATCAATCTTTTCACAAATCAACTAAAAAAGAAACCAAATTTTCTAGATTAGCTTTACTAGTGCATATGCAAGTGTGCAAACAAGAAATTTTCAATTCGGCACTCAAAATCACAAAATACGCACACTTAGCGTTTTTGGTCACTTTATGGTATCAAAGAGTCACGTTATGGTATCCAAGGCGATCTTTGCACTCTCGTGACGCACCAAAATGATACCTAAACTAATGCTATTCCTAATGCTAAGCTATTAGGGGTGGTGGTGTGATATGCACAAGCAAATATGACGTAAACGACAAAAACGTAAAAAATTCTCTCAAGCAAAATCAACCGCAACACGCAAGCGATCTCCTAACTCCAAATGAGGACTCAATGCACCAAGCACTAAAACCACACTAGAGTATACTAACCTATAAGGTAACCTAAGAAGAACTCCGGTCTCCTCGGTCCACCTGAGATCTCGGTAAGCCTCACCGTCTCTCCTAACCTAAGATGTAAGCAAAAATAACTGGTAACACGCGGGAACGGATAGAGAAGAACCTCAGCGTGACTCCCTCTGTCTAGTGTAAGTCCTACGTTCCCCGGCAACGATGCCAATGTTGGCGGATCGCCGCGATCAGACGCTGTAGCGAAGCGAGAACTCAAACCAACATACAATATGTCAATCCGAGGGCATAGCTGACCCGACTAGTGCATGGAAACATCGCATGCTATGTCCTAGACGACAAAGCAAGGAGGAGGAAGAGTCACAAATGTCCTACAGGTGAAACAGATGTAGAAACTGCAAAATTCTCCTACGAGCGTATTGGGCTCTCTAATGGTCAAATGGACATGAAACGAAGTCCAATCATCATGAAACTTAGGAACCTAGGCCTTAAGACTATGGGGAATGCGTTTCCGGGCTCAAATCCGACATTTTGAAAAATGGCCTATATAGACAACCGCAATTTCCGCCACACCTAACCTCACTCAAATCGAATGATTGAGGGCTTGGAAGGCTTAGATTTACCACCTAGAACCTATGTCTATGATCGGAATAGCAATACACATCACACATAACGCACAATGAGCAGAACACACAAGAGGGAGACCTAGAGCTTCAACCGTTCATTGCGTCGCGTACACACACTCAAAACCAACATCATGATCATCAACATGAAGCTAAGAGCATATAGAAGCAACGTATGAAAGGTCTTTGCATTAGCATACTCGTGGGCGAAACCGTGAGCGCGCACGCATAGGTGAGCTCTCTTCACCAAGCTCCCAGAAATTACAAGTGAGTTGTGTGTGAAAAATAGAGCTTTTGGCTTATATACCTACTTCTAAATTGGCTCACAATTGATAATTAGAGCGGGGGTTTGAGATTACTGATCACTGTAATCATTTACAGGGATTTACAAAGCTTTATGGGCTCGGAACGAGTCTCGTCATTTAAATTACAACGCCGGCTCCAGGCGCAAAAATGTTGTACACACATACACATGGGTTTGAAGGGGACCCCTGCTTATCCTCTGCTCTTTATTGACATCTTTTGATGGTCATTCCGTACTCCCGTCAACAAGAACCTTGCTGGGAAGTGGTCATGATTACGCTTATCACATTAGTGTGGAGATGCCAGATGGGGTTGGTCTTGAACGGCATGATGAATTTTTGCAAAGAGTGCAAACACATGAGGAATAGAGGGAGGAGGGTCGTGAAGAGTACTCACAACGTAGGAATAAAGAGTGGAAGGAGCAAGAAAGAGAGCGGAGCTTAACTTTCTACACGGGAAAGGCTCAGGTACAAGTCTTTGTACTCCTATGAAGTTCACTCTGCAATTTGCTTTCTTTGGAAATCTAAAATCGTTACATGCAAGAAGTATTAAGCATGCAACCCTTGGTTATTAACCTTCCAAACCACCCAAAAGCCCAAAATGGCTTGCGTTCCAATTCCTCACCCTATCGCTACCAATTGGCCCCAATTGGACTGTTCCCACCGCACTAAACCGTACAGTACATACGAAACCGTACGATACAGTTGTATTGTATGGAAAGGTTTTGTACATACGTACGGTTGCAACCTTGGTCTGGCTACATTTTCATATTGTAGAAGGAGCCATTTTTTGGAGATCATCTTTGCAAGATTGTATGTCTTCTTCTACTATAGAGCCTGAGTACATTGCAATGCAAGATTCCAACAAAGAAGCTATATGGTTGGAATGTCTAATGGGAGATTCAAAAATTCAGCAGGTTCCAATTTTGCATTGTGATAGAGTGAGTGCCATTGCCTTGGCAAGAAATCCCGTGTTTCACTCCAAGTTGAAACATATTGAGGTGAGGTATCATTTCATTTGGAATGTATTGATGGATAAACAATTAGAGCTTATCAAGGTCCACACTGATGACAACCCATAAGATGTTCTTACAAAGAGTCTAGCTATGGAGTAGTTTGTGTAAGGCCAACGTCCTTATGCTCGTGTACATACAGGAAGGGGGAGAGGAACCAAGAAAGGGGAAATACCACTGAAGAAGGAGGGTATGCGTTTCTTTATTGTATAAGTATACAAGGGTTAAAAAAGAGTTATTGGGGTTAGGGTTAGTCAAGTTGGTTGGCCATAGGCCTTTACCAACAATCACCAACTTCAAGGCTAATGTGGTCGTAAGTGGTGGTGGTGATGATGACTAAAGTTAGTATGTACAATCGTGAAGCATGACAACTTTACCCTTGTACAAATCTATTCACCCTACACCCATTCACTCAGTATAGTGTGCAAATCGCTCCAACCTAGATTCTTGGTAAGAGCATCTGTTGGGTTGTCATCAGTGTAGACCTTGACAAGCTTCAAGCACTTATCCGTCAATGCGTCCCAAATGAGATGATACCTCACCTCAATGTGTTTTGACTCGAAGTGAAACATGGGATTCTTGGTAAGAGCATCTGTTGTCATCAGTGTAGACCTTGAAAAGCTCCAAGCACTTATCCTTCAAAGCGTCCTAATGAGATGATACCTCACCTCAATGTGTTTTGACTTTGAGTGAAACACAGGATTCCTTGCCAAAGCAATGTCACTCTGACTATCATAATGCAAAATTGGAACTTGCTGATTTTTTTTCTCCCACTAAACATGCCAACCATATAGCTTCCTTGACACTACAACATACTCATCCTTTGTAGTGGAACAAGACATACAATCTTGGGGAGATGATCTCCAAGAAATGGCTCCTCTTGCAACTATGAAAATATAGCCAGATGTATATTTCCTACTATCTCTGCAACCCGCATAATCTACATTCGTATAACCAACAATAGATGCATCACTACTATTAAAGCATAAACATCTATTTGTTGTATCCTTCAAGTATATAAGGATGTGTTTCACCCCTATCCAATGCTGCTTACCAGGATTAGCCATATACCAACTAGCCACTCCCACTACAAATGCAATGTTGGCATCTTAACTATAGCAGAAGAATATGGCACGCTCACCATTTCTGCTCTCTCAACATATGATTTGGGAGAGTCACCCTTGCGAAGTTTTAGTATGATGGTAGTGGGGTATTCATTGCCTTCCCCCCTGCATATGACTGCTGGATATAGGATTCTTGAAACAACTCAAGAATTCCCTTTTTCCTGTCCCTCTTGGTACACATACCGAGAAAATGATATACTTCGCCCAAATCCTTCATAGCAAAGATTTTGCTCAACAGTTGCTTCAATTTGGCAATCTCCTCAGTGGACTTTCCTGAAATGAGTATGGCATCTATATATAAAATGAGAATAACTAAAGAATCATCACTAAGTTTCTTTGTATACAAGCATTGATCCTCTTGACTCCTAAAACCTTAGGATTGCATAAAAGCATCAACATTTTGAGACCACTTCCTTGAACGTTTCTTTAAGACGTAAAGTGAATTCTTGAGTTTCGCTCCTCTCTACTAGGCTGCTCAAAACCTTTAGGTTGCTTCATGTAAACATCCTCTTCTAGATCTTCTTGGACATTTATGCATACAGGAACCCACCTAGCCTGACACCACATTTTTAAGATATTTGTCCTCTTATTATTTTTTTGAGCTAGTGTATCTATACCTTGTGTGAATCTTGATTCCAAAGTAGCAGATCTATTTTGTGGGTTGTAATTATTTCATGATATCTGTAAAGGCCCATGTAAGCAAGGCACTAGCCATTTAGAAAACCATAGGTATAAAAGACCATTACCTTAGTATGAAAAGGGAGGCTTATCTTTTGGGAAAAAGCTACTATACATTGAGACGGTCCAGATCGAGCAACAAGCGAGGTGACCTCTAAACACCCTCAAAGCTCCTGTGTTGCTCAATTGGGACTGAGGAAACCACAAGCAGAAAAAACAACAACAATAAACCCACAGCCAAACAACGAAAGAAAGGGGCACCACCTAGTTATGGATACAAACTAGGACGCAAATAGTAGAATATTTTAGCAATACAAGCAAGAAGGAAGGGTACACTATCACTAATATCAATGCTAAAAATACACACAACAAACACACACAGAGAGAGAGAGTTTTGCGCAAGAATTAAGCTTCAATTTAAATGATTGGCACGGGTGTATAAACAGCTTGGAGGAGTGTCAAGATACACAATTAAGTTTGATGATGTTGCAATCTACACATTATCTTAGGGTTATGGGAACCCTCTCACCATACAACACTCTTATAATGTTTTCCCAAGCAACAAAAACAAACACAAAAGCTCTTGAGTCACATACAAGCAACAAATACTACAAACGAATCTCAAAATAAAAACGTGTCACCTTAAAGCAAATGAGGTGAGGTTGCCAAGCGTGAATTGAAGAGACTCAAGAGAGTTTTGAACAGTGGTTGCACCCAACTTATTGATTCAATTGATGTGCAAGAGTAGGTACAACTTTGATTGGAAGTTATGAATCACTCACTCCCTTGTAATGCTACAACTAGCTCAAAGAAGCTTTCCTATACACCACAAGTAACGGTGTATAGAGAGCTCACTCTCTCTCCCTACAACTTAAGATGGAGAATGATATGCTCAAAGTAGTGAGCAATAGTGTAGAGATCATGCTCTTTACAAAGGGAAAAGGGCTCTATTTATAGGTGAGGAGAGCCCTTATTAGGATTTTCTCCTAATCAACATTTACATAGAAAACCATGTTTATGAAATTTTTTATATGTTCTTATGAGAGTGGGGCTCTCTTGTCTCCTTAGTCACATGGATGTGGGCTCAAGAGGAGAGAATTATTGAGGTGAAATACAGAAGATTCTAGAGAGGTGAGTGATTTTTGGTGTGAGGTTGCCTACTCCAGGGTAGAGTAGAGTGGGTGCAAAAGGGTTAGCAGTTAATGTCAGTAATCACTAAAAAAAAGTTAGTTATATAATTACAATGGGTGGAATCACTTGAAGGGCTGAGGAAAGAGGGGTGAATGAGATGGATGAACCGTTGAGATGGTGAATCCTTGATGAATCTTGGACTCACGTATACGTAGCTTGTCAAAAGTGACCGTCATTCCTCTTCTTCTTCTTCTTCTTTTCATGCTGCCATCATAGTTTAAAACACCACAAAGTGAATCAGGGTTTTGTTGATAAAAAATCCCCATTTTGGAGAGATTAAGTATGGCTAGATTGCTGATTGTTTATGCATTCTTGAAAGGGTATAATAAAATCATAATATGGGAGTAATAGAGAGAGATATGGAGATGGTGGATGTAGGTAGAGCTTCAAACGAGAGCTATGGGTGTGAGAGGGGAGGGTAATGGTGAGGAGGGTGAGAGAAACCATGAAAGTTGCAGGTTTGAGTGAGGGATTAAGAGGAATGACTGTGTGTGTGTGTGTGTAGAAGTGTGAAAAGAAGTGCGAGAAGACTAGGGGTGACTTGTGAGAAAAAGTGGACAGACTGGGGTCCACCATAATATTCATATCTCATTGAAGGAAGCTCAAAAAGTTATGCAAAAAATTGAGGTAATTATTTACCTTGTGGGCTACGTTTTGTCTGTTGGCCACTCCTTCAAATTTTAAGCGAAAATAGGTGCCAAAAATCTCACCAAAAAGCTTGTTTTTTATGTCTACAAAAGTCTTTTAGTGGCCCCCTCCTTTGTTGAATTTGCACAATGCATCCAAGAGTGAGCCCCTCCTTTGTCATATCATGGTACAAAGCATCCAATTTATCTTTACACATGCATGGAGGAGGATTATTGGTGAATAAAGAAATATATACATGGTGGGACTAGTGTATGGGCAATTGATGGATTTTAGTTGAATGAACACATGGTGTTAGAATAATGAGTATATAATGAAAAAATATAAAAGAATTATGGATATGAAAAAAGATATTGGAATTATGTGATATGGTCCCTCTTTTGTATTATTCTGGGTGAAAGAGAAAATATATACAATGAAATATTTACACACAAAAGGGCCATAATATACTTTTCTTTCTTATTTTATTTATTTATTTTGGCTCAACTAGCCCAATGACTAGCTAATTGAGAATTTTTGAGGAGATATGGAAAAAGTTCCCTAACTCACACACGTCTATGTACAGTGAAAGGGTGAGGATAGCTACAATGTTTGGGTAATTTTGGTAAGGTGAGGTAGCTCACTATGGCAATCATGTGGATAGCCAAAAAATGGCTATCATTAGCCCCTCCCCTAGATAATGGTACATTTATGTACCATTTTTCGGACTCACAATATGTAGATCTTGTAACGTCTATCTTTGTCTGCTTTCATCTTTCCTGAAGGACCTTTGTTGTATGACTAGAAAACCTTGTGCACTGTGAAAGGTTCTCAGAGCCAATAGCATGATCTAATGAAGTGGTTGAGGAAACCTCCTCCATTAAAAAAGTTACCATAAGCACCCCCCAGGATCAAAGATCTTGAAATTTCTTTCCCAGAGAGAGATGTATGGTATGGAATCACTTACTGAATTTGGTTGAAGAAACTTGTAGATCTTATTGCTATCCATCATTGCATCCACCTCTATGAATGTGATATAAAAGATAGGTTGCTCTTCCTCTTGTGTAAAGTTGATGTATCTGCTGCGATCTTCAAGAGCTTGTATGAGCAAATCTCTAAACTGTAGCTCATAAAATTAATTCAACCTGGGTAGGCTCATCAAGTAAAAAATGCTATGACCTTCATGATTTGGGAAATCTTGATCCATGCTTCCAGCTGCTATTGGAAGGTATTGCAAATAGTTTACCGCATAAGTAGGTAATAGACAAAGATTCCTATTGCTTCCAACACATTGGAAGAGAATAGATTTTGGTATGGATTGATGAAATATCTACATGTAGCACTCAACAAGTTTTTATCTATGATGAAGACCAGAAGCATCACAATGTGCGACCTTGATACACCAAAGAACCAAATGAAGAAGGTTTGGAAACATCCGTTCATCACCAAGTATTCATGTCCTCTTCCACATTAAGAAGGTATGGTGCCCAAGATGAAAGGTATATGTGAAGAGAGGAGAAGTTGACTTTCAAGAGGCAAAACCCAATGTGAAGCTGATTGGGGCTTCAAAAGCTTGGATTTTCTTGCTAAGAGACTGTCCCATGAATGAAAATCCACCCACTAATACAACATTGGAGAGAATGATACCCTTTTGATAGTTTACTTTTATGATCCTATTTTTTCTACTCTCCCATGTTATTCATTCCCTTCTAAGCCCCCCCCCCCCCCCCCCCCCCCGGCAAGGTTGGAACTCCTCACATTGTACCACCTCAAAGGTTGATGGATTACTTTCTGATTTTGTGAAAACTTTGGCTTCTTGCATGATAGGGTCTTCCATGCTTAACATACATGGGTCATACCAATGCTCTTCATCATCCTCAAACACTTCTTGAAGATTATCCTCACATGGATTCAACCCACACTCTTCTAGTTTGTTTTGGAGTTGGCATTCCATGTACACAATCATCTCTTTATGATCAATGTGGTCTATGATCTCCCCACTTATGATTTCCTCTTCTTCTCCACTCTCTTCTTTTAGACAAGGCACAATCTCAGAACATTCTATAGGATCAAGGTTACCATCAAGCTCTTCATTCTCCATAGGGTCATGTTGCATAAAAGCTTTGTCTGCTCGGACTAGAAATTCATCCTCTGCCAAAAGGTTGGAAGTATCCATTATCGAATTATCATCAATGCCATTTGAGATATCTTACGTTGATTTTTGCATGCTTGTGATAAAGGTAGAAGAAAGAGATGCCACATTTGAATCTCGGCCACACACTTTAGCACTTGAATAATCAATTGGTGTGTAAACATCATCTTCAACATTCGTCAAAGTCGAAGGAGAGAAGTATGGAAAAGGAGATGATTTCTTGTTGATAGACACATTTTCCTGATGGTCAGCTGTTCCGCCATGATGGAAACCATTTGTGATGTAGTAGTACTTGTGAGCAATAGTGATCGCTTCTTAAAAGGTAGAGTGTCCACTACAAGTAACCTTAGTCTTTAGGAAAGGAGACAAACCCAAAATAAACTAATCCATTTTTACATAATCTAGAAATGTAGAATTAAATCCGCATCCTGCCCATTGACGAGAAAAAATCTCCTCATAAGCATAGTAGTCTTCACCATGTTGTTGAAGTCTCCTCAATGAAGCCCATGCTTTCTCTGTTGTTAGAACTTTAGAGAATCTGGTCTTCAAAGCTTTGGAAATTTGGGTATATCTGTCTTCAATCTAAGAAGACATACTCCAAACCCATTGCTCAGTGTTGCCTGTAAGGGATAGCAACATAAAATCCCCTTTTTCAATGTCATCCCTTTTGCTAAGGATATGGAAAACCATTCTATAATCAACAAGAAAATCATCAACATTTCTTCTACAATTCCAAAGAAGATTGGGATATCCTCAAAGGTATAGCATGTCATAGTCTCTAAATGCTAGAACCACACAGAGATTAGTTCCAAACAATCATTTTTGCTTATGACATGCAATAAACCACATAGAGTCTTGAAAGGAATTCCATCATAAATTCTAGATTCTTGTACGAAAATATTTTTCTTTAGTAGGTTATGCAAATCCATAGCATATTCTTGCCCAATTTTTAAGGTCTTGAAATCAAACTATGCACTCAAAACTATTTTGCTAAGTTGTGCTAAAACAATATGAAAACATGTACATCAAAGGATGCATGATAGTCAACAAGAGGCGGGATGACAGGATTTGGTGATGCGAGAATCTCGCTTACTCTTTGAGAACCAAACATGAAAACCCAAACCATACGTTGTTAAAAATGGATCTTTCTACTAAGTGCAACATTTATTCTAATGTGTGGAGTGAAATGGAAGGGGAAAACCTCTATTCCTGGGCCATTATCCATGGTCTATGCATGACCTAATGCTTAAAACAAAACAAAAATATAGATGTCCAAACTAAGGTCGTACCTAATGAGAGGCATAAGAAAAGGATTTACCAAAGCGTTTATCGCAGCCAACCTAAGAGGGCCCAAAATTCTACGAATTACTCATTGAAATTGTAATTTTGTGCTTACAATGATATGCACGTTTTGCCTTGCAATGGGAACAAATGGGTCATACAAGGTTTTGTGATTCATGCAACCTACTTGATTATGCTAAAAGCTAAGAATTCATGCAATATGTAACAACAATAGACACAAGTCCCTCCTCAGTGGGGGTACCAAACTTGAGGCAGTCTGGGAAGGGCAACAAGAGAGGCGACCTCTAAACACCCCTCAAGGATCCCGTGCTGCTCAATTGGGGATGGGGAAACCACAAGCAAAAAAACAACAACAACAAACCCACAACCAAACAACGAAAGAAAGGGGCACCACCTACTTATGGATGTAAACTAGGATGAAAATAGTAGAATACCTTAGAAATACAAGCGAGAAGGAAGAGTACACTATCACTAATATCAATGCTACAAATAGACACACCAAACATCGAGCGAGAGTGAGAGTGAGAGTGAGAGAGAGAGAGAGAGAGAGAGAGAGAGAGAGAGAGAGAGAGAGAGAGAGAGAGAGAGAGTTAGTTTTGGGCAAGAATTAAGCTTCAATTTAAATGATTGACGCAGGTGTATAGACAGCTTGGAGGAGAGTCAAGAGACACAATTAAGTTTGATGATGTTGCAATTTACATATTATCTTAGGGTTATGGGAATCCTCTCACAAAACAAACCTCCTATAATGTTTTACCAAGCAACAAAAACAAACACAAAAGCTCTTGAGTCACATACAAGAAAATACTACAAAAGAATCTCAAAATAAAAATGCGTCACCTTAAACCAAATGAGATGAAGTTGCCAAGCATGAACTGGAGAGACACAAGAGAGTTTTGAACCGTGGTTGCACCCAACTTATTGATTCAATTGATGTGCAAGAGTAGGTACAACTTTGATTGGAAGTTATGAATCACTCACTCCCTTGCAATGCTACAACTAGTTCAAGGAATCTTTCCTGTACACCACAAGTAATGGTGTATAGAGAGCTCACTCTCTCTCCCTACAACTAGATGGAGAATGATATGCTCAAAGTAGTGATCAATAGTGTATTGACCATGCTCTTTACAAATGGAAAAGGGCTCTATTTATAGGTGAGGAGAGCCCTTATTAGGATTATCTCCTAAGCAACATTTACATAGAAAACCATGTTTATGAAAATTTTTATTTATTCTTATGAGAATGGGGCTCTCTTGTCTCTTGAGTCACATGGATGTGGGCTTAAGAGGAGAGAATTATTGAGGTGAAATAGAGAAGATTCTGGAGAGGTGAGTGATTTTTTGTGTGAGGTTGCCTACTCCGAGGTAGAGTAGAGTGGGTGCAATTTACAAGAAAGGGTTAGCAATTAATGTCACTTATAAAAAAAAAAGTTAGTAAAAGAATTACAATGGGTGGATCAATTGAAGGGTTGAGAAAAGAGGGTGAATGAGATGGATGAACCGTTGAGATAGTGAATCCTTGATGAATCTTGGACTGACCTATACGTAAATAGTCGAAAGTGACCCTGCCGTTCCTCTTCTTCTTCTTCTTTTCATGCTGCCATCATAGTTTAAATCAGCACAAAGAGAATCAGGGTTTTGTTGATAAAAAATCCCCATTTTTCAAAGATTAAGTATGGTTAGATTACTGATTTTTTATGCATTCTTGAAAGGGTAGAATAAAATCGTAATATGGGAGTAATAAAGAGAGATATGGAGATGGTGGATATAGGTAGAGCTTCAAAAGAGAGCTATGGATGTGAGAGAGGGTAATGGTGAGGAGGATGGGAGAAACCATGGAAGTTGCAGGTTTGACTGAGGGACTAAGAGGAATGAGTGTGTGTGTGTGTGTGTGTGTGTAGAAGTGTGAAAAGAATGAGAGAAGACTAGGGGTGACTTGTGAGAAAAAGTGGACAGACTGGGGTCCACCATAAAATTCATATCTTATTGAAGGAAGCTCAAAAAATTATGCAAAAAATTGAGGTAATTATACACCTTGTGGGCTACGTTGTGTCTGTTGGCCACTCCTTCAAATTTTTAAGCGAAAATAGGTGCCAAAAATCGCACCAAAAAGCTTGTTTTTTATGTCTACAAAAGTCTTTTACTGGCCCCCTCCTTTGTTGAATTTGCACAATGCATCCAAGAGTGAGCCCCTCCTTTGTCATATCATGATACAAAGCATCCAAGTTATTTTTACACATGCATGGAGGAGGATTATTGATGAATAAAGAAATATATACATGGTGGGACTAGTGTATGGACTATTCATGGATTTTAGCTGAATGAACACATGGTGTTAGAATACTGAGTATATAATGAAAAAATATGGAAGAATTATGGATATTGAAAAAGATATTGGAATATGGTCTCTCTTTTGTATTATTTTGGGTGAAAGAGGAAAAAATATACAAGTAAATGAAAATTATATAATAAATGTGACTAAGGGAGTAGAAACCGATTTTTTGTTTTCACAAGGGTGAGGGTGAAAATGTGGGGGTGATTTGTATAAAAGAAAAAAATGAGGTTAGAGTAGGTACACATTGGCAAAAAATATACTTATGGTGCAAGAGGTTGAAAGAAGGCATACATAGGTTTAATAAAACAAACACTTAGGTATAAATATTTAAATAAAATACCAAAATAATTATTAAAAATCCCTATATTTTGCCCCTATATACAATGAAATATTTACAAACAAAAAGGCTATAGTATACTTTTCTTTTTTACTTTATTTATTTTTTTGGCTCAACTAGCCCAGTGACTAGCTAATTGAGAATTTTTAAGGAGATATGGGAAAAGTCCCCTAACTCACACACGCCTATGTACAGTGAGAGAGTGAGGGTAGCCACAGTGTTTGGGTAATTTTGGTAAGGTGAGGTAGCTCAGTATGGGAATTATGTTGATAGCCAAAAAATGGCTATTAACGTATATCCAAGTAGCCAAGAAGCTCTAACTTTTAATCAACTCATCTCATGATTGGATAACCCGATTTTGATTCCAAAACTTGTATTGTGTTCCTCTTCTCTTACTCATTCAACCAAGTGTAAGCTTTTCAAGTTCTGTCGAGGTTTGTGAATTCATGTCTATGAGCCTAATCTTCAGTTTTGAGTGCTTAAATCATTGTTTTTTGACATTTTGACCATAGGAGAGTGTTAGGGTGACATGTTTGAATGTTCTGTTACAGTTTGTGTGACTAGGTTCATGATGAATCGCAATTTTGATACCTCGTCACATCGCCACGAGACTTTGTAGACATGTCTCCTTAGACCTAACATAGCTTCCCTTAACACTAGTTTGGTACCAAAACTGGACATTATAGTGTCTTTTTTGGATCATTTTGTAAAAAATACCAAGGCAAAATCATAATGAATTTTTTACAACTTACATAGTGTGTGACTAGTCCCATGGGCATACTACAGCTGTTTTGAGAATCACTTTTTAAATAAAAAAACGGTTCTTTAATACCATGTCTACAAAAGTGTGTGTAGATTCTAGTACGTGATTCATAAATCATATTAAAAGGAATCCGTTGGCTCTGAATTACATTAATATGTGGTGTTTGTAAGTATATAGAGTAACACATAAAGTATTGTGACAAACAAAATTCATTTGACCTAGGAAAAAATCATTCAATATGAGTAGGTCGGACAAGAACATGCAAAAAACAGGGGAGATTGATGTGTCCATTTAAATTGTAAAAAACAATTATGCATTAAAAATGGTTTTTCCTTGCATATTTAAGTTTTCTCCATTGGAAGCTTTCCCAAAAAAATCCATTTAACATTGTTTGGAGCATATAAATGACCTATGATGTTTTTCGAGTTTTAGGACATTATAATGTCCACATGACATTTCAGCATCCAAGTATCAAACTAGTGTTAAAATTTTGTGGCAATCCAAGTCTCTTTAGTCATCGAAATGGTGTGATGACCTAGAGCGGTGATGCCATAATAATTAATATCTAATTCTCCTAAATGATTTTCTCATGTTAAACTAATCATTTAATATGGGGAAGTACCAGGGGAGAAAAAGCTAAAAAATTTATTAGGCTGGTAGACTGGTCATAGTAGGGATCCAAAGGGGGGACCCATTTGTAAAAGAGCAATGTGCATCAATGGGCTTCAAAGACCCTAAGTTCAGCCCATTATGACTTCCAAAATGCTAAGGTGCCAAAATTCAAAGGCAATGTCCAATGGTCAAGCCTTAGGGTAAATTGGATGCTTGTGGGAAGACTCAAAAGTCTTCCCACATCCCTATCTAGGAGGGGGCAAGCCTTTTATGTAGGGGATGAGAGAGAAACACACACACACACACACACACACACACTCTCTCTCTCTCTCTCTCTCTCTCTCTCTCTCTCTCTCTCTCTCTTGCAAGCTCCCTTTACACAAAGGGCATAGTGGACACATGTCAGCTCCCTAGCCCAGTTGCCCCCAAGGTGCATTCAAATCCTATTGGATGGCCATAGAGGTGGACCAATGAGAATTAGGCTAGAGTAAACTTAGTTTACTTCATTTAAAAACACTTGATAAAAGAACCCATAGAAATTAAGCTCTTTAGAAGACTATTGGACAGTCTCCCAAAGGTTCCAATGAGCATTCAACAACCCAATGGCTTGCCTGATTCCTATTGGCCAGAAGACTAAGAGGTCCAATTAGAGTAATTGCATTATTTAAATACCTAAAGCTCTCACAAAAGGGGAATGGGGGACACATGTCACAAGGCTATCACTTATGCTTCATAATTATCATTGGCTAAGCTTTGCAGGGCCCAATAGGATTCCAACACGAGTAATTAGCAAGAGGGGTCGACCAAGAGAGAGAGGGGACTGATTTTTGCAACGCATTATCACACACACACACACACACACACACACACACACACACACACACACACACACACACACACACTCACACAATCTCATGTGTGAAGTAAAGAAGACTATCTCCTTTTCAAGCTTTAATGGAAAGCTCATCATCTACTCCAACCTTGTGAGAAGGGAGGCCTACACCAACAACTCTTGGCTTTGTGATGCAAATCCAACCAAGAGCCAAGCTCCAATGCATGCTCATCTCCTCTACCATGCTAATTACTAAGCTATGCTAAGCTATTAAGAGTGATTATGTGAGGAGACATACTTCTTTCTCGTAAGAATACTCCTTCCTCTCGATCTACTCTCATACCCCGCTAGCTCTCACCATCTTCGAAGGTGTGTGAGGTCTTGGGTATGAGACCATGAGGGAATTGATGTTGTGTTTTCAAGTGTAAGCTTGGTGCTTGAAGCTTCCATCTTCATTGCACCAGCAAGTTATTGAAGGAACACAAAGTATTGTATTGTAAAATGTCTCCCTTGATGGGGGAAACCTATAATACAAAGCCTTTTGGAGGGGGGACCGGCTCCATGTAAATCCGGTCCTCAATTGTTGCCAATAGCTTAATTTCTCTCTCTTTTTAAAGTATTGTTCATGCCTATCTAACTAGGTGTTATGCTTTTGTTGCTCTCTCCATCCAAGCACTCTTGCTATGCTCATTAGGAATCTAGTCTTAATGAAATGCTCACTATGTCTATGTTATTTTTCGCTACACACAAGTTATTAGACCATTAAATGTTACAAGTGAGAAGGGACATATGCAAGTTTTTCGATCAGTGAGTTAGTGGTTTGGTTGTTGAGTTGATGCATTTGCTTGTTAGGTTCACTTCTTGAAGACTGACACCCTCAAAGAGTCTTCATGTCCCATCCAAGTTACTTCAATGAGTATTGACATTATTATGCTAGTGATAAATAGCTATGCTAAAGATGTCTGACGTCGCGGTGACCTGCTAACATTAACACCGTTGTCGAGGAATGATCCTTAGATGGTGAGTGACCTAGTGTACATTTTTAGTTTTTTTTTGAAAAGATTAGTCTTTCCATTCCATTTACACTAGCAGCAAAGTAGCTAAATGGGGGTTTAATACTTGATACAGTCTAGAAGTCATGGACTTTGCGGCTTTTATTTGCATTTTTGTTTTGTTTTTGTTTCAAGTTTCTTTCTAGCACGTATTTTGGGCAAAAATGACCATTGAAAATTCGATAGTAGAGACCTAAAAGCTAATCTAAGACCAAAAGGTTGGTGCTCAAGGGTCTCAATTAAATTAACAAAAGAAATCTGGAATGTTTCAACAGATTTTGTGGTCAAACATGGATCGCGAATCATATACCCCAGAGGTCATTTTTGGAGAAAGTTGTTAGTGACACTTGGTATTAGTGGAACATTGCTCTTAGAAAGCATGGTTGCAAGAAAACTTCAAAAATCATATCAAAATTGGTTGGTAGGGAAAAAAATTACAAAAACAGAGGTTTCAGACACAAAATTGGACATTGGCTTGAGATTCTGAGATCTAAATCACAAATGATCAAGTGGATCAGATAGAGAAAATCAATGTTTAGCAATTGTAAAAATTGCAACTTCATCAACGGTGGAACATGGATCGTGATCCATGTACCCTTGAGAAAAAATTGGGCAAAATTTGAGACCAATTGACAGATATTGCCTTCAAACAAATGAAACCAAAGTTTGAGGTGAAATAGAAATAAAAGACATCGAGGAAACTATGAAAAATCACCTAAAGCTTGTCTAATTGTCTGAATTTGGTAAAATTTAACGTTTTGTGATCCAAATCCAAGAAGTTTTGGGGAATACCTTCAAAATAGCGTAGACTACCAGATAACCAAGTTTCATGTCAAAATGAGGTCAAATATGGATCACGATCCATGTATTTCATCATATATTTCGATTGAAAATTGAGTAGTGGGTAGCTGAGACAAACACTTTTTCCAAAAGAGACATATGCAAAAAAGTTGAAAAAAGTGGTCAAAAGAGCCAAAATTAGAGGATAGTCAAATATTGCCAAAGAAGACTCAAGATTTCACTTTTGGCTGACCAAAATTGACCCAAATTCAAAAAGATAATGGAGATAGGCTACAAACATCCTATCCCATCAGCTCACCAAATCTTAGGTCTAGAAGCGATGGAACATGGATAGCGATCCATGTTCCCCATCTGAAATTTTTGACAGAGACTTCTCTAGTCTATTGTAGAGACCATCAGGAACAATACTTCCCAAAGAAAGATTGCAAAAAGAATCCAAAATGAAGACCAAAAGGGCCTAAAATAAAAGATACCCACCAAAAACCGCTAAAATAGACCTAGGATTTCACTTTTGGCTGACTTTTTCTTGTCCAAATCCAAAAAGATTATGGGGATAGCCTAGAAATACCTTAATCTATAAGTGGTTAAAATTTGAGGTTAAAAGCTTTCTAAACATGGATCACGATCCATGTACCTTTTTTAAAATTTTGAGCCAGCAGAACCTAGCCACTTTGATCTACATGCTATTTTTGGCATAATCCCATAGTTTCATTTCATTTGGACATCAAAACCCAAGTCAAAATCCCAAAATTCTCCACATACTCTAAGAAAGTGTAAAAGTTGATCTAATTTCCAATCCAAAGGTCCAAACCCAAAAATTTTGATACCATAGCATCTAGTAATCATGTTGATCCTAAATTCTAATGGTATCAAGAAGTCTTCATTTGGTCTTCAAACATGGATCACGATCCATGTCCCCATGGTGACAACTTGATATGAAATTTTCCTAGACTAAAGTGCATATATAAGGAAACATATCCCCAAGTCCAATTTGGAAAAATTGAGCAAATTTGGGTCAAAAGACAACAAAATAAACAACATACTCAAAACCACAGATCATACCTAGGATTTGGCATTGGATTTATCAAAATAGTTCCATATTCAAAAAGATTTGAGATATAGCCTATAGACATAGAGTGTAACAAGCTCTCCAGAGGTCAAGTCCAGATGTGGTGGAACATGGATTGCGATCCATGTCCCCCAACCCCAAAATTTGGTAAAGAGCCTATAGATGACAGTGTCTAGCTGCTATCAAATATGAAAGTCAAAATTTGATAGGGGGTCATGGATCACAGATCCATGTACCTCTTCATAGTGGGGGTATGTGACTTGATGAGCCTGCATATATACTTGAGTACATCTCATATCTTAAGTTTGAGCCAAAAATACTCTTTGAAGACAAAGATACAAGGAAAAGCTCCTGTGTCTAGGTCTTGAAACTGTTTTGAGTGCTATTTCAACTGCAGTTCACCAAAATTGCTATAACTTTTGATACACAACTCCAAATCAAGTAAAAAAGACCAAACTTTTGAGAGACCTGATCAGGGATGAAAAGGGATAAGTTACACTAAACCAAGGTGGGATTGTCAAAGACTATCTTTAGAGTACTGAGTGAGCCTTAACCATGACAAATCATCCACCAACAGGGTTTTCTACTCAACTCAGAGATAGGAAAATTGCAAAAAATGTTGCAACACCTTTGATAGTGAGATTGAGAGGAAATGTGGAGACATATCACCTCAAGGAATGGCTCATGGATCCTTGCCAAGTGATTATACACATCAATGGGAATCACACCAACCATTATACACCTCAACTCAAATGCATGTGCCTAGAAATACGAGAGTGGAAATTGATGAAGACCTAGAGGAGACACATCTGTTGATCAACAAGCCCAATGTGAGATTCATCAAAACCAACAAAGCCATGAGAGTTCTAACAAATTACACTTATGAGGGCTTGTATTGGTTCACAAATGAGGATCAACAAGACTTCTACAAGTGTGTAGAGCCCAATGCTTAGATAGCTGATAGACCATAAGAACCTCTATGCATTCACATATAAACATGCGTAAGGAGTGCAAATTTTGATGGTAAATAAGTATGGACAAGAGTACAAACTTGTCGATCCAATTAACCTAAAAATATATATATATATATATATATATGAGGGTACTCCAATCTCTATGTACTTTCAATTGAATGTGAGTGCACCAGGGATCTTTGAGATCAAATCACCAAGAGTTGAGAATCAATATATCGGAAGAAGGGGTTTCAACGAGTCTCTTGAATATACTCATGTTTCAGAGACTAAAGATATGGGGTCAATAGGACCATGATTTGGACATAGAATTCCAAGAATGATGCCAGAGCATATATCAGAGAGGATTCCATTGGGATTTTCTTAAGACGAGAGAAGAGAGTGAGAGACGTCTTTGCAAGAGACCCCGAATTGGTCAGATTGGTGACTAAGCCATGACAAATGAGACCATCTTAAGTGGCCAAATATGTCAAGACAAAGTACAATGGGTCAAGGGATTTGTACGTACATGTCACTATTTAAATATAAAGGGTTGAACAAATATACAATTTCCACACACAATACAAGGGATTCGGCTTAATTTTGGAAGGGACAGTGTTGTCTTGGCTATAGCCATTGAACATAGAGGCTTTTTAAAATGTTGAACAAATCTTGCAAGAATTTTGAGAAGAATTCTCTAGAAGGGGGATCAAGCACAACATAGTGTCATAGATCTATGCTTTCAAAAAAAAAGACAATGGAAAGGTAAAGAAAGCATTGCATCAATTCAAATAATACCTTGAGAGATGTCCCACACAAGAGTAACCGCAAGATGGAAGATTGTCAATTCTTTTTATAGCGGGCTTAAAAAATGAAACTCTCAAAAAATTTCTACACTTAAAAGGATGTACCACCTTTGAGCAAGTCACAAAAGAAGATTTGTACCTTGTGGAACACTACAAAGCTTATGGTGAGATTATAAAGAATGCAAAAAATATGACAAGGAATGTCTTCCCATCCTCTAGTGAAACCAACATGATACAAGTTGCACAACCTCAACCAATGCCCAATCTAGATGAGCTAGCAAAAGAAGTAGCACGACGATGGAGCCTAGACTTTGGACAAAACATAAACATGAGACAATAATAGTTGAAAAAGTGTGACATGTGTGGGAGGGACCATCCTACTCACTTATGTTATACACAATCAAAACTAGGAGAAGTCAATTATACTCAACTAGCTGAATCACATGAGAGCTAAGCATTAGTGATGACTTCTTTGTATTATGAAAAGCCTAAAGATTCCAGAGAGTAGCGTATGTTAGGGATACCTATCAATCTTAGTACGTCATGAATGAGAACAACTTAATCTTCATAGCCAATCAAGAGTATGGATCAAAGACCATTCCTACCAGGCAAGGACAACCATCGGCTACACTACCAGCTACGCAACAAGTAGGACCATGCTACAAGTGTGGAGGTGATCATTGTGCAAGGAGTTTTCCACACAAGGGTGAATGTAAGGATATTTTTGGATTTTGTGATGAATATGCAATCACTCATGTCCTTCCAAACTATCCCAAAAATCTTGATAATAAGGGAAAAGCAACAATGAACATTTTAGGAGTGTTACCTTCTTCAAGTGGATGTGAGGTAGAACCCATGGTTCCTATGAATGTGGTGACTTGAGCTCAAGCTCAAGAAGTTTCCAAAGACAAACCTGTCAAGGAGGAACATAAACTACCAGTTCAAATAGAATCTGAGAGCTTATCAGTGAGGTCGCAAAGAAAATCTTGGAAAGCTAAACTAGACAAAATGAAAGAAAAGAGGTTAAAAGAGAAGATTGCCTCAAAAATTGAGCTGCAAAAACCAAAGAGTAGGTGAAACAATAAAAGAAAATAGAGAACAAATGGAGAAAGAAAAATAATCTAAGATGTTTTCAGGAGGATCAATGTTGGTAGACAAAGTCCTAGAGCCATTAGATGCTATGTGGTAAGCATTCGAGGCTATATTAAAAACCAACTAGACACTAGAATAGAGATGGATGACATATAAGCATCTAGAAGTCAAAAAGCAAAGAGTCGAGATGTGCAAACGGCTCATAAAGATAGTTCAAGCTCTAATGGATCCAGAGAAACTAAACATCCCTAAATAGGAAGTATCAATCCATGAAAAGGATGGAAAAATTGAGCACAAAAGTGACAAGATTGTTGATCAAATGAAGCCGGAGGCTGAAACACCATTGGACAGTAAGGTAGTGGCTAATACCAATAAGACATAAAGTCACAAGTGATGATTCCAATCCTTGAAGTGAAAGATTGATTGTCTCTTACAGTCAAATTTAGCTTATGTGGACAAACATGACTCAAAATTACATGCTCAATTGTGATAGATCGTTATGCTACAAAGAATCTAATGTATTATGGCACTTGGATAATTATGAGAGATCCATCAATCAAAGATCTAGAAGAAATAGTGTACACAAGTTCTAAAATGCCGATTCCTAGCTTTGGCACAACAAAAGCCATACTCAAGTTGAGTATTGGAGAGTTCAAAGACACTTTCTACATAATTGACTCCCATCAAATCAAGGAGAGTCTGGTCTTGACAAAAATCTGGATGAACATCTTCTTTTGACAACAACAAAAAGCTTGAACAATAACAACAGTGATAGTCCCATAAGCATCTCAAGTCCATGAAAAATGCAACATAAACCTAAGAAAAATGTTTATCAACCGAAGTTTCTATCACAACAACGCCTCTAAAGAAAGTAAAAAAGAATGAACCAAGTTTTAGTATCCAAAGAGCATATCAAAGTCAAAGATCTAGTTTGGATACACCATTCACAAGTTCAACCTCACCAATCAAAGGTAATGGGGTGGGTAGCATCAAATGAGTCAAATATTTCTACAAAGAGAAAGCCAAGCTACCGAATGAAGACAAACACCTCAATCAGGAGAAAGAACAACCACAAATGGAAAAAGAAAAGCCCTTCAAGGAAACAAGCAATGTGACAAGTATGGCTACCAAAGTCAGACTTCTACCAAGCTACCCAACAAAGACATGTGAAGCAGCATATGATTCCAATCAAGCTAGTCAAAGGACAAGGATTTTATGAAGGTAACTCTCAAATATGGTTATCAAAAGTAGTAGCTCAACCTTGAACAACTAAGATCACTCATGTAGCACAAGGCTCCAATCAAAGGCAATCAATCACAAGCAAGAGCCAACATAAGCCAATCACAACCGAGGGTGCGTCATAGAGCAAAAGGGGAAAATGCAAAATATGGTCACACAGAGACAATAAACAAGATGGGTTCCAGAATTTCTATTGGAAACTCAATCATAGAGAACCCACAAATATCTATAATTGCTTCTCATGGGAGATAAAGCAAAGTCTTTATCAGTCCCTAATACAATTGTAGAGCCCATTTTACAAAGAAATATCAGCATATGAAAAACAAAATCAAGAGGAGCATAAGTATGCCAACCTACTGGACAAAATGGTGGCATCCAAAGATCAAAACAATGAAAGAGGCCTAAACCTCAAGAACCTATGGAATTGAGTTTTTGGCAGTTTCCATAAAGAATATATGGAATAAGAGTCAGACTCGAGTAGCTAAGCCACTAAATGAACGATGTGTTAGTCCCAAAGCTTTAAATAATATTCTTTGTGGTCTAAGAGTCTTAGCTATTCTAGATAATGATCAAGCTGGAAGAGTTGAGAATTTTTAGTTTGTGTCGCTCATGCTGGTATAGGTGAGCACAAGAGTCAAAGTCTAAATGTATTTTAAACCTGGTGAAGTGAAGGAGGAAGTCTAAACGACACTCACACATTGAGCACAATAAGGTATGAGTGGAGAAGCTTCTACAATGAAAACCCTTCTTAGAAATGTGGAAGCTATTGTGACATCCTTTGATGTTACATGTGCTACATTTGTTCCTTAAAGCACCCATCAACTCCATCTTTCCCACTACATGCTTTTGCTTGACAAATTTCTCATATACATATAGAGTGTCCCATAATTGACACTTGCATTAGACACTCTTCCTTTGTGCCTCCCAAGCACTCACCTTGCATGAATAGGTACTTCAGTTCCAACTGTTTAACTCCAATAAGAATGTATACTAAAGGTACTTTTTTTCCACCATGTTTTTTCCCTTTGGTCATCCACTTTTTAGACTCTAATTTAGAAACACTCATCACTATCCTCTTGTATATATTCCTTCTACATCAAGAACTAGCAATAAAAAAATTTCTACCCATATCAATCGTGGAAAAACAACTGTAGGTTTCAACAATGCTTGTCAAGAGTAACTCTTACCTTCAAGGAAAAAAAAAAAGCTCCATCAAACAATGGCAAGTTGAATAAGGGCATTGTTGGGGGTCCCATCATTGCAATAGCTCCAATGACCAACAAAATTATCAATCCGGAGGGATGAGCTATCCGGCTAGGGCATGGAAACACTCACGCAGTTAGTGAGCTAATCGTGGCAACACAAATGGTTAACTCTACGAGGTGAGATTCTCGGCCTATGGAGGAGCTAAGCCGCAATGAAGGGCAATCTCCATATCCACTTCTCTTCACCTCTAATTAACCCAATCACACACACTATGATTGCAAGACGCACACAGCACTAATCCTATCATGCAACACACTAATCACAAGAGCACACACACAGATCTATCGAGCACCAAAATCAAATCAAACCTACATGCACACACAAGCAAAAGAGGGCAATCACACAAGATTAGAGAGGGATTAACCACTAATTAGTTATGATCTAGTTAATCTAAGTATCATAGGCAATCCTAAGAAGTATGAGAGAGGCATAGTGAAAGAGAATGAATCATTGATTAGTGTTAATCAAGTCTCATGAGCAAGTAGAAGATCAAAGACTCCATAGCCACACACCTCAAGAGCTCTCACCAAAGAGTGCTCTCATCAAATGACTTGAGAAACCTAATTTCATTTACACACTGCCTTATGTACCTAGGGTAAAAATATGCAATGTCTGGGTGCCCAAGGCCTTTAGGGCTCCACCACTTACTGAATCTGCTACCTAGGCACACTGAGTGACGTATTCTTTATAGCTTGGAACTCCCATTGAGTTGTAACACATTAAAATATTACAATGGCTTGAAATAGTTCGAGAATTTGCACTATGTGACTATTTTGGGAAAACGTGAAAAATGTGTAACTCCAATCTTTACTGCTTCTTCACTTTGATCTTCAATGTGTATTCGTACGTCTTCGGTCTTTAGTAGCTTCTGTTAACTGATGTTGGCTCACTTAACATTTTGTTAACTGACGTTGACTCAATTAACATTCCCCCCTTCCGATTTTAGTGCCCATCCTCGAGCACTGTTGAAAAGTGTCTACGGAGGCTATGGAAGGTTTTTGATTGGTTTTTGATGGGTTGATTATCTTCATTGGTCGTTGAATTTGTTGACGAAGTTCAATTTGTTGGAGCATCTTTGTTGGTCCAAAGTTGTTTCATGTGAGAGATGATGTTGCATTTTTTCGTTGTAATAGCATAATGAAGAGGCTACTGTTTATTTATGAAAAATATGTACAAGGGAAGTGGAATGATGAGGTTCTAAATTAGGGTCTAATACCTGGATGACCAAAGGGAAAAAACCCAGCGGAAAAAAATGCCTTTGGGATATGCGCATTATTGGAGTACTTATTAGCATGGGAAATATTAATAAAGTACTGAAGGGATTATTTGCTGATAGATATGGAAATAAAAAGGCTGCAAATGTGAGAGGGTAGCATGATGGAACATTGGTTTGCCTATTGTAGTCAACTCAAGGTGCATGGGTGGAGGAAAAAAAGGGTGTCTAATGCATATCTCTGATGATGGGACATCCTATTTATGCATACACAAAAATGCATGGAAAAAAATATGCTGTGCAAGAAAGATTTTGAGGGGTTATTCAGAAAGATACTGTAGCTATAGCATATGACATGGCTTTGCAAGCTGGCACCCCTTTAAGAATGGTTTTCGTTGAGACGAGGATATTGTTTGGCAGCACAAACACAAAGTAGCAGATGACCTTCAGCTATGCTATTTTTAGCATATGCTTATGATGTATTAGCATACATTGCTTCATTGTTTGACAGACACATCATTTTGTATATGTACTTTTGACATATTTACGGGCTCTACATGAGTTCCAACTTGTATATTTGATGTTACCATGATGCCTAGGAGCTATAGAGATGCACACAATTCTATGCATCTCATGGGCGGCCGGACATATTTTTTATGCCCTAGGTATAAAAGTGAAAGTTAGGTCATTTTTTAGGGATCCTCAGGTGAGTTAAGCTTTCATGGAAATCTTGTAGAGAAGATAGAGGTGAAGATGTTTGGAGTTGGAGCTTCCTCTTGTGCTCACCTACTTTCTATGGCATGCAATGGAAAGCTAAGTGCTCTTGTTCTTCTTTCTCTTTGTCAATTGTGTTTATGGTGTGTAGTTAAGCATTGATTAGTCTCTAATTAGTGTTTCCCTCTCTCATTTATCTTCACTTTTACATTATTTGTGAGCTCATTGAGCTTTTGATTGATGTGTGTGTGTGATTGATGAGAGTGTGCACCCATTGTCCTCTTGATTGTTGAGATTAAAGAAGATTAGAGAGTAGGCATTGAGTGATTAGCCTTCTCCATAACTTTCTCTTCTTATTAACTCTCTTGATTAGGATCCTCTTCTTGCATTTCTAGTGATTCCATGCCTTCATGCACTAGCCGGGTTATCGATCCATTGGTTTGACATTATGTCGATGGATTGAGCTATGCGACAACCCCCAACATTGGCGCCGTTGCCGGGGATCGATTACCTAAGCTAGAGGAGTCATTAGTGTGTTGAAGATTCATTAATCATGTTTTAGAGTAGTTTAGATTATGCTTTAGGTGTTGGTGATGGTGAATTGTGGATTTATGGTGAGATTTGGTTAAGAAATTGTGATTAGTTTGTATGTTTTTCTCTCTTTTTTCACTAATTATTCACTAATTTTCTACTAATCCGCTAACAATTGGAGTGCTTTATATGTGTGTATGCCTAATTAGAGGCTTAATCATCACTCTTTTGATAAGAAATTGCAAAAAAATTGAGTGAAATCGAGTGATTTTTGAGTGTGTAATTGGGGATTTTTTTCTAATTAGGCTCTCTAATTACTCTCTATCACACGTGATTTTTGTGTTACACATAGCTAAATCATTGATTTGAAGTGTGATTATCATGTGTTTAATTTGATTGAAAATGATGCTACACATGAGATTTTGTGCTTGATTGATTGTAGGTGAATTGCGATTAAGCGGTTGCTAGTACACACATGTGTGTAGGCGTCAATTGGAGTGGAAAATCGAGGCGATGCTTATGTTATTGTGAGTGCATTAACCCATTCACTTGCTGATTTGATTTGCAAGTTTGATTAAAGATAAATTTCAAAAAGAAATAGTGCAACTCTAAGTGCAATTAGTGTGCCTATGTGTAGGCAAAGTGCACATTTTTTAGTGCAAATTATGGTTTAATTGGTGCCAATTGGGTTCATAAAAAGCATTAGTTTACTTGATGTTGTTATGATGATTATGGATCAATTTTTTCATTGCTAAAATTGCGTCAAAATTGATGCCCAATTTTTGCTAGATTGTGTGTGCATTGATTAGAGATTAGTGCTTGATTATGCTTGTGTGTGTACACTTAATTGGGCTTGTGATTGATTGCAAATTGATGTGAATTTAGTTGAATTGCAAAGTTCAAAGTGTGCTGATTAATTGTATATGCTTAATTTTGCTTAATTCTATTGCTAATTATGCTAATTTTTAGTCAAAATTAAGCAAAAAAAGAAGAAGCAAAAATCGACCTAATTTGGATGCAAAATGCATAGAAATTTGATTTTAGGTGTAACTTTGAAGTGTTAGTTGCAAAAAATTCTTTACAAAATTGAGCGTGTACGTACTTCACGACCTATTTTTAGTTTTGCACGCGCATACGTCTCACTTCTCGTAACAGTGTGTGCATTTACTTGATTTAGGTGTGTGTGTGCACTTACTTAAATTGGATGTGTGTGTGCATACATTTACTCGATTTAGGTGTGTGTGTGTGTATTTACTTGATTTAGGTGTGTGTGTGCACTTACTTGATTTAGGTGTGTGCATTTATTTGATTTAGGTGTGTGTGAGCACTTACTTGATTTAGGTGTGTGCATCATTTAAGAGGGGTGTGTACCATCCTCAATTTGGGTGTGTGTAAAGTGTAGTGCACAAGCAAACAAAGGGAGTGGGGGGTCAAGCACATGTGCATGCTTGTTTTTAGGTGTGTGGAAAGGGAGTAAAGTCAACAAAAGACAAGGCATGTGAGAAAAGAATCTAGGTGAGAAAAAGAGAAACAAAGTCAACAAAAATAATAAAAAGAGAGTGTGCATGGGCGTCTCAATTTAAAAAAAAATCCAATTTTTTATTTTTTTAAATAATTTTGTTTAAAAAAACTATTTTAAAAAAAAAACTATTTTTTGTTCTCTTTTTTTTGTAGGCGTCCCATGCATGTGCACATCTAGTCGGCTTCTTTCGGACCCTGTATTACGAGGATCTCTCTCTTATACTTTCTCTTATATACCTCGTTCATGCGCGCATTTATGCACGACTAGACACTAAGAGTACATATGTCCGGAGAGTTGTTTGCTTGATTCGCTTACTTGTTTGACATAGCACACTGTAGGATTTAGTGGACTCTCGACACATTGACATCATTGTGATGTGATTTATGGGCCACTATTATCATGCATCATTGACTATAGTTCACCCGTGTGACAGTTTCATTTGATCACACCATTCACATCACGATATTGCCATACACTTATTATATTGCTTGCTATTCCTTGAGAGATCTAGATCAGTCATAGTGAGCTTCCACATGATCATTGAGTATTTGCACTCTCTAGATTGGTGACGACCATGGCCCTAAGAGGTTCCGATTTGGTGTTGCTATGGTTAGTAGGAGAGTACGAGAGACATTTATGTTATCGAGATCGTTATACCGATTGCTATTTTGTAAGGCTTCAACCTCATGATCACTCTACTTATGCTTTTTAGTCAGTTAGAGCCAGAGCCCACCCCACGAGGTCTGATCATCCATAGATTTCTTAGGTGTACTCTATCGAGTACAAAATATCCATTCTAGATATGAGATCCCAGTACCATCCCTAGAGGATGTTGCAGACACACGATATCATCCAGTGAGAAAATCCAGTTACGGCGTATGCATGATAGTTTTTTGTTTGTTGATGATGATGCACGCATGTATTTGAGAGAGTCACAGATGCCTGTACCAGAGCCTCAGGTAGATTTTGGTAGATCCATGGGTAGTAGGACCTATTATGGCCTTGATGATTATAGTACCTACACGATGATTTTTGGCCTACCTTATCGACCTATCCCTAGCCCTGATCACCTACATCTAGTGTCGGCATTGAGCTTGAGTCCACATACACAGCGAGATCACCCATTAGAATACCTCCAGGCTTTCTACCTAGACCTATTGCTCCACAGGACTCTATCGATGACCATAGATCTAGGTTGACACTGGAGATTGACGAGTCTCGAGAGTAGTTATTGAGAGAGCCACGCATAGAGACCGAAACGAGATTGACATCAGAGTCCTCACAGACACCACACAGAGCTAGATTTGGCATGATGAGCACTTCACAGTCTATGTTTACAATGAGATCAGAGCCACCACGAGTCATCGAGATGAGAGCACCCGCCGTGAGTGCACCACACATAGAGCCATTGACTATGAGATGATTACATTGCGGACCCATGAGAGAGCATCCACAGCCTTTGGTGACGGAGCATACCATGCATTTACCTAGAGAGGCTGTTACGACCACAACATTGAGCCATATTGATGTTTCAGGATCACATGACCATGAGAGAGTTATGTCAGATGGGGCTATAGTGTTAGGAAATAAGACGTAGCTAAATAGATAATTGAGTAGATTACTTAATGGAGAGAGAGAGATTTATATACACGAGATTATAGAGTAGAGTAGAGAGAGAGAGAGAGAGAGTACACACGATATACTTGGTTCACCCAATGTGGGCTACGTCCACAGGAAAGCATCCACTCAATGGCTTTAGTACTTCAAAACAAGAAGTAGTTTACAAAGGGATTATACCCTTAATGGAGCTCCCGCCTTGCTTCACTCTCACCACCTCACACTCACTTTGTTGCATCAACTTCACACTATGAAATGTGTGTAGAAATGGCCTCCTTTTATAGGCCAAAAGGGCTGCCCTCTCTTATGAGAGACAGCCATGTGTAGCCGCCCTTGTGCTAATAAGTCCAAATCGGACCCTCCAATCCGCCCATGTGTGTCCGCCCTTGAGAAGACAAGTCCGCTTTTGAATTCGGCCACTGGCCATCGGCCATTGACTTCCGACCACCGGCCATCGGCCATTGACTACCGGCCACCGGCCAACCGATCGGTTGTTTTCCGACCACTTTCCGGCCGCCGTCCGGCCATAATATTCCGGTGAAAAAGAATATCCCGGCGAAAAAAAAGTCTCAGGGGCCTCCGCCCCCGAGGCCTTTAAAGTTGCCCCTGATTCTTGTCTGTGAAAATTTTGGTTTCCGATGAGTGATTTTCCTTCACGCACGATGGCTTCTCCTCATAATGGGGGCCTTACAAATATGCGCTTTTACCACAGAAAATTACAAGGGTAAATCAGGCTCCATACTTAACATATAGTTTCGACGAGTGACACGAGTCCTACGATGAGAGATGAGCTACACGAGTTAGACACTACTCTGTGGATGGATAGACCTATGCTAGTCTTGTGTGGTGAGAGGATGGGATTATGCATATTTCATGATCTGAGCCGATCGAGTTTCTTTCGGAAACTCAAGCGCTTTGTTCAGGATCCTCCTACACATCAGTTAGTGTAACATTTAATGGCCTAATAACTTATGTGTAGCGGAAATTAGCATGAACATAGTGGGCATTTCATTAGAATAGATTCCTAATGAGAATTACAAGAGTGCTTGGGTGGAGAGAGTAACAAAAATCATAACACCTAGTTCGATAGCATGGACAATACTTTCAAAAGAGAGAGAAATTAAGCTAATGACAATAGTTGAGGACCGGATTTGCATGGAGCCGGTCCCCCCTCCAAAAGGCTTTGTATTATGGTTTCTCCCATCAAGAGAGACATTGTACAATACAATTCTTTGTGTTCCTTCAAGGCTAGCTAGTGCAATGAAGATGAAAGCTTCATGCACTAAGCAAAACACTTAGCAAACACAACTTGAATTATCCCCGTTCTCAGACCCAAGACCTCACACACCTTCGAAGATGGTGAGAGCTAGCAGGGTATGAGAGTAGATTGAGAGGAAGAAGGAGTATCTTATGAGAAAGATGTACATCTCCTCACATAATCACTCATATTAGCATAGCTTAGCTTAGTAATTAGCTTGGTAGAGGAGATGAGCATGCATTGAAGCTTGGCTCTTGGTTGGATTTGCATCCACATGCCAAGAGAGTGTTGATGTAGGCTTCTATCTCACAAGCTTGGAGTAGGTGATGAGCTCTCCATTAAAGCTTGGGAAGAAATAGTCTTCTTTGCTTCACACGTAGACTGTGTGTGAGTGTGTGTGTATGATAATGCCTTGCAAAAATCAGCCCCCTCTCTCTCTTGGGCGAGCCCTCTTGCTATTTGCTCTTGCTGAGCCCTCATTGGCCCTCCCCAAGTCAAGACAATGACCATTAAGCAGCATAAGTGATAGCCTTTTGACATGTGTCCCCCTTTCACCTTTTGTGAGAGCTTTAGGTAATTAAATAATTGAACTAAACTCTCATTGGACCCCTTTGCCTCCTGGACAATAGGAATCAGGCAAGCCATTGGGCTCCTGAATGCTCATTGAACCCCTTGGGAGACTGCCCAATAGTCTTCTACGAGACTTAATTCTCATTGGTTTCTTTTATTAAATGTTTTTAAATTAATTAAACTAGATTTACTCTAGCTTAATTCTCATTGGTCCACTTCAAGGGTCATCCAATAGAAACTGGGCACACCTTGTGGGCATCTGGCTTAGGGAGCTGACATATGTCCCTCATTCCCTTTGTGTAAAGGGAGCCTGTGTGTGTGTGTGTGTGTGTGTGTGTGTGTGTGTGTGTGATTTTCTCTCTCATCCCCTACCTTTAGGGCTCGCCCCCTCCCATGTAGGGATATGCAAAGAGTTTTTTTACACACACAAAGCATCCAATTTCCCCTAGGTTTGACCTTTGGACACAACCTTTGAATTTTGAAACCTTAGCCTTTTGGAAGTCTTAATGGGCTGAACCTTAGGGTCTTTTTAGCCCATTGTTGCACATGGCTCTTTTGCAGATGGCCCCCCCTTTGGATCCCTATTTTCCCTCCTTTGGATCCCTACTGTGGCCAATCTGCTAGCTTCACCAATATTCTAACCTTTTCTCCCCTGGAAATTCCCCACATTAAATGATCAGTTTAATATGAGAAAGTCATTTAAGAGAATTAGATATTGATTATTATGACATTACCTCTCTCTTGAAATAATAGTCGTCCTGGAGTATGGTGTAGAGAAGATAAAGCATGTTCATGAGTCCTTTTTTTAGCGGGTAGAGGATCCCTATGTTACCCTACGACATCATTCCACAATGGATGACTAGTCCATTTGGCGCTTGAGAGCCTGAGGCTGCCGCAAGCATGTCTGCACATTAGTCCTATCAGTCTTCCATAGTAGAGTGACAAGCTCTACTTGGTGTTTGGGAGACGTCGTCTCCGCAAACTTGATCTAAGCATGCATAATACTTCATTTTTGTGCACAAATAAAGAAAAAGAGAGTCTTATAAGACAAAAACTTTGTTCATTTTTAACATTTTGTACATTTGCTTACTTTTGGGAAGCATTGTAAGAATTGACAAGGTTTAGGTTATCCTTTAATTGTATGCCTTGCATCCATCTAGCATCTTCAAAAGGATAATTCTTAAACTTAATAAGATATCGTCGGATAGTCTTACCGCCTCTTAATACCTTGTCTTCATGTCGGAGAATGGACTCGGGCTGCAGCACCTCCTCTTGGTCCTCGATCTCCGGTGGGTCTTCAATAGTTGGTTCTTGAGGTGTCTCTCCTTTGTAAGGATTTAATAGGCTCACATGGAAAGCATTGTGTATGAGCCAATGATTGGGCAACTTGAGTTGATAGGCCATCTCGTTGATTGGCCTAAGAATCTGGAAGGGACCATAGTACCTTTTTGCTAGTTTAGCATAGTACTTTCGGTGGCCCGTAGGATTCTTGCCCGTCGTGTGCCTTAATCGAGCCTTGGGAAACTTTAACAAGACCCAATCGTTTTCTTTAAAGGCTTGGGCTCTTCTGTGCTTGTCAGAAGAAGACTTTTGCCTTTGCTGTGAGATAGAGATAGCATCCTTAATCTTTTGAAAATATTCTTGTAGGTCTCGGCTATACTCATCTGTAGCGGAGATCTTCCCATGTACTTTAAGTAGCAAAGGACTTTTTGATCTTCCCTCAATTACCTCGAAAGGTGCTTTTCCCGTGGAAGTATGTACAGTGTTATTGTAAGCATACTCCACTAAGGGTAAGTACTTCTCCTATTGGGATCTTTGATCTACTTCCGTTACATAGGCTTTTAGTAGATCGAGAATGGTTAGGTTAGCTATTTCACTTTGGCCATCCGTTTGTGGATGATAGGCCGAAGAGAAGTTTAGCCTTGTTCCTAAATTCTCAAAGAGACCCTTCTAGAAATTACTGGTCATTCTAGGATCTCTATCCGACACTATGGACATTGGCAAGCCATGGTACTTGAAGATTTGTGAAATGAAGAGGGTTGCCATTTGATGGGCTTTGATAGTATTTTTGACAGGTATAAAATGAGCTTGTTTACTGAAGCTGTCTACTATCGTCCATATTCCCGTATTCCCATGGATAGACTTAGGCAATCCAAAGATAAAGTCCATGGATATGCTCTCCCATGGTGAATTAGGGATTGGCAAGGGTTGAAGCAATCCAAGTTGCTTCCCTCTATCAAATTTTATCTTTTGGCATACCACACATTTAGAAACATACTCTTGTATGTTCACTTTCATGGTAGGCCAATAGAAATATGTTTCAATTCCCTTTAAGGTAGACTGAATCCCTCTATGCCCCGCATAAGGTGGAGCATGAGATTCATACATTACTTTCTCACGTAGTGAGTTAGTAACGCATAGTCTATTGCCATAGAGAAGATAACCACCTTGTAAGGTAAATGGTTCTTCTTTCTTCCCTAATGCAAGGGCTGTAATCACATCTCTAAAATCGGGATCAATAGCGTACTCATCTATCATTGAAGATAGATCATTGTGAGTTGCTATGGAAACCGCATTCACTCTCACCCGTCTTGAGAGTGCATCAGCTACTTGATTATGCTTGCTATCAATGTGAACAATATGAAAATGAAATTGTGAAAGGAAATTTGCCCACCTCATTTGTTTGTCGGAGAGCTTGTTCTGCGTCATGAAGTACTTAAGACTTTGGTGATCCGTTCGCAGAATGAAAGGAGTCCCCAATAAATAGTGCTTCCATGAGTCTAAGGCATGTAGAAATGCAAGGAGTTCCTTTTCGTATATGCCTAGAGCTTGCTCAACAGGGTCGAGCATTCAACTCTCATAGCCTATGGTGTGCCCTTCTTGGAGAAAAACAGCTCCAAGGAAATCACCACAAGCATCACATTGGACCTCAAATGGTTTTGAGAGATCCGGTAGTGTAAGCACAGGTTGAGGGATAAGATTTTCTTTAAGCTTTTCGAAAGCATTATTCTCCTTAGCAGACCATGTATACCTAATGATTTTCTTTGTTAGGTCATGTAATGGTCCCGCAATTTGTGAGAACTTTTCTATGAAGCGTCTATAGTATGCACACATACCTATAAAGCTTCTTAGTTCATGAAGATTCCTTGGTTTAGGCCATCCTTTTATTACCTCTAACTTTGATGGATCCATTTGGATGCCATCTTGAGAGATAATATGACCTAAATACTAAATCTCTTGCAAGAAAAATTCACTTTTCTTTCAATTAACATAAAGTTTATTCTCTCTCAAAACTTGAAATATTACCTGGAGGTGTTGCTTGTGTTCCTCCAATGAATTAGAGTAGATGATTTTATCATCAAAGAACACTCCAGTGAAGGTTCGATGGGGCCTAAACAGCTTCTCCATCAAGCGGTTGAATGTGGCTGGTGCATTGGTCAAGCCAAAAAGGCATGACAATGTATTCGTAAAGACCAAATGTGGTGCGAAATGCGGTCTTTACAATGTCTTGATCAACTATCCTTATTTGATGATAGCCACTTTTTAGGTCAATCCTACTGAAGTAGGTTGATCCTTGTAGCTTATCAAATAGGTCTTCTACCCGTGGAACAGGAAACCTATTTTTGATAGTGATCCTATTTAGTGCTCTATAGTCGACACACATACGATATGTGCCGTCTTTCTTCTGCACTAATAGCACAGGTGAGCAAAATGGAGATGAGCTTGGCCTAGCCATACCCTTCTCAACTAACTCATGCACTTGCCGCATAATCTCCTCTTGTTGAGCTTGAGAAACTCTATAAGGAGGTTTGTTTGGCGGTGAACTTCCTGGAAGAAGTTCAATGGTCATCATTACCTCGTTTAGGAGGTAGCTCACAAGGGATGTCGTCAATAAAAACATCTTGAAACCCCTTGAGAAACTTGGATAACTCTAATTCCTTTTGGTTGCTTTTATTTTCTTTTGCTAAAGCATTAGGTTCATTTTGAGAATCTTTAACAAAAATCATGTACACAGAAATAGAGCTCTTTATTGACTTGTTGAAAGCTGGTGTATGTACAATGGGGATAGTGTTACCCATTTCCTTAGCATCTATATACATGTCTTTTTCCCTGAACTTAAAGGAGATTCTCCTTTCAGGAAATTTAACATCAGCAGCCAGGCGGTCAAACCATGGTGCCCCTAGGATTACATCCTCATGCTTGAGAGGAGAGATAAAGAAGTCCTCTTTGTCCACATAGCCTTGGACATGAAGCCTCAATTTCCCGATTAAGGGAGTGACTGAAGCTTCTTGCCCCTTGAAGGCACTGTCTGCGGGTAAGACATCTCCCATACCGTACTGTATGCCTAGCTTGGTGGCCAACTCTATAGATATAAAATTGTGAGTAGAACCAGAATCAAAGAGAATAAAAGCATCATGTTCTCTTACCTTTCCCCAAGCATGGCATAGAGGAGATCCTTTGTGGTGAGTTTGGTGAGTCTCCTCCTCTTGGATTTCAACCAAGGAAGCTCTAGGAGGATCTTGGCGGTTGTTCTTTTGGGGACAAGCGCGGTACGCATGCCCTTGTTCGCCGCACTTGAAACAACGGTTATCTTTACGATAACGCTCAAGCTCTTCAGGAGAGAGTTTATTCTTACCTTTGTAAACTCCCTTCTCTTTAGCTTTGTTGGAGTTGCCCTTAGGAGACTTTTGGACATTGTCCTTCCCCTTAGGCTCATTGGAACCCTTGTTTTCCGGGGGCTTATTATTTCTTTTAGCCCCCGCTTGGAAATTGATTCGAGAGGCCACCATAGTGTGGTGTATTACCGCCGATATGGTACGTGGCCTTTGGGAGTTGACATAATCCGCCATTTCTTTGGTTAAGCCCGCACAAAATTGTTGCTTTTGCTCTCCAAAATCCAACTTTTTGAAGACAGTGGCTTTGAGTTGTAGGTCCCAAAACTTGTCTACATATTTGTGGATGGATTCATTGGGAGAGAGGTTTAAGCTTCGCCATTTGGTGAGTACTTTGTCTTTGGCATCGGTGGCCAAAAACTGCTTCATAATGGAAGCTCTTAAAGTTTTCCATGTTCGTGGAGCTTCACTGTTGGCTTGTAGGCTAGACCACCATTGTCTAGCAGACTTTTGAAAGTGCATAGCTACATGGCGTAGCTTAGAGGACTCCGTGAAGCCCTCATCTCCAAACGCCGCATCGAATTGTTGGACAAAGGCCAAGACATTGTCCGTAGCACCAAAGGTACCATCATAGGTAAGGAAAGAGATGCTCTTCCCTCCCTCTTTGAATTTCTTCAGCTTGGATGACCTCTTCCATGCGCCATAGGATTTCCTATGGCCTCTTCTTTTTGATGGTTCAAAGGTTGCACCATCACTTTCTTCAGAAGGTGAAGAATTTGAAGAAGGTGGAGAAGAGGGTGACCTCTTTCTCGCCTTTTTCTTGTCTTGATCTTTGTCGTCTTCACCATAGTTTTCATAAGAGGAAGAGGATGAAGAAGATGGAGAAGAGGGTGTCCTCTTTCTCGCCTTTTTCTTCTTTTGCTTTTTATCATCCCTCTTTGAATTATGGCGTGGAGAAGAGTGTGATGGTCTTCTCCGCTTTGGTGGTGATGTAGAGCATTTAGCCCTCCGTCTTCGTGGAGTCATATCCGTCGAGGTGGAGGGAGACTCGCTTCTTTATCGTTCCTTCGGTGGAGGCTCTTGAGTTCTCCTTTGGGAAGGAGATGCATCATCAAGAAGTAAATTCTTGAGCCCTTCGTATGGATTCTCTTCTTCTTCCTGAATCGGAGAGAGACCTCTTCTGGTAGTCTCACAAGGCGGCTTCCTAGGTGTTCTCTCGTCATGGTGATGAGGCTGGAAAATCCCGTGAGCATGGAGCTGCCGTTGCACTTCACTTTGGAGAGACGGATTGCCCATGGCTTGTAACAACCTTTAGGTGTAAACTTTTTAGGTGTAAACTTTTTAGGTGTACTTTGGCACTTCAAGCCCTAGTTGCTACTCCTCTTTACCCCTTTAGAAAAAGCACTCAAGCTACTGTACCGGTGGCTCGAATACCATTAATTGCAAGGAATAGAAGAGAGGGTCTTTCGACACCAAAACAGCACTGGTTCCTGTCAAGATTCTAATAGCTCAATAGTGGTTAAGCCGTAGGCAATCCCCGTAGGACTCCACTATTAATACCATAGCTCTCGACGGTGACGCCCCGTTAACTGCACAAAGGCAGGCGCACTGCAAGGCTGAAAAATCCCTATTCTACTTACTCACAGGCAATTAATAATACCAACCATTTGTAGCTAGCTTGAGGACCTCCCTTCTTGAGCAAGAAAAGAGAAACCTTGAGCTCTAATACCAATGTAACATTTAATGGCCTAATAACTTATGTGTAGCGGAAATTAGCATGAACATAGTGGGAATTTCATTAGAATATATTCCTAATGAGAATTACAAGAGTGCTTGGGTGGAGAGAGTAACAAAAAGCATAAAACCTAGTTAGATAGCATGGACAATACTTTCAAAAGAGAGAGAAATTAAGCTAATGACAACAGTTGAGGACCGGATTTGCATGGAGCCGGTCCCCCCTCCAAAAGGCTTTGTATTATGGTTTCTCCCATCAAGAGAGACATTGTACAATACAATTCTTTGTGTTCCTTCAAGACTAGCTAGTGCAATGAAGATGAAAGCTTCATGCACTAAGCAAAACACTTAGCAAACACAACTTGAATTATCCCCGTTCTCAGACCCAAGACCTCACACACCTTCGAAGATGGTGAGAGCTAGCAGGGTATGAGAGTAGATTGAGAGGAAGAAGGAGTATCTTACGAGAAAGATGTACATCTCCTCACATAATTACTCATATTAGCATAGCTTAGCTTAGTAATTAGCTTGGTAGAGGAGATGAGCATGCATTGAAGCTTGGCTCTTGGTTGGATTTGCATCCACATGCCAAGAGAGTGTTGATGTAGGCTTCTATCTCACAAGCTTGGAGTAGGTCGCCAGACTTACATGCTTTTTCAGACTCAGATTGGGTTGGTTGTTTTGACACACAAGTGTCCACAAGTGGTTTTTGTTTCATGCTTGGTAGTTCATGTATATCATGGTTGAGCAAGAAGCAACCTACTGTGGCCACTTCGAGTTGTGAGGCTAAGTACATGGCAATCTTCACAGCTATGATTGAGTGTGTATGGCTCAGACGCCTTATGGCTGATTTGGGTGTTGGATAGGACACTGCCAACACTATCTACACTGACAGTCAGAGCGCATTGGCAGTTGCGAGGAACCCAATTTTTCATGCTCGCACAAAGCACATTGAGGTGCATTACCACTATGTCAGGGAGAGGCTCTCAGTAGGAGAGATCTGCTTGGCTTATGTGACAACACAGAACAACCTTGCAGATCTTTTCACAAAGGCATTGTCTCCTGAGAAGATTGAAGCTTTCCGCAAAGCTTTGGGCTTACTCCCGTTTGTGGACCGATCATGTCCTCAGGGCATGGCACTTCCCTTTACTCATGTGCCAGCTCTCATTCACCGCATCACTCAAGAGGGATTTGTTACCGTATACATGTGGTAGTGATGTGTGTGAATACACTAGGACCGTCGGGGCATTTTTTTCCCTCTTTAGGAGGTTTTTTCCCCCGAGCATTGTATATATGCCTATCACTCTAGGGCTATCCATCTTTCCATTGCATACTAAGTAACACACTCTCTATTGTGTGCCTTGAGCTTCCTTCATCTTCTCCAAGCTGTGTGCGTTTCTCTGCAACCCTAAATCCAACAAAAGGTACTTATTAAGGACTATCTTGAGAGTATTGAGTGGGCCTAACATTAAGAAAGCTAAGATCAACAGGATGGAAAGCCAATCTAACAATCCTTTTGTAGATATGACCAGAGGTATGGCAAGCTATGCTAGAAGTACTAAAATGCCAATCTATCCTCATTTTGACACAAACCCACACAATGCACTAGAAAGACATGGATATTTGGTCAATGAAGGACCACAGATATCTCCACAAAACATGAGAAATCCTACAAGAATTCCAAAAAGTGAGCCACCTGGATTCCCTTCTAGAGCGATAACAAGAGATGAAGTAATCACAGAGATTGCAGACATACCTCCTCAAGTGAATCTGCCTAATGGACCATGGATATACCCAGATGCAGCCATAGCGTATGAATTTTATAGAGGTGGAATTCCGGTCACAACAGGACCATATGTACCATCATCACCCCCTATAAACTACTCCTATCCAAATCAGAGCAGAACCTTGAGAAGATATGATACTAAGAGTCAGAGTGAGACATCTTCTGAGAGGAGTGATTCACCAAGAATCCAACCCATAATAAAGCCAAAGATATCTAGTGAGCAAATGAAGCTTATAGAAGGATTAGCTCAGAGACTTACTCCTCTAGTTAAATCTACTCTCCAAGAACCTCTATGGTGCGAGATTGAGAGAAAATGGACAAGCCATACAAGAGAAGACTGTTACTATGGCATGGAAAATGCTAAGGAGAGGTATGTACAACCTATTACAGTAGCACCTACTCCACCTAGATATGCTATGGGAATTCACCAGGACCAGTAGGAGTTGCAATACCACAACTTGTCTTTGGACAACAACCTCCACTATTACGTGCGGGTGCTAGAATGCCTATAGACATGAATGCATACCGATGATGGAAGTATTGAACAAACATGTGATAGTAACAGCTACAATGTGTTATAACAATCAAAGCGGGTACTGCCCTTCGAAGCGACAGAAGATGCAAGAAACACACAGAGTGGTGAGGCATGTACAACCTCCACCTCTTGCGTTTTGACCTGAAGAAAGAAGATACGAGATGGACAAAAGGACATTGCGGTTCATTGCTAATAGAGGATTAGCTAGGTCAGAGCCTATTTACAGCCAAGAGGAATTGGAAGAAGAAGCTCCTCAATCGGAGATAGATTGTCACAAAAGCTGTGACAACCACTTGGTCAAACAATGTCTTCAGACGGTGATCACTCAATTGAATGCCTATTTTCTTGACTCTGGTGTCATTCACTTGATCTTGAGCTGTCCAAAAAACCCTAACTGAGTCAGAAAGATCACAACGAATGTCTTAGGAATTGTTTAGCTACGTAGTAGCGCAGAAAATGAAAACTTCATACCAATTCAGGTAGTTACGAGAGCGCAAGCTCTAAAGGAAGATGATAAGAAGCTAAAGACAGAGAAAAAAAAACTAACGCGAGTCTAGAGACGGGTAAACCAAAGACAAACGCACCTAGTCAACAAACCAAGAGAAAATGGAACAGCTAGAAAGCTAGAAAGGCTAGGATGAAAGCACATAGGGAACAAGATCAGAAATCCCTAGCTGAGAAGCTTACCCAAGCTGAAGACAAGATAAGACAACATGACGAAAGGGTTGCATCTTCTCTTGCAAAGGCATCTCAACCTCCAACAGAACCATCAATGGAAAGTGAGCCAAGAAGTGCTAGCTCAGGAGGACCAATGTTGGTCGAGAAGGTTAATGAGCATTTAGAAGACCTCCTAAAAGACTATGAAACACGGCTAAAAAAAAACCAAACCCAAGAACAAAGATGGATGACATATCCATATGCGGAACTAGAAAAGGACAGGCTTGAAATGTGCAAGAAAATGATTCAAAAAGCCCAAGCTTTACTAGAACCACAAGTTGAAAAAACTGAGGTTGTGATCTCAGTCCCACCTACACTAGTAATCCCACCAAGTCAGGAACAAAAAGAGCTAGATTCCAATCATGAGCACGCACCAAAGTTCAAGGAGTCCACATTAGAGCCAAGAATAGTGTTGAATACCATGGATAACTCTTTCAAGGGATTTCACATAGACATACTTGAGAGTTGTAAAGACATAGATGGTCTCAACGAATTGTGGAAACAAGTCAGAGAGGCCAATGAGGCGAGTGATCTAAGTAGACGAGTAAACCAAACAATTGACGGAAGAGGAGTGTCTCTTCCACCAATGGAGGAATTTGAGATTGGATCTCAAATGAACCTAGAAGTGGAATCGTATTGGGGAGACAAAGGATCTGTACAGTCTATGGACAGTCAAACCCATTCGTTAAGAACACTACCATCCTATATGGGAGAGCATGAGGCCAAGTCAGATGTTATTGCAGCCCCATCATAGAGACTGTCTCCTAACAAGATCATTGATTCAAAAGGGCTGATAGACATTCTGTCGACACCAATCACCTGTAAGATAATGTTAGCGGAGTTGCTCAAAATACGACTAAACATGTGGGCTACTATGGAAAATGCCTAGAGAAATTTGGTGTTAAAAAACCAATGACTCAATTGAGGAAGGGATCAAAGAGCTTGAAATGCCTCAGCTAAACACTAGGTGAGTGCCTTTAAACAAGGTAGGCAAGTATTATGAGGGAGAAAATGGAAACACCACTCTTCCAATGGAATTCCAAGGTGTAAAAACCATGGCAATCCTTGACAATGGAGCCGGCGTTTCCATCACAACAAAAGAGGTCTGAAAAAAATGGAAAAAACTAGCAGTGAGAGCTACAAGGATGAAATTGCAACTTGCAGACAAACACATGGAAAGGCCCATAGGACTGCTAGAAAAGTAGTTGTTACTTCTTGTGGAATTGAATATGAGGGAGCTATTACTCTACTCGATACGGGTGCCCTAGAAAATGTCATTTCCCTTGGATTATATAAGCAGCTTGGCCAAGAAGAGAAGCTTAAATCGACACACCAAGAAGTACAAAGCTATATTGGCCACATCAGATCAAAGCACTAGGGTTGGTAACTTTATTTGTTCAAATTAACCAATATGTCTACCCACATAGATTTTACGTGGTAGATGATCATCAAAACCAACACCAGTTATTGTTGGGACAACCATGGCAAAAGAAGTACAATGTTCAAATAGATTGGATTTTTGATATGGTACAAATTTAGCATAAAACCAAGAGTCAAATGGTTCCATTGACAACAATAATAGAAACCAAGCCTGCAATGGAAAAGACTACTGACAAGGGCAAAAAACCTTTGTATACCGAGAACATGCGGTGGATCTCAAAAAGTTTTCCACAAGAAGCAACACTTTAAAATCAGTGGCAATAGCTCTACCCACATTAAGAACGACACCAGAACAAAGGAGACAAAAGCACAACAACAAGCAATGTTGGCTACCCAAGGGCTAGCAAAACACAAAGTAAGTAGGGGTCAGGAAATCTATAATAGATGTGGGAAAACCACTACAAACCCACCATCAGGAACAAACTCAAAAACCGTTTTAAGCACCTCAGGACTCTATCACAAAGGTATGGATAACAAAGAAGTTAGGTCAAGCTTAAAACAACCCGGAGTTTATTTGGATTCCCAAGCGAATGACTTCCAAACTCCCTAAGGCACCAAATCAACAGAAAAAGCAACATTCAACAACTCAACAACCAACAGAGCCCACAAAGAAAATATAGGTATCCAAAAATTTATATCAAGCACAAAGAACTCAGCCTTGGATATGGGTCCCAATGGTCAAGCCACAAAACAAACATCAACACCATAGGATGTCCAGGGCATTGTAGATACAACAAGAATGGAGGCCAAAGTAGAGTAGCCAAACAAAGGTCCAAGCAGAATATTTCCAAATGCCTATGAAATACCGTGTTGCACTCCTACAATTGAAGCTATATGGACCACAACATATTACTCCACACACCTTCCAACCATAATTTCCATTTCTTCTAGGAGGACTCAAACATGAGAGGGGGAGGAATCCAATATGAAACCCAGTATAAGGTATGCAACAAGGGTGGCCAAAGTTGAGGTTTGAGAGCACTAGGAACATATACTAACATAGGGGGTAAACTTTAGCTCATTTGCCTACTAGAGTCCTGAAGGGGAGAGAGAAAAGACCTACAAGTGAGCCTACTTCTAAGCTTCCGTATGCACAGTACGGTGATCACCATGGAAAGTGGAGCTAGCGGTAAGTCTCTCACTCTATGTAGAGCATGTTTATGTATGCAAAACACTAACACACCCACCACATGGAGAGATCGGGGTCTAGGCATCACAATTAGAGACAAGATTAGTATGACCACATAGGACTATAAAAATATGCATGCATAGTATCAAAATGACCAGCAAGAGGCAAGGAACCCACAAGTACCACCCAATCAAGCACAATTGCTAGGTGTCAGCTATCGCGGTTGTTGCCACCCTCCTGCCACTTATGCCCAAATCAAGCACAAATTGAGCCCACAGGTACATCTCAACAAGGGGAGTCTAGGGATGCCACCCCCATCCAAAATGGACCACCAAATCCATTCTAGATAGGTGAACGTGTAAAAACCAGCAAAAACCAGATCTACTATCAAACTACAAGTCCAGATAAGAGGTGCATGGTGCCAGAATGACCACCAAACCATGAGGATACCACCCATGAAATTTTCATCAAAAACAGGTCAAGGTGTCAGTGTGTGGTTGTTGCCATCCCACCCAAAGCTGGCAGAAAAAGTTCCCAACAGGATCCTCTATCGAATACAAGTTCCCTAGCATAAACCAAAGAAATTTTGACCACTAGATTCTCACACAAAGACAGATTTTGGGTAGATCATTCTGAAAAGATGGAAGTAGGTTGTAAATTGGCAAAGAACAGTGCAAAGTTGGAAGTTTTGACACCAAAAGCTCCAACATCCTTAGTAGAAACTAGTGTAGCCAAAAATTTGGCAAAAAGATTACCAATATTCAAGATAAACAAAAATGTGCATCTTTTGTGTGTTTTTGCCAAACGAGTCACAACCACCTAAATATTAAGCCCACGGATAGAAATTTTTCCATGAGTAGCTCAAAAAGGACCTAAGGAATGTGCAAGAAGGACTTTAAGTTATTCAAAAAATCCAAGGATACCATATCAAGGCCAAATTTCTTTCCGAACAAGAATAAATTAGGTAAGGATACCAAGACCAACTTACAAAGATGGTGCATAGCATAAAATAGATCTACACATCAAGAGGAGCCAGCACGTACCATTTTCATGGAGTTTAGTCACAAATGTTTGCTGCCACATGAGGGCTTTAGAAAACTTGGAAATCCATTATGTTTTCTACATGTAAATCCATTGGTTCCACTCCACAAAGATACACCATTGTCAATGAGCATACCCGTGCTATTACACATGTGTAAAAGTAACTTTCCATAGTGATATGGCTCTTTCTCATCCATTGAAGTACGATCATACAAGTGAACTTCCTCCAACTCCTTTGAAATGTATGGCATATCAAATTGTTGAGTTTCATGTTGCAATGTTTTTGTGTGAGCATTCCTATCCCCAAATAGAATAGCATCTCTACCCATTTGCTTGAGGATAATATGGAGAAGATTTCCTTTGTAACACAAAATAGAATTGCAACATTTTCTCCATCATCTTATTCAAGAAATGGCTACCTGGATCACTAACCAACTCAATGGGATATCCATATCGAGAAACGATATCCTTATATAAGCACCTAGCAACAGAAACCGTTGTATTATCTTTCAAAGGCCATGCTTCCACCCACTTAGTTGCATAATTTGTGGCTGTCAAAATATACCGATTGCCAGTGCTATTTGCCGTTGGTTTAAAAGGTCCAATAAAATCCATTCCCCATTTTTGAAACTTCTCCAAAGGTAATACTGGTTGTTAAGGCATTCTCGACATCTTAGTAGGTTTCCCCAACCTTTGAAAAACATCACAATGTTGTACAAAATCCCTCGCATCTTGAAATAACATCGGCCACCATAATCCATATTGTAGCACTTTCCCTGCAGTGATCAAGGCTACAAAGTGACCCCCAGCAATGCCTTTATGAACCTCCTCCAGAATAGATCCTTGCTCTTGTGGTAGGACACATCTTAGCAGAATATCCACCACTGTGCGATAATAAAACTTCCCCATCACTATCTCAAAATTTTGGCTACGAATAGCCATCCGACAACGTTGATGTCGTGACAAAAATGAAGGCATTTCACCAATGTCTATAAAATGAAACATCTCCTCATACCAAGTCCAGGGAATGCTAGGACTCATCTTGGATGATTGTGAAATTGGAACCTCATCCGCAACTACTCTTGTGTAGAGACGCATCCGAAAATTCATCCGCAACCCCCTTTCGGTGGCTCGCCAAAGTCAAGCCTAGACAGGTAATGAGCAACCGCATGCTGCACTCTGGGATGATGTGTGACCTCAAAATCAAATTCCTGTAATAAGAGCACCCATCTGGCTAATCTCCCTGTGAAATTATGTTGGCGCACCAAATATAAGAGAGCCGAATGATCCACATGAAAGAAAAACCACCGTCCCAATAGATAATGGTGAAATTTCTTCACCGAATAAATAATCCCTAAGCATTCTCTTTCTATCACTGAATAATTTTTCTCTGCGGATGATAATCGCCTACTGGCATAATAGATAGGTTGAAACCACCCTTGAGTTTGTTCCTGCATCAGCACACTTTCAATAGCCTGCTCAGAAGCATCCACAAAAGCATGAAAATCCCGACCCCAATTCGGAGGAATCATGATAGGAGCCTTGGACAACTGAATTTTTAATCTCCTATAGGCCAGATCACATTCCTGGGTCCATTCAAAAACTTTGGCATGCGCTGCCTAGTTAAGAGGCATTGCCAAATGTGCCACAAAGCGCAAATGCCTCCCATGCCACCGAGCTTGACCCAAAAATATTGCACTGCTTTGGATTTGCCGACAGAGGTGCCTCCATAATTTCTACTATTTTATTCATTGAAATTCCGTCCTCAAAAATCACATGGCCGAATAATCTACCACTCCGCACCGCGAATGCACATTTCAAAGGATTTAAACTAAATTTCACCTCACAAAATTTCATAAAACATAGCCTTAATTGCTTCAAATGCTCCAATTGCGCTCCAAAGACACTGAGGTCATCTAGAAATATTTGCATAAAATCTGTCAAGTAAGGACCAAAAATTTGAAACATATCCCTTCGAAAAGTTGAGGACGCATTCCGTAATCCGAACCACATGATCGTGCATGCGAACACACCCCACGCCGTAATGAAATTTGTTTTAGCCTGATCCCCTTTAGCCATGCAAATTTGATTATAGCCGCTAAATCCATCCATAAAAGAATAAATTTCATGACTTGCCACATCATCCAAAATAGAATCCAAAAATGGAAGCGAAAAAGGGTCTAGAAAAATAGCCGCATTCAACTTATTATAATCCACACAAATTTGATTTCCCCAATGCCATGTCTCTCATCGAAGGTAATGAGAGCTAAACCGAATGGGTGTGATAGTGCGTATCGCCGACAAGGGGATAGGCTCAACCATGTAAGTGTGAGTACGGTTTCCTCTTTCAGCGAGCAAAGAACATGGTTTTGTATTTGGGGGAAATATGGGTGGTGTAATGTATGAAGCCTGACCCACCGGATTTCTCCCAAGCCGTAATACATTGGCATTGTAGAAAAGCTTCATTTACTTGGGGGCCAATTGAAGCATCATGTAGCAAGTGTAATGCATCCCATCTCCCAAACCACTTTTTTATGTCTTGCATCCATCCCGTGCTCAAGATCTTGCTTTTATGCATCTTTTGAACTTTTTTGCTTGCTTCCCATGCAATTGTAGGAAGTCGATGTGAGGGGTTTTGATGCATCTTTATCATGTACTGCACAACCCTTTCCATGACCATAACCTCAATTGGAAGAGATCCCGACTCAAGAAGCAGGAGCATATATGGTGTCTGTGTCTTAACTTGGAGAAAGTTTTTAAGAAAACGATTTTGGACATTTTCAAAATCTTTCCAAGTAGACTTTGAGATGCTCCCGCCCCACACTTCAACTCCATAAAGAAGAATCGGTGTCACCAATGCATCAAAAAGATACTTCTTGATAGCCCAACACTTGATGTTTCCTGCATTACACATGTTCTCAAATGCATAATATGCTCTCTTTCCCGCTTCCAAATGATGCATAGCACATTCATGCCACTTGTGATTGGACGGAACCTCAAGGACAAGGTGCTTAAAGCTCTCAACAATTTCAAGTGTCTCATTGTTGTACACAATGCATGGCTTCTCCTTATGGTTGGTTTTCACAAGCATAACCTTTTTTTTGGATTCATTCACAATCAGCCCACTATGCAAGCAAAAGTTCTCAAGGACAACCATAAGCTTTTGTGCATCTTCTAAAGTGTGCTCTAGAAGCATTACGTCATCCGCATACAACAAAAGCATGATTACCGCATTGCAAATAGGGACCTCTTCAATGCCTTCTTCCTGCATAAAGTCAAGTACCATTTGTTCCAATTGATCAATGCATAGACCAAAGGGAGTTGGTGACAACGGACATCCTTGTTTAATCCCAATAATGCTAATAAAAATTTCTGAAATTTATCTTCCCATGCGCAATTGACAAACTTACCTTCTCATAGATTCGAGAAACCGCAAGCATAAACTTACTTGGCACTTGTAGTTCTTCCATCCTTCTCCACAAATTGTTACATGGAATCATATCAAAGGCTTTCTTAAAGTCCACAAAACAACAATACAATCGCTTGCCTTTCAAGCAACTCTCCTCCATGAGAACACAAAGAGTGACAAGATGATCAATGGTGCTATGGAATCGATGAAAACCTGCTTGTCCTTTTGCACGCTCGTCATTCTCATTATCCTAATCACTCAATTTCATCTCCATTATGCACCCAAACAACTTTTCCATAAGAGACCCAATCATTATAGTCAAGTAGTTCTTTACATCCCATCCTTTATGCAAAGGCTTAACCCAATTAGTACTCCAATCATAAGGCATACCATGTTAAAGTGCAAAGTTGAACATATCACACATCCACTCATGGGTAAAATCTTCCGTCCATTTGATAATCTCTGGCTTGATACCTTGAAGATCTCTCGCTTTGCGAGTGGCCAACTTTTCAAGCCCACCGCATACATCCTCAATAGTAAAAAAAGAAGGCTTACATGGGAGTGAACCATAAAATGGTATTTTTTCAGCATTTTCTTGCTCATATAATTGCCTACAATGTGTGTGCATATCCACAAGACTCAAGTTACCAAAATTCTCAATCCGCTTGCACCAAGTTTCTCCAAAATCTTCCACATGCATGTGCCTTTTCTTGGACTTGAAAAAGTTGTTGCTTTACTTCCCATCTTCTTCTCTTCTTTTGAATATATGCCTTGTATGGATGCAAATGACTTTGATAGTTGTCTTTGTCCATAGTTGCTTACACCCACCTCAAAAATAGAAATTTTTGAGGTTCTTACACCCACCTAAACGTGACCGTCTCGTCAAAATATATCCCATCCTAAATTTCCATAAAAATAGCTGCCTGGTCCAAAAACCGCTAAATATAGTAGATGTGTGCATCCGACACCTTAGATTGTCATCCTCAAGATTGTCTTTTAATAGCAAGTTTCAAAATGAAATTCTGATAATCCAAGCTCACTCTAGAAAATTAAATCTCATCCTAATGTTAATAGATTAAATCCTAGTGTTAATAGATTAAATCCTAAGTCTAAGGTATGCATGTTCATGGGCATGTATATACATGTGTACGTGTATGTATGCCCATAATGATCCGTATCCATGGACCCATCTCTTATAGAATAATTGACTATGAGTATGGGGGCACTACATGAGGTGTATCACCCAAAAGGGTAAAGAGGGACACCTCAATGGCTAAGTAGGAGCTTGTAACACCTCTACTCATTCTTTTAGCAAGAGGGGGCAACTAGGGAGGTATGGGGATGATTTGAGCAACAAGGAACCTCCAAACCCTATATAAAGGACATTCACACTCAATTTTAGACACACTTGAACATACATTGGAGATAGGGAGACTGTGCTGCTGTGGCTACTCATTGGTGAAGCTTCAACAAGGCTTTGAGAGATCAATAACTCCAAATCACATATGGGTAATGTAAATCTCTTAATTAATCAAGGTTATTATCAATCTCTTCTCTCGATTGGAATCGTTTCCAATTGTTGCCATCTTACAATTGGAACCCTTTTCAATACTACCATATTATTATCCAATTGGAATCCTTTCCAACTGCTACTCTATTATCAAATGCTATACACTTATTTACCTATCCTCAATTGGAAATCAACCAACCATCATTATACATACTTTATGGTAATTTCTCTACATTGCAAAGTAATGAAGGTCTCACTTCTCGATTGCATAATCAATTGTGGTGATTGCATGCACAATTCTTCATCAATGTAACATATATACTTGTATAATCAATTGTGATGATTACGTGCATAATTCTTCATCAATGTAACCTAGATGCTTGCATGAATTAGCTAATCATATTCAAGAATTTCATCCGACTAAAATGAGGGATTGTTCTTGCAAGTAGATATAAGTGATTGATCATGTGATTAGTGTATGGGATATAACGCATGTTATCATAAGATTATGGAAATATTACGCATATGTTTTTGGGTTGATGTGTGGAATAACCCTATATGTTTTGGAATGAAAACACTTATAATCATTTACCCTACTTCCATTGGATTCTTATACTTTAGCTTACAACTTCTCAAGTTAAGCTAAGTATCTAGTAGTGGGGATGGCACCTAAAGAGAACTCGCTTTGGTGGATCACACGATCACGAAGCTGGAACCAGTGATGGTAAAAGAAAAGGAAAGGCCCCGATGAATGAGGATGTGCCACTTATCCCACGAAGTGACGTTATTGCTCAAGAACAGGTAGGAAAGTTCTTTTTGTTCCTTGCATCACGAATAAATAGAAAGGAGAAAACTATCTAAACATTGGGTCATTCCCAATTTGAAACCGCATCAATTGAATTTGTTAATTTCCTTGAGTTGTATTAATAGGGAAAGATTGTTTGGAAAGTAGTCTATTTGCTCATAGGAAAGCAATGTTTGCCTAGTAGAAGAACTCTCGAATCTTCTTCATTCAAAAATCCTATAGTCAAAAATCCATTTGATATCCAAGGAGGAGAGCTTAGCGGAGTGAACGCTAAAGCAATGCATATCGTTGCACACATCTTGCGGGTTGGTGCCCAGAATGCAAGATAATACTTGCAGGTTATTGCCCAGGTTGCAAGTTAGTCACTACGGGTTTGTACCCAGGTTGCAGGACAATTTAGTTGTATGGACAACTAAAGAAACTGGGAGCTATAAACTCTCACCAAGAGGAGTGAACTCTTGGGGTTTGGATATTTTAATGAAGAAGAATCGTATCTTGTTTTTCTTCTAGGAAAGATTTTCTTGGTGTCGATTTGATAATGGTTGAAGGGCTGTCTTAACAAACTTGTGATGGGAATCTTAAAAAGGAACTTTGTGTATGAACAATCATATTGTAGTAATTAGAAAACAAGAAAAACAAAGTGTGAGTGTGGGGGATTAGTTGCAAAACTCTGCGCTTCTCATTGATAGAAGAAGCAAAACTAGAGACTCATTGTGCCAAGAGTCGAGAAGTCCCAATTGTATGTGCCTCTAAAAATTATGGGAAAAAAAGAATTTGGGGTTTCTCTCTTTTGGAAGGTGAGAATTAGGAACATTAGTATATTGTGTTAGTTCATGCTTTTCCTGCGAGATACAGCTAGGGCCCCTTTTCAATGGCTTGGACTCAAGTTACTTGGTGATGAGAGTCTGTCCATTAGAAATCTTGTATATCTGACTATGCTTTTCTCAATCGATTAGGGCCTAACGACCTGTCAGATACCCTCCTTTTGTCAAATGGATACGGTAACGGGGTGGAGACCTCACAGGCCGCCGTTCTCCCGAGCGAGGAGCTCCTTGCTTCCTCACTCTATGTGCTCCATATACCATAACTCCAGACATGCCAAAAGTGGGTTATGAAGAAATCTTTGATAACAATGGCAAGAGAAGGAGGTGTCTCTAACTTCTCTTTGGGAATTTAACGAATAAAAATGTTCTTGGAACATCACTCCCATTCCTTCAACTCCTCCACATCCACATTCTCAACATTCTTTGTTTGAACCATATCTTGCATGAGTGAGGAATTAGAAACCATATTTTTACCACATACATCAGTCCAAGACTTGTTTGTGCATACATTTTTCATGTTGCATACATCCCGACTCATGGTGTCAAATTTCTCCTCTTTCAATACATGGTCATGCTGTACTTTGCTCATGCGCTCCTTCAAAGCATTCAAGTCCACAAGAGAGCGTTTAAATTCCTTGACTTCCTCTTCAAGTTGCATCAAACGCATTGTTTGCATCTCAAGTGTCCTCTTGAGATTCTCATTCTCAACCAGAAGTACCCTTAGTGTGCCATTCTTCATTGCAAGTGCTCTTGTAAGTCTTCGCCTTGTTTGTTTACGGTCTCTTGCAACGATACCAAGAATGCCATGATCATGGTTTTCGATGTTGTTGGTTGGGTGGTTGTGTTGCTATCTCCACATTTAGGAGATGTTGGATCATTTTCCACAACGGTTATGGACCTTGTTGAAGAAGAAGAACCCTTGCGAGTGCCAGAAGACATTGTATGTAAAATAAGAGATGAGAGTCAACTTTCTTGAACATGTTCACTTCAAAAATGTTCACTTCAACTTTCTTGAACATGTTCACTTCAAAAATTCTGCTACAGAAATGCCTTTCATAATTCTAATTTTTTTTGTCTTTACATCAATGCGTAGAGGGAATCGTGCTTTTTGATTGAGGCTATAGATCACCCAAATCGGAGTTCGGATGAAGAAGTTATGATCAAAAGAGTGAATTATTGTCTACTAGGTCAAAAAACGATTGCGTTTTTTTTTTTGAAAAGAGAGAGAGAGAGAGAGAGAGAGAGAGAGAGAGAGAGAGAGAGAGAGAGAGAGAGAGAGAGAGAGAGAGAGAGAGAGAGAGAGAGAGAGAGAGAGAAAATGAAATGAAATGAAATGTTATATTAATGTCTTCAAAAGGCCAGAATGACCTATGAGACCAAACTGATACAAAAGTGGTGAATCTATTACATTGTCTGGGTACCTTAGTACCAAAGTACTAAGTGTGAAAAGTGTGAAAATAAATGTGAAAAGCTAACTACAAAGTATTAAATAAAATTCTTAGGAGCATTTTGGGTGTCTGGCTAGAATGCTTATAATCCTTTGTTGTAGTCTCCTCCGGTGAAGTGTGCTTCTGCATCTCGGTCGTGGTCGTCTCGATTTCCTAAGCTCAATCGCCCTGTCAATGAGGGTGCCTTTGGTATGAATGTGGGTACTCCTTTGTGCTGGCTGTTGGCCTCTTACTTCTCCTTCCACTTCTGCTACTCTCGATCCGAAGAAATCTGTGATCTGCCTCTGAGGCTGTAGTGCTCTTTGTCTTCTCATTAGATTATCCCTGTGCCGATGTAGTTCCAGTAGGTACAAGCCTAAGCATCTTTGATCTTGGTATTGCATGACTCTATCTAGAGGTCCAAAGCCTTCTTTAAATAGGCAATGGAAACGCCCACGTATCTCATAGTATACGGTGCAATGGTATATGTAGTGTAATTCTGTCTCCGGCTCCATTCTGCATAACTTGCAAATTCTGCTCTCAGGTGGGATTCCCCTAGATCTGCCAAATTCAATTTCCAGCTATTGTGAGGATGTACGAATCTGACCAATAGCACATCTCAAACCATGATATAGGTGGGTATCCATATAGCTCGGGCGAATCACAAATCCATCTTCAGATAGCTGTAGGAAGTTTTCTTTGTAGTCGGCCATCTTCGTGCCCAATTCTTGTGTAGGGTCTACCCATGTCCTCTTAGTATCCAACTTTATAAGATCCTGACGGATGATTTTATTAATCTCCGTTCGTGTAATTGCCAGTGATGGAGCCGCAAGAGAGAGAGAGAGAGAGAGAGAGAGAGAGAGAGAGAGAGAGAGAGAGAGAGAGAGAGAGAGAGAGAGAGAGAGAGAGAGAGAGAGAGAGAGAGAGAGAGAGAGAGAGAGAGAGAGAGAGAGGTTTCCCCCCGCCTCTCATTTTTGTATCCTTTTGACTTCCAGTCATCTCCTTTGTAGACATGGCCTATGAGATCTGAGTGGGTAGTGGTGGGTTGGATCGTACATTGAATCCAACAAGTCAATTAAGTTGGCTCCAAAAATTAAAGCATTCAATTGTACCACTAAATCTCCCTCTTTCCCTCAAGATGGCCTTAAATTAACTTGCATTTTATCAATGACTACCAACCATGTGCATCAAACCAAGCCCTCTTCCCTCACCAGTCTCAATGTCCAAGCATTTGCTTATTTGTGGCTTATTCTTTTGCTTATGTCCATTGAGAGAGAGAGAATAATATTCACTAATAGACTCAAAAAGGATAGCACTTATATACCCTTCTCCCCCCCCCCCCCCCCCCCCCCTTTAAATGTACATTATGTGTATGAAAGTTTGGAGGTCTACCCCTATTGTATACTCTTATGCAAACTTTCCAAACCCCCCCCCCCCCCCCCCCCCCCCCCCCCCCCCCCCCCCCCCCCCCCCCCCCCCCCCCCCCCCCCCCCATTGTACACTCACATGGTACCATACAGAACAAACTAGTGAATCCCTTACAAAAATGGTCCTCTACTACTGCTTGCCTTTTGAGATGCTTGGAAGATATTTACTTTGATACACTGCCAAGAGGGCGTTTTGAAATGAACCATGGGTAGATCAACCGTTTGTAGAAGTATTTTGATATGCTACCTGGAAAGAAATCTTCTTTTACAATGGTGTTTTGATATGCTAATTGAAGAGATGTTGCCTCTACTGCATCCGGATAGACATCATCTTGATATGTTTTTGTTTGCCGCCTGCTAGTGATTATATCGTTTTGAGATGCTTGCCGATTTTTCACTGCCTTGCTCTGCAGACAACATCATTTCAAGAGGTTTGGCCTCTTCACCACATCGGTTTGCCTTACCAACAAGAGCTACCGCCTCTGCTCTTGACAGTGTTTTAGAACGCCGACCTGCACAACCTCGATATGTCGACCTCCTTTCTCAACCCGCCTGAGCTCTGCTACCAGTTTTTGAACATGGGCCATGGTGGGTCGAGTCTATGAGGATCCATGGAGAAGAAAAGGGCTAGCAAAAGGAGAACAACAAGAGAGAGAGAGAGAGAGAGAGAGAGAGAGAGAGAGAGAGAGAGAGAGAGAGAGAGAGAGAGAGAGAGAGAGAGAGAGAGAGAGAGAGAGAGCAGAACGACACAATAAAAACAAAGCAATGCTATTGATAATTATTCAAAGACTTTACATGTATATATGAAAGCTTTCCAGCAAACTTGATTAAAAGTATGGCTCTCACTAATAGTGCCTACATGCTCATAAGAGAGCATTCCCATGGGTGACCAAACTAGGGCTTTAAACCCAACAAAACATGTAGAACCAATACTGATGACCAGAATTTGGTTTGACCCCTGGTTGCTTCTGCAGACATCTATCGCAATAGATGACTGAATTGTCATTTTTGCCCCTCTTTCTTTTGTCAGTAATGTTAGTCCCTTTTGTTTGTTAGGCTTCATTATGTCACATACAAGATAGAAGATTTACAGTATAAAGGTCTACTTCCTATATACGGCCTTGTAGTCGCGTGAAGTGTCTCATCGGCAATTTTATACCTGATGGGTGCTTTTGTTTAGTCACATCACCAACTTTCTTTGTCTTGTAGGCCATCCCGGAGTTTTATGACCATTCTCAGTCATGTTTGTCCTCATATTGTTTTGAAGTCTGATCAAAATTCTTTTCTTACCTATGACATTATAAGCCTTGTGCATATGGCTTTTGAGACATACCTTGTGAAGTTTTGTCATTTTCATGTACCTTCTTCTCTTTGTATTGCTCAGGCATCTCTTCAGTCTTTTCTTCATCTGGATTATGGATTTTTCCATGTTTTTCTCAAGAAAATCTCAAAAAATAATTAAATAAAACAAAAAATCAACTCAACAAAAAGCAAAATCATTGTCCCTAGGGGCTCATATATGGATTTTGTCCTTGTACTCCTCTTGTAATGCTATTATAAGGGCATATACTCTGAATTTTGATCTCAATTAAACACAAAAACTCAATGCAGTTCACAAAACATTGCCCTCTAATATTCATAATATTAGGTCCACATTTAGAATGCCTCCCTTCCAAATAGCCAATGAACTTGCAACTAAGAGGCCCTTCGGCAAATTGGTATAATCTGAATCTCAGAGGAAATATACCAATGAACTTACAACTCTAAGAGGCCCTTTGGCAAATTGGGTGGACACAAAAGCACAAGAGAGGACGGACCAAAATTGGTATCCACACAATCAAAGGAGGAATTGGAGACCTCCAACCGGTAGGGGAAATTTCCAAGGATACCCACCAAGGTGGGATAACATGCCACTGTAGATCGGGCTTCTCGCAAATCTCACAAAAGGGATTGGTATCCTTACTATCTCGAGTCCCCATATTCTTCAATTGCTTCCCCTTCTTCTTTTTCTTTCTTGATTTTCTGGAATCCTCATCCTCAGAGTCTTCCTCAGAGTCCGTTTTTTATTGTGAATCATCCTCCTCATCTTTTGAATCCAAATTCAAACCTGTATTTGATTCCACTATTCCTATAAGACTCAATCTTTTTTCAACTCTGACTGCCAAATCAACTAACCCATCAAATCCTCCGGCCACATCATAGCTTCCCACTTCACTCTTTAACTCCTTTCTTAATCCCTGCATAAAATATTATTCCACCATCTCATTGCTTGGTCATTCATCCACTTCCAATCTATTCAAGATTGTTTTAAATTTTTGTGAATAATCCTCCACTTTGAGCTTCTTTTGCTTTGTTGTTTTGATCTTCCTCAACAATTCATTTGGCGTATTCTCTCTTTGGAATTGTCCCAAAAGTGAAACCTTTAGTGCATCAAAATTTACAAAAAGTATTTGTTGGAAACCCGCTAAGCCTCTCTCTCTCACCACGGTCTCCATCTCGTCGAGACTGAGTTTTCTGTAAATACCACTTTGAATCAAAATTACCCTAACATCCCGAGGAGTTTTCATCATCTAGGTCTACGTCTCTCTCTCTCTCTCTCTATGGTGTGCAGTATTAGTGTTATTTTAAATCACTATTGTTCATGCCCTAGCCGCTCAAAGCTAGGTGGTGCCCCCTGTTTACTTCCCGTGACGAGTTCGGCGTGCACAATCGTGGCGTTGAGGCCATCAAGGTCCATTTTGGGCTTGTGCTTGTCAATACCTTGTAAATATGGTTGTGGTTTTCCAGTGTGCTTGGTTGTGGTTTTCCAATGTGCTTGGTTGTTAGTTCGGTGTTACAATCCTTCGTTCAATAAGCTTACTTTTGGTTGAACATGAATGTTCAACAAGGGGGTTGGGTAATGATGGTGCAACCAAAACTGGTCGGTATTGTGAAGGGGAGTGTTGACCCATGGGTCAACAATATGACATAATTCAATTTTTTGTACCAAAGTCGTATATTTTGAGATTTATGAAATGATGTGGATTATGGTCAAAAACGTCATTTATAATGAGTAGCTAATCTAGTTGCAGAAGCCGGGGTGCAATGGCACTTCCAGATTGTAAATACAAATCCATTTGACGCATTGAACTCTATTTTTGGTTTAACCCATGGTAGCCTTAGTATATAAGGTATCTAAGTCATTTTGTAGAGGAGAACTTTTATCTTAATAAAGGTTTTTTGTTGCCATCAATTGTGAGAAAGAGAGGGAACGTGAGCTTCATCTTGACGCTACTACCTACTCGCTCATCACATTGGAGATCTTGTTGCACCATTGTGATAGTTTCGGAGAGAACTACGCAACAACAACAAGCATTCCACGCAAAATGAAGCACGCGTGCTAACACATCTACGAGCTATTTGTGGTTGTAAGTGTATCAAACAATGTCTATTTTCTACACGCAAGTAGTCGTTAGAATTGTGGCAACATAAGCTACACATAGGTACTCATAGATTTCAGTTTTAAACACTTTCAAATTTTTTCTCTGTCTTCATACGCGTTTTTTGCAGATGGGTTTGGAGTGAGGGTTTTGAGTGTACAGGCTTTGGGGCAGGTGTATCCTAGTGAGGGGATGGTGTTCCATAAGTTTTGTACGATTCTGGTATGATTTGTTGAGTTTCCTTCCGTTTGTGTGTATGTGGTTTGGGTGGTGTAGTTGAGAGTTGTGAGCACACATAATTCATATGCACACTATGTAAACCAAAAAGGAAAACTGTACAAAAAGGATCAACCAGTGTTTGAACGACCCACATACCAGCTCATAGAAGTGCGTCCAGTGATAGATCAGGAAGGATGGTTCATTTCAGAGGAAAGAATCTATTATAGCCCATCCTCTCTAGAGCTGAAGGATATTACCCGAGTGAATCCAGAAATCTGTTTAGAGCCAAACTCTCCTCCATCGGAAATCTTAAACTTCGATGGTGTGACCAAACGAGCATATACTTTGACCAAAACAGATGTAGATACGAGAGTCTAGCATCTATGATACCTTGGGTCCTAAAACCACAGAAGCTCATCTCATAGGAGACCCATGGGATCGACGATATCAGAGCCAAGATAATGATACCTACAGCTTGACTTGGGGAATAATTTGTCATGTTTCAAGGAGATACATAGGAAACTATGTAGAAGGTTTACAGATGCCAAATGTCAACAGTGCTACCCAAAGTGTACCTTCACAGTCCCAGAAGGTGAGACTAAACCAGAGCCAAATAGTTTTGAACTCTTATAATAAAGCAGGCTATAGTGATCACCCTAGGAAGGGGGGAGCTATAAATCCATCAAGCTCAGCTCTTTTACCAGGAAATGTTATACCAGTTTGAAGCCCTAGGGATTCTAGCCAGCAGACCCCTTCAAAGCAGAAACCATTGAAAGGTCATATGGTTGTTGGAAGTTTCCAATTGACCCAGATTCCATCAGAATCGGTAGACAAATGCCTCTATGAAGATCATCAAGGACAAAATTTTCAGCTAATCTCCACAAGTCAGAGTCAAAAACCGACAAATCCAATAGTGTTCAAACAATTACATGTGATCAAGCTCACATATGCATATCAAGATGCACAAGGTAACAAATATTAGCAAGATCAAGATCATGTACAAACTCATATGGATGGTACGACTGAAGTCAAAGACTATCTGAGGATGATGCAAAGCCTCAAGCTCCAAAACATGTGATAGAAAAGTCAAAGTCAATGGGAGCTAAAGTCCAGAAAGCTACACAAAGGTCACCACAAAAATCTCCTCCAAAGAGATAGATTCTACCAGAAAGTACAATGGATCTTCTAAGGTCAAAGGTTACTCAGATGCAGGAATTGCAAAAAAAGTGCAATATTGCAACCAATGGAGTCAACATCAATTGAAGCAGGTGGTCATAGCAAAGAAAATGCATATAAAGCTCAACTAAAGGACACTGCCACAGCAAAAGCAGTCAATTCATACACAAATCCTAAGAAGATCAAGTGCAACATTGTTGGTGGAAACGAAGAAAAGCTGTCAAGAGAAGTAAAGCTAGATTTTCCGTTAGACAAGAACCTCATGTCTTTTTGCACTTGGAAAATATGTGGCCAACCACAACTGGAAGATGCTCCTGAATTTGTGAGCATATTAGGAAACAAACGAGCAGAATTATGGGGAATCATCTCCACCACCATTGAAGTAATTTCACAGATCGTCAAAGCTCAATTCCATGTGATCACAGCAAAAGATATGCCAGACAACATCATAATAGGAATGCCAATAGACCAGAACAGTTCTCAACAGTACAAAAGGAGCAAGTGTCAGATGCAATGCTCTATTGGATAAAGAAGCAAAGTGCAATATGGTTGCAGACCACATTCAAAGCATTCTAGAGATTACTCCATACAAACATGATAGCAAAACAATGCTAAGTTTGCATACAGGTCAAAAATAAATGGTTGCTACCCTTAGCATCCAACATCATGAAGAGCAAGTAAAATTTCCGGTGAAGCCTTCAAAGGACATGCTTGCAGATGTCATCCTTGGACATCAATGGTTAGACCAACACAAGGCCTACAAAGAAGATACAATGCTAATACTCTCTTCTCCAAGAGGTAGCCAGCAACATTTACAGGTACCGTTAATGCTAGATTCAAAGTCACAATAATCAAAGACAAATATTGCAGACAAAGGTAAAGCTAAAGTGGAACTTCCACCGATTAGCAAAGAAGGTGTGACAGAATATGCCTCTACAAGGAAGTCGGGCTTTCAAAACTTCAAGTCAAATTTTGACCCAGTTGAAACCTCTAAGGAGACACCCAGAAAAGCAAAGGTATATCAGCCAAACTACTCAAGAAAGCAAAGGAAAGTCAAGCAAGTGTTTGTTCCGAGCAGTTTAGTCAAAGTCAATGATCCGGTTTGGATTAAGGACAGGAAATCAACACCAAAAGACAAACACATGGGATGGATAGCGTCACAATGGAGCTTAAAAGAACAGGAGTACTATGGAGGTAACAAACAGACATGGGTACCAAAAGTGCAGGTTAGAGCATATGAAGTAATGTCAAGTCCCTCCCCAGAAAGAAGGCCCATTAAGTATCAACCTCGGCAATATCCTAGGATACCTAAGAAGCAGGTATATAGCAGAACAACATCGAAAGATGCTAAAGTCTACCACAACTCACAAGAGGATACAAAACAAAGACAGATCAAATCTCAAAGAATGTTCCTCTTGGACAAGGATTCTACATAGGATATACAAATATTTGGCTACCAGTCAAACACAAGCCAACTACAACTACATTAGACCTGCAGGAAGATCTCAAGAACTCAACAAGCCCTAGAGCAAAGCAAAGTCAAAAAAGGAGCTACAAAGGCCCTGAAGAGATTTTGATTCCTAATTCTTCCAATGCTCCTAGTTAAAAGTCAAATGTCAACGATCAACAAAGACCTACAACAACATCAAAGACTCCTATCAATAGGCCCAATTGGAGAATCAAACAAATAATGGAGTCTTCACAGTCAAAGAAGGACAACCCAACCAATGCAAATGCAAATTCAAAGGTGATAAAACAGGTATGGCAAAAGAAACCTTCAATGCCAACTTGGTCCTTCACTAATCCTCTTTTTGAAGATTCAAGCTTACTTTTACCTGGAGAATGTTTGTAGCAAGCTCAAGAATGTCAAAAGTCAAGTTGCCAGGGTGCAAAAAACACTCTTTGGCATAGTCAGAGTCGGCGCTGTTGAGCCATAAAATGAGCAAAGCATTAATCCCAAAGCTTCAAGTCATATTAAACTTTGTGCTAAGAGTCATAGTTATTAGGCTTACGCTCAAGCTGGAACAATGAGCATATCTAATTCATGTTGCTCATGCTGGATGAGATGAGCATAAGAGTCAAAGTCTATTAACTTACAATTGGTGGAGCATCATAGAGTCCAACACTCACGCACATTGCACAGTAAGATGAGAGCACATATCCTTGTCAATGAAAACCAACACTCATGCACAGTGCACTGTAAGATGAGAGTACATATCTGTTGGGGGGTTGTCGCATAGCTCAATCCGCCGACATAATGTCAAACCAATGGATTGATAACCCGGCTAGTGCATGAAGGCATGGAATCACTAGAAATGCAAGAAGAGGATCCTAATCAAGAGAGTTAAGAAGAAGAGAAAGCTATGGAGAAGGCTAATCACTCGATTCCTACTCTCTAATCTTCTTTAATCTCAACAATCAAGAGGACAATGTGTGCACACTCTCATCAATCACACACAAACATCAATCAAAATCTCAATGAGCTCACAAATAATGTAAAAGTGAAGATAAATGATAGAGGGAAACACTAATTAGAGACTAATCAATGCTTAACTACACACCATAAACACAATTGACAAAGAGAAAGAAGAACAAGAGCATTTAGTTTTCCATTGCATGCCATAGAAAGTAGGTGAGCACAAGAGGAAGCTCCAACTCCAAACATCTTCACCTCTATCTTCTCTACAAGCTTTCCATGAAAGCTTAACTCACCTGAGGATCCCTAAAAAATGACCTAACTTTCACTTTTATACCTAGGGCATAAAAAATATGCCTAGCTGCCCATGAGATGCTTAGAATTGTGTGCATCTCTATAGCTCCTAGGCATCATGGTAACATCAAATATACAAGTTGGAACTCATGTAGAGCCCGTAAATATGTCAAAAGTACATATACAAATGATGTGTCTGTCAAAAAATGAAGCAACGTATGCTAATACATCATAAGCATATGCTAAAAATAGCATAGCTGAAGGTCATCTGCTACTTTGTGTTTGCGCTGCCAAACATTGCCCCCCTCCTAAGCTTTGTCGTCCCTGACAAAGCCATGTCGTGGTAGATGCTATGTGAAGAATGGACCTGAAAAAGAAAAAGGCAATGAGGTAGCAAGCTGAATCATATGGCAATAAAGCATAAAGGAAAGGCAAATCATGTATGTGGTAATGAATGAATACAAATAATTATGGAATGCTACACTGCCATTAAGGACAAATAAATTTCACTTGCTGAAATTAATTAATCAAAAGTTTTGGGCTTATGGATGAGTCTATCAATTAGTTAACTACAACTAAAGGTTAAAACAATTACTCTAGTACTAGCTAAGTTAGAAAGATTATCTAAATGTAAGATTCCCTATTTATGTTTTTTAGCTTTGATTAGCTTACTAACTCTCACAACTCCGAACAAAAGCTTGAATTTTTTACTTGAAGCTCAATGGAAGTCTTTTTCATGTCTTTTTTTCTTTCTTTTTATTTTTCTTTTCTTTTTTTTCTTTTTAAAACATGTGTGTTTATTTTGTATGCCTGGGGATTTTTGCTTCTCAAAGAAAAGCGCCCACACTGGGAACCTCTAGGACTCTAATACCATAGGCAATACAATGAAGCTGGGATTTCTCTTCCAACTTTTTCTTCCATTTCCTTTGTATTCTCACTAGTGGTCATTGTTGTTTGAGTGAGCAAGCCTATCTATGCTTAAAACACTCCTAAGGTCTCAAACACTCAAATAATATTTCCAACTAAAACTAGTGGTCAAGTGAATTGGTTAACCTAAAGTCACAGTCTCCTAACATCAAGGCTCATCAATAAGATTAAACTTAAGGTCAATTAACTAAAGCAAAGACAAGTTTATACATCTTTAATGGCAGATAACAAAACATATTTAAATGCACTCGATCAAACCATGGAATACAACAATCAGCAAACATAAATTTCCACAAACATAAATCATGGAAAGTAGTACACCTGAAGATATGTGCTACATATCCTCAATAGCCAAGGAAGAAAACATGTGAAGCTGGAACTCGAGATGTCCATGTTGTGTGAAAGCTAAAGTCCATCTATGCTGCAAAATCATAAACAAAACACTACCACCTAGAAAGGTGTGTCAGCATAGAAGTGGAAGTTTTATTACCTAAACACAAATAAAAATAAATCCTAAACTAAGGTCTCAAACCTGGATGTCTAGAGGGAAAAAACCGAAAGCGAAAAAAGTGCCTCTAGCATATGCGCATGTATCTAGTGCACCATAGGTCTGGTGCAACTAGGAGGGATAAGAGAACTCTCTCCAAACAATAAAACATGTAGTCTCCTAGCTCTCTCTATAATGGTCATCAACTGGCTAGCACCTAGCTCCATGTCAATGGTAGAATCTATAGCACAACTAATGGATCTAGGGATAACATCAATTTGTGACTGTGTGGTCAATGGACTATGTGGCTCAAGATCCCTGAATGGCTGACTCTTGCCAAGCTCTAAATCAACAACATGGTCAATGAAAACCTCAGACATGCTATGATTAGTGTCAACCTATGATGTGATAGGTGGTCGGCTCTTTGGTTACCAAATCTTCAATCCCTTCAATCTCATGAGGAGGTCATTGGGAGATTTCTTCACATGTGAATGTAAAGATCTCTCTCTCTCTGACACAGTTTCTGTGGTCGTGGTCTCTCTAAAAATGATCTCTGAGATTTTCTAGAAGGTCTAGAAATCTCTCTCAAGTCTCTCATAATCAAATGTGGTCGTGAATGCTCACTATGTGCTACAACTCTCAACCTGGGAATCCAAATCTGTCTATGTCCCTCATAATAACTCTGTGCCTCTAGTGATCGTCTAGATGTGAGCCAACCATGTGATAATCCATCATGTGTAATCCGGCTCTCTATCCACACATAAGTGTCATCACTAGGCAATGGTCTCATCGATATCTCTCCCCGTGGAACATATACTCATCGAGTCTTATAGGAATCTCTGGGTGTAGATCTATATATATGATGTGGAAGGGGTAACTCCTTGGTAGCACTACTCTGAACTCTATCTAGAGAAGGCTCTAATGCTCACTTAGAATCAGAAAATCCTTGTGGTCTCCAATAGAATCTCGCAGGTGCTCATCTATCCTCATGATGTAAATGTCTAGAGGTCATACTAGCCTGTGTAGGCTCAATGATATGTGGTGTGACCTCTATATGTGTGGTATCTGTGTGGTGGTCTAGAGGAACCTCATGTGTCAATGTCTCTGCAATCATATATGCTCGCTCTCTGATCGAGGAATGAGATCGTGTCTCTGCAAGAATAGATGGCTCTATGGCAACATCTATGTGATGTGGGTGCTCTGTAGGTGAATCAGTCACTAATGTGTCACTATGTTGCACATCATGATGATGAGCAACACATGTCAGCTCTATGTCATCGGTCTCATGCTGATCTAAGCTATGAAGCTCACTCTATGGTAGGCTAAGCTCAAGAGCTCCATCTAGGGGTGTCATAGTCCTAGTAATCTCTCGTAGAGGATGACAATCACTCATGGGTGTAGGAGGTGATCTATGACCAGACTGGTGGGCTAAAGCTGTCGTAGGTAGTCTAGTGCTACAATGTGCTTGATCGATCAATGATCTAGGTGTGTATCTCACTCCAATAGTCAGCACATAGATGGCATGATCAGTGCCTCTATATACACGCTCTTGAGGATCTTGATCAAACGAAAGCATGGCAATCACTCTCTCACATAACTCACTAGATGTGCTAGACTCTCGTGTGTATCTACGTCCACAGTCGTCAACATATGTCTTTGTCTGCTCAAGTCTATACAACTCTACCAATGTGGGATGAGTATGCGTATCTAGGGACTCGTCATATGATAAAGGCTCTATGGTCTGTAAGTCAATGTCAAACATCGGCAAGTACATCGCATCATACTCATCTCTAGAAGATCCTGGCATGCCTGGGTTAGGCATAACTCGCTCTAACTGTCATAATAATTAATATCTAGTTCTCCTAAATGACTTTCTCATATTAAACTGATCATTTAATGTGGGGAACTGCCAGGGGAGAAAAGGTTAGAATATTGGTGAAGCTAGCAGACCGGCCACAGTAGGGATCCAAAGGAGGGAAAATAGGGATCCAAAGGGGGGCCATTTGCAAAAGAGCCATGTGCAACAATGGGCTAAAAAGACCCTAAGGTTCAGCCCATTAAGACTTCCAAAAGGCTAAGGTTTCAAAATTCAAAGGTTGTGTCCAAAGGTCAAACCTAGGGGAAATCGGATGCTTTGTGTGTGTAAAAAAAGTCTTTGCATATCCCTACATGGGAGGGGGCGAGCCCTAAAGGTAGGGGATGAGAGAGAAAATCACACACACACGCACACACACACACAGACTCCCTTTACACAAAGGGAATGAGGGACACATGTCAACTCCCTAAGCCAGATGCCCACAAGGTGTGCCCAGTTTCTATTGGATGACCCTTGAAGTGGATCAATGAGAATTAAGCTAGAGTAAATCTAGTTTAATTAATTTAAAAACATTTAATAAAAGAAACCAATGAGAATTAAGTCTCCTAGAAGACTATTGGGCAGTCTCCCAAGGGGTTCAATGAGCATTCAGGAGCCCGATGGCTTGCCTGATTCCTATTGGCCAGGAGGCAAAGGGGTCCAATGAGAGTTTAGTTCAATTATTTAATTACCTAAAGCTCTCACAAAAGGGGAAAGGGGGACACATGTCAAAAGGCTATCACTTATGCTGCTTAATGGTCATTGGTTTGACTTGGGGAGAGCCAATGAGGGCTTAGCAAGAGCAAATAGCAAGAGGGCTTGCCCAAGAGAGAGAGGGGTCTGATTTTTGCAAGGCATTATCACACACACACACTCACACACAGTCTATGTGTGAAGCAAAGAAGACTATCTCTTCCCAAGATTTAATGGAGAGCTCATGCAATGATCCCCCTTGGGATAAAACAAGCCAAGATGTAAAGTGCCACTAAGGTAGCGGAAAATGCTCTTGAAAGCCTGCCAATGCTTAGACCCTGGGCTATGCATAAATCTGTTGACTTGTGAGACTGCAAACTGAATATTTGGCCTCGTGTTGCATACATAAATGAGGCAGCCAACAGCAGTTTGGTAAAGAGTGACATCAGTAGGATCGCCAACATCATGTAGACTCAACTTCAAACCTGTTTCCATGGGAGTGGCAATAGGTTTGCAATCCTCAAGTCCAAACTTACATAGCAATGTCTCTATGTAACGTTTCTGACACAAGGCAATACCACCATCACATTGCTTAAATTGTATACCCAAGTAATGATGCAACAGCCCCAAATCTTTCATCTTGAAAGTAGCATTCAAATCAGCCTTAAATTCAGCAATATGTCTCTCATTTGGTCCAGTGATCAGCAAATCATCAACATAAAGAACCACAATGAGAAGTACATCACCCTCACGCTTTACATACAATGTGCTTTCTGTTGGACTGTTACAAAAGCCTCGTTTAACCAAATGAATGTCAGGTTTCTCATACCAAGCACAAGGAGATTGCTTCAACCCATACAAAGCCTTCTTACATCTTCACACTTTGTCCTCTAGTCCTTTTATGACAAAACCGCGAGGCTGTGTTACATAAACTTCCTCATATATGTCACCATTCAAGAAAGCACAGTATTCATACAACAAGTGGGAGAAAAATTCTCTTCATAATCTATGCCTTTTTGCTGTGCATAACCCTTTGCAACAACTCGAGCCTTATGTCTATCGATCTCACCATCCGGCTTGCTTTTCAACTTGTAAACCCATTTTGTACCAATGGACTTTTTGCCAGGCGGCAAATCACAAAAAGTCCATGTGTCCATTTCTATAAGTGAATCATATTCTGATTGCATGACAACCATCCAATTTTTTGAATTCTGTGCTTCATCAAAAGACAGAGGCTCCTCAACATCATGTAAGCTAGACATAGCCAAAGCATAACAATCTGATGCATAAGATGCATGGTGAGAGCCTGCATGACTACGAATAGACAAAGGTGCATCCAATTTACTGTCACGCAAAGTGTGCACCAGCCATTTTGGCATACCTCTAGCCTGCTCATTTTCAGCCCTTTCCTCATCAAGAACATCATGTACATTTGCATCAGTAATAGGCTGATCTGTAAAATTTTCAGAAACCCCCATAGGATGTACATTTGCCTCATTGGAACTTACATTCGAATTTCCACCGCTGAAAAGAGGCAACAAAGTGTCATAAATGTCCTGTGAGCTTACATTACTGTCTCTAGTACATGACAGTAAGGGTTGAATAGAATCTTCCACAAACATTATATCCCATGAAACCAGAATACGCTTTTTTTGCGGATGATATAACCTGTAACCTTTGCTTTCAGCACTATAACCCACAAAAATACATTTGATAGCCTTATCATCCAATTTTCTACGCTGTGTTTGTGGCATCCAAGCATATGCCAAACAGCCCAAAACACGCATGTGCTCAATAGTAGGCTTTCTATCATGCCATCCTTCATATAGAGTAATAGACTACAAAGCTTTCGTAGGACACCTGTTAAGTACATAAGTGGATCACATGATGGCCTCAAGCCAAAAAGAATGCGGCAGAGCTTGACTTTTGACCATACATCGTGCCATTTTCGTAAGTGACTTGTTTTTTCTCTCAACAACACCGCTTTGCTGAGGTGTATAAGGCACTGTACATTGGTGTTTTATCCCACAACTAGCGAGAAATGCATTAAATTCATGAGACATATACTCCCCCTCTCGATCGGAACGGAGGGTGCCCATAGTACATTTCGAGACATTTTCAGCCATAGCCAAAAATTGTTTGAAGCACATAAAAACTTTGGACTTTGCTTTAAGCAGAAATACCCATGCATGCCAGGAGTAATCATCAATGAAAGTCACGTAGTAAAGGTAATTGCCCAAGGACGGAGTTTGCATGGGCCCACAAACATCACTATGCACAAGCTGCAACCTGCATGTGGCCTGAACTGAACCATCCTTTGGAAACATAGAACGCTGCATCTTACCCAAGATATAGCCTTCACAAACATGTTTGATAGGTGCTTCAAGAGGTGGCAAAGAAGCAACCATATCAAATTTCTGCAAACTCAACAAATTGGCAAAATTCAGATGACCAAAATGTGCATGCCAAAGTTTTGCATCTGAAATAGCCCTTGAATCTGCAATAGCATTTGCAAAATTTTGTCCACACTTGTCATACAAAGTGAGCTTATACATCCCACGGCACAAAAGGCCAGATGCAACAATTTCATCACCAAAACTGAGATCATGAAATGTACATCTGTCATCCACAAATTTGACTACAAGTCCAAGTCTAGCAAGTGCGGATATAGACAAGAGATTCTTCTTGATTCCAAGTACATAAAGTGCATCAACAAGTGTGAAGGAGCTGCCATTTGCAACAGTAAGAACAATCTTTGCAACTCCCTGAACCAGATAAGAGGCATTGTTGGCACAAGTGACTGAATTCCCATGAGGGACAGACTCGAGAGAGGTAAACAATTCACGATGTGAGGTAATGTGCTTTGTAGCACCACTGTCAAAATACCACACATGTGAATCTGCAGAAACTGACAAGCATGCATCATGGACAACAGGATTGTACTTAGCATCAACATCAGCAACACAGTCTCCTTTCACAGAAGACTCAACAATGGTTGCATTTGTATTGGAACCAACATTTGTAGTGGAACCACCCTCTTTCTTCTTAGCCTCTTTGGCCTTCAACTTAGGACACGACTTGATCAAGTGATCATTAGCTTTACAATAATGGCAACGTATTTTCTTTTTGCCCTTATCACCAAAATTTCCAAACGAATTGCTACCAGCAGAAGCATTAGGAACATAAGTTTTGCCACTTGCAGCAGAACCATAAGAAGTGGCTGCATTACTGTTACCACCCTTTCTTTGAGCAGCAATAAAAGCCTGTTCAACTGCATGTTGCCTAGTCCTATTTTTTCTGCAAAGTGACTCTTGCAATAGCAATGTGCTTAATGCATTAAACTTGACAACTTCTGGATTTCCTTGGGTCATAAGTCTCCAAGTACTAGCAAAAGTCTGGTAAGAATCTAGTAAGGCATCAAGAACAGTCTGCACAAGGGAACTGTCTGAAATGACTTCACCTGCAGAAATAAGTTGCTCATTGATATCCTTAACACTAGCAAGAAAAGTGTTCATATCATCTTCCTCATGCATACTCTTTGACTCCAGCTCTTTACGCAGCAAAGAAATCTCATTGCAACTTGCATAAAGACTTGCTAGAATATCCCAAGCCTGTTTTGTAGATTTTGCTGAACGAATGTGAGGAACAATGGTGCGCTTCACAGACAATGCAATCAATGCATGAGCCTGCACATCCTTTACATCCCAACGAGCTTGTTCTGCCGTAGGAAAAACAACTCTAATAGCAACAATCCTTGCAGAAAGACGTGCAACATCGCCTACATCCTCAGAACCAGGACGTACATCAATGCCCTGCACAATGTTCTAGACGCCCTTTGAGACAAGAACAAGTTGCATCATATAAGCCCACATAGGGTAGTTCTCCCCATCCAACCTATCCTCAGCAGGAAACATCTTGAACACATCTTTGTTGTTGTCAGCCATGGTAAATGCTGCACCTGATGTGAAAACTGCCCGAAAATAGGAGAAACAGAGCGGGAGCAAAACGTGCTATATAGCACAAACCGTAGAATCCTATGAGACACCTGTTATGTAGAAAATGGCACTGACAAAAATCTACACAAAATGACGAAATAGCTTGTGCAGTACTGCGTGTAGTGGAAACGGAGGCCGAAATGAGCTCGAATCCAAAATCTGAGCAGACTATGCTCTACGAGCTCCACCAAAATTTTGTCAACTTGCAAACACTTGCCAAAGCTCACTCAAATCAGAGAAAGTGAGCAGGCGTGTGCTGGAGGAGCTGGTGACTAAGCTCGGGAGGACGCAACCTGCTCTGATACCAATTGTTGGATTTAGGGTTGCAGAGAAACGCACAAAGCTTGGAGAAGATGAAGGAAGATCAAGGCACACAATAGAGAGTGTGTTACTTAGTATGCAATGGAAAGATGGATAGCACTAGAGTGATTGGCGTATATACAATGCTCGGGGGGAAAAACCTCATAAAGAGGGAAAAGAATGCCCCGGCGGTCCTAGTGTGTTCACACACATCACTACCACATGTATATGGTAACACCTTTGGCCCTTGATCAGGTCTCTAAAAGTCAAGAATTTGTGACTCTTTTGGTCTCTAGAAGCTAGATCTGGGTATCCTAAAAGTTTGGATTTAGGAAACCTGGGAAAATTCAGTTTGCTCTTTTGCTCTTTGCAAGCCCAAATTTCGTATGTGAGCTCTCCTTGATGTCCACTGGTATGCTCAGTTTGTGAATTTGACCTTTATTTTGACACTTGAGACATTATACACGTATAAAATCTTTTGTGGCAGAATGAGGTGACTTTTGTTCCACTGATTCCTTATCACTCAAGAAACTCCCAGCAAGTCTGAGAATTCAATTTGGACAATTTTTGAGCAATTTAAGACCAATACATGGCTGAATTTGCAGTTTACTGTCTTTTGCTCTTTGCAAGCCCAAATGAGCTCCAAATTCTATGAAATTTTGGCTAGGGACTTCTTTTATGCTCTAGGACACTGAGGTATACTCAAATATATGTTATGTCCCAAATATGGCCTATGAGACTTTATACGCGTAGAAAGTCTACTGGCTCAGAATTCACTTAGATTTCTACCCAAGGTACTCCTTGATGCGTACAACAATAATATGTGATTATAGCAAAATTTGGATGTCAAAATTGCTCAAAATCACCTCTTTTTCACCTTTTCAGTCTTGTATCTGCAAAGTGTCTTTAAATGCAAAAGTATGTGTCCAAATGAGATGAAATTTTGCAAGCAAGATTAACACATAATTTCCAACCCTCTTATATGGTCAAAAGTGCAATTTGACTGTCAAATTTGGCCTTGAGACTTCATACACGTATAAAGTCTATGTGCTCAAATTTTCAAAAAATTTGGTGTGTGAGCTTGTCTTGTGGTGCTTAACACCCTGGTAAGCTCAGATTTCAATTTTAGTCTCTAAAAGTGCCCTTTAGACTTCATACGCGTATGAAGTCTAACTGGTGAGAATGAATAGAGTTTTACTTTAGAGGTTCATCACTACACTGGCAAATCACAGCAAGTTTCATAATTGAATTTTGACACTTTTTGAACAAGTTATGGCCAATACAAGCATTCACTTGCCTAGATGCGTCTTATGGTCTTTGCAAGCCCAAAAGTGATCCAAATTTGATGAAATTTGGCCTATATGCTTCCTAAATGCTATAGATCACAAGGGTGCACTCAGATGTAACTTTCGACCTCAGATCTCGCCTTGAGACTATATACGCGTATAAAGTCCTTTTGCTCAGATTTTAGTTCTGTTTCTACCAGAGGTTCCCCTTACTGTGTAGATCAAGAATATGTGTTCACAGCAAATTTTGGATGTCAAAATTGCACAAAATCATCAATTTTACAAGGAAAGCTCTTGAAAGAGTAAAATCCCCTTTATTCTCACTCTATAGGTCCAAATGACATGAAATTTGGTGGGTGTGCTCAACACAACTTTTAGAAGATGGGTATAATGTCAAAAGTTCATTTTGGCTGCCATAATCATCCTTGAGACATCATACGTGTATGATGTTTGCTGATGATTTTTTGGACAGTCTTCATTCACAAGCATCCCCAAGCCTGTAGCATTGGTTTTCAAGCACTTCTACCAATTTTTATGCAAAAATATACTTAGAATCTCAAGTTTCTCTTTTTCCACTTCAGACACTCCGTCTTTTGTCTTTTGGGTATCAAGAGTTGGTCAAAACTCAAGTTTCAATGTATACTTAGGGTAAAACCCCCCTTTTAAACACTCTGCTGCAGTCAAATTTTTGAAATTTGGTCTCTAGATGGGCCTTGAGACTTCATATGCGTATAAATTCTAAGTTTATTGAATTACAGTTTTTCAGCACAGAACCCTTGCACATGCCCTTTTATACGCTCAGCATCAATCAACCATGCAAAAATGTCAATAGAAAACTTTTATTGCATTTTTTCCTCAAAAGCACACTTTTTAGTGATTTTGAATGCAACCAAGCACTTTAGCAAATAAATCAATGATGGATAGCTCTAGATCAGAATCAGATCACTTACCTAAAGCTACTCCTACAAATCATATGGGGTTTTGCTATGAGTAGAAAAATGCTTCATGCCACACACGGACTAGCAAACACTTTTATCACCTCACAACAACTCGACCACCACAACAACTACTCTAATCTACAAATCCTAACTAAATCTATCTAGTCGCTGACCCTCGACAAGACACACGCTTCCTGGCTATCCACTTGATCTCAGAATAACCTCTTTTGGATCCACTTAAGAAAAATGCTTCTTTAGCGAAACTAAAGCAAGCAACCATCGCACGAGTGTTAGTAAGAATACCTACCTAAGTCCTTGTATCCCTGGCAATGGCACCAATGTTGCGGGAGCGAATCACACCTCCATAAAGTGCATGCAACACAACCTAGATCAACATAATGTCAATCGAGGACATAGATGACACGATAGGCACACGGAGGAAATCTTGTTAGCTTGTCAGGCTGAGACCATCCTACACATACAACACTCTAGAAGGCCAACTAAACCACAATCTAGAGTCTCACTACTCTCAACTACACCACCTAGCCACATACACACAACCGAGGGAAACTCACCAAATCATACCAGAATCGTACAAAACTTTAGGAACATCATCCCCTCACTAGGATCACCTATCCCTAAGCCTCTACACCCAAAATCCTAGCTCTAGACCCATATGCAGAAAACGTGTATGAAGACATAGCAGAATTCTAAAAGTGTCCAAAACTGAAATCTATGAGAACCTATGCGTATCTTATGTCGCCACGATTCTAATGACCACTTGCAAGCAGAAAATAGACATCATTTGATATACTTACAGCCACAAATAGCTCGTAGATGCACGAGCGCGTATGCTACATTCCACGAGAATGCTTGGCGTTGTTGCGTAGCTCTTGCCGAGGCTAGCGCAATAGTACAGTCGGATCTACAATGTGATGAATGAGAGGGGAGCAGCGCCAGGATGAAGCTGACGCTCTCTCTCTTCCTCTCTCACACACAGTCGACGACAGCTTCAAACTTATTATTATGATAAAAGTTGTCTCCTTACAAAAATGACCTAGGTATCTTATATAATAAGGTCACCTTAGGTTAACCTAAAATAGAGTTTGAGGGGTCAAATGGCTTGGTATTTACAATCTGCAAGTTCCATTGCACCCCGGCTTCTGCAACTAGACTACCTACTTATTACAAATGATGTTTATGACCATAATCCGCAGCATTCCATAACTCTCAGAGAATAACTCTTTGGTGCGAACATTGAGTTATGTCATGTTGTTGACCTAGCCGTTGTCAGGAGTTTTTCGGAGCAAGGGATTGCGCATATGTACATATACATGCATGGTGCATCAAATAAACAATTGCCCATTTTTCATAGCCAGGTGGTTACGTGGGGTCCACATGTGTACAGGTAGGACAGGGTGTACATAGTGCATCGATTTTCACTATTACCAGTACCACTGTGTTTTTTCTACAATAAGGAGGAGTTGGTAGTGCGTAAAACTTCTTGAGGAAGCTATCCGCGGGCCGACGACATGAGGTAAGCAGGTGCGTCAGATGGCATCGAGTGGCGTCAGGAGGTCGAATGGGGTCAATATTTGCACGTGGATGAATACGGACACAAAGTGGTGTTTTCTTGTGAGAGTTATGCAGAAAGGTCATCATTAGGACCACTTTTTGGGGCCACTTCACGTGGTTGCGAGACGCATTATTGAAAAGAAATGAGTGCCATGTGTACGGATGATGCAAAAAAGGTGACAACTATGCACTGCGAGGTCAGTTTTTGGCCTGTTCGGGGTCCGTTTGAGGTCATCTAAAAGACCAAGGGTGCCCAAGTAATAAATCTAAGTGTGGGAACTGAAAAAACAAAGAGAAGAACAGAAAAAACGTGGAGAAGAGAGGAGGAACAGCCGCAGGTGTGTTTTTGGGGTTTTTGGAGCCTGTTTTGGCCGTAAACTGCTCATCCGAGGTCGGATTTGAGCACTTTGACATTGTAGACTGGGGTTTTGGGCCGTTCCGGACGCGATGGCACTGTCCATTTTGCCAAATTCATCACTCTTTTCCTACAGTTTTTCTGTGTAAGTTTCTCCTATGAGCGAAGTTTCTGCTCTAGTTTGTGATTGTATCTGGCTTATTTTACCTATATTGTGTGAGCTATTTTCCCCATTGGTGTTGGCCCAAGCTCAATTGTATCTAAACATAAGAAATTCTCCTCTTTTGAGCTGAGTTTTTTGGGTGTGTGTGTGTGTGTGTGTGTGTGTGTGGAGTGGGCAATGGGATAGTCTCTCTCCTCTCGCTCCAGAGGTGTGTTCCCTGTCTCGGCCAGGTGTGTTGTGTAAGCCGAGTGGTGCCCCATAGTGTGTGTGTGTATCTTCCCAAGAGTGTGTGTCGGGTCGTTATAGAGGCGCTGTGTGTGTTTTCATCCCGCTCACATTCTTTTGGCGCCCCCACGGAGGATCTTCTTTGAGTACCTTCTGCTTCGAGATTCGAGACTACAGGTTACAGATTACAGATTTCAGGTTACAGGTTACAGGTGATTCACACAGGTCCAGGTAGCTGGAGTACAGTGATATACTATAGCAGTGGTGTCACTTGCAGTTGTTGTGGGTATGCATCATTTGGCGCCTGTTTGAGCGCATTGTCTGCTGGATTGTATGTTACTTGTGGAAACTGCCATTGTACGCATTTGTGGAGCCATACTTGGTTGTATTTGGCAGTCCCAGCCATTTCTGAGACTTGGTCTGGAAGATAGTCATTTCTGAGACTTGACTATATGCGATTTGCATTAGCCTTCGTGTGAGGGTCGATAGCGTGAGGTTTTTATTGAGCTGGGGGATTCTCAAATGTAGAGATCCTTTCGGTGATACAAGTTGCTGGAGCACCCTTTTTGTGACCTCGCCATAGGCTATGTACTAGTGAGTCCTACTTGATGCTCGGGTTCTATTGTTGACAGTTTATGCATACATATACAGTCTATATTTTGGGTTCCTACTGCTCTATTTCTAGGGAAACTCTGCCAAAATTTTTCCAAGTTATGATGGCTGGTTTTTTGGTCTTCTGAGCCATTTATGCTGTTATGCTGCTGAAATTTTGGCAAAATCAGAGGTTAAGTCAGGTGTGCCTTCTTGGGAGCTTCATGGTTGGCTTTAATGGATGATCAAAATGGCCCTCAATTCACTCCATTTCATTTAACTCAAAGAATCCAGATAAATGTTCATGTGTCCAGGAAGATTTTTTTCCAGCAGTGCATAGTCTTTATGTTCGGGCCAAGAAGATTACGAGAGATCTTGGAATGTCCTTTGCCTGTTGTAATTCCGATGATCAACTATGAAAACTCATTTGATGTGCATGTGTTTGTCCTTATCTAAAGTTGAGCTCCATTGAAGTTTCTGGGGATTGGGTAGTCAAAAGTTTTGGGTTCTTGCACGTGTGTTCAAAGGGGTTCTCAAAGCATTGAAAATTGGGTAGCCATGGCTTTCTCTTATCCGGAGTTTCATGGAAGAAGTGATGAAGATGTGGAAGAATTTTTGGAAAAGATGGAGGTTGTCTGCATTAGCAACCAGATTCATGACCCTGCGTAGATGTTACGCCTTCTCCAAATTTGTTTGAAGAGTGATGCACGAGTTTGGTCTAAAGCATTTGAAGAGGAGTTGCGTGTGGCTGATCCACCTGTAAGGTTGAGTTGGGACAATCTACGACATGGGTTGGAAGTGGAGTTTGTGAAGATAGAAGATCCTGACAAAGTGTGGCAAGAAGTACAGGATTTGGTGCAAAAGGAAGGTGAGCCAGTAGATGCGTACATACGTAAGTTTTCATTGGCATGGGAGTGAATATGCAAGGCCTTAGCACCACAGGTACCCCCGCCTGACATGATGAAGAAGGACAGGTTCTTGGCTGGTCTTTGGGAGAATATACGTTGGAGAGTGGAGCTAAAGAAGCCTAGGACATATGAAGATGCACTAGAGGTAGCAAGGAACAAAGAGTGAAAGTTGAGGAAAATGAGCCAGTTAGGGGTGGAGTCTCTGCCCATGAGGTTTGAATTTCAGCCTATAGAGTCTTTACAAGGTCGCATGTCAGGGGTTCATCACGAACCAGTGGTTCCTATTACTACTCAGGTTATGCCAGCAGTGGTCACTACAGCAGTGCAAGATGATGGGCTAAGGCAAGACATGAGGCAAATGGTAGATTTGATGAAGAATCTCAGCCTAAATATGCTAGGTCAAGTGGGAAATAATCGAGGTCGAGGGAGGTTTGCAAATCAGCCAGGAGGTGAAGAAAGGCCTAGGAATGGTGTTGGACAAAGCAATGGTAGGTTTTGGAGGCAGACGCCCACATGTTATAATTGTGGAGAGTTGGGTCACATCAGCCCGCAATGTGATAAGCCACCAAGGATGGGGGGAGACATGTATCCATTGCCAAGACAGGTGCTAACTAGGTCAAATGATTATGGCATCGAAATTAAGGGAGACGAAGGAACCAGTGGACTGACCCAGGAGGAAAAGGGAAAGACAAAAGTGCTAAGTGTAGTCACCTTGGAGAAGGCATCAAAGCTAGAGGATACATTAGTGATGCCTATTGGGAAGAGGACCACAGAGGATAAGGAAGGAAGAAGTGCCCCAGGTCCTAGTAAGAAGAAAGGAAAGAGCCATGAAGGCGAGGATGTCAAGGCCAAGAGGAAAAGGAGAGCTCGTCAAAAGTTTCATGTTTCAGATTTTCCACTAGGGGATGGGCAATTAAGCTATGACTTGAAGGAGGATCTGACGAGCAGGAAGGCAGATGTTACTTTTGGGCAGCTTATAGAGATGGTGCCTAAGCTAAAGCGACAGTGGAAGAGGATGGTTAACCCAATGGAGAAAGAGCCAGAGAGAGGTTCAGTAAAGGTGTTGGCAATGGATGAGCTACCAGACATTTGTCCAATAGTAGATGTGTGGCATAAAAGGAAAAATTTGGGACAAGGTTATGTGGATGGCGGAGCCCAAATATGCGTCATAACACACTCATGCGTTGAGAAGATGGGTCTCACAGTGGCTGGGGTGTCAGCTTTTCAGATCAGATTGGCAAACCATCAAAAAGTAAAATTCTTGGGTGTTGTAAAGAGCTTAGAAGTGGAGGCATATGATGCAAAGGTAGTGGTTGATTTTCATGTGATGCCAGCAGGGTTGGGAGCATATCCTATTATACTGGGCAGACCATGGTTACGTGCAGTGAGAGCTTTTCAAGATTGGCGACATGGTACGATTAGCCTCTATGGAAAGACAGGTACCAAGAAGCTTTATAATATGGACACAAGGAAACGATTAGAGGAGCTTTATGAAGATGAGGATGAGTCTAGTGATGAAGACTCTTCCACGGTGACAGATGAGGACAGTGATAGCACTACCAGCAGTGATGAGGATGTTGATGTTGCATTTATTTTGATGGACAAAGAAATCCAGGAGTTTGGTTTAGTTGCATTTGCGAATGAGGTTGAATATGAAAGTGAAGGGCCTTATGAAGTGATTGAAGGGCTGATGCAAACCAAGGTTGAGTTGTCAAAGAAGCAGGAATTGATGACACAAATGATCAGTGGAGACCTCTCAACTATGGAGAAGGATATATATTTGCACATGCTGGCTAGTTTTCCTGATTTGTTCATTACTTCATATGAAGAGATCAGAGGGTTCAAGGGCGAAGAGATGCATATAGAGCTGAAAGAAGGTGCTAAGCCAGTGCGGCAAAGGCTAAGAAGGATGGGTCAAGAGCAAATGGAAGCCTTGCGAGAAGAGGTGGACAAGTTATTGAAGGCAGGGTTCATAGTCCCTGTGGAGACCACAGAATGGGTGAGTCCAGTTGTAGTCAGTCCAAAGAAGGATGGGAAGTGGAGAATTTGTGTAGATTTTAAACCCTTAAACACATCCACTAAGAAGAACCCATATCCTCTTCCATTCATTGATTAGATCTTGGATTCAGTGGCAGGTTATGAGAGGTACAGTGTGTGTGATGGTTTTTCAGGCTATTTTCAATTGAAGATTGCTCTTAAAGACCGCACAAAGACAACTTTTATTACGCCATGGGACTGCTATTGCTACACAGTATTGCCATTTGGGTTGTCAAATGGACCTTCCTTCTATCAAGAGAGAGCAAATTGGGTGTTGGAACCATTCATTGGTAGTTGTGTTAAAGCTTTTATGGATGACTTTTGTGTTTATAGCAGTAGGGCTGAACACCATGAGAAGCTGCAGATGGTATTGGATCGATATGATGAATGTGGAGAACAACTAAATCCAAAGAAATGTCATCTAGCACAGCCAAGGGTGAAGTTATTGGGCCACATGGTGTCAGAAAATGGCATTGAGGCTGATCCAGACAAGGTTAAGTCTATTATTCTTCTTCCATCACCTACGAGTACGAAGCAATTGGCAACCTTTATACACAAAGTGAAGTACATGGCAAGGTTTATTCCATTGTCTTCTCAGATTCTTTATCCATTACAACAAGTGGCAAAGCATGATCCATTGCAATGGGATGACAAGTGTGAAGAAGTGTTTCAAGAGGTGAAAGAGGTGTTAGGGGGGTTGTCAGCCATGCAGGCTCCTGATTGGGAGAAAGTTTTTTATGTAAATACCTCAGTAGGGGATGATGCTATTGGAGCCATACTATTGCAAAAGGAGAAGGGCAGCCATTATATGAGGCCAGTGTATTGTGCAAGCCGAGTGAAGTTGGTAGCGGAGAGAAAGTTCTCGGAAGTAGAGCTAGTGATGGCCAGTGTAATATTTGCTTGTCGACGATTTCGTCATTACTTGCTACCACGGCCTTTTGTTTTCTTGACAAGTTATGCCTTTTTGCCACAGTTAATTAATGGTACTAACATGTCAAATGTGGTGAAGAAATGGGTAATTGAGCTGCAAGAGTTTGAGTTCTCTTTTCTAGTGGAAGATAGTACAAGGGCTACCCTAGCTGATTTGTTGACCTACAAGGAGAATCCCCTTATTGTTAAGGAAGAGGTGGTGAGAAAGGTAGTTGAAGAAGTGCCACAGATTAGCAATGCACATGTGTTGTTCTTTGATGGTTCATATAGAAAGAGCCATGATGCAGCTTCAGGGGGTATAGCACTTTATGATCCACAGGGGAAGCTAGTATGCAAGAGAGGGTTCAAATTGGATGCTCATAGTAACAATGAGGCTGAATATGCTACTCTGGAAGCCGGATTACACATTTGTTTGAAGCATGGGGTTCGAAGGTTGAGCATAAAAGGTGATGCCTTGTTAGTGGTGAAGCAAGTGCTGGGTGTGTGGAAGAGCAAGAACACCTCATTGAAGGAAATGTGCTTCAGAATTAAAGGCCTGTTAAAAAATTTCGAAGCACGGATCATCAGACACATTGAACGTGCTCTAAATGGAGAGGCACATGAAGCAGCTCAAGGCATGATTGGGGAGCTATTTGTGTTGAGGACCACTTTACCTCTTTATCATGGCCGGGAAAGTTTGGATCAAGAAGAGGAGTTTTTGCTAACAGGAATCATTCCAAAGGAGATTCAGAAGTATAAGAAGTATGGCTTTGTGCGTAGAGCATACAGGTACAAATTGATTGGTGATGTCTTATACATGAAAGGGGCTGATCTCGTGTTGAGACGTGTACCTTGGCGGGAGGAGCTTTACAGAGTGTTGGAAGAGAATCATGAAAGCGCATGTGGTGGCCATTTTTCTCTAAAGATCACCTTGCATAAGATTTTGCAAGAGGGGTATGTATGGCCTAGTTTGCACAAGGATGTTCACCATTGGTGTAGGTCTTGCAATAGGTGTTAAGCATTTGGGAAGAGAGTGTTGAAGCCAGAGCTACGAAAAACCATTATGGCATTTGATGTGTTTGAAAAGTGGGGGATTGATGCAATAGGCCCGTTACCTATCACAAGCAGGGGCAAAAGCTATATTTTGACGGCAGTGGACTATCTTTCTAGATGGGCAGAGACTATAGCAGTAAAACAGATCACTGCAAAGGATGTATGAAAATTTGTGTATGATGAAATATGTTGCAAGTTTGGGGTGCCACTGGAGCTACTTTCAGATAAGGGGCCTTGCTTTAGAGCTAAACTGCTAGATTTTTTATGTGCAAAGATGAAGATTAGGCATGAGCATACCACTCCTTATTACCCACAGTGTAATGGCTTAAATGAAAGATTCAATGGTGAGTTGGTACAGATTCTTTCGAAAGTGACAGAGCACCAAGGAAAGAATTGGGATTTGGAATTGCCTAGTGCATTATGGGCTTACCGTACTTCGGTGAAGACAGGTACAGGGTTTACTCCATTTCATTTGGTGTATGGAAAAGAAGCACTATTGCCTGTGGAAGTAGAGTTGCCTGCGGTCAAGATGTTAGAGAAGTTGCTTGGGCCGCCTAGTGATGCATTCGAAGAGAGGCTCTTACAGCTACAAGAGGTTCAGCTGGAGAGGATGAGTGCATTGGAACATTATGGGCAGATACAAGATAGGGCTTTAGCAAAGATAAATGAAAAGGTCAAAAGTAAGGGTATCAAGAAGCATGACTTGGTTTTGCGCTACAACAGTAAGCTGGACAACACCTTCCAAAAGAAGCTTCAAATTAAGTGGGAAGGCCCTTTCAAGGTAGTGGAGTGTTTTCCAAATGGCACATATCAGCTGGCTAACCTGGATGGTGTTCTACATAAGTCAAGGGTAAATGGATTGCGTCTTAAATTGTATCATGCTAGATTGATGATGGTGGAGCAAGATGAACTGTCTGTGGAGCAAGCAATGTTGGTGAAGGATGAGGAGACCTATGATGCGGCGAGTCTCATATCGCTCTTTGCTGCTGCTGATCATGAATGATCTAGCAGGTTAGGGGATGGGCAAATTATGTCAGGAGTTTTTTGGATCAAGGGATTGCACATATATACATATACATGCATGGTGCATCAAATAAAGAATTGCCCATTTTTCAGAGCCAGGTGGCTACGTAGGGCCCAAATGTGTACAGGTAGGACAGGGTGTACATAGTGCATCGATTTTCACTATTATCAGTACCACTATGTTTTTTCTACAATAAGGAGGAGTTGGTAGCATGTAAAACATCTTGAGGAAGCTATCCGCGGGCCGACGACATGAGGTAAGCAGGTGCGTCAGATGGCATCGAGTGGCGTCAGGAGGCCGAACGGGGTCAATATTTGCACGTGGATGAATACGGACACAAAGTGGTGTTTTCTTGTGAGAGTTATGCAGAAAGGTCATCATTAGGACCACTTTTTGGGGCCACTTCACGTGGTTGCGAGACACATTATTGAAAAGAAATGAGTGCCAGGTGTGCGGATGATGCAAAAAAGGTGACAACTATGCACTGCGAGGTCAGTTTTTGGACTGTTTGGGGTCCGTTTGAGGTCATCTAAAAGGCCAAGGGTGCCCAAGTAATAAAGCTAAGTGTGGGAACTGAAAAAACAGAGAGAAGACCAGAAAAAATGTGGAGAAGAGAGGAGGAACAGCCGCAGGTGTGTTTTTGGGGTTTTTGGAGCCTGTTTTGGCCGTAAACTGCTCATCCGAGGTCGGATTTGAGCACTTTGACATTGTAGACTGGGGTTTTGGGCCGTTCCGGACGCGATGGCGCTGTCCATTTTGCCAAATTTCTCACTCTTTTCCTGCTGTTTTTCTGTGTAAGTTTCTCCTATGAGCGAAGTTTCTGCTCTAGTTTGTGATTGTATCTGGCTTATTTTACCCATTGGTGTTGGCCCAAGCTCAATTGTATCTAAACATCAGAAATTCTCCTCTTTTGAGTTGAGTTTTTTGGGTGTGTGTGTGTGTGTGTGTGTGTGTGGAGTGGGCAAGTGGATAGTCTCTCTCCTCTCACTCCAGAGGTGTGTTCCCTGTCTCGGCCAGGTGTGTTGTGTAAGCCGAGTGGTGCCCCATAGTGTGTGTGTGTATCTTCCCAAGAGTGTGTCGGGTCGTTATAGAGGCGCTGTGTGTGTTTTCATCCCGCTCACACCGTCAACATCATGGTCATAAAAATCCAGGAGGGGCTTCAAGGACAAAGGAAGTTGGTGATGCGACTAGACGTAAGCACCCATTAGGTGTAAAGTTTCCTATCAGACACTTCATGCGACTACAAGGCCGTATACAGGAAGTAGATCTCTAAACTAAAAATCTTCTATCTTGTATGTGACTTAATGAAGCCTAACAAACAAAAGGGACTAACAGTACTGACAAAAAAAAGGGACGGAAATGGCAATTTAGTCATCTATCGTGATAGTTGTCTGTAGGAGCAACCATGGTTCAAGCCAAATTCTGGTCATCAATCATTGGTTCTACATGTGTTTGGTAGCTTGAAGGTGCCAACAATGCCCATCAATCATTTTCGAGACTTGAAATCCGAAAAGTGCCAAATACAAGTCCAAATCAAGCCAAACTTTGTCAAGAGGCTATGAATAGAGAATACAAGCTAAGGGTTTTTAAAAAAAGTCAAACCCCTAGCCAAAGATGCATTTTTTTCAAATTTGAATCCATGATAGCTATCTACATACCCTATACATCATGTATATGAGTTTTGGGGGACAAATGGACAATGATAGCTCATGGATGGTCATGTGTCGCGAATGATGTCGGATAAGGCCTTTTTGAAGGAAGTTACTAACTTGGGGAATTAAGTGGGATTTGTCGGGCTTTAATTAAGTCATGTATCAAGTAGAAGCAGTATAATGATTTACACAGCACACAAATGTTAATAGTGGCAAATGCAACTTTGATCACCTTGATGTAGGAACAAAGGAGTCACCAACAAACAAGAGAAGACACAAATGGTAGACAAACCAACTTTTGCAGGGCTACATATCTTGTCCTCGATGAGGTGGATCAAATGTTGTACATGGGTTTTGAACCTCAAATCAGAAAAATTATCTCCCAAATTTGGCCTAACAGATAGACTTAGTATTGGAGTGCAACTTGGCTTGAAGAAGTTGAAGGTTTAGGCAGACAATTTTTACAAAATCCTTACAAAGTTTTCATTGGTTCACAAGATCTGAAAACCAATCATTCAATTCTACAGATTGTAGAAGCTGTTTCCAAGAATGAGAAATACTCAAAATTGACAGATTTATTGGAGCGAGTGATGGATGGAGATTTATCTATCCATGATGATAAGAGTCAAGCTGAAAAAGATTGGGTTCTTTTTTACTTTTGATCTCACAATAGCCCAATAATGGTAGCAACAGATGTTGCATCTCGTGGCTTGGATGTGAAGGACATAAAGTTCATGATCAATTATGACTTTCATGGATCATAGTTCTTGTTGTGGTTTGACAAAGTACAAGCAGTGGAGCACAAACAAAAGCAAGAATGACAACAAATACCACATCAACATTGACAACCAGGTCATGTCACGGATGACATGAATTCAGAGGGGGGACAGTGTTGACCCATGGATCAACAGTACGACATAACTCAACAAAGCCTTATTTTCTAAGAGTTATGAAATGATACAGATTATGGTTATAAATATCAGTTGTAATGAGTAGTTAGTCTAGTTGCAGAAGCCAAAATAAATGACACTTCCAGATTGTAAATACAAAGCCATTTGATCCACTGAACTCCATTTTTGGTTTAGCCTATGGTAGCCTTAGTATATAAGGTACCTAGGTCATTTTGTAAATAGAACTTTTATCATAATCATAGTTTTGAGTTGCCGTCAACTGTGTGTGAGAGAGAAAGAGAGAGAGTGTGAGCTTCATCCTAGTGCTACTCCCTACTCGCTCATCATATTAGAGGTTCGACTGCACCTTTGCGATAGGCTCGGAGAGAGCTTGAAAACAATGCCAAGGATTCCACGTGAAACGGAGTACGTGCACTAATGCATCTATGAGCTATTTGTGGTCGTAAGTGTATCAAACGATGTCTATTTTCTACATGCAAGTAGTTGTAAGAATTGTGGAGACATAAGCTACACATAGGTACTCATAGATTTCAATTTGGGGCACTTCCAAAATTTTGCTCTGTCTTCATATACGCATTTTTTGCAGATGGTTTTGAAGGGAGGATTTTGAGTGTAGAGGGTTTGGGACAGGTATATCCTAGTGAGGGGATGGTGTTCATTAAGTTTCGTACAATTTTGGTATGGTTTGGCATTTCCTTCCGCTTGTGTGTATGTGGGTTGGGTGGTGTAGTTGAGAGCAGTGAGATTCTTGATTGTGGTTTAGCTAACCTTTGAGAGTGTTGTATGTGTGGGATGGTTTCAACCTAACAAGCTAAAGAGATTGCTTCCGTGCACGTATTGTGTCATCTATATCCTCAATTGACATTATTTTGATCTAGGTAGTGTTGCATGCACTTTATAGGTAGTGTGATTCTCTCTCGCAACAAACGATGAGATAATGAACTCGCTCATCATCTTGGAACCGATCTCCATCATTGTACACTAGAACTATTTTCACTCCTTTGTTTATACAATTTTAATTCCTCTTGCATCAGAGTATACCAATGCTCCATGGACATTTGATCCTTCTAAAAATATGGTCATATACCTAGGTGCCTAATTCATACTCCTCGAGATGTTGCCTTCTTCAACTTGGGTTGATTGATGAGTTATGGCGTTTTAGTCAGCCAAGGTAAGTCCTCTTGCATCAAAGTATACCAACGCTCCATGGGCATTTGATCCTTCTAAAAAGATGTTCATATACCTAGGTGCCTGATTCATACTCTTCAAGGTGTTTCCTTCTTCAACTTGGGTTGATTGATGAGCTACAGTGTTTTAGTCAGCCATAAGGTAAAGGGATTGGTTTGAAGAGGTGTCAGTATCACTACCCTCTTCTATGATTGGAGCTAGGGGATCTATCCTTGCTTGATTCATGCTCTCTCTATTGATTCATACTCCTTGAGGTGTTGCCTTCTTCAACTTGGGTTGATTGAAGAGCTACGTTGTTTTAGTCAGCCATAAGGTAAAGGGATTGGTTTGAAGAGGTGTTAGTATCATTACCCTCTTCTATGATTGGAGCTAGAGGATCTATGCTTGCTTGATTCATGCTCTCCTCTATTGAGACTAGGATGGCTTGGTCTATACTTGATAGATGATCTCTTTGAAGATATTGCCTGATCTTAAATACATCAATGTTATTATGACTTCAACAGCCAATCCAAACCTTATACCTTACAAGTCCGTTTGCGGCCTTTCTTGGTTGTTGCCTTGCTGTTTGGATAACCTGAATGCCTCTATACACAAAATCAAACACTTTGCCTCTTGGCCTTTTGAGTGCTTAATCCATATTCCCTTTCAAAACCTTCACTCAAATTTACGAAAGTTGCAAAAATTTCTAAAACTCAGATCAGAATTTTGAAAAGTCAAGACCTAACTTCCACAAGGTCTTTGAGAGTAATTCTGGAGCCTATTTAACTCAACCAAGGTATTTCTAGAAACCTTGTACAATGGCCTATGTGCTGGTATGGTCAAAACCTAATTTTGAGTATGGTGGAAGTGACTCTGGTAGTTGCCACTTGCAAGCTTTCTCAACCTAGTCACTTTCTGCTCATTGCTTACCATCTATTGAGTCTATACACACCTTGTATGAAGTGTTTTGATGCCTATTGGTGTCTGTTTGGAAAAATTATCAGAATCTAGCTTTATACTTCTACTTTTTCTTGATCTTTGGGTCTTTTACTTGTCCAAATGAGTCAAGGAGGGTACATCTGAGATCCTTGGACTACTAGGAATCAATTGAGACCAATATGGGCCCCAACCAACATATGTGTCAACAATTGTGGTCGGTGCCACTGGTGTTTTTTTTGAGTTTTGACACTTCCTACAGCTTTCCTATCTGGTGTATAGTCTGTAGCACCTATGGATGACCTGAGATTCCAAGGTTTGACCTATCAAAAGACACTTTTCTCTCCAAGTCTGGTCACTAATGCACTTTTGGCTAGATTTACGCAATTTCTAAACTTTTTATTTTTGGCCTGTGGAAAGTGGATTTGGCAAGTACATGGCTTGAGGATCTTGATGGTATGCTTTGGAGAGGAAAATGTGTCAGGTGGTAGCAATTGTGGTAGCTGCCATTGGTACATGTTTCCTGTCCAGTCAATTCTTGTAGGTTCCTTGTCTCTAGGGCTTCCCAATGACACCCTGTATCACGTAAAATGACCACTTTTTGACCTTCGTTCCAAGTTTCAACTCAGCCAAATAATGCAAAATCTGCTGTAACTCGTAGTTGATGACTCAAACAAGAACCAAATTTTCCAGATATGTCCTTTTGAAGTATATGCAAGTGCACAAACAAGAATTTCTCTATTTTTACTTTCAATTCTCAAGTTATGCATATTTCTTGCCTGTTCAGTCACTTTAATTGTCAAAAGTTGCAATATGGAATTCCACAGCAACTTTGACTGATCTATGCAACACAAAAACTTTTTCTTTACCTAAATACTACTCCTACCTCTAGCTTAAAACAATAAAGCAACAAAAATACAACACAAAACAAAAAAAAATGAAGTGATGGCGGGGTAAAAGATGGAATTTTTTTTGAATCTAATCACGACTCACCGCAATCACCTACTAAACACAAACTACAAAAAGACTCAAAGTGCGGGCTCACTACACAATGCA